>NC_083684.1:31747500-32372500 GCF_033118175.1 Dama dama
CCTTGATTTTAGTCCAATGACTCCCATTTTGAACTTCTGACCTCTTGAACTATAATAGACCTGTGTTGTTTTAAACCACCAGGTTTGTGGTAATTTGTTGTAACAGCAACAAGAAGCTCATAACTTCAACAAGAAACTCTACAAGAAACAGTAGAATATAGTTACTAAATATTCCTCAAGAAACTCACTCAGCAAAGTCAAAAGTGAACAGTGTCTTCTTTCTCTTCCACACTCCCACAGTTTGATGTGTTTCCTTCCGGGCCTTTTTATCTTCAGTAAGAACATGGAATACAGCATATACTTTTTTGCTTTGCTTTGCACCAAAGTGTATGTACATATTTTGCAGGTAAATTCCCAGTCTTGTAACAACTGCATAGAAAAGGGACTGCAAGGAGATACATTAAGTGCCTTTGAGTCTTGTAATCATTTATTTATATAATTGAAGAAATAACTAATGTTTAGTGGCTGTTGACTTATCTTGGCCTTTCTCCCAACACCTATGGGTTAATGGGAGCTTTTCACCAGTTGGGAGGTTGTAAAGAGGTGGGGAGGCTTCCTGGTGGCTTAGACAGTAAAGAATCTGCCTGTGATGCAGGAGATGCAAGAGACGAGGGTTCCATCCCTGGGTCGGGAAGATCCCCTGGAGAAAGAAATGGCAACCCACTCCAGTATTCTTGTCTAGGAAATCCCATGGACAAAGTAGCCTGGCAGGTTGCGGCTCATAGGGTCGCAGACAGTGAGACCCTGACTGACTAACTTAACATGCATGCACGGGCTGAACTGTGGTAATAGCCACCACACCCCCTGGCAAGACCACTGTACTTCACAAACATTTATCCTCATCTAGACAAACCAACTGCTCTTCCAAACTGTCCAGAATTAACCATCTCAACTCCTACCTCTCATCCTTCACCAAGTCCAACTGGCAGCTCACTTCCACCATCCTGTCTTGATTTAAGCCTGAATCATTTCCTTCTTAGCTTTTCTGTGGGTCCTTTTCTGCGGCCATTTCTTGGTTGTCAGGCTTACCATGTACTAACCAGTGTGTATGTGTGTGTGTGTGTCTGTGTGTGTGTGTGTTTGTGTCTGTGTGTGTGTGTGGAGGAGGGTCCTTAACCTGGGTCAGTGTGCTAGAATTCAGTGGCTTCATAACCCTGGGTAAAAAATAATTACATCTTTATTCACTAACATCTAAATAAAATTTAGCATTTCCTTCCATTATGGATATAGTAAGAAAAACAAAAGTAAAAACAAACACAGCACAGTAGTATTAGCAGTCCCTGCAAGTTTGTCACCTGTGGAAATCCCAGATATGTGTCTGTCACTTTACAGTTGGTATTATTTCAAATGAGAAAAGTTTGCGCTCCAGAAGGACCAGCTGCTCTGAGTGTTGGAGGCAAAAGGATCTGATGGAATCCTCCTGATTTGGGGCTTTTCCCCTTGGATTCCAGTCCCTACTCTGCCACCCTGAGGCCTCTGTTTAGAAGATTCTGAACCTGAGATTTGATACTTTTTATTTCCCCCAATAGATTCTAGGGGATATACCCTGAGAAATAAGAAAAACACACATGCACATAAACCAATAAAGAAGCAACTAAACGAAAAGATGTACTTGCAAGCTTTACTTTTTGTTTTAGAAAGGACATCATTTTCTGGATGCTTGAGGAAGCCTTCCTCTGTTTGACTGGAAGATGACACAGAAAGCCCAAATGCTAGTATTGGGCCGACCCTGTGAATGGAGGGGCTGCCACCTCTGCTGCTCACAAGAGCACAACGTACAACAGAGGCTCCTGAGGATGAACCTCCAGCCCCCAAAAGCGCAATCCAAGCCCAAGAGGAAAATCACAACTCCACACCCCTAACTGGGGACCAGTCTGTTCACCGCAAAAGTGGAAGAGGGGACCCAGATCACAGTGAGAGAGACGGAAGGGAGAAGATGGCCCTGGTGGCAAGCGCAGTAGATGCCAGTGGCATTGCTGGAACCATCGAGGAGTCAGGCAGGCACTCACCCTAATTAGCTCAAGAATTGGTTCTTTCTGCCGACACCAAAATCCTTAGACCCTCGTCCTAATTTTCCATTTGCCCCACTAATACCCTGTGGGCCAAAAGGATCCCCTCCAGGACCCCTCTTCCAACAACACAAGACAAGACTCTACACATGGACATCACCAGATGGTCAACACTGAAATCAGTTTGATTATATTCTTTGCAGCCAGTGATGGAGAAGCTCTATACAGTCAGCTAAAACAAGACCGGGAGCTGACTGTGGCTCAGACCATGAACTCCTTATTGCCAAATTCAGACTTAAATTGAAGAAAGTAGGGAAAACCACTAGACCATTCAGGTATGACCTAAATCAAATCCCTTATGACTATACAGTGGAAGTGAGAAATAAATTTAAGGGACTAGATCTGATAGACAGAGTGCCTGATGAACTATGGACGGAGGTTCGTGACATTGTACAGGAGACGGGGATCAAGACCATCCCCATGGAAAAGAAATGCAAAAAAAGCAAAATGGCCCTACAAATAGCTGTGAAAAGAAAAGAAGCGAAAAGTAAAGGAGAAAAGGAAAGATATTCCCATTTGAATGCAGAGTTCCAAAGAATAGCAAAGAGAGATAAGAAAGCCTTCCTCAGTGATCAATGCCAACAAATAGAGGAAAATAACAGAATGGGAAAGACTAGAGATCTCTTCAAGAAAATTAGAGATACCAAGGGAACATTTCATGCAAAGATGGGCTCGATAAAGGACAGAAACGGTATGGACCTAACAGAAGCAGAAGATATTAAGAAGAGGTGGCAAGAATACACAGAAGAACTGTACAAAAAAGATCTTCATGATCCAGATAATCACGATGGTGTGATCACTCACCTAGAGCCAGACATGCTGGAATGTGAAGTCAAGTGGGCCTTAGAAAGCATCACTACAAACAAAGCTAGTGGAGGTGATGGAATTCCAGTTGAGTTATTTCAAACCCTGAAAGATGATGCTGTGAAAGTGCTGCACTCAATATGCCAACAAATTTGGAAAACTCAGCAGTGGCCACAGGACTGGAAAAGGTCAGTTTTCATTTCAATCCCAAAGAAAGACAATGCCAAAGAATGCTCAAATTACTGCACAATTGTACTCATCTCACATGCTAGTAAAGTAATGCTCAAAATTCTCCAAGCCAGGCTTCAGCAATACGTGAACCGTGAACTTCCAGATTTTCAAGCTGGTTTTAGAAAAGGCAGAGGAACCAGAGATCAAATTGCCAACATCTACTGAATCATCGAAAAAGCAAGAGATTTCCAGAAAAACATCTACTTCTGCTTTATTGACTACACCAAAGCCTTTGACTGTGTGGATCACAATAAACTGTGGGAAATTCTGAAAGAGATAGGAATACCAGACCACCTGACCTGCCTCTTGAGAAACCTATATGCAGGTCAGGAAGCAACAGTTAGAACTGGACATGGAACAACAGACTGGTTCCAAATAGGAAAAGGAGTACATCAAGGCTGTATATTGTCACCCCGCTTATTTAAGTTATATGCAGAGTACATCATGAGAAACGCTGGGCTGGAAGAAGCACAAGCTGGAATCAAGATTGCTGGGAGAAGTATCAATAACCTCAGATATGCAGATGACACCACCCTTATGGCAGAAAGTAAAGAGGAACTAAAAAGCCTCTTGATGAAAGTGAAAGAGGAGAGTGAAAAAGTTGGCTTCAAGCTCAACATTCAGAAAACTAAGATCATGGCATCTGGTCCCATCACTTTATTGGAAATAGATGGGGAAACAGTGGAAACAGTGGCAGATTTTATTTTGGGGGGCTCCAAAATCACTGCAGATGGTGACTGCAGCCATGAAATTAAAAGACGCTTACTCCTTGGAAGGAAAGTTATGACCAACCTAGATAGCATATTAAAAAGCAGAGACATTACTTTGCCAACAAAGGTCTGTCTATTCAAGGCTGTGGTTTCTCCAGTAGTCATGTATGGATGTGAGAGTTGGACTGTGAAGAAAGCTGAGTGCCAAAGAATTGATGCTTTTGAGATGTGGTGTTGGAGAAGACTCTTGAGAGTGCCTTGGACTGCAAGGAGATCCAACCAGTCCATCCTAACAGAGATCATTGGAAGGACTGATGCTGAAGCTGAAACTCCAATACTTTAGCTACCTCCTGTGAAGACTTGACTCATTGGAAAAGACTGAACTGAACTGAACCAGGAACCCATGTGGCATTTCTGTTCAGTTCAGTCACTCAGTCATGTCTGACTCTTTGCGACCCCATGGACCGCAGCACGCCAGGCCTCCCTGTCCATCACCAACTCCCAGAGTTTACTCAAACTCACATCCATTGAGTTGGTGATGCCATCCAACCATCTCATCCTGTGTCGTCCCCTTCTCCTCCCGCCTTCAGTCTTTCCCAGCATCAGGGTCTTTTCCAATGAGTTGGCTCGTTTTTCCAAGTTGAGACAAAGGACATTTACCGAGCCTTGATGACATCCATTGCCATACAGTAACCATTGTCACGGTTCTTCAGTCTCTCTCAGTTGAGGACAGGTCCTCAATTTCTGCTAGGAAATTATAGGCCAGTACTTTTGTAGCTTGATCCTCATTTGGGGGTTATCTGATATTTCTTCATGATTTGACTCAGATTGTATAGCCTTGACAGAAATATTATAGAAATAATGCCATATTCTTGTAGCATCCAGTCAGGTGATGTATCATTTCTATTGTCCTGTTTGCTGTTGCTGTTTAGTCGTTAAATCACGGCTAACTCTTTTGCTGCCCCATGAACTATAGCCCACCAGGCTCCTCTGACCATGGGATTTCCCAAGCAAGAATACTGGAGTGGGTTGCCATTTACTTCTCCAGGGGATATTCCTGACCCAAGGATCAAACCTGAATCTCTGCATTGTCAGGCGGGTTCCTTAGCACTGAGCCACCAGAGAAGCCTATCGTCCCCTTAACCTGAGGTTCTAACTTCAATCACTTGTTTATCATGGTGTGTATGCTCAGTTGCTAAGTTGTGTCAGACTCTGCAATCCCATGGACTGTAGCCTGCCAGACTCCTCTGTCCATGGAATTTTCCAGGCCAGAACACTAGAGTGGGTTGTCGTTTCCTTCTCCAGAAGATCTTCCCAACCCAGAGATCGAAACAGAGTCTCCTGAGTCTTCTGAATTGGAAAGTGGATTCTTTACCAGTGCGCCAACTGGGAAGCGATTATCATGGTAGTGTTTGCCAAATTTCTCCACTGTAAAGTCACTCTTATTACCTTTTTAAGGGATACGTATTCTATAGGGAAGTGTTTTGAAAACTGTAATTATCCTGGTCCTCATCAGACTTTCCATTTGTTTCTTTATTTTGATATAAGGAAATGGCAACCCACACCCGTATTCTTACCTGGAGAATCCCATGGACTGTAGCCTGTCAGGCTCCTCTGTCCACGGGGTCGCAAGAGTTGGACATGACTTAGTGACTAAACCACCACCGTTGGTAAGAATGCATAACCCATAGATCCCTGTTTTATTCTATGAGTTATAATCAATTCTTGTCATTAGTTATTTTGGTGTTCAGACTGTCCCTTTTCTGGCTAGTGGGAGTTCCTTCAAGCTGGTGCCTGTATCCTTTCGATGTCCCATCATCCTTTGAGCACTTTCTTATTTTTTGGCACCAAAAAAAATGTTCCAAGTGCATCTTGTACTTTCCCCATCCCAGGCCAGGACACCTGGAATTTCTCCAAGGTGTCCTGATTCCTTTTAGTGGAGAAGAACATTTAGAAACCAAGATCTGGGTGCAATGTATGCTCATTCTTTTTGGAATGAGCCTTCTCAGGTGGACTGGGCTATAGAATGTATAGATGCTATATTTATGTAGAATACATGTGTGTATGTGAGTGTAGGTATGTGTGTGTGTACGTACATGAGTGCACTCACATCCACAGACCTCATTTCCTTCTATATTTATTTCTCTCTATATCTGTGTATATTGGAAACCATGAGTTAGGACTCCCCTCCTCCACTGCAGGGGGCATGGGTTGGATTTCTGATCAGGGGAATTGAGATCTGGAAAGCATAAAACAAACAAACAAAAAGAATAAAGTAGAACATTTACAAATGTGCTAAGTGCAAAGCTAAGTGCAAAGCACTTAGCACAATGTGGATTTCTCCATATCTCCAATTCCAGTCTAACACCATGGAATTCATCATAGTTTTCTCCCTCTCTCCATTCACAACCCTCTTTTCTGACAGCGGGCAACCTGGTACATGCAGGCTATTTTAGATGGAGGAGGGAGTGGTAAGAAAGGTCTCTCTGAGGAGGCAACATTTACGCTGAGACATGAAGATGCTGGGGGTGTTGTAGGCAGAAGGCTGCAGTCCTTGTTGTGAGCAGAAGCCCACGGGTGTGTCTGAGGAGCAGCTGGGGTCCTGTAGGTAAGTCAGTAAGCAGATGACATCCGCCAGTTAAGAGGGGCTAGTTCAGGTAGCAGCACCCTGCATGGTAAAGACTTCGATTTTTATAGTAACTGAGATAGGAAGCCATTGGAGCATTTTGAATGCAGGAGAGGAATCTTTTTAAAAGGGTTGCTGTGACTGAAAATATGGAAGCCGGGAGACCAGTGGGAGACTCCTACAATAAACCAGTGGGTGAGCTATGGGGCTAGGAAGGTGGTAAGGAAGGGTCAGATTCCAGAATCATTTTTCAGGGGGAGCCAATGGACTCTGTAATAAATTAGATGTAGCGTGTGGGGTGTGAGAGATCGGTGGTGGCAAATGGTGCTCCGTAAGTGCTTGTTAGTAAATGAGTCAGTAGGAACCTCTTTTAGTGGTCCAGTGGTTAGGACTCCCACCTCCACTGCAGGGGGCATGGGTTGGATTCCTGGTCAGGGGAATTGAGATCCCGTAAAGCATAAAACAAACAAACAAAAAAAAGAATAAAGTAGAACATTTGTATGCAAAGCGCTTAGCACAATGTGGAACACCTAATAAACTAATCATGATCACTGTTTATCAGTTGATGAATGGAGGTGAAAACTTAGCCAGGAGGCTTCTTATTCCAACTCTGGCCCCGTCCTAGCCTCCGGCAACCTTACCCCTTGAACAGAGCTACCCCTTTAAACCTGTCCCTCCCCCACCCTTCCCAGTGAGTCAAAACTCCCACTTCCTCTGAGCCCTGTCTCTGCAGGATGTGGGTGAGCATCTGATAAACTAATTCACAATAAGGTATTGACATCTAGTGAGATGCGTACTCCTCCCAGAAGCATTCATATTTTCTAAAAGGTGACAATTTATTTACTTAGCACTGGGTAAGGGTGGAGTCTCTGACAGTGTGGCAGGGTGTTGAAGGAGGTCATTTTGTTCTGGCCAGTACTCAAAGGAGAGCTTATAGAAATCTGGGATTTCTTTGAAGGGGTCCAGCCCAGGGCCAGACTGCATTCCTCCCCTCTTTTGCCTCCCACAACAACCTGGGTATTTCCCGCCTCCATTTACAACAAGAACACCATCCACACTTGGCTAGAAGACCACGAGTTCTAGGTGCTTTCCCCAAGATGGTCAGGGCTTGGTTTAGCTGCCCTGGCCCTTCAGGAGCCCCCAACTGTGGGATGGTTCAGGAGGGCAGTCTTCACTCATCCATCAGGCTCCTCTCCCCAAGAGAGACTTAAACCTTGAGGCCACTGGGCTGAAGTCCTGATTGTTTGCAAAATTGGTTTTTGAGCAACACTGGTTTAAGAGGCCAAACCACAAAAGCACAAGGAGGTACCATTTCAGACCCATTGGTGGAACTATGAATAATCAGAGTTCAATCCATTACATTGTAACTTGCCTTCACCAATCAAGGTAATTTATTGCTACAGAATCCCTTGCATGTCATTCAAGTTGCAGGTAGCCCAAACAATAAGATGTTTGCTGGAGTTGTTTCCCTGGAACTTGGAGTCAGCTGTATCTAGTTAGAGCTGAGCACGTTAAGACTGGATGGGACTGTTTGGGGAAGCACACTGGTTGAAACCACCCACCCTGGCCAGGCACCAAAGTAATCATTTGCATGAGTTGTTTTACAACAGGAGGTCCTGGTAAGGAAAACGGAACTAATAAGCCTCCGCCAACTGGAAGAGTTCAGGAAAGGTCAAAAGGAGACACCACGTGTCCGACCACCTCCCAGACTCCTTCTCTCTGGCATCCATCTTGGCTGAACAAGGCATGCACCACCAGGAAGGACTCTGAGTCAGAATGATTGACTAAGGACAACCCGGAAACTAATCCCATCACCATAAAACCCAGACTGCGAGCCATGTAGCAGAGCAGTTCTCCTGGGTTCCCTTACCCTCCTGCTCTCCACCCAGGTGCCCTTTCCCAATAAAATCTCTTGCTTTGTCAGCACATGTGTCTCCTCAGACAGTTCATTTCTGAGTATTAGACAAGAGCCCAGTTTTGGCCCTGGAAGGGGTCCCCCTTCCGGCAACAGGACCACTGATTCTCCAAATGAGCATGCACAAGTGTCCTCTCAGTGACCTTTTGATGTCGTATGGCCGAAAACTCCACCCTTAGATCATGTTAAGTGCCTCCATTTTTTTTTCCTTTTTATTTATCTTTTCTTTTCCATTATGGTTTATTACAGGATATTGGATATAGTTTCCTGGGCTATACAATAGGATCTTGTTGTTTATGCATTCTAAATATAATAGTTTGCATCTGCTCATCCCAAACTCCCAATCCAATCCTCCTCGTACCCTCTAAACACCTCTATCTTTGAACATGCATCCCACAAAGAAGCATATAGCTCAGATAGATCTGCACGGAACACCGATTACCTCACCTTTTCCCTTCCTCTTTTCCCTGTTCCTAAGACCGACCTGCTTCTTTATCCCATAAATATCCCAAGCCCATCGCCGGAGAGGAGGCAGATTTGACACTTGTTCTCCCATCTCCTTGCTTGGCTACCTCATAAATAAACCCTTTCTTTGTGGTAAAACTCGGTATCTCAGTGTTTGGCTTATTGCATGCTGGGCAAATGAACCTGGCTAGGTAATACTAGGATGGCTTTAATAAAAAAGGCTGATAATAACAAGTGTTGACAAGGATGTGGAGAAATCAGAACACTCCTACACTGCTGGTGGGAATATAAACTGGTGCAGCCACTCGGGAAAACAGCTTGGAAGCTCCTAAAAATGTCAGGTATAAAGTTACTGTATGCTCCAGAAATCATACCTCCTGTCATATGCCCAAGGGAAATGGAAACACATGTCCACAAAAAAACTTGTAACTAAATTTTATGGCAGCATTTTTCATAAGACCCAAAAAATGGAAAAAATTTTTGTTCATCAACTGATTAAAATGTGATCTACCTCTCCAATGGAATACAATTTGGCAATGAAAAGGAATGAAGCTCTGACACAGGGTGTGACATGGATGGACCTTGGAAATACAACGCCGAATGAAAGAAACCAGACACAAAAAACTCAGGTTGTATGATTCCATTTATAGAAAATGTCCAAAATAGGCAACTACATAGATACAGAATGTAGACTACCGTGTGCCAGGAGCCGAGAGGTCATGGGGAGTGATTGCTAATAGGTATAGGGTTTCTTTGTGGGGTGACAAAAATGTTTTGAAACAATGCACAATTCTGTGAATAAACCAAAAAGCATAGAATTGTACACTTAAAAAAAATATTTTTTGCCACACCATTTTTTTGGGTGGTAGAATCTTAGTTCCCTGACTGGAGATCAAAACTGTGCCCTCTTCAGTGGAAACATGAAGTCTTAACCATGGACCAGGAGGGAAGTCCCTGGAATTGTACACTTTAAATGTGTGTATAGTAAGTAAGTTATATCTCAGTAAAGCAGTTTTATATATGTATATTTATCTCTTCCTTTTTTATTTTTTATATTATGAAAGTAAAACACATTTACAGAAGACTTGGAAAATACAGAGCAAAGTTTAGTTCCACTGTACATTACAATTATTTTTTAAAGTAGATAAATTAGGAGTTTTAGTTGGAGTTTCAATATCAAACTCTCAACAATTAGTGGAATGAATATACAGAATCATAGAAGGATATAGTAGACCTTAAAAGCACTATGAACCAATTCGACATAATTAAGATCTATACAATTTTCACACAATAGGCTACAAATTCTATTCAAGCTCCTGTAGACCGTAGACTAGGAGACACTGAAACATATCCAGGGACATAAAACAAGGGGCAAAAATTTCATGGTCTAAACGTGTTTAGATACATACATACAGAGTCTGTTCTCATACAACTGTGGAATTATGTTAGAAATCAGTATCAAAAGATATTTGAAAATAGCATCTCTCTATATATTTTTTTAATGAAAGTAAGAAAGGAAGAAGAAGGAATTCCGTGGCAATTCAGTGGTTAGGATTCTGTGCTTTTCACTAGCAGGGTCCAGGTTCCATCCTTGATCAGAGAAAACTAAGATCCCACAAGTCCCACAGGGTGGTCTAAAAAAAAAAGAAGAAAAAGCAGCATATTAAATCAAAGTATAGGATGACATGTTAAAGAAAAAGAAAGGAAGAAGAAACAGAGAGAGAGGGAAAGAAAGGAAGGAGTGAGCCATATTGACTAGGAAATCTTGCCATATACAGCAGCTCATTGGAAATACTCAGGTCCCTGGGGACTGGTCTTACCTTTCTAGCTTCTGAATGAATAGAAGAAAGATAAGAGATTCCAAGGGGACCAAAGAATCCACCGCCACTTTCCCTTAGGGAAATACTGTGCAGGATTTGCTTGGGGAACCAGGTAAAGAACAGGGATACTAAGAAAAATTGGGAAAAAAAGAAAAGAAAAATTGCCCCAAACTCGGAAATCAAGCAAAAGGAAGACTACATCTCCTTTCAACTCATGCTGGAGCATTATCTAACTGACCATCTCTGAATTATTTCTCTGTCTGGGAGATGTATCTTTGTTGGACTTAAACTTTGCTTAAGTTTAAGTTGCTTGGAGCCCACGTTCTATAAAGTTGTTTGTTAACTTGTAGAATTTAGTAAAGATGCAAATAATTTTTGCCTGGTAGAAAAGATAACCCCAAAGGTCACAGTTTTATTGCCCTGTAGAATAGTGATTAATGTTGTCTTTAACCAGTAAACTGATTTTAGCATGTCTTTTCTGATGGACTAGATAACCCCTTTTACTCTGATTCCTCTTTGAACCATCTTTCCCCATGCTGCTGTTTCCCTCACTAACAAATTCAACATATCTTGCGTGCAGCTCATTTGTATGAGTCAGGTTTTGAATGTTCTTAAAGTTATACTTTAACAGGGAACAGAGGTCATTTTCCGTATTTAAAAAATGATATGGACAAGTGGTCACCTTAATCAGTAAAAACCCATCAGAACTTGAATAGTAAGGAGTACCTCTCTGGATGTAGGAGCAGAGAGTGATTGCAAAGCACTTTGAAAAAATTATTTATCAATATTTGGCTGTTCTGGGTCTTAATTGCAGCACATGAGATCTAGTTCCTTGATCAGGAGAAGGGTGTAAGGATAACCACCAAAATTATGTTATCAGAGTATCTGAGGGAACCTAAAGGGAAAATTTTAATTTTCTTTCCTGGGTTTTTCTGTATCTTTCAAATTTCAGTCATAAATATGTATTACATTTGAAAGTTTCTCAAAGTTATTTAAAAGAAAACCCGCAAATAAACTTGGTAGAAAAAAATCTGGAAATAAATGAAGAGAAATTCACCCTTTATCTGGGCACCCAGGAGAATGGCAGGCTGAGAATATACATCCTCTCCTTGAGAAAACTCCAATACTTTGGCCACCTGATGTGAAGAGCCTGATGCTGGGAAAGATTGAAGGCAGGAGGAGAAGGGGGCAACATGGACAAGATGGTTGGATGGCATCACCGACTCAGTGGTCATGAGTTTGAGCAAACTCCAGGAGATGGTGAAGGACAGGGAAGCCTGGCGTGCTGCAGTCCATGGGGTCGCAAACAGTTGGACATGACTGAGCAACTGAACAACCACCTCAAAAATCATAAATAACTGGTTTTACCAGAAACAAAGGAAGCAGAAACAGCTAAATGGGTCACTTGTTGCTAAGAGAACTTCAGATCGGTTTTGAGCTGAGGGTGATTTTGCCCCAGGGAACATTAGGCAAAGTGTGAAGACATTTCTGTTTGTCATAACTGGGGGGGTGGGGTGGAGTGGGGGTGGAGAAATGCTACCGGCACAGTGGGCAGGGGCCAAGGATGCTGTGAAATATCCTCCAACTCCCAGACCTGCCCACAACTAAGAATTCTCTGATTACAACTGGAATTGTGCCAAAGTTGAGAAATCCTGGTTTTTAACAAAAAACCCGGGGGAAGGAAAAAAACCAAACAAAACAGGATCTGCTGACTTCTCTGGTGGTCGCGTGGTTAAGAATCTGCCTGCCAATTCAGGGGATGCAGGTTTAAACCCTGATCCAGGAGGATCCCACATGCCACGGAGCAACTAAGCCTGAGTGCCACAATGCTGAGCCCACGCACTCCAGAGTCCATGCTCCGCAACGAGAGAAGCCACTGCGATGAGAAGCCTTCACACCGAAACTGGGGAGTAGTCCCCGCGCTCTCCGTAACTAGAGAAAGCCCACGTTCAGCAGCAAAGACCCAGCACAGCGCCCCCACGCCCAGCCCCTCCACCGCCCAAAAAAACCCTCCTTGGGTGCAGTGAGCATTGAGAACCATTGCTTGGCAAGAAAAAATACTTCCACAGTCACAGTAAACAGAGAGTACTGATTTAACCAGAAAGTTGCCATGTAACTAACTATATGGGAAGGACAAGGAGAGGGGAGGTAAGTAGTTAGGTCGGGTGCATATAAAGCAAGAAATCTGCAACTACTGCCACAGGAAAGCACCAGATCATGTTGATAAATCAGGAAACACAAGCATCTTGTTTAGGAATATGCAGGTAAACACCAGAGAAACAGCTGAAGGAGTCTGTCATTTTCTCAGAAGCGCAGGACTCCGGAACAGCGGGTTTGTGTATATATGTGGAGGTAGGGGCACAGTGGGGTAGGGAATGCTTACTGACTTTTGCTAAAAGGTGGCACTTCTGGTAAAGAATCCACCTGCCAATGCAGGGGCAGACGCAAGGGACATGGGTTTGATCTCCAGGTTGAGAAGATCCTCTGGAGGAGGAAACTGCCGCCCACTTCAGTATTCTTGACTGAAAAATTCCACGGACAGCGGAGCCTGGTGGGCTACAGTCCATGGAGTCGCAAAGAGTTGGACATGACTGATCACAGCACAGATAAACATTGTTTCGTGGCTCAGTCGCTAAGTCGTGACTGACTGGGCAATCCCATGGCCTGCAAATCCCAGGCGTCCGTGTCCTTCACTATCTCCCGGAGTTTGCTCACTCACGTGCGTTGAGTTGATAATGCCACCCAACCATCTCATCCTTTGTTATTTAATTTTTGATAACATTAACATGCATGAATGATCAAATTTTTTTTTAATCAAAATTTTTAAAAATAACTTTTATAAAGGGACAGAAGAAAAAACTGGGAGCCACCCAAGTATCCATGTATAAGAAGAGGCTGAATGGATTGTGATTTATCATTGAATGGACTACAAGAACGAGATAGCTGGGTAGGTCCTGACATGGCTGGATCTTCAAGACTCAGCATGACTGTGACTAGCAAAGACTAAGTATGATATGCCAGCATTTATGTAAAACACATGCACACAAAATAGAACTATGTATTTCCCATAAGAATAGAAATAGGTACAAATAAAAGAGCAAAGAGAAAAGTAGGGAAAAATACACTTGGAAGAGGTAACAGGCATAACACATGGGCCATGTGGAGTGGACTCAGATGGGGTTAAGGCAGATTTTGTTCTGTTTCTTCTTTTTTTCTCAAAGGTAAAATTTTATGTTACTTGTAACATTAAATTTTAAAAGTTGAATGTACATTAAGAGAATGAGAAAATAAACCACAGGTTGGGAGAAACTATTTACAAAAGACACATCTGATAAAGCAATGTTATCCAAAATTTATAGAGATTCCTATCTACTGCAGCATTATTTACAACAGCCAAGACACAGAAACAATCTAAGTATCCATCAACAGACTGATGGATAAAGAAAATGTGATACATATATGTATGTGTGTGTATTAGTCACTCAGTCGTGTCCAACTCTTTGTGACCCCTTGGACTGTAGCCCACCAGGCTCCTCTGTCCATGGGATTCTCCAGGCAAGAATACTGGAGAGGGTTGCCATTTTCCTCTCCACATACATGTATATATATACAGATGAATACTGTTTTACTCTTGTTCAAAAAAAAAAAAAAACAAGATATACAAAGAATTCTTAACACTCTCAATAAGAAATCAAACAATGTAATTTTAAAAATGGGCTAGGACTTCCCTGGTGGCTCAGTGGTAAAGAATCTGCCTGCCAATGCAGGATACATGGGTTCAACTTCTGCTCCGAGAGGATCCCACATGCTGTGGGGCAACTAAGGACATTCGCCACAACTATTGAGCCTATGTTCTAGAGCCTGAACTACTGAAGCCCATGTGCCCTAGAACCCGTGCTGTCCAACGGGAGAAGCCACCCTAATGAAAAGCATGCGAGCTGCAACCAGAGAGTAGCCCCCACTTGTCACAACTAGAGAAAAGCCTGTACAGCAACAAAAACCCAGCATAGCCAAAAATAAGTAAATAGATAAAATTATAAAAAGAAAAATGGGCCAAAGACCTTAACAGCCATCTCACCAAAGAAGATATACAGATGACAAACAAACATATGAAAAGATACTCTACACGTATGTCATCAGGGCAATGCAAATGAAAACTCTGAGATATCATTACACACCTATTGGAATGGCCCACATCTGGAACACTGATAGCATCAAGAGCTGGAGACAATGTGGGGTAACAGGAAACTCTCATTCACTGCTAATGGGATTGCAAAATGGTACAACTACTTTGGAAAAGAATTTAGTGGTCTCTTACAAAACTAAATATACTCTTGTCATATGATTCAGCAAGCACACTCCAAAACCTGCACACAGATGTTTATAGCAGCCTTATTCATCATTGCCGAAACATGGAAGCGACCAAGATGTCCTTCAGTGGGTGAATGGTGAAACAAACTGTGGTACGTCCAAACGATGGAATGTTATTCTGTGTTAAAAACCTTGAGCAATCTAGTGCTCAACATCACTCATTATCAGAGAAATGCAAATCAAAACCACAATGAGGTACCACTTCACGCCAGTCAGAATGACTGCTATCCAAAAGTCTACAAGCAATAAATGCTGGAGAGGGTGTGGAGAAAAGGGAACCCTCTTACACTGTTGGTGGGAATGCAAACTAGTACAGCTGCTATGGAGAACAGTGTGGAGATTCCTTAAAAAACTGGGACTAGAACTGCCATATGACCCAGCAATCCCACTCCTGGGCATACACACGGAGGAAACCAGAACTGAAAGAGACACGTGCACCCCAATGTTCATCACAGCACTGTTTATAATAGCCAGGACATGGAAGCAACCTAGATGCCCATCAGCAGACGAATGGATAAGAAAGCTGTGGTACATATACACCATGGAATATTACTCAGCCATTAAAAAGAATGCATTTGAATCAGTTCTAATGAGATGGATGAAGCTGGAGCCTATTATACAGAGTGAAGTAAGCCAGAAAGATAAAGACCAATACAGTATACTAACGCATATATATGGAATTTAGAAAGATGGTAATGATAACCCTGTATGCAAGACAGCAATAGAGACACTGATGTATTGAACAGTCTTTTGGACTCTGTGGGAGAGGGTGAGGGCAGGATGACATGGGAGAATGGCATTGAAACATGTAAATTGTCATATGGGAAACGAATCGCCAGTCCAGGTTCAATACATGAGACAGGGTGCTCAGGGCTGGTGCACTGGGATGACCCAGAGGGATGGGATGGGGAGGGAGGTGGGAGGGGGGTTCAGGATGGAGAACACATGTACACCCGTGGAGGATTCAAGTCAGTGTATGGCAAAAACCACTACAATATGGTAAAGTAAAATAAATAAATTAATAGCTTAAAAAAAAAAAACCTTGAGCAATCTAGGCATGAAAATATATGAAAGAACTTTAAATGAATATTACTAAGTGAAAGAAACCAATCTGAAAGGGCAATATACTATAGGATTCTACCTATAAGACATTTTGGAAGAGGCAAAACTATGCAGACCGTAAAGGGAGTGGTTGCCAGGGGTTGGAGAGAAGGGTGAATAGGCAGAGTACAGAGGACTTTTAAATTTTTATTATTTATTTTTAAATATTTATTTATCCATTGACTGGGTCTGTTCCCAGGCAAGGCAGGCAGGTATCTTTGATCTTCATTGCAGCCTGCAGGAACTTTACTTGTGGCATGTGGGATCTAGTTCCCTGACCAGGGATCCAGCTCCAGCCTCCTGCATTGGGAGTGTGGAATCTTAGCTGCTAGACCAGCAAGGAAGTCCCCAACATTGTAAATTTTTTTAAATGTTGTAATGAATAAAATTGCATATGTATTATATAGCATCTGGAATGTCCCACACCAAGCTGTTAATGATGGTTTCCTTTGGAGCCTGGCTTGAGAAGGCGTGCAGGGAAGGAGGGAAAACTTCCTCTTTTTCCTCTGTGTCATTCAGTAATAATAGTTTGTGATCGTCTGAAGGACTTCTAAGTAGAGTGGGGTTCTGGGGTCCTGGCAGTCCTGGCTGGCCTGTGTCTCTGGCTTTTGATACTGAAGGGCGGTGAGGGTTCCAGCTTGGCCGGGGTGGGGCGGGCTCCAGGGGGATCTGGTAGAACCAGCTGCGACTTCAGATGGGCATGTTGACAGAGTGACTGACTCACTGTTCGGGACGGGTGGAGGTGGCTCCCTCTCTGTGAGCCGCCCCTGGGGCTGCAGCCTACAGAGCGCCCTGTTTCAGCCATCCTAAAGGCGGAGTCCTTTACAAATCAATAGAAACAAGGGACCATTTCAATCTGGGCCTTTGCACAAAGCTCTCTTGAGTCAGCCGGGGATGGGGTGGGGGGTAGGGGTTGGGCAAGGTTCATTGATTAAAGCAAAGGATGTAGAGGAGGATTAGAGGGGTGCTGGGAAAAAGCCTTAAAATAGGGATCTGGGGACCCCCTTGGACCTCTGGTGGGGGGCGAGTTTGGGCTAATGAAAGGATTTTGTCATCCATTGAGCTTCATTAGTGACTAAAAAAAAATTTTTTTTGACCATGTGACATGTGGAATCTTAGTTTCCTGACCAGGGATTGAACCCATGTCCCCTGCATTGAAAGCACAGAGTTAATCACTGGACCACGGGGGAGATCCCTAGTGACCTTTTATATAAAAGAGCTTGTAAGTATAGTTATTTTCTTATTTGGCTTCAGGGTCACCTGTGAGGTAGAAGGAACTGGTATGCTATTGCTGCTGCTAAGTCACTTCAGTCGTGTCCGACTCTGCGCGACCCCATAGACGGCAGCCCACCAGGCTCCCCCGTCCCTGGGATTCTCCAGGCAAGAGTACTGGAGTGGGGTGCCATTGCCTTCTCTGAGGAACTGGTACAAATATGTTCATTTCTCAGATGAGGAAACCGAGGTCTGGCGAGATCAGACCATTTATCTGAGAGGCAGGTTAGTAGCTGAGGGCAGTGTCCTTTCAGCCCGGTCCATCACCTCCCCTTGCCTCCTGGTGCAGGAGGTTACCTCTGAGGTCATGCAGAGAGTGGCTGGCAGAGGACTGAGGTCATTTGTGGGCAAAAGGGAAACAAACAGAACCGCATGGAAGAAGGAAGGAGGTGCCTGTGGGTAGCCTGGATGTGTGGGTTCCCAATACACAGCGTAGAGAACTCCGGACATCAGCAGTCCCTCCCTACAGCCATCAGTTCTGCTAGCAACCTTTGGGGGAGGCAGGCAAGGTCTCTTCACTTCAAGGGAGGCTCAGCAAGACTGAGTAACTTGTTCAGGTCACACGGCTAGTGGGAGCTAGAAGAGGGAGGGAGGTGGTTGGCTTTGGACTCCAAATCCAGTCCCCCTCCTCATCCTGTCATTCAGTGGAACTCAGAGGATAGAGGCTGAAACCAAGGCTGAGAGAAATCCTGACTTACAGACTGACACCCCCCAAGTTACTCCGAGGCTTTGAGGTTTACGAAGCATGATGACACTCACATCTTTATCACACCATCTGTCCCTTCTTTTGTGGTTGATTAGGACAGACTTCACGCATGCATCGGCAGGATACAGGTGACACATTCAACTGGGTCACTGAGGAGAGGGTAATCAAAGTTCTCTTTATTAAGGTGAAGGCAGGATGTAGGGAAACCAGCAAGAACTGGTGCTGGACCTGGCAGGGAGCTGTTGTCTCCCGTAGCCTGAGGGGCGAGGAGAGGGAGTGATGACTAGACCCAGGAGAATGGTGCTATATGAAGAAGGGACAGGGAACCTTCAGTGCAGACACACAGACAGCCCACGCTGACCTGGAAGGGAAGGAGCTGGAAGATACACATCCTGACTCTACCCACTCTGTGCCCTGCAGTCTCCTGCCTGTGCCTTCGATTTGCTGAGCCCAACCCCAACCCAGAAGGCAGGAGAGCCTGATCCTATAGGCTACATGGGTCAGTCCCCCAGGGCACAGAGAGGGGTGGAAAGGGTGGGGAGTGGCTATGGTGGCGGGGTTGTGGGGGGGTACGGGTGGGGGGGAGCAGGGCAGGGAGCAAATAGAAGAGATTTAGCACAGCATGTGATGCAAGCAGATCAATAGTCATCAGCCCCAGGGCCTTTGTTGGAGTTACTGGGTAAAAGTTCACTCTCTCTCTTTGCTGGAGTTGCTCAGCTGGTAGGATTTAAACCTGGTGCTACTGATGATCTTGCGGCCACATAAGAAGAATGAAGATTCAGAACAAAGCCAACACAGAGGAAAAGTAAGGCCAGAAGAAATGGAGGAGGTTGGTATCTTGATGGCATAATTGTGTCCCTGGATCCAGCCATGCCTGAAGGTGGGAGGCACCCTTAGGGCCAATGGATTTTGTTTTATGTGAGCAGGTTGGAGTTGGGATTCTTTCACTTGTACCAAAAGGGTTCTGACTGATACACAGCTGCCTGAAGGCACTCAGGGATGAAGGCAGCTCAGAGTGGAGATCTTCCTGGGCCATGAGGGATAGTTTGTGAGCAACACTCACTGGGGACAGGGAATAAAAGATTGAGAAGTTGTCTCTAAGGGCAGCAGCCTCTGTGTGAAGTCATGACAACCACCACCATCTTTCTCTGTGCTTGACAGACATCAAATGGTGCCACCCTCTCCAAAATCCTCTGGGGGTGGTACATGCCCATTTTGCAGATGAGAAAACTGAGGCATAGAGATATTAAGTCACTTGCAGAGCCAGGATTTGAAACCAGGATATCTGACTTTTCCTTTTTTTTTTTTTTTTTTTTGTAGCCACACCGTGTGGCTTGTGGGATATTAGTTTCCTGACCAGGGATGGAACCCATGCCACCTGCAGTGGAAGTGTGGAGTGCTAACCACTGGACCAGCCTGGCTCTTCTTAGCCACCTTCCCCACCCCACTGTCCTAAAACTTCCCCAGATAAAACAGAGTAAAATCCCAATATATCAAGATATAAGACAGATATTAGCAGAGTTTCTCTGAGAGTGGGGGTCAAGATCTGGGTTCAGAGAAGACAGAGCTGCACTCTCTGAGACTCACCATCACTGTGGAATTCTCTTTTCCTCTTCATTTGAGCACCATAGTAGAGGGCTACCAGGGGGTTCACGGGAGGTAGAGAAGTAATTTAGATCCCCATTCAGGAAAAACCTCAGCTGTAGACTTTTGGTGTAATGGTCTAGTGTGGAGTACAATTATATTTGCATCATATCCTTTTTTTTAAAAAACTATTGATTTGTTAGGTGTAAACACTTAAATACCCACTGCAATGTGTACAACCCCCATCCCCCACTTTTTGGACATTTTTCTCCTCCTTTTCCTTGTTCTTCTTCCTCCTCCCTTTAAAAAATGAAGGATGAATTGTCTTCTAAAAGAAACTAGGACTGTTTGGAGAAATGGCTGATTCTAGATTTGGGTAAAGGAAATGTAGATGAACATCTAGTTTGCCTGAAACTAAGCAACCACACAGAAAATAATGCAGATATGTCAAAAGGATGAAGGAACCAGCTTGAAGGGGCTCCCACTGGCCAAATTTGGGGTAATTTGAGCATTAAATTAAATAATGATAGTAAGGGATTATAAACCATAGAATAAAATAAAATAAGAATTCATAGGTCCATACAGATATAAATAAATAAAGTACAATCTTGACTAGTAAATGTAAAAGATTCCTAAGATTAGAAAAATCTCCATTTGGCATCTGTCACTGTAACAATTTATTCAGGCGAGAATTACCGATGATGGTGGGTGAGAGCCTGATGAGAAATAGAGTATTTACAGACATAAAGTGTCTCTCCACAAAACGCTTATAAAGGACAGAGAAATCCAGTAACCTTAAAGCAGAGAAACCTGGCAGGCACCTCCTTAGTCAAGTGATCAAAGTTGAAATCACACACTATCAGATGCCTCCTGACACAGTGTACTGAGAACGGCATATCGTTGCTGTGGTTTTCCTGCCCAAGACATAGAACCTGAATCTAATCATGGCGAGACACCAGACAAGCCCAAATCGAGGAGCACAGATCAAAATAACTGGCCTTGACTCTTTATAAATGTCAAGGTCACAAAGGACAAAGACTAAGCCGCTGTTCCTGATCAGAGGAAACTGAAGACACATGACCACTAAATGCAGTTCTGGACTGGAAGAATTCACGTGTCCATTTTACTAAAAAGACATCAGTGAGGCAACTGACAAAAATTTAAATAAGATCTCTGTATTAGATAACAGTATGAAATCAATGTCAATGTTTTGATTAACATTATCCTATAAGATAATATCCTTGCTTTCAGGAAACACACCCTGAACTATTTAGGGATAAAGAAGCATATGGGGTCTGTAACTACTCTCAAACATTTCAAGAAAAATGTTTCGGTAAGGAAAATATAGATGAACGTCTACTTTGTTTTATATATATATTTATATGGAGAGAAGGGCTTCCCTGATAGCTCAGTTGGTAAAGAATCCTCCTGCAATGCAGGAGACCCTAGTTCGATTCCTGGGTTGGGAAGATTTCCCTGGAGAAGGGATAGGCTACCCACTCCAGTATTCTTGGGTTTCCCTTGTGGCTCGGATGGTAAAGAATCCGCCTGCAATTCAGGTCACTTGGGTTCGATCCCTGGGATGGGAAGATCCCCTGGAGAAGGGAAAGGCTGCCCACTCCAGTATTCTGTCCTGGAGAATTCCATGGACTGTATAGTCCATGGGGTCACAAAGAGTTGGACACAACTGAGAGACTTTCACTTTCACATGGAGAGAGATGTGAATGATGAAGAAAATGTAGTGAAATGTTAATATTTGGAGAAGGTAGAAAATCTGGGCAAAAGGTGTATGATAATTTTTTATTATGTTTTGCAGCTGAATTTATTTCAAAATCACAATTTAAAAATAGTGCAATATTAGGATTTCCCTGGTAATCCAGTGGTTAAAACTCTGTGCTTCCACTGTAGGGGGCACAAGTTTGATCCCTGGTGGGGGAACTAAGGTCCCAAATGCCTTGAAGTGTGACCAAATATAATAACAATAGTGCTGTATTAAAAATATAGCTTAGAGTGGGATTATTATTGTGATCCCCAGATGGGTAACTTATGATCTGAGGCTAGCGTCTGGGATAAAATAGTCAAATTCATCAAAAATACTATTTTATTAGATAAAATAAGTTCATTGTTGGTTTGTTATTTCTGAAGGTTTTAATTTGTTTTCAGTCCATTACTCATCATAAATTTAAAAGTACATAATTGAAAAAACTTGAAAGGTAGTGTACATGCAATAAAGTACAATTTTACACTGTACTGTGTGTGTGCTAAGTCACTTCAGTTGTGTCTGACTCTGTGACCCTGTGGACCCATAGCCCGTGAGGCTCCTCTGTCCACAGGATTCTCCAGGCGAAGAAGACTGGAGTGGGTTGCTATGCCCTCCTCCAGGGGATCTTCCTGACCCAGGGACTGAACTCACATCTCTTGTCTCTTGCTTAAGCAGGCAGGTTCTCTGCCACTGGTGCCACCTGGGAAGCCCACATTTTTATATTATACATATGTAAATGTTGCAAGCTCGACCACCACTGATATTCACCCACTATTTAATCCTCTAAGGACCCTGACCACGTGGGCATGATTATCTTAATTTTACAGAGAAGGAATCTGAGGAAGGTCACACACTAGCAAGGGGCAGGATCCAGATTCAAAGCACTGTCTTTTGAATTCCAAAGCCAGTGTTTTTAAACATTCTGCTAAAAATAAATAAATAAACAAACATTCTGCTATGCAAATTATTGAGGCTATTGTCATCAACAGACATCAGTTGAGTACCAGCTACTTTAGCTCCTCATGCCTCAGTTTCCTCATCTGTAAAATGGGATCATAGTAACACTTTTATTAAGACACTTCAGATGCTCAGAATAGTTCCTGTACACTCATGTGTGAATAATTATTAGTACGTACTGTGCCTAAGGCACTGGGATCACCATGAGATCTAAGATGCTAATCTCCACTCCCAGGCTACTCCCCACAAAAGTAAACAGCCACTGGAAGCATCTCACATTGAGGACCAGCCTGTGGATATCTGGTCCAGGGAACCAGATAGAGGGACACCTTGGAGGGAGTGGCCTCTACCAGCAGGACACTGAGATAGGCCTGCGAATATCACTCCTCAGTCTGGAGGAAGAAACTGCCTTTGTTTGCAGTAGTCCTCACGGTGACTGACTCCGCAGGCATATGTCTAACAGAACCCTTGTCCTAACCCACAACAGGTCTCATCTGTCACCATCAGTGCCATGGCCTGGGTGAATGAGACTTGTCCTTCTGCCTGGAGATCTCCCCACTGGCCTCGCAGGCCCCTGCCAGGATCAGTCAGGATCCAACCAGAAGAGAAACCACTTCTAGCATCTGAAAAGCACATGACTGCAGGGACTTAGATACACTCAAGTTGAAAGAGCAGAGGGGAGCCAAAGAGCCGCTGAGAGTAGGAAGTTACGGCCTCCTCACAGCTGGAGGGGCAAGGGGCAGGTGATGTCACTGGAGACCAGGGCCACGGTCACCCACAGAAGCTGCAACCACAACTGGCCGGTCCCCTGGGGGCTGCGGAAGAGATGTGGCCACAACTTGGAAAAAACCCTGGTGCTGGGGAAGATTGAGGGCATGAGGAGAAGGGGGTGACAGAGGATGAGATGATTGGATGGCATCCCTGACTCAGTAGACCTGAGTTTGAGCAAGCTCCGGGAGATAGAGAAGGGCACGGAAGCCTGGTGTGCTGCAGTCCACGAGGTCGCAAAGAGTCAGACACAACTTAGTGACTGAACAACAAATGCAGAGAAAGGAGAACTCCATCCCCCCACCTCCACCCCTCACCCCTGTGCCCCAAGCTTCTTCCTTTCACCTGTCCACTGGGCTCCAGACAGGGCCCTCCAGCTGCCCTGGGAGCCTAGGAAATGCAGAGTGAATGGCTCATTGTCACCCCCTGCCCCACCCCACCCCCCACATGGAAGATGAAGGGGAAGGAATAGATCTCAGGGCACAGGGGCCAAGACTAGCACGTGGCTTTTCCACCTTGGCATTCCAACAGTTCATCCAGTGCCTGGCACACACCCAGGCTTCACAAACATGTGAACAAGTGACTGACCGTTGTGGGAGGAAGGCACAGTGCCCTATGTCACTGAATGTTCTAGAAAGTGAACAACTGGTATAATCAACTTGGAAAACTGGAAGTTATCAACTAATATCGACTAATGCTTAACAGACTACAACCCAGCAACTGCACTCCTAAGTGTGTACTTAACATAAATGTGTACACACATTCCCAGAAGACTTTTACTAGTGGCAAATATTCCTAGCGGTGCTTATGACAATAGCCTCGTACTGGGAACCCCTCCAAAACTCATGGACAGTGGTGTGGATAAACACAACGGAACACCGTGCAGCTGCGCTAATGAGTGATCTATAACTACCCACATCGATGCTGTTGGGTCTCATCAACAGGATGGCAAGGGAAAGAAGCCAGACACAGAGGCATATGTGCTACACAATTGCATTTGTATAAATAGAAAAACAGGCAACACTAATGTCTGCTTCTGAAGTCAGAGTCCTGGTTGAAGCTTAATCCTTCGGATGGATCTGATCCTATGATTCTGAAGTCAAAATGCAGAGGCTACAAAAATGCCAGGCAGGGGGCAGCATCCACATGGAAATGCTGAAGTGTGTAGAAAGAAGTGGTCCCTGGAAAACGAAAGGTGAGGGTGACTTTGAGCCTCTCTGAGACCTTTTCTGTTTGTAGCTACCTAGATTAGCAGACACATTCTCCTTTCTTCCCCAAGAAGAAATGCCTCTCTCTGAATCAGGTTTCCCAACCTCAACACTATTGATATTTTGATATAAATATTTGTTAGGGGAGCTTGTCCTGTGCCTTGAAGAGTAGTTGAACAGAGTTCAGCAAGTCCCCCACGTACAACCTTCAAGTTGCGAAATTTCACGTCCAATCATGTAAGTTAGTTCACGTGTCTGACATACACCGTCACGTACATGCGGCCTCTACAAGTGTGGTTGTGCTTTGGCATACTTGACTGTCCTGTGCTTGTCTGTTTTTTACACATTGCTCAGATGCTCAGTCATGTCCGACTCTTTGGTGACCCCTCGGACTGTAGCCCTCCACTTTATCCCTGAGATTCTCCTGGCAAGAATCCTGGAGTGGGGTGTTATTTCCTCCTCCAGGGGATCTTCCCGACCCAGGAATCAAACTCTCATCTCCTGCATTGGCAGGTAGTTTCTTCACCACTAACGCCACCTGTGAAGCCCCTTTTTATGTATTACTTGTGTATAAAGTATTAATATTATAAATCCATTACAGTACTGTATAGCCGATTGTGTTAGTTGAGTACCTAGGCTAACTTTGTTGGACTTATGAATGCCCTCTCAGAATGGAACTCGTTCATATGTAGGGGAATTACTGTAGTGGGTGGAAAAGCATCCCTAAAAATTTATGTCCATCTGGAATCTCAGATTTTGAAATAATGATCCTTGCATGTCCTTATACAAAGAGGACAGGCCACACAACACACAAGGAAGAAGGCCATGTGAAGATGTAGGAAGAGATTGGAGTGACAGAGTTACAGGGCAAGGAATGCCAGGGATTGCTGGGAAACATCAAAAGCTAGATAAAATTCTTCCCTAGAGCATTCTGAGGGAGCCTGGCCTTGACAACTCCTTGAGTTTGGACTCCTAGCCTCCAGTATTGTGCGACAATAAATTTCTGTTTGTGGCAATTTGTTATGGCAGCCTTGGGAAATTAAATACAAGCAATATCTCTGACTTCTAAACTTTGGAAGTCAAAGGTACCCTTTTCAGTTGTAACAAACAAAAATTTCTCCAGATACTGCAAAATGTCTCCTAGTGGGTGCGGGCGATGCAAAATAGTCCCCCCTCAGCCCCTCGTTAAGAACTGCTAAGCTAATGGGGCAAAAATGGTAAAAGGACCAAGCAGAGTGGTCCTGGTGAAAGTCTAATGGTGAATGGTGAAAGTCATTCAGTCGTGGCCAAGTCTTTGTGACCCCATGGACTATACAGTCCATGGAATTTTCCAGGCCAGAATACTGGAGTGGGTAGCCTTTCCCTTCTCCAGGGGATCTTCCTAACCCAGGGATGGAACCCAGGTCTCCCACATTGCGGGTGGATTCTTTACCAACTGAGCTATCAGGGAAGCCCAGGCAACTCATCTAAGCTACTATATTTCTCAGTTTCCGGATCTGTAAGAGGAAGAGAACAATACCAACTTCATAAGACTGTTTTGAGGATGAAATGAGTTAATGACTATAAAGTGGTGTGAACCACAAGACTGTCACCACCGTCACTCCAGGTTGCAACAGTTAGTTTAGGAGCTATCTCCTCATTTAACCAGGAGCTCCTTGATGGACTGAATGGTCTGCTCCGTACATTCCCCCCAGGATACTCAAGATCATATACTAGTATGATCAATGCCTATTTAGAAATGTCTTGAGTTTATACCCATTTAATAACCAGCCAAGTTTTTCCCTTCCAGGAATGCAGATTATTGGTATCCAAGAGAAACTGCAGTATGTATGAAGCTCCAGATGGTGAACAGAGGAGAGGCCTCACAGTGAGGTGGAAGAAGGAAGACACTCCTGCCAATTCAATGAACTTTCTGGGTCTCGATTTCTCCATTTGGAAATCAAGAATAGATACTATTACAAGGTTGTTGCAAGGATTTTCATAAACTATGCTCAACATGGTGCCAAGGGCATTAGTAACTGCTGAGCAAACAGCTGTTATTATCATCGTTTTAAGAACACTGTTGAAAAAGTAAACAGCGAATGCGCCTAGGTATCTAGTCCAAGGCCAGCGATCTCCCATTGGTCGGCGCTGGGCTGGCCAGAGCGCTGGACTGGGCCTCCGGAAGCCCCGCCCCTCCACTACCGCGTCAGGTCGCCCTGGCAACGCACTGCTTGGTCGCAGCCCGAGTGACGCGGTCGCCGGTCCCCGGCGCTCTTGGCCACACTCGGTATTGACCAGGGTAGCTTCGGCAGTGATGACGGACGACGACTCTGAGACTTCTGCCTCGGAGACACAGGCCCAGGACGAGAGCGATCTGCCTGTTTTCCAGCTGTGCGGGCTGGTGGAAGAGCTCAGGTACCCGCCCGCCGGATTCTGAGGGTGCTCCCTACTCAGCGTGTGGGCTCCGAGGTTGGTCCAGCACGGAGATACTCCAAGTCCACGCTGAACGCTGAGCAAACTGAGACCCGCCCCCTCCCCACCCCCACCCCGCAAAAAAGGTGGGAAAGGCGCCTACCTTTGCTTTTTATTCCCGTGTCTCCACCTTCAGGGCACTAACAAGCCACTGATGGAGACAGAGATGCGAAGCCTAGAGGGTAATTGGTGAAGCTAGAGCTTCAGCCTGGTGGGTCTGTCTGGTGCCACGCTGTGTGCTTGGCCGCTTCTCTATTGGGCGATGACAGCTTGGACCAGGTAAACTCTAAGTCCCTTTCCAATGCTAAGATTCTATAATAAAATTAAGGTGGAAGCAGATAGAAGGGAGGCTATTGAGATACTTTTAGTGTGAAGCAAGATACCTAAGCCAGAGTATAAGCATAGAAGTGGACAGCAAAGAAGGGCTAGCCCAATTTTCTATATTTTTAGCAGTCTGTTTTAGTATCTACTATAGCAAGTAAATTGGATATCAAGATTCTGTGAGGTAATTGAGGTTAGTTGTACAACTGACTGGTTTCACATAGAACATCCTGGCCTGGCAGCTAAATAGCTTTTACTGCACAATGTTTATAAATAGTTAGGTCAGAATTGAGGTATTATTACTAAAATAGCTACAATCTTGAGTGCTTATTATGTGCCAAGTGTTTTGCACATATGACCTAATATAATGACAAAATAACCCTAGTAAGTTGGTGAGGAAACAGACACAGAAGTTAAGTCACTTTTGTACAGTCACACAGCTAGTCAGTGTAGAGCCAAGATTAAGACTCAGATCACACTATTATATATAAATTTCATAACTAATAAGAAGCTACTGTATAGCACAGAGAAATCTATTCAATGCTCTGTAATGACCTATATGAGAACAGAATAAAAAAGAATGGATATATGTATATGTGAAACTGACTTTGCTGTAAGCAGAAGCTAACACAACTTTGTAAATCAACTATATTCCAATAAAAAATTAATTAAAACAAAGACTCTGGTGCAACTCCACAGCCTACACTGGGAACATGACATCTGCTGAAAAAGAAAGATGCTTTGATGTATCAGGCTTTTCTGTTGAATCTTTCCCACTAATATTAAAATTCAGCCAAACAGGATTTTCAGCGCAGTAAACAGATGTTCAGCTCAATAACATAAGAAAATATCAAAGCTGTTCTGTCTCTTATATATACACGTACATACATACATGTGCATTATATTGTTGCTGTTCAGTCGATAAGTTGTGTCCGACTTCTTTTGTGACCCCGTGGAACAGGAGCCTGGGGGGTATAGTCCATGAGTGCATACTAAGTCGCTTCAGTGGTGTCCGACTCTTTGTGACCCTACAGTCCATAAGGAATTTCCCAGGCAAGACTACTAGAGAGAGTTGCCGTTCCCTTCCCCAGAGAATCTTCTCCACCCAGGAACTGAGCTCACATTTCCTACACTGGCATATGGGTTCTCTACCATTGATGTATTACATGAAAGTGAAAGTCACTCAGTCATGTCCAACTCCTTGCGACCCCATGGACTATATAGACCCCATGGGCTATATTCTCCAGGCCAGAATACTGGAGTGGGTAGCCTTTTCCTTCTCCAGGGCACCTTCCCAACCCAGGGATCGAACCCAGGTCTCCCACATTGCAGGCAAATTCTTTACCAGCTGAGCCATCAGGGAAACCCTATACACTCATATGTAACATATGGGTATGTTATATAAGTTGAAAGGGTCACAATCTTGGCATATACAGGATAAACTAGGTTTGTCATCTCTAATGTTTAAAAACCATCTGTTCAAAGCTTTCCCACCTTTTATAGTAGACATCTAGTGAATACTTCATCCATTGAGTGGCTGGAAATAAAAGAACTGAGAAATATAAACCAAAGTAAACCTCTAAAGATTGTGGATGTGTGTAACTTCAAGAATTCTGTAGTGGACTTCCCTGGCGGTCCAGTGGTTAAGAATATGCCTGCCAATGCAGGGGACACAGTTTTGATCCCTGGTCTGGGAAGATTCTGCATGCCACAGAGCAATTAAGCTGTGCGCCACAACTACTGAGTCTGTGCTCAAGAGCCCGAGAACCACAACTACTAAAGTCTGTGTGCCTAGAGCCTGTGCTTTGCAACAGGAGAAGCCACCGCAGTGAGAAGTCCAGGCACAACTGGAGAGAAACCCCTTGCTGCAACTAGGGAAAGCCTGTTTGCAGCAACAAAGACCCAGTGCAGCCAAGAATAAATAAAATTTTAAGATAAAAAATCCGGTATTAATTCAGAAGGAATTTCACAGATGGGTTAGAAGATATTTGAAGATGAAACTTGTACCAATTTTCAGTATATAGGCATATCTCATTTTATTGCATTTTGCTTTATTGTACCTTGCAGACATTGTGGTTTTTACAAAACAAAGGTTTGTGGCAACTCTGCATTGAGCAAGCATATTGATGCCATTTTTTTCCAACAACATTTGCTCATTTTGTGTCTCTGTCACATTTCCGTGATTTTTGAACTATTTCAAGCTTTTTCTTTATATTATTATATTTGTTATGGTGATTTGTGGTCACTGGTTTTTGATGCTACTATTGCAAAGATTATGACCTGCTGAAGGCTCAGATGATGGTTAGCGTTTTTTAGCAATGAAGCATTGTTAATTAAAGTATGTACTTTTTTAGACATAATGGCATGCACACTTAGTAGACTGCATAATAATGTAAACATAATTCTAATGCACCAAAAAACCAAAAAATTCATGTGACTCACTTTATTGCACTATTTGCTTGATTGAAGTTGTTTGGAACTGAATCCATTATATCCCCAATGTGTGCCTGTAATCCTAGTGCTCTGAACTTTATGGCTCATTAGATGTATATTAAAAATATATATAGAATACGTAAATAGCATTTACTGTGTGCCAGGCACTGTCCCAAAGTCTTTGCTTTCCTTATCACAACCCTCAAAGATAGGTGCTATTATTATTCCCATTTTACAGAGGAAAGCGAGGCACCAAAAGGTTAAGTATCTTACAAGGTCATACAAAGCTAGTAAGTGTTAAATACTAGGTACTTGGGATTTAAACTCCTTTTGGTGGAACTTGCTCAAGGGCACCCTCTGTTTTGCAGCTATGGAAACTCTGCTCTCAAAACTGAGACAGAGATGTTTGAAAAATATTACAATAAACTGGAGCCCAGGGACCAGCGACCTCCACGATTATCAGAAGTCAAAATAACAGGAGCAGAAATTGCACAGGTATGCAAGGGAGATCTAAGAATTCTTTAAAGCTCTTTGCCCCTTTAGATGCATGTTAACGTTTGTTATCTGCCTTTGCTGTGCCCTTCTTGGCCAACTGGCATATGACTTTCCCCCTGTTCTAAGTTTGGCTCTTTCCCCTCCAAGGTTTCTCTTTAGATTAGGAGTGACATATATATACTACCGTGTGTGAAATAGGTTGCCAGCAGGAATCTGCTTATAGCACAGGGACTCAGCCCAGTGCCCTGTGGTGAACTGGAGGGGTGGGGTGGAAAGGGTGAGAGGGAAGCCCGAGAGGGAGGGGATATATGTATACACATAGCTGATTCACTTCATTGTACAGCAGAAATTAACACAACATTATAAACAATTATACTCCATTAAAAAAAAAAAAAGGGGGAAGCTGACTCAAAAAAATAGTATGGGGGGGTCTACCTTTTGAGGATCAAACAATGCCGTCTTCAGGTCCACACGTTTCCTGGGTCACCTGCTTCTGACCTTAGGCTTCAATGTCCCGTTGTCGCTGTTCAGTCAATTAGTCATGTCTGACTCTCTGTAACCCCAATGGAATACAGCACGCCAGACTTCCCTGTCCTTCACTGTCTCCCAGAGTTTGCTCAAAATCATGTCCGTTGAGTTGATGATGCCATCCAACCATGTCAGTGCCTAGGAAATCCAACATTTTTGTCTGTTTTTTGCTGAAAACAATGGCCCCCAGTGCATTTTCTCTTTTACGTTCGGCTCGGGAAGCACTGAGCTCCAGGCTTTCCCTGACACTGATTTGATTGCTAGTCTATAGCAATTTACTATAGTTCAGGGTTTCCCCATGCTCAAGACACTTTCCCTTACTTATTTTCAGTTCATTGTCAAGCATAGACCTTTGAAGTATTTGGCACAGTGCCTTAGGTTGACTTGTAAAATGAACATCACCTCGGGCCCAGTGTCCAGCATCATTTATCATGGAGCTGGTTCACTCTGGCCATCATTCAGAGTGATTTCTAGCATGTTCGAGTGGTTGTTTTGATACCCACCTTGGGTTGCTTTCTTACCAGTTCCTACTTGACAATGGTTTTGTACTGCTTGTGTTACAGTTACGAAGCAGGCGTAAATCCAAGTCCCGCATGGGCATGGAGCGTGTGATGGGCCTCAGTGTGGACCAAAAATTCGAACTTGTGCAAAAGGAGCTGGAAGATGCAAAGGATGAGATCAGGCACATGAGAGCGAACGCTGAGCGCGACCTACAGCATCACGAGGTAGGCCTTCCAGTGGGCCATCCTCCCTGGGCTCCCTGCTTCTGCCTCGGCGAGAAGTATTTTTAGTATGTTCATATGATTGTTGGTGCTTTGAGAGAAACACGACTCGGATAAAATAAACTGAGGACCTACCTTTAAGGAACTTACCACTTGCTTGAGGGGATATCAAATTTTAAACTTTCTGGTCTTCCCTGGTATTCCAGTGGTTAAGAATCTGCTTTCCAATGCAGGGGACACAGGTTTGATCCCTAGTCTGGGAAGATTCCATGGGCCACAGGGCAGCTAAGCCCCTGTGTCACAACTACTGAAGTCCTAGGGCCCCAGAACCTGTGCTCCACAACAAGAGAAGCCAGAGAGAAGAATTTGCTCACTGCAACTAGGGAGAGCCTTCATGTAGCAACAAAGACCCAGCACAACTAAAAATAAATAAATAAATAAAATCAAAAAATTTTTTAAACTCTTTAAGTGAAAAATTTCAAAATACACAAATGTAGAGAAGCTAGCACAGTGAGCCCTTATTCATTCAATACCCACACATAGCAGTCATCAACATGTGGCTGCTCTTATTCCCTCCATATCCCTACCAACTTCCCACTCGTAATTGGCCAGTGGGCTATTATGAAGGGAATCTTACAGGTACTGTTTATCTGTAAATATTTCAATATATGTCTCTAAGATATGGATTCTTTAAAAAAAAAAACCCATAATCAATAACCATCAGTTCAATTCAGTTCAGTTGCTCAGTCGTGTCTGACTCTTTGTGACCCCATGAACCGCAGCACTCCAGGCCTCCCTGTCCATAACCAACTCCCAGAGTCTACCCAAACTCATGTCCATTGAATCAGTGATGCCATCCAACCATAAATGCTCTTAAAAATTCAAAATAATTCCTTAATGACATATGGGGCTTGAGGTTTAAGTCAGTGAGTTGGGTGAAAAATCCCTTGTCACCCTCCATGGGCTACATCCATGATCATAGTTCACTCCATATGGGAGACCAAGGTGGTCAGTTTTCCAACAGGGAAGAAACATCACTGTTCATTTGGTTGCCAATAGGATGAAGTTGCTGGCTTGCATTTGATAGCCATCTTGTATGAAAAAAATAGATGTTTCTATTCTATTTCTAAATTTTTTCCATTTCTAATAGAGGCATGATATTCATTTCCTCGAAAGGGACAGATAGTAAACTCATGTCTCCATTGATAGAACCATCTCAATGGCATAAACCTCTCCTGCCCTTCCCCTTCTCTCCTCCTTTCTCTTTCCCAACATGCTGCATTGAATTCTAACATGTTAAAAGAGCTCAGGATGTGGTATCACTGTCCTCACATGCTGGACTGTGTGATTAAACATCACGGTGTGGGTTAGAGTGGTCAGAGAAGACATGTTGAGGAGGTAGGCCTGGACATAGGACCTGACATGTGAAGAATGACGGCACTTGTTTAAGGAATAGGAAAACAAGGGCACCCTGAGTAAGGTGAATGACATGAACAAGGAAGTGGAGGTGGGAATGTTCACAGTAAGTTCATAACCCTGAGGAGATTGGTGTGGTTAGAGAAGAAGATGCTTTGGGGGCTGTATTAGGAAATCAGGTTAAGTAGGCAGAGGGGTTTCTCTCTGATGTCTTAGAAAGCAGGACCCCAGTGAGGATAACTGAGCAGGAGAGTGATGTATCAGTTCATTTCAGGTGCTCAGTCATGTCTGACTCTTTGTGACCCCATGGACTGCAACAAGCCAGGTTTCCTGTCCATCAACAGCTACCAGAGCTTACTCAAACTCACATCCATCACATGGGTGACACCATCCAGCCATCTCATCCTCTGTCGTCCCCTTCTCCTCTCGCCTTCAATCTTTCCCAGCATCAGGGTCTTTTCCACTAAGTCAGTTCTTCACATCAGGTGGCCAAAGTATTGGAGTTTCAGCTTCAACATCAGTCCTTCCAGTGAATATTCAGGATTGATTTCCTTTAGGATTGACTGGTTGGATCTCCTTGCACTCCAAAGAACTCTCAAGAGTCTTCTCCAACACCACAGTTCAAAAGCATCAATTATTCAGTCCTCAGCTTTCTTTATAGTCCAACTCTCACATCCATACATGACTATTGGAAAAACCATACCTTTGACTAGACAGACCTTTGTTGGCAAAGTAATGTCTCTGCTTTTTATGCTGTCTAGGGTGGTCATAACTTTTCTTCCAAGGAGTAAGCATCTTTTAATTTCATGGCTGCAGTCACCATCTGCAGTGATTTTGGAGCCCCCCAAAATAAAGTCTGCCACTGTTTCCACTGTTTCCCCATCTATTTGCCATGAAGTGATGGGACTGGATGCCATGATCTTTGTTTTCTGAATGTTGAGCTTTAAGCCAACTTTTTTCACTCTCGTCTTTCACTTTCATCAAGAGGCTCTTTAGTTCTTCTTTGCTTTCTGCCTAAGGAAGGTGTCATCTACATATCTGAGGTTATTGATATTTCTCCTAGCAATCTTGATTCCAGCCTGTGCTTCATCTAGCCCAACATTTCTCATGATGTACTCTGCATATAAGTTAAATAAGCAGGGTGACAATATACAGCCTTGACGTACTCCTTTCCTGATTTGGAACAAGTCGTTGTTCCATGTCCAGTTCTAAGTGTTGCTTCCTGACCAACATACAGATTTCTCAGGAGGCAGGTCAGGTGGTCTGGTATTCCCATCTCTTTCAGAATTTTCCACAGTTTATTCTGATCCACACAGTCAAAGGCTTTGGCATAGTCAATAAAGCAAAAACTTTATTGGAACTCTCTTGCTTTTTCAGTGATCCAGTGGATGTTGGCAATTTGATCTCTGGTTCCCCTGCCTTTTCTAAATCCAGCTTGAACATCTGGAAGTTCGTGGTTCATGTCCTGTTGAAGCCTGCCTTGGAGAATTTTGAGCATTACTTTACTAGCATGTGAGATGAGTGCAATTATGCAGTAGTTTGAGCATTCTTTGGCATTGCCTTTCTTTGGGATTGGAATGAAAACTGACCTTTTCCAATCTTGTGATGACTGCTGAGTTTTCCAAATTTGCTGGCATATTGAGTGCAGCACTTTCACAGCATCATCTTATAGGATTTGAAATAGCTCAACTGGAATTCCGTCACCTCCATTAGCTTTGTTTGTAGTAATGCTTCCTAAGGCCCACTTGATTTCGCATTCCAGGATGTCTGTCTCTAGGTGAGTGATCACACCATCGTGGTTATCTGGATCATGAAGATCTTTTTTGTACAGTTCTTCTGTGTATTCTTAATATCTTCTGCTTCTGTTAGGCGTACCATTTCTGTCCTTTATTGTGCCCATCTTTGCATGAAATATTCCCTTGGTATCTCTGATTCTCTTGAAGAGATCTCTATTTTTTACCATTCTATTGTTTTCCTCTATTTCTTTGCATTGATTACTGAAGAAGGCTTTCTTATCTCTTCTTGCTATTCTTTGGAACTCTGCATTCAAATGGGTATATCTTTCCTTTTCTGCTTTGCCTTTTGCCTCTGTTCTTTTCTCAGCTATTTGTAAGGCCTCCTCAGACAACCATTTTGCCTTTTTGCATTTCTTTTTCTTGGGGATGGTCTTGATCACTGCCTCCTATACAATATCACAAACCCCATCCATAGTTCTTCAGGCACTCTGTCTATCAGATCTAATCCCTTGAATCTAGTCACTTTTACTGTATAGTCATAAGGGATTTGATTTAGGTCATATCTGAATAGTTTAATGGTTTTCCCTACTTTCTTCAATTTAAGTCTGAATTTGGCAATAAGGAGTTTGTGATCTGAGCCGCAGTCGGTTCCTGGTCTTGTTTTTGCTGACTGTATAGAGCTTCTCCATCTTTGGCTGCAAAGAATATGATCAATCCGATTTCAGAATTGACCATCTGGTGATGTCCATGTGTTGAGTCTTCTCTTGTGTTGTTGGAAGAGGGTGTTTACCATGACCGGTGAATTCTCTTGGCAAAACTCTGTTAGCCTTTGTCCTGCTTCATTCTATACTCCAAGGCCAAATTTGCCTGTCACTCCAGATATCTCTTGACTTCCTACTTTTGCATTCCAGTAATGTATAGAAAGTAGTGTTTAAGGTGAATGGATGTCCTGTCCTGTGAAGTTGACACAGAGGGAGGAGGCTATGGCTAGATGCTGGCCAGCGAAGGAAGATGCTTTTGTTCCTTGGAGCCCAGTGAAAGAGCCTGAACAAAGATGATTTGTTCTGTGGCTACTCATTTTATTCTTTAAAATAATGTATGTGTGTTTGCATTTTTTAATTTAAAGATAATCTCTGTTGTAGCAAAATTTAAAATGCAGGTAAGCTAAAAGAGAAACATTTGAAAACATCCACCTAGAGGTAATTACTGTTGGTTCCTATATTTATCTCCTAGAGTTTAGATTTCCTATGTATGTATGAATGTCTTTATAAAAAGATATCATATTATTTTGTGAATTGAATTTTTCACTTAATGTCTTTCTGTATCAATTTATAGATTTGTTATAACATTTTTTTTCAAATTATAAAAGTATATAGTAAGCGTACTTCTCTTCCTCCCTCCTAGTCCATCTTTCCAGATATAGCTGTGGTTATTGTTTTGGCATATAACCTTCCAGATATTTTATATATATATATATACACACACACACACACACACACACACACCCACACATATATATGATATGGTATATATATGATATATACATATATGTGTGACATATACATATATATATGATATGATGATATATGATAGATATTAGTGTTATAATTTTAATGATAAATAATATTTCAGATATGGAAATACATATTTCTGGAGATACTTGAGGCCCTTTTTTGTTTGTTCTTCCCCTTTATATATAATAGACACTGTAACTTTTTTGAGGCATGCTTTTTAATAACAATATTCATATGGTCCCATTTGTATCTTCAGGATATCTTTCTAAGACTAAGAAGAAACATTAGGCATTGGGACCCAAATAGGCCTGAGACCTTAGGTTTCCTTAGATGGAAATCTTCTTGAAAAGTTTTGAAAACTGTCTTCTCTTTGCACTGACTCCCCCAGGCCATCATCGAGGAAGCTGAAATTCGATGGACAGAAGTCCAGAGAGAAGTACATGAGTTTGAAAAAGATATTCTAAAGCCCATATCCAAGAAGAAAGGGAGTATTTTGGCCACTCAGAAAGTGATGAAGTACATTGAGGACATGAATCGCCGGAGGGTGAGTTGGCAGGTGGTTAGAGCTTAGAGAGGGGAATACTTTCATAGAACGATGACACAGAAGTGGTCCACATGAGGCTGCCCCACTCCATTTTTTCCACCATAACTGTTGCCCACATATGAACATTTTTTTGTGTCCCTCAAAGCTTGTGGGTCTTAAAATGCAAGTTTATCAAAGCCAAAATCAAACAGGCAGAATGGATATTCATAGTTATCTCAGATCAGCTTCTCCCTTTTAATTTTCTTGTTTGTTTCAAGATTGGCAGTTTTCTTGAGAAAAGTGTGAACCTGTTTAGTCAGGTGACTACATAGTATAGGACAAGCAAACCTTAATTTCTTTGAGTTCCATTAGTGTAAGAATGAGACAAAATATTCCTTTACTTTCAAAGATTTTGTAGCGTATCAAGCTTTGGATCCTGCAGATAGGTAGTGGTACTAACCCTAACATGTTATATGTAATAAAAAATTATGTAAATTACCAAGAGGATAATAGATCAAGGAATCATAAGATCATTTTGTCAGGAAAGGCCCCTATATCCAACAATATACTCAAGTTATCTTGAATTTAAAACTAATATAAATTTTGTATAGAGCAGACCCAGTTTCCCCTGCTGCTTGCTCACGAGCAAGGATAACATAGCAACACTAGCTTGAGTAGACATCAAAGAGTTAAAAATAAGTGACTGTATGTTAGGGCTCAAAGTTTAGTTTTGCAGTTGCAGACTGCCGATAGGGAAGAAGAAGGACAATGGATTAAACTTTGCTTTTATTTTTTAGGATAATATGAAGGATAAATTACGTTTGAAAAATGTTTCACTCAAAGTCCAAAGGAAAAAGTTGCTTTTACAGTTGAGGCAGGTATGTGGATTTGTTTTTCTTTCTTTTTTTTTTTTTAAGGTTACTGTAGTGGGTAGAACAACATCCTCCCAAAAATGTCCATGACCCCAAATTCCAAAGATGTCCATGTCCTAATTCCTGGAGTCCGTGACTATGTTACTTTACGTGGCATAAAGATTATGCAGGTGTGATGAAATCAAGGATGTTGAGATGGGGATAATATCTTGGAGTATCTGAGTGGGTCCAATGTAATCACAAGAGTCCTTAGGAGAGGGAGGCAGGAGAGTGAGAGAGAAGATGTGGAAATAGAAGCAGAGATCAGAGTGAAGGAAGGGATCATGAATGAAGGATGCAGACTGCCTGTAGAAGCTGGTAATGGCAAGGAAACAGATTCACCTCTAGAGCCTCCAGAAGGAATGCCGCCCTGCCAACTCCTTGGTTTTAATCCAAAGAACTGTTTCGGACTTCTGACCTCATGAGCTGTAAGTGTAATGAGCTCATAAGTGTAATACACTTCTGTTGTTTTAAACCCCTGCAATTGTGGTCATTTGTTACGGTAGCAATAGGAAACTAATACAGTTTCCATGCTGATAAATCTGTAATGGAGCTGGCTTGAATTTAAAAAACCTTCATGGGGCTTCCCTGGTGGCTCGGTGGTAAAGAATCCATCTGCCAATGCAAGAGACACAGGTTCGATCCCTGGTCCTGTAACTAAGCTTCCATATGCCGCAAAACAACTACGTCACAACTATTAAGCCTGTGCTCTAGAGCCCGGGAACCACAGCTGCTGAGCCCTGGTGCCATAACTACTGAAGCCCGTGTGCGAGCCCACACTCCACAATAAGAGAAGCTTCTGCAATGAGAAGCCCGCAAACTGCGACTAGAGAGTAGCCCCCGCTCACCTCAACTAGAGAAAAGCCCCCACAACAAAGACCCAGCACAGCCAAAAATAAGTAAAGAAAATTATATATTGAAAAAACCCCTCATGACATACTTGTTGACCCTTTTGGGGAGTGTCGCTTTGCTGAGTCTTTGAACGGCTGATCCAAAAGGCTCCTGATTAAAGGCAGACACGGCACAGGGCCTCTCGAATGTGGTTACATGGTTCCCTCCTCTCTGGGCTCAGTATTTCTGTCATTAACTCCAATGCAGGCACTGATGGCGTGTGCATGAGAGGTGGCTGCTGACAGTGACAGAGTCAGGCAGGAGAATTAATGTCTGGGGCCTGTGGGTTGATTGACTTGGGATCCCAAAGGCTCAACAGGTTGGGGGCAACTTTAACACATGAGGTAACTAAGGACAAATGAGAAATCCTTCACTTTGATTCCCCCCAAATACCTGCACAGGTCCTGGGTGGCTTAGTCATGGAGCAGCTGATACATTCAGCTCAGCTGGGGGCCATGCTGTGGCCTACGGTGAACTCCACAATGCCCACCCCCAAAGGGGTGGTCTCTCTGCCCTCTGTTCTGATGTTCTGAGTAACCTCACCTGCAGCATCGTGTCTCACGGAGAGCTCCACAATTGAGGGAATCTGCAAAGTAGAGTCACATAGGAGAGGTAACCGAGGACACATCAGGGGACCTGGGGCTCATGGGGCCAAGGAGCAGGCACCCACGAGGCCTGTGGCTGCTGCCTCCAAGTGCTCTGGCTGCTGTGGGAAAGGAACACACCGCTTGGGGGGCTCCCCAGGGTGGAGCCAGGGTGGAGATGTCAGTGAAGGCGAGTTGAGCTCAGCGGAAGAAAGAACGTGGCCCCAGCACGTTTTCAAGAACGTGCCTCCTGATACCGAGTTCTTGGTTCTCTGGGCTTCCTGCAAGCTCAGGCATCCAGAAGCATGAGAGGGGACGCAGTTGGCTGACCTTGAACCTGAAAGCCATTGCTACCCAGAGATGACACTGCCAGGGTCCTGTCCTCACAGGCTCACAGGGAGAGGTGATGGTGAGAAAAGGCGTAGATGCGTAACTGCTAGACGGAGACCACAGAAGCCACGACCAGGAGCCACAGAATCCAGAGACGGAGTGGAGGGAGGGGTTGCCTTCTGGTGTGGAAGATGGAAACAGCTTGAGCTGGAGGATGGGTTAAGTCAGGGCTTAAGGAAATTGTTGTGTTATTCTGGGGGAAGGGAAGAAGTTGTCTTTTAGGAGGTATACAGCTTAAACAGCAAGTGGGTGTGGGGAGCAGTCCCAAGTTTGGCTTTTGTGACCACAGACGTGAGATGCCGTAGAGCTGGTGGGACAGGTAAGTGGGGTGAAGTCTAGGGAGGCAACCCAACGCGCTGATGCAGCCTGAGTGCAGAAACGTCATGTGAGCAAAGGAAAGGCATTTATGAGCTGCTTATTCTGAGTTTTCCAGGTTAGAAACAACTTATAATGGCCTCTTCCTTCACAGTCCTGTTTAGGCACCACCTCCTCAGGGAAGCCTCCCCTGACCTCGCCTTCCATACTCTCCTGGCCTGACTGAGGGGCTTCTGTTTGCCTGCTGCCCCTGTGTGTCCCACGACACCACGCTGTGACCTGCCTGTGAACTGTCACTGAGCATGGGAGTATTGTATTTACTCAGATCTCTATCCCAAGGGCCTAACACCATGCCTGGCACCAAGCAGATTCCCCAGTCCAAGTTTGTAGAATGACTGAATGATGACTGACTTCCAAAAGCTCACCTGAAATTGAATGTATGGCTATACAGAAGTCACAACCTCACATCATTTCTTTTTCGTTTTTGGCCATGTTCTATTCTTTATTATTCTTTTTTTACTGGCTTATAATTGCTTTACATGGCTGTGTTCATTTCTGCTGTACAATGAAGTGAATGAGCTATACATACGCATACATCCCTCAGCCCCCCTCACCCCGTCCCACCCCTCTGGGTCATCACGGAGCGCCGAGCTGAGCCCCCTGAGCTGTACTGGAGTTTCCCACTGGCTTTCTCTTTTACACATGGTAGCGTACACATTGTTGCTCCCAGTCTCCCAGCTCATCCCTTCCCCCACTGTGTCCCCAAGTCCATTCTCTACATCTGCATCTCTATTCCTGCCCTGCAAATAGGTTCCTCTGTGTCAGTTTTTTAAGATTTCACACTTACACGTTAATATATATTTGTTTTTGTCTTTCTGACTTGTGTCACTCTTCTTTCTGAGCTGTAGAAGGAAGAGGTAAGCGAGGCCCTCCACGACGTTGACTTCCAGCAGCTGAAGATTGAGAATGCTCAGTTTTTAGAGACAATTGAAGCAAGGAATCAAGAGCTGATCCAGATGAAGCTGGCATCTGGAAACACCCTGCAGATCCTTAACGCGTACAAAGTAAGGTCCAAGCTCATGCCCCAGTGCCTGGGGTTTCCCATGCCACAGCGAGGTTCTGGGACATCACTGTGGCTTCACTGAGAGCCTAGACATCCCCCATTGCTCTCTGATTTCTCCCAACAAAGCCATATCTCCTAAAATCCCCCAAATGTCTCTATAACCCTGACTATGTGTTAAAACCAGTTGAGGAGCCTTTATTTTTTTTTAAAAGATAGACACTCTAGTTCAACCCTGACCAATTGAATTAGGAGGTGAGAGCCATACATTTTTTTAACTCCCCAGATGATTTTTATGCACTGTGAGTTTTAAGAACCAGCCACAATTAGGGCTCTATTTAATTTAGTCTGTAATAAGCACTTCCCTGGGGCTTCCCTGGTGGCTCAGTAGTAAAGAACCTGCCTGCCAATGCAGGAGACTTGGGCTCGATCCCTGTCTTAACAGGGAAGATGCCCTGGGGAAGGAAAAGGCAAACCACTCCAGTATTCTTGCCTGGGAAATCCCATGGACAGAGGAGCCTGGTGGGCTACAGTCCGTGGAATTGTAAGAGAGTCAGACCAGACACAACCAAGCAACTGAACAACAGTAAGCACTCCCCTGCTTGACACTCTGCAGAGGAAATCATCTTAGCTATAAATAAAAAAAAAAACTACTAAATAATTCCTTACCTACACAGAACTGTTTTTGGTGAGAAAGAGGCAATATTGATAATTAAGCGGGGATTATGGGCATGAGCATGGCCTGTCCCCGGCAGACCAGGCGGTCTGGTCACTCTGCTGGCAACTGTCTGATGCAGTGGCCCATCTACCCTACCCACTGGCCTAGGAGACAAGGATGGTTTTTACAGAGGAATATTTGCAACTGATTTTGATAGAGAACATTCCCTTTGACACCCAGTTAAGTAAAATTGATTTCTCCCCTAGAAATTTCATTCTTCTCATTTGTAGACCAGTATCCCAAAATATTATACTTAATTATTTAATTTTGAATTTATCAATAAAACAATTGTGGCAGTTTGTTTTTTTCTCTTGTTAATATAGTTTATATGTAAATTTTTTTTCATTTATTTTTATTAGTTGGAGGCTAATTACTTTACAATATTGTAGTGGTTTTTGCCATACATTGACATGAATCAGCCATGGATTTACATGTGTTCCCCATCCCGATCCCCACTCCCGCCTCCCTCTCCATCCCATCCCTCTGGGTCTTCCCAGTGCACCAGCCCTGAGCACTTCTCTCATGCATCCAACCTGGGCTGGTGATATGTTTCACCCTTGATAGTATACTTGTTTTCAATGCTATTCTCTCAGAACATCCCACCCTGGCCTTCTCCCACTGAGTTCAAAAGTCTGTTCTCTACATCTGTGTCTCTTTTTCTGTTTTGCATATAGGGTTATTGTTACCATCTTTTTAAATTCCATATATATGTGTTAGTATACTGTATTGGTCTTTATCTTTCTGGCTTACTTCACTCTGTATAATGAGCTCCAGTTTCATCCATCTCATTAGAACTGATTCAAATGAATTCTTTTCAATGGCTGAGTAATATTCCATTGTGTATATGTACCATAGCTTCCTTATCCATTCGTCTGCTGATGGGCATCTAGGTTGCTTCCATGTCCTGGCTATTATAAACAGTGCTGCGATGAACATTGGGGTGCACGTGTCTCTTTCAGATCTGGTTTCCTCGGTGTGTATGCCCAGGAGTGGGACTTCTGGGTCATATGGCAGCTCTATTTCCAGTTTTTTAAAGAAAAATATGGAACACTTCACGAATTTGCGTGTCATCCTTGCACAGGGGCCATGCTAATCTTCTCTGTATCGTTCCAATTTTAGTATATGTGCTGCCGAAGCGAGCACTCTTGTTAATATACAATACCCTCAATTTTGGCTCTCGGCCTGCAAAACCTGAAATAGTTCCCATCTAACCTTTTACAGAACAAGGTTGCTGACCCTTGGCCTAGTGTCTTGGTGGCAACAGCAACGATGGACTTAGGTAGCTCACAAGTAAACTTCATTTGGCCCACATGGTGTCATTTAAAACTGTGAATTTGAATGTGTTTATATTAGGCTTATGTTTGTTCAATGTTTTCCTTTTACAAATAAAAAACCTGAGGCTTAAAGAGGGAGAGTAATTGCTGGACTCAAGCCACATGCTGTGACGGAGCTAGGGCTCCTAGTCCGGTGTTATCCCACCTTACCCACTGCCTTCCTCTGGCAAAATGTGTGTAGACAGGTCATGCTCACATTCTGAAATTCTTGTGTCCAGCTGGAGAGCTGCAAGGTATGTGGTTACATCACACTGGACCTTGATCTGATCCTGAGGAATCAACTAAGGGGCCCAGGGCCAGTCTGGTCTTGTGGGGAAAAGCCAGGGCTTTGGAGTGGAGCTACTGGCTATAAAATATTAATACGACAGCCAGGCCCAGGTCTCGAGCTCCAGAACGCACAGTGCAGATTGATGGTGGTACCCAAGCATCTGGAACACAGGCCGTGGTGGGCAGGATGGGAGCCATTCTGGTCAGAATCCCAGGGGCTAGGGTACCTGTCGGCCTGTTGAGAATAACAGCAAACAGATGGCGAAGCTTGGAGTAGACGCCTACAGGAGACCTAAGGTGACACAGCGAGAAGCTGAGAGAAACACGGTTTCACTTTTCTGTATCTCAGTTCTCAGGTCTCCTGCGGAAAGCAGGGCCCAGCACTGGTGAGCTGTAGAGTCAGGCCTCACCTGGGTTTGAATGGTGACTCCACTGGGAACCATGGGCCGATGCTTCCCCTCTCAGAAGCAGGTTTTTGTGACTACCCACCAGGACAGAGCTTGACTGGTCTGTGATGTGTTCCTAGCATTGAAGACAGTACCAAAGCAGGTGCTCAGTCAGAATTGTCAAAAAACTGCTAAAAATTCAGGTGTATGTTTACGGATGGATGGGCAGCAGGTTGGATCATTTTCATTTTAATGTCAAGCACCCAAGTGGGAGATGTCATTAAAAATATGTAGAATGGAACTTCCCTGCTGGTCTAGTAGCTAAGACTCCTCGCTCCCAATGCAGGGACCTGGGATCAAGCCCTGGTCAGAGAACTAGATTCCACATGCCGCCGCAGCTAAAGATGAAAGATCCTGCACGCCACATCTAAGACTCAGCACAACCAAACAAATGCATATTTTTAAAATAATAAAAAAAATATGCAGAGTAATTTGCCTCTATTACTAAATATATGAGAACCTATGGCATACTAGGCACAGGTCTAAGTGCTGGGGGGTTAGCCATGAAGGAGACAGAAACAGTGTCTTCTCTTCTGTGAGTTGTATGAGTGAGTCTCAGTCAAGGGAGCCCCTTGGGGCATCCCTGGTGGCCCCATGGTAGAGAGTCTGCCTGCCATTGCAGGAGACATGGGCTCGATCCCTGGTCTGGGAAGATCTCACATATGCGGTCTCACATGCTCACAGTAGCATCTACCTCTTTGTCCAAATGATGGTGGTCACATGCCATGTGATCTCCGTGTGTCAGGCGCTGTGCTCAACAGTTTACCAGGATTTGTCTCTGTTAAGCCTTTGCTGGTGGCTCAAACAGTAAAGGATTCGTCTGCAATGCAGGAGCCCCAGGTTTGATCCCTGGGTTGAGAAGATCCCCTAGAGAAGGAAATGGGAACACACTCCAGTTTTCTTGCCTGGAGAATTCCATGGACAGAGGAGCCTGGAGGGCTATAGTCCATGGGATCACAAAGAGTCAGATACGACTGAGTGACTCAGAACCACAGCCCTACAAAGCAGTTAGCCAAGTCTAGAGAGGTTCTCTTAGTAAACGGTGGGGTGGGGTTTGGGTCCAGGTGCGTCTAGGTACTTTGCAGGTGAGCAGCCTCCTGAGGACCTCTCCTCCCCTGACTCTTAGGCACCAGGATTCAGAAAATCTGGAGTCATAAGAAGGACAGACCCAAGTTCCTGGATGGTCCTGCTATTCTGCTGAATAAAGAGTTGTCTGTCTCTTTTTCCTATAGCGATCATCTTTGCTCAAGATTTCCCGTGTTGTTATATTGCAGAGCAAGCTACACCACGCCATGGAAATGTCCCTCAATCTGACCAAGGAGTTCTTGCTGAGAAAAGAGTTACTTGAAAAAATTGAAAAAGAAACCCTACAAGCAGAGGAGGTAGGCGAGGATAAAACACGCTCTTTCTGGTGTTTTTCTCCTTCTGTCGACAAGGACTCTGAGTCAGCCACCTTGGTTTTTGTCTAGAAAAGCCTAGATCAGAAAAATCAAAATAGTTCTGGGCCATCAGAGGAGAAGGCTCCCAGTCCATGGTGTTGGCGTTTTAATTACTGCTGGGTTAGAATCTAGAGTCAGAAATCATCAAGAAACCACAGAGTCCAAATCACCCTTGAGAATTCCTTAAGTGATTCATAAGGTACCAAATTCAAAGTATAGTGTATTCAACCTGGCAAAAAAATGTATGATGCATATAATAATGTAACCAATATGAGAAAAAGAACACACAGCAAATTATAATGTTCTCTGCAAAGGAGAGGAACCTTTTTAAACATGGAGCTCTCCCTTGGTATGATCGTTGCTCGGATGGTAGACTTGTGACCTCTGTCCCAGTGCGCTCCAGGGCCCGTGGTCACCATGCGAACATCTGAGCTCCCTCCGTCTGCATGGGGGTTGAGTGTCTCAGTATTTTGCTGAGCACCTAGAGTTCAATTCCAGCAACCTAAATGCACCTGGGATCCTCAAAAGGGACTTTGAGGGGAAGACGGGGAACAATGAGCCCTGGACTTGTATTCAGAAGGCCTGGCATCAGGTTTGATGTTGCCAGTCTTTAGCCTTGAGTAAGCCTTTGAAGTAGACAGAACTCAGTTTCCTCACCCAGGCAAAAGACGTCACAGCCTTTGTTGCGGTGATCAGACAGGGTGCTTTGTCAACCTCTTAAAACCATCCACCTGTTCAGTTATTATTGTCATTGTCTCAAATGAGTCTGAAGTGTCCCCGACTCTGCCTACAACAGTCCTGAAGCCACGGGATTACTACATGTGACTCAGTTTTGCCATGGTGTCCGCATCGTATTCTTGGTGGAGAGCCCGAATCCTTTACAAAAAAAAAAAGCCACTCTCAGTACAGAGGCCTGTAACAAAGTCAAAGCAAAGATCTGTGTGTTCTCTCTATGTGGAATTCCTGTGGTCCTTCTTTATTTGGGTTGATACTTCTTAGATGACAAGTAAAATGTGAGATCAACCTTTAAAAGCCTGGCATTAACTACTTAGTATATTTTCATTTTCTTAACTTTTAAAAAAACAGCTCAATTGGGATATAATTCATTTATCAAATAATGTATCAATTTAAAGTATAGCTTCAAGTGGTTTATAGTATACTTCCAGAGTTGTGTAACCATCAGCTTGAGTATTTTAGAACATTTTCATCACCTCAGAAAGAAACCCTGGATCCACTAGAAGTCCTTCATTTTGCCTCACCTCATTCCCACCCGCCAAGTGCTCACTCACTCACTTTAGTCGCCAGTCATGTCCGACTCTTTGTGACTCCATGGACTGCAGCACGCTAGGCCTCCCTGTCCATCACCAACTCCCAGAGTCTATCCAAACTCATGTCCATTGAGTCAGTGGTACCATCCAACCATCTCATCTTCTGTCATCCCCTTCTCTTCCTGCCCTCAATCTTTCCCAGCATCGGGGTTTTTTCAAATGAGTCAGCTCTTTGCATCAGGTGGCCAAAGTATTTGAATAGAGCTTCAGCTTCAACATCAGTCCTTCCAATGAACACCCAGGACTGATCTCCTTTAGGATGGACTGGTTGGATCTCCTTGCAGTCCAAGGGAATCTCAAGAGTCTTCTCCAACACCACAGTTCAGAAGCATCAATTCTTTGATGCTCAGCTTTATTTACAGTCCAACTCTCACATCCATACATGACTATTGGAAAAACCATAGCCTTGACTAGACGGACCTCTGTTGGCAAAGTAATGTCTCTGCTTTTTAATATGCTGTCTAGGTTGGTCATAACTTTCCTTCCAAGGAGTAAGCGTCTTTTAATTTCATGGCTGCAGTCACCATCTGCAATGATTTTGGAGGCCCCCAAAATAAAGTCAGCCACTGTTTCCCCATCTATTTGCCATGAATTGATGGGACTGGATGCCATGATCTTAGTTTTCTGAATGTTGAGCTTTAAGTCAACTTTTTCACTCTCCTCTGTCACTTTCATCAAGAGGCTTTTTAGTTCCTCTTCACTTTCTGCCATAAGGGTGGTGTCATCTGCACATCTGAGGTTATTGATATTTCCCCTGGCAATCTTGATTCCAGCTTGTGCTTCATCCAGTCCAACATTTCTCATGATGTACTCTGCATATAAGTTAAATAATCAGGGTGACAATATACAGCCTGACATACTCCTTTCTTGATTTGGAACTAGTCTGTTGTTCCATGTCCAGTTCTAACTGTTGCTTCCTGACCTGCATATAGATTTCTCAAGAGGTGGGTCAACTGGTCTGGTATTCCCATCTCTTTCAGAATTTTCCACAGTTTATTCTGATCCACACAGTCAAAGGCTTTGGCATAGTCAATAAAGCAGAAATAGATGTTTTTCTGGAACTCTCTTGCTTTTTCGATGATCCAGCGGATGTTGGCAATTTGATCTCTGGTTCCTCTGCCTTTTCTAAAACCAGCTTGAACATCTGGAAGTTCACGGTTCATGTATTGCTGAAGCCTGGCTTGGAGAATTTTGAGCATTACTTTGCTAGTGGGTGCTGCTGCTGCTGCTGCTAAGTCGCTTCAGTCGTGTCCGACTCTGTGCGACCCCATAGACGGCAGCCCACCAGGCTCGTCCATCCCCGGGATTCTCCAGGTGAGAATACTGGAGTGGGTTGCCATTTCCTTCTCCAGCTAGCGTGTGAGATGATTGCAATTGTGTGATAGTTTGAGCATTCTTTGTCATTGCCTTTCTTTGGGATTGGAATGAAAACTGACCTTTTCCAGTCCCATGGCCACTGTTGAGTTTTCAGATTTCCTGGCATATTGAGTGCAGCACTTTCACAGCTTCATCTTTTAGGGTTTGAAATAGCTCAACTGGAATTCCATCACCTCCACTAGCTTTTTTTGTAGTGATGCTTCCTAAGGCCCACTTGACTTCACATTCCAGGATGTCTTGCTCTAGGTGAGTGATCACACCATCATGATTATCTGGGTTGTGAAGATCTTTTTTGTTCAGTTCTGTGTATTCTTGCCACCTCTTCTCAATATCTTCTGCCTCTGTTAGGTAACCACAGGTGACTACTAATCAGCTTCGTGTCTCTGTGAATCGGCCTTTTCTCATAGGGTCTTCCCAGGCAGCTCTAGTGGTAAACAACCTGCTTGCCAATACAGGAGACGGAAGAGACGTGGATTTGGTCCTTGGGTTGGGAAGGTCCCTTGGTGGAGGGCATGGCAACGCACTCCAGTCTTCTTGCCTGGACATGGACAGAGGAGCCTGGTGGGCTATGTCACAATTGAAGAGACTTAGCACGCAGTCTCTGGGGTCGCACAGAGTCGGACACGACTGAAGTGACTCAGCAGCAGCAGCATACCCGCATGCTGCATTGCAGACATGTTCTTTACCCCTGAGCCACCAGGGAAGCCCTGTATATATAGTACCTCTGTTTAACATTTACAGAAGCTGCCAAGCTGTTTTGCAAACTGGCTGCACCATTTTACATTCCCATCAAAAAGGTATGTGTGAAGGTTCCAATTTCTGTACATCTTCACCAACACTTGTTATTTTCAGGTGCTTTCTTCAATGCTTTGCAATAGGTGGTAAGTGGTATTGATTTGAATTTCTTTATGACTAACGACATTGAGCATCTTTTCATACGCTTTCTGGCTACATGTCTGTCTGTCTTGGAAAAATGTCTATTCAAGCCCTTTGCCCAGTTTTTTTTTTTTTTTTTTTTTTTTAGATTTATTTATTTAATTTGTTTTTGGCTGCACTGGATCTTTGTTGCTGCATGGGCTTTCTCTGGTTGTGGTGAGCGTGGGTTACTCTTCAAGGATTTCTAATTGCAATGGCTTCTCTTGTTACAGATCACAGGCTCTAGGTGCACGGGCTTCAGCTGCTTCAGCGTGTGGGCTCAGCAGTTGCTGCTTACAGACTCTAGAGCACAGGCTCAGTAGTTGTGGTGCATGAGCTTAGGTGTCCCTTAGCAGATGGAATCTTCCCAGACCAGGGATCAACCCCCTGTCTGCTGCATTGTCAGGCGGATTCTTATCCACTGTACCACCAGAGAAGTTCCCTCCTTGAGTTTCTTTATCATCTTCATGATAGCTGCTTTGAAGACTTTGCCAAGCCCTTCTTCTGGATTCTCTGAAAAGCAGTTTATGTTGCCTCTTTTTATCCCCGTGTGGATCACACTTCCTTGTTTCTTTCCTATCTCATAATTTTTCTTGCAAACTGGACATTTTAGATAATATATTTTAGCAACAGTATCTTGGTCTTGTTATTGGTTTTGCTTGTTGTTTACTGATTTGGCTGCACTATTCAGTAAAGTCTCCCTCTCCTGCTGTTAGTCGCCTCTGATGTGGCTCCTCAGAGGGTACAGCCTTGCTCATGGATTCTATCTCCCTGACAACCAGGTCGGTTTCAGCTGAGTTCTCTTTGACTCCTCCATCTTCCAGCTAAACCTCTCGCCTGTCTGCCTCTATTGGTACCACACCTAGCTGTTAGTCTCCATTCATTACTAGCTGATGGCGCTACTGCCTTAACACCCTGAGACATTAATTGCTCCACATTCTTGATCTAATTAAAATCAGACTGGATCACAGGGGCAAAGCATTGTCAGTCACTAAGGCTTGTTCTAACCCCATATTTGTTGTTTCGACTCTTTGCAACCGCATGGGCTGCAGCACGCCAAGCTTCCCTGTCCTTTACTATCTCCTGGAGTTTGCTCAAACTCATGTTCATTGAGTCAGTGATGCCATCCAACCATCTCATCCTCTGTCACCCCCTTCTCCTCCTGCTCTCAATCTTTCCCAGCATCAGGGTCTTTTCCAATGAGTCAGCTCTTTGTATCAGGTGGCCAAACTATTGGAGCTTCAGCATCAGTCCTTCCAATGAATATTCAGGGTTAATTCCTCTAGGAATGACAGACTTGATCTCCTTGAGTCCAAGAGACTCTCAGGAAGGCTCTTCTTAATTGTCTCTTTCTCTGGTAAATTAAAGATCTAACTGATCTACTTTTTGCTTGTTGCTACTACTATGAAACTATCAGATTGATCTTAACCGCTCACCCCAAAGATCTCCACTGTTTCCCACCAAGTCCTTAGGCATGATGTCCCCACTGTTCCAAGTCAAGTTCATTTCTTAGGCCGCGTTCCCGAGCTTTTTGTTTCACAGCCTCGCCCCTGCACCATTGCTCTGGAGCTGGGCGTGGGAACGGTGGCCTGCCTTTCCTGTGGTTTTACTCTGCTCTTCATTTTTACTCTGCTCTTCAAGCGGGGTGCTGGGTGAGATTGCAGTCCCTGCTCTTCTGAACATTTCCCTCATAGCTAGTACTTAATGCTTTAGTTCTTACTTCATTATATTTCATCTCAGGTGTTCTCTAATCATCATTCTCACAGGAGTGTCCACTGATGGTTCTGAATATATTTTTAGGTCTCCCTACAGTTGTGTGACATGCTGGACAGATAGTAGGTATGCACTGTACACCTCCCAACAAATTTTTTCTGTATTCTGAAAACAAGTTCATAGAAAATTAATTTTATTAGGTTGCCTCAAACTGAATTAAAATAGCACTTTTCAAACCAGAAGGAGACAATCAATGACTGGGGATCTTGTTACAAGCAGCTTCTGATTGGATAGATGGCCTGAGACTCTGCATTTTCACCCAGTTCCCAGGTGATGCCAGTGTCACAAGATGGTGATTCTTTTGTGAAGCAAGGAATCAAAATAACATACTAGGTTAGGAAGAGTCAACATCTTAAGAATGTTAGTTCTATTTAAGTTGATCTGTGAAATAACAGTATTCCAATTAAAATAGCAAAAGTTTTTAAAAGGCTTAAATAAACTGACTCAAAATTTTTTTGGAAAAATAAGAAAATTAAAATTTTTAATAAGGAGGAGACTAGCCCTACTAGAAACTGAAACATGTCATGAGGTTACAGTATTTAAAACAGGACCATAAAAAAAAAGACCATGAATAGACTAGAAGATCAAAGAAAAACTATAAGCCAATTGATATAAGTATCCATTAATATTGATACACTTAGTTTATGATAAAAGTGACATTGTAATAAAAGACAACAGATTATTCAGTTAGTAACAATTAACTTGGAACTTATATGTAATGGTGAAATTAATCCAGTCGCATCATAAATTTAAATGTAAATAATAAAGCCATTAAAGTCCTAAATTTATATAGTGGGAACATTTTTATTATGATCTTGGAAGGGGGAAGACATTTAAAATGGAAAGCCCATAAACCATGAAATCAATGAAGTCAACTATATAAAAATAAAAATTTTTCTGCATGACAAAAACCATCATAAGTAAGGCCAACAGATAAGTTACTGGGAAAATGTTGTACCTAACATCACAAGGAGTTAATTTTCTTATAACATAAATGCATTTTAGAAATTAATAGGAAAAATCTAACAAAAAGTCAGAAAAGTAGGCCAAAGACTTAAACAGTTTATAAAAAAGCTAAAAAATCTCAAACATGAAAAATGTTCCTCTTCACCCATAAAGGTCAGAAAAAAGTAAAACTATAATGAGGTACCGTTTTCCTCCATTAAACTAACAAAGATGAAATAGTACGATTGTGTTGAGAGAATAGGGAAAACAGGCAGTCTCAAACATTGCTGCAGAAGTATATTGGCTTGATCATTATAATAGAAGGCAAGTTAGCACCATAAATTGTGTACACTCACATGCTTAGGGCAGAGTTTCTCAACCTAGACACTACTGAAGTTTTGGATCAGATCATGCTTTGTTGTGGGGTCTGTCCTGTGCCTGGTAGGGTATTCAGTAGCATCCCTGACCTCAGCCTACTTATTAGATGTCAGTAGCACTCCCCTAACTGTGACAAACAAAAATGTCTCCCGGCATTGCCAAATGTCTCCTGCAGGCAAATAGCTTCTGGTTGAGAACCACTGCCTTACAATAAGCAATTTCACTTTCAGTAGCTTATTCTACTGATATATTTGCATTTTTACAAAATGATGTATACCCAGAAGATTTGTAATCACAGCACTGTTTGTTGTAACAAGAGATGGAGAAGCTAAGTGACTGTGGGTAGGGACTTGTTAAATTATGGTATATCCATACAATGGAAAATTATGCAGCTGTTTAAAAAGAGTAAATTCTTCATGTGCTGATACAGAAGATTCTTCAAGATGTATTGAGGGGGAGAAAAACGTTGGATAAATAAAAGTGAATAGAGATCCCCATAAAGCAGCCTGTCGGGAGCAGTGTGCTCTGGAGTAGGTACTCCTAGATCTCACTTGTTTAATCAAAGAAGAAAACCTTCCTTTGCTTTTGAAGTGAATGCGTTCTCGTTCTATTGGCTCCAACAACCCCAGGCAGGAGGACCCTTGGGGCCCTGCCCCACTCGAAAAGCTCAGCAAAGGTGTCTAAGATAAGGAGCTCTCAGAACTGGAAGATTCAGTCCTCTTTCTTCCTGTCTTACAAAACCACCACAAAGGTTTGGGATTTTGGAATGGGTGATGGTGACTTCGCAGCTTCTTGCAGCTTCTCAAGTGTGTCGGTGTCAGAGACAATGTTGTACAGAGATTGTACCTCCCAGCTTCCCTACTTGGAGAGAAACAGGTGTGGAAATGGAGCAGCAGAAGTGCCTCTTCTAGAATCTAGAACAGAACTAAGCTGATGCTTCTGGAGAAAACTCTCAGAGATAGAAGCCGGCAGAGTTGAGACTGTATACCCAGCTGGAGACCATCTTCATGCTAGATGAACTTCTTCACTGCAGAGTGTCTCCCCTGGAATGTTGCTGTTCATGGGGAGCAAACTTGAATCTATTTACCAACTACCTGGACATTTGCTTGAGAAGCTTCTGAGTCTCAGTTTTAAGATGGAGGGGAAAAGAAAAGGAGCGATCTTTAAGGGAGTCTGATCAACAAGCCCTAGTATATCATTGCTGTGCTGTGCTTAGTCGCTCAGTTGTGTCTGACTCTTTGCAAGCCTCCTCTGTCCATGTGATTCTCCAGGCAAGAATACTGGAGTGGGTTGTCATGCCCTCCTCCAGGGGATTTTTCCATCCCAGGGGTCGAACCCAGGTCTCCCTCATTGCAGGCGGATTCTTTACCATCTGAGCCATCAGGGAAGCCCATGGATACTGGAGTGCGTAGCCTATCCCTTCTCCCGGAGAACTTCCCGACACAGGAATCGAACCAGAATCTCCTGCATTGCAGGTGGGTTCTTTTACCAGTTGAACTACTGGGGAAGCCCAGTATATTATTGAGGCCAATAAATGCCTCCTTGGTCCCTAGGGCAGGTGAAACCGCGCCATCCACTGGCCGCTTCCCCACACCACGAGATGTCTCCAGTGGGCACATTTGCTGAGTTTATTATTTCAAAGTATCCCAGAGGCAGTGATCCCAGATTTAATATGAGGCTCGCCCAGAGATGCCAATTCCTTTTAGGAGAATTTTGTATATTCTAATTTTGTTTTCCCCCAGATTTCTACTTATTGTACTAAAGCCAAATTAATTCCACAAAGGGAAGGGGTTCTTTGGCTCTTGCCTTACCCATGCAGCATACATTTTCATTATTCCTTCCTCTTTCTGGTCCTCATCAGCTTGCAGACATGTTTATATTGCTAAAGGTGTATCAAATTGATACAACTTTGTATGATCATTCTTAAAATTTACTGAGTGCTACTGTGTACCCTACCTTGTGCTAAGAGCTGACAGCCACTTAAGAGTTTCATTGGATTTGCATAACCACTATGTAGGCTATCTGATTAGTCTTGCTTTCTAGATGAGGAAACTGAGGCTCAAAGCAGATATTCACAACCATCTACTTTAACATTGAGAAAGTCTGGAATTTGGTAGCAGGTGTTTGAGAGTGATAAAATTTGTGAAATTTCTGTGCAAATCACTTAATGTTTCTGAGTCTCAGATAGTGATTCCTTCCTACCTCCTGGGATCATTGAGAGCTGAAAGGAGTTGTGTATGTAAGGTGCTTGATAAACTGTAGGCTTTATTATAGTTCTAAACAATGATTTATATCCCTTCATTAATGATCTTCCTGTTATTGTAGTTTAAAAAAGTGAATAAAATTGGCTACTCTTTGGGTCAAAAAAGGTAAATATAGAGATTTCTATCCATTCAAACATATCAAGATTGTCGGGAGAAATATCAACAACCTCAGATATGCAGGTGACACCACCCTTATGGCAGAAAGCGAAGAAAAACTAGAGAGCCTCTTGATGAAAGTGAAAGAGGAGAGTGAAAAAGTTGGCTTAAAACTCAACGTTCAGAAAACTAAGATCATGGCATCTGGTCCCATCACTTCATGGCAAATAGATGGGGAAACAATGGAAACAGTGACAGACTCTTTTTGGGGGGGGGCTCCAAAATCACAGTAGATGGTGACTGTAGCCATGAAATTAAAAGACGCTCCTTGGAAGAAAAGTTATGACCAACCTAGACAGCATATTAAAAACCAGAGACATTACTTTGCCGATAAAGATCTGTCTAGTCAAGGCTATGGTTTTTCCAGTGGTCATGTATGGATGTGAGAGTTGGACTAAAAAGAAAGCTGAGCGCCGAAGAATTGATGCTTTTGAACTGTGGTGTTGGAGAAGGCTCTTGAAAGTCCCTTGGACTGCAAGGAGATCCAACCAGTCCATCCTAAAGGAGATCAGTCCTGGGTGTTCATTGGAAGGACTGATTTTGAAGCTGAAACTCCAATACCTTGGCCATCCAATGCAAAGAACTGATTCATTGGAAAAGACCCTGATGCTGGGAAAGATTGAAGGCGGGAGGAGAAGGGGATGACAGAGAATGAGATGGTTGGATGGCATCATTGACTCAATGGGCATGAGTTTGAGCAAGCTCTGGGAGTTGGTGATGGACGGGGAAGCCTGGTGTACTGCAGTCCACGGGGTCACAGAGATTCGGGCACGACTGAGCGACTGAACAGAACTGAGAGATTTCTAGAAGGATGCAGGAAACCTAAGAGCAGTATACGCTTCTCGGAAGGGGACCCGTGTGCCTGGAGATGGGGGTGGGATGGGAGCTTGTCATGTGCACTTTTATACCGTTTGGATGGAATGTGTTACCTATTCAAAACAATTGTTAAAAGGACAATGCTAATTCCAAATCCACTCAAGAAAAAGACTAGTTAATTTTACTGTATAATAATTTTAAAAAATAAAAATTTAAAAGACAGATTCCTCAAAAAAACTGAATAACCATATGATCCAGCAAGTTGTCTTCCAGGTATATACCCCAAATAATTTGGAAGCAGGAACTTGAACAACAGATATTTGTACACCCAGGTTTGTAGTAGCATTATTTACAATAGCTGAAATGTAGAAGCAATTCAAGTGTCCATTGACAGATGGATGAATAACCAAAATGAGCTGTACATACATGTAACAGAATTTTATTCATCCTTAGAAAGGAAAAAATTTTGACATGCTACTAAATGGATGAACTCTGAAGACATTTACTAAGTGAATATTAGTCATGCAAGAGCAACTATTATATGATTCCACTCATATCTAGAGTAGTCAGATTCATAGAGAGTGGAGGAATGAATCGCCTAGCAGTCCAAGGAACTAAGCTCATTTAAGCCACACAGTGAGACCAAAAAAAATTTTTTTTTAATTCATAGAGACATAAAATAGAATGGTAGTTGCAGGGCCTGTTGGGGAAGGGTATGGGAAGTTAAGTGTTTAATAGATACCGAGATTCAGTTGGGGAAAATGAAAAATTTCTGCAGACAGATGGTGATGAAGGCTGCAAAACAATTCAAGTATACTGAATGCCACAGAGCTGTACATTTAAAAACGGTTAAAATGGGCAATTTCATGTTATGTATATTTTGCATACACACACACACACAAAAACCCTAAGCAATCAAAAGTAAAGCACATTCCTTAATAAAGGAAGGAAAGGAAGAAGGAAAAAAGGAAGGGAGGAAGAAAGACTGTAGACTGCCCTTAGTGTTTCTGAACTGGACAAACATGTCAGGATCTGTAAAGAGTCAGAATCTTGTGATTTCACCCACTCCTTTGAAAATGTAAATGTTGTTTTTAGAACGACATTGAAAGTTACCAGGGCCAGTAAGTCCCAGGAGGCTGGAACTGCCTTGGGAGCCCCACGGTCTAATTGGCCCCTTCCCCCACCCAGGACCGGGCCAAGGCCCTGGCTCTGAACAGGCAGCTCCGGAAGCAGCTGTCTGAGTTCCGAGCTCCACAGGTGATGATGTATATCTGGGAGAAGATCCGCAACGGGGACCTGGAGAAGACCATCAGGATGTGGGAGAGGAAAGTGGAGATCGCAGAGGTGAGTCCCAAGACCCCCAGTGTCTTATGCACTGCCCCCATCCCCATCTTTTGTTTAGGATTTTGTTTTCTGAGCTAAGAATGCAGGCGTTTGGATGTGTAATGTCTATGAGAAGTCTCAGTCATTGCTTCAAGGCTTACACCAAAATAAAAGATGGCTTTTTGAAAAAGTTTTTCCCTTAAAGCTCCTTTTTCTTGTTAGAGACAGGGCCTTTTCAGGTTATCAGGAAGACACTCTGTAGCAATTGTGTGTTTTTAGTTGCTTATTTTCTTACTGAATTCTGGAAGCTTCTGAGCCCCTCTCCCCACCGTGGATAATTAAGTGATTGCTATTTAATACATGGATAAGCCAGGTTTTTAAAAAATGAGATAATAATGGATTTTAATACCACTCAGAGCCTGATTCCATGCATTTACACAGTTGACATGGGTCTTTCCGCTAAGTCCGCAGCCTTTTCATACGGTACAGTGTGCCCGGAAGCCCCCTTGCCCATTGTGAGCTGTGGAGAAGAAAAAGGAAAAGTGCAAATGAAACGCTGCGGTCTAAAAAAAGATAAAAGGGAAGCACTGAGACTGCCAAGGCCAGGTTGCACACACAGGACACTAGAGACAGCCTTAGAGCAGCGCAAAAACCCAGTCAGGTCACTTGGGAAGCTTAGCGTTCTGGCATGTAAACCCCAGGTCCATTTTCCAGGGTGCTTTCTTCTGCCTTTCCCGTGGTCACTTGGCAGCAGGATAATAAACTAGGGTCCAAACATGGGCCCATCATATTTGGGGCCAAGAAGTAGCAGAGAATCACACCAGGAGCCTGCAACTTCTCATTTCACAGAACAGAAACAAGCTCTTTAGGAGAATCTTCCGATGCCCCAAGGTGGCCGGGGGCCACCGCCTGCACGCAGACACTGCGCCTAACACAAGGTCATCCGCGCCATCACAGGGCTGGATGCGGGTGCGATTAGCACAATCCGTTTGTCTCAAATGACTATCTCCCCCCACCCCCTTTCTCCTTTTGTAGATGTCCTTGAAAGGCTACCGCAAAGCTTGGAATAAGATGAAAACCACCAATGAGCAGTTGCAGGCAACTTCCGGCCCTGGGAAATAGCCAGAAGGAAGCTACGGCTGCCAACCAAAAAGTGATCCATTAAAGTCATCAGCTCCTGTCTAAGTCATGGAGTTTGCTCACAGTTCTCTGTGCTGGCTAGGGTCCCCAACTCTCCAGCCAGGATGCCGGTCACCTCCCAGGCCACCTCAGCCCCCTGGGGAAGTGTTTTCACAGCCTGGCCCCGGGAACCCGGGAACACTGAAAGAAACACAGGGCACTCTAATGGTTTGACACTTGTTAGCCCACGTTTAGTTCACAAGCACACACGAAAGCGACCTTCCTGCTCGCGGGAGTGGGGCTAGAGGAGAGGGAGCCGGCCCAAGTCTGAGCCACGGGCCTATCCGCGGCAGCCCAGCTGCGCGACTCTGAGAAAGAGACACCGAAACACAGCATGGTGAATGCCTGGCACTCAGCGTTCTGAGCTTCCTCCTCGGTTTGGAGGGCTAGCTCCTAGACGAAGATCCCATTACCAAAGAAAACGAGCGCAAAGGAAAAATAAGGTAATTTCTTGGGGCTGATGTAACCTGGTCTGGCCTGAAGGGGGCGCAGGCGCCATGGACTCCCCACCGTAGTAGTCATAGTACGTGGGCTGGATGGCCATCTCAGACCCGCCTGGCTCCCTCCGCCCCTTTCCCCGGAAGTCTAGACTCATTTGAGTGCCATTGTCTGGCAGTGAACGCGTGGAATGCACTGTGGACCTTTCTTGTCCTTGCAAGGATAGTCGGGGCCACGCAAGCTGGCTCAGCCCAGCCTGTTTTCTGTGTGTGATGAGATCCCGTGATGAGTAGCTGGGTAAAGGACTGGGGTTCTCCCAGTGATGGAAGGAAGACAGGGGGGAGCTGGTCCTCCTGGTTTTGGACGTGATCCAGTCGCTGTAGTCTTCCACCCTGATGTACAGAAACAGGCCCGGGCATTTCTCCCCTCCTTGGGACAGGATTCCTCTCAGCACCCACAGACTCATTTCCTTCAGCTGGCACATCATTGGGTTTCCCGGGTCCCCCTGTGATAAAGGACAGAAGGCTTCAGGTCTTAGGAAAAAAACGCGCTCTCTCTTTTTAAAAAATATGTCCTAGTGCTATTTACTCTCTGTTCTAGAAAAGTTTTACACTATTCTGGCCTGTTCTCGCTGGTTCTCACTAGAAATGAGGTAAATTATAAGATACTGTTTCTAATCTAGGCCACTGTCCCCACAAATTCCAACAAGATGCCCTTTTCTTTTATCATACAAATTATTTGAAGGCTCCTGCAGTTTGCCTGTAGCTTCCTGGTTCCCATTTCATTTTCTTGCCCCTTTCCAGGCCTTTGAATAAACCCTACCTCTCTTCTGGTTTCTCACTTCTCAAATGTTATTTTGTTCCTTTCTGGCCTGGAATGGGCCGGTTTTTCCCTTCTCTTCTCTGTTTTGTTTCGATTTAAGCTGCTCACACCCACCCACAGTCCAGCTAGGGTCAGAGTCGGGCTCCTGGGGGAGCATATGCCACCAGGCTGGACTCACAGATGAATCAGCCTGGCAGCTGTCAGCCAGGCACCCTGCCCCCGCAATCCCCGTCCAAGACTAGAGAGCTGTCCTCCGGGCCTCTGGAGCTCTGCCATACAGACTTGATCTCCCTTCAGGTGAGTGGGCAGGAGCCTGACACAACTGGCTGGACATGTACCTGGCGGGTTACCTAATTCTCTGAGCTAAACTGGGACTCAGTTCACCTCTGTGACACCGGCCGAGGTCCTAGCACAGTGCCTGACCTACAGGATACACTCAGTAAACAATTAGCTGCTATTGCCCTGGTGTTGAGAAAAGGCCATCGTTTTTACATGAAAAACTGAGAAATCTGGAAGAAGAAATAAGGCAGCAACTAGGAATAATTTATCTTAACTGTCCTCTCCCGCCCCCATCCCCCAGGCCTCGTCTTAAAGGAATACCTGCTCCCCAGCCCTGGCCCATGGTCCTCTTGGTCCATGTGGGGGTGGGTTTATCATCAAAGGCTGGGCGATTACACTTCACTCTCACTGTCTGGACTGAGGCATGGGGGAGGGGGCTAACAGTTGACAATAGCAAACAGTCTGAACAGATTCAACCATGAGAATCAGAGAGGCGCAAAAGTGGTCACATCAGTCCCTGCCGGTTGCCAGGCCTCGGTGCCCGAGCCTTCTTGGGTGTCTATGCACTTGCAGCCTCTTTCACTGAACCCTCCTTTTTCTGAGGAAGCCGTGCCAGAACAGAAATGAACAGGAGAAGACAAGAGCCACTCCGCAAGCAGGGCCAGGGGAGGCGTGCTCGGCAAGGCTGCCGTAATTCCCTGGTTGTCTCACGGCCACACACACACATGAGGATAACATTCTGGATTTCGTTCTGTGCCTCTCATCAGATGGAAGGGGATGCTTGAGTATGGAACTCTTAATTTTTCAGCTTTTCACACTCTACTGTTTTCATCCCTTTCTGCCAAACAGCAGAAGGTAGAAACTTCATCCCAGAGCCCTGGCCAGTCCTCCTGGGACTGGTGAACAGGCTCTTTCTTCTGCACCCTGTTGTGTCTGCCTGGGGCACAGAGGGTTTCTGGCCATGCATGGAGTAATCTCCACTGTGTTCACCAGACCCACTCCCAGTTTGTTTTAACTGTGTTTTTACAGCTTGAGGGAGAAAAGGAATGCAGTTCAGGATAAATGGTTTGACAAATGATTGTGTGGTTGCCATCCCTGGCTCTCGGGTGGTTTTGCAAGCTGCTGTTCCACTCAGATGTAGAATACGCTGCTTTTTCTCTTCTCCATAACCTGTAAGGCTGAGACCTCTACAGCACAAGCAATGGAGGCAAAAAGTACCAGCTGCTCCTCTGGAGCAGTCTCAGTTCATCTCCCGGGGGAGCGACCCTTTCATTGGGCAATCCTCAACCTCAACATTCAGCAAAAGCCTTAACAGTTTGGGAAGAAGGAGGAGTGAATTCAGAGTGATTCGGCTTCTGTTGGGTCTCTGGGGACTCATTAGAGCAGACACGTGAAAGTGAAAGTCGCTCAGTCGTGTCCGACTCTTTGAGACCCCATGGACTGTACAGTCCATGGAGTTCTCCAGGCCAGAATAACTGGAGTGGGTAGCTTTTCCCTTCTCCAGCAGATCTTCCCGACCCAGGAATCGAAGCAGGGTCTCCTGCATTGCAGGTGGATTCTTTACCAACTGAGCTATCTGGGAAACCCAGAGCATACACTGAACCCAGGTGAATTATTCTACATGTGAGAAGTGTGGCTTTGAGGACTCCTGGACACTAGAACACAATTCCTGGGACTCTAGCTAGACAAGGCACTGTTTCTTTTAATGGTCTGAGACAGTTTGAAAGCATAATTCTCTTAAAAAGCAAAGGACTGTCTACAGGTGTGCTGCAGTTAAAAACCCATCTGAATTTTGTGGGTGGTTTAAAGAAGTGATCATTTAGACTGTAAGCAGTTTGTGTGTGCTGTGTGCCAAGTCGTTTCAGTTGTGTCTGACTCTTTGCGACCCCATGGACTGTAGCCCGCCAGGTTTCTCTGCCCTTGGGGATTCTCCAGGCAAGAATACTGGAGTGGGTTGCCATGTCCTCCTCTAGGGGGTCTTCTCAACCCAGGGATCAAACTGGAGTTTCCTGCATTACAGCAGATTCTTTACCCCTGAACCACTGGGGAAGCCTGCAAGGAGTTTACCATATTCCTATGCATCTAAGATTCTCTTAAAACTTTCTATCTTTGAAATGGGATGTGTCTTTTAATCAGTTGATTCCAGAATTTCCATGCACTTTTCTTCCAGCATTTTTTCCTTCTCAATATTACATAAAATAATGGTGTGCTCTACAGCTGATAGTATCTGGATCTGATGAAGCGTGCTCTAGATTGACGTAGTGGCTGATGACAGGATTTTGCTAAGTAGCTACATCTTCTTCTGTATTTTAACACATTCTCTAAGAAGTTGCTACAATCCCGCATCTGACAGAGCTCAGTACAATGTCGGTTCAGTCGCTCAGTCGGGTCCAACTCTTTGTGACCCCATGGACTACATTGCAGTACAATGTAGAACACTCAGTAAATGTTAAACCGGCTCTGGGAGAGCAAACTTATTGTCTGATGAAAGGCAATCCTTCATGCTTTTGCAGTGAAATGACTTTGAGAAAGAATTGTCCACATCTAAGTATTTTTTCCCTTTCTCTTAAAAAAACTTTCCCTTAGCCCTCTGAAAAAATTTTCCCACTGGGGAATCCTGAAGACTATTCTGAGAAAAGTGGTTGATGGAGTAGAGGAGGGAAACTTTGGAAGTCTGGCAGACCTGGGTTCTCGTCTTTAATGTTTATTAACTGTGTGGCCCTGGTAAGCCACGCTTTTTCCAGGTATAAATACAAGGGCCATGGACAGGTGTTTGTGAATTCTGTGTATCTTCCTGAGGCAGTAGGACAGCCCACATCCAGGTAGAGGGCAGGGTTTCTTATCGGAAAAAAGAAACCCAGTAACTGATGAGCAATAGCATCAGTCTAGGTTCCAAAGAAGCCAATTATAGTGAGTCTGTGCTGTAAGCACACTCAACAGATATCCCCATGTGGGGCTGGGACTCATTCTTTCAGACTTTTAGCTCATGAAAAAACATGTTACTTAGCCATGCTTAGTTATGTCACACTGACAACGGTGACTGGTTAGTCCATTCAGCAGATGGTTATTGAGCTTTTTATTATTATTATTTTATTTTTTATTATTATTATTGAGTTATTGAGCTTATTTGCCAAGTGCTGCTCATCCTAGAGATATCTATGAGTCCCAAGTGACAGTCCCTGACCACACGCAGCTCACCATCCAGCCAGGGGGAGTCCCCAAGCCCCCCGTGAAGTAACCTCTGCTTACTCTCAGCTTCTGTTCCACCGTGTTCTTACCAAGCAGACAGCGTTGGTCTCCATCTCTAGGTGGTTGCCACATCCTGTTTTCTGCACTCTGTCTAAGGGACACGAGTCAATGTCTTTCACGGAGATTTTCCTCAGGATACTCATTGTCATGTGATTTCCTGTCTGGACCATGCAACAGAGAGCCCAAGAATTATTAACAGGAAGACATTCCCCCAAGTCAACTCAACTACAACTCATATATCAGATGGGAGTCAGTAAGAAATGTTTAATAAACCCCCTTTTCCTCATAGAAATCACAACTTGTGTCTGGCTTTTTTACTGAAGACTACCTTTGTGAAAGCCAAGAAGCTGAATGTGAAAGCAGGCAGAGAATGTTTACCCTTTCTTTTCTTTTTCTTGTTTGCTTCCCAAGAATCAGAGAAAATAAGGATGGGTCAGAGAAGAGGACTGAAAGCTCTGGTTCAGGGAATGATGTCCCCTCGCCCCTCAGTAACCTTGCAGTCATTTCAGGCATTCGCTACCCATGTATGTCCAATTTTGGTGTAAGGTTAAAAGAAAAAGGACCAAATGTAAAAGTGACCTCAAAGAGGGCAAGTGCTGGGAATCCTGACCGGTTCAGTGGGGGTTCCAGCCCAACTCCAGAACCTCAGGCCACCTGAATTATTGAGCTAAGCCCTGGAATGGTTCACCCTGGTCACCCCCACCACTGGCACACACACAGCCTCCTCTAGGAGAAGGAAGCCATTAACTGCAGATGTGGGGTTCCATCCTGCCACCCAGCAATTCAGCAGGAGTGGCGGCCTGTTCAGCTTTCGGCCGAGGAAGCAGATGGGCTGGACCAGGCTGTTGAACTGCATCGCCGTGTCTGTCTTCAGGAGGGCTATGTTATTTCTCATCGTCTTATTGTCGAAGTCCTCATGGATGATGATGGTGTTGATAGGATACTCTTCATGAGCGATCAGTTTTGCATCCATCTTAGCTATACCAATTATAGCCACAGCATCCTTCCTGGAGAGAGAGAAGAGGGAGGTCTCGAGAAGCCGAGGCACCGAGGAAGCTTCACACGTCCCTGTTTTCGTGTGTATTGATTTTTCTGCTCTATCCAACTCATCTTCCTGGGGCTACTTTTTACTCACCTTTTTGAACCCTGTCCCCAGGAAATTTTTTTTTTTTTTCATTTTATTGAAGTGTAGTTGATTTACAATGTTGTATTAGTTTCTGGTATACAGAAAAGTGATTCAGTTTATATATTCAGTTCATATATATTATATATGAAATACATGAAACATTCATATATTGTATATGAAATATATTTCATACATATAAATGTATTCCATATATTATATACACTATATTACAATAATATATTTTATTTTTCACATTCTTTTCCATTATGACTTATCACAAGATATTGAATATAGTTCCCTATGCTATAGTAAGACTTTGTCATTTTTAGATTTTATAGTACTTTGTCAGGAAATCTTTTCTGAACCCCTACACTTGTGTCATCATCCTTTAAAGATTCTTCTATCTTACAAGCATATAGCCTACCACCTAAAGATAATCTGGTATGTTATGGCTGATTATCTTTCTTCTATGCTTATTTATTTGTGGGTCTAAAGTTAAAATGAAAGAAAAACTTTTAAAGCCATAGATTGGAGTAATAATGTAAACCCTGGCAATAATCAAATGGTGTAACAAAAACTGAAAAGAAAGCAGAGGTAGGTTGCATACACCAATTTTCTCATCTTTCATGGGAGTCTAAACTGTTATTTATTTACAGCTAATATATGAAATAACAAGAGTGTGCAGACATTAAAGTACATAAGTAACCTATTAACACTGAGTGGTCATGAGGAGAGAAGGAAAGAGTGAAACGATAGGAATTCTGGCATCAGCCATGGGAGAGTCTTGAGAGGATGATCCAGAGAGAAACAGAAGACTTGGGTATTTTCCATGAAATTATAACTCTAAGATGAACACATTTGTAAGAAAACAAATTCAAGCTTCCCATATCTGTTAGAAGAGACCTATGAAACAAAGCCATATAATGAAAAGGAAAACTGGAAGCAAGAAAAACAGAAGACATAATCTAAAAACAAAAAGCAGGAGTTTTATTCTGAATATCAGAGCAGAAAAGCATGCAACAAGACAAAGAAAGGCTTCTCATGGTGATAAGGAATTTGATCTACAATGAAGAATTCATTGCAACAAGTGACACAATGTTCATGAATTAAATTCCAGGAAATGAAAGAAAAGCCAGGAGTTTGTAATTTGCCTTGGTCAGCCCAGGAAAGATCAAGTAGACTCCATGCTCCAATTTTATATATTAAATTATATTCCAAGGACAGAGGTGAACTTTTTAATTTACCTATGAAAATAGTCACACGGACCATGTAGACAACATGAACGAATTCCTTAATAGATCACCTTGCCGTCTAACTCAAAATTAAATCATGCTAGGAAACAAAGCATCCTATCGCCTGGATATTTTTAAATGGTCTTTAATAAAACCCGGAGTCAAAAAGGAAATCAACCAAACCAGCAGATCAGATAGAAAATAGCAGAAATGAAATCGCTAAGAAGAAAACAACCTCTCTGGCGGGCTGGTGGGCAATATATGTAGCACATATGGTGTTTTTTTTTCTTAAATCTGGTTTAAAAGAATGTCCCTTTACTGTAAACCATTTGGAGAATACAGAGAAGTTCAAAGAAGAAAACAGGAATCATGGGTGCTCTGAGCATCCAGAAATGGGCTCTCTTCAAGTGTTCGTGTATTTCCTTCAACCCTTTTCTCTATGTGCGTATATTTGTGGCAGTCTCATGGTTAAGGTCTGAGGTTTAAGTGTTTTATTTATTTATTTATTTTATTAGTTGGAGGCTTATTACTTCACAACATTTCAGTGGGTTTTGTCATACATTGATATGAATCAGCCATGGATTTACACGTATTCCCCATCCCGATCCCCCCTCCCACCTCCCTCTCCACCCGATTCCTCTGGGTCTTCCCAGTGCACCAGGCCGGAGCACTTGTCTCATGCATCCCACCTGGGCTGGTGATCTGTTTCACCATAGATAGTATACATGCTGTTCTCAATTCCCTTAACAAGACTCCTTGTTAGGAGTCTTATCAGTTCCCTTAACAAGATAAACAGTAAGGACCTCTAAGTGTCAAGAGTCCGTGCCTTTGTGATTGTAGTACATAAAATGGGAGCCAATATCCTTCCTACAGAGGATGGCGAGCGCATCCTTTCACTCCACAGTGGTGCAGCTCTTAGTCTTTACTGCAGAGAAGACACAGACTGTGCCGACCTTGGCAGCTGGTGATTTTAGGACCCTCAAGCTCACGGCAAGCCCTGAGCTGGTAAAAAAAAAAAAAAAAAAAAAGCCGTGTTGCCCTGACACCACGAATCCACCTTCCAGGCTTCCCCAAGCCGAGCAGGAAGCAGAGTCCCCCGGAGCCCACCCGCCTCAGTGGGCTGTGTCGGCTCCAAAGCGGGGGTACTGGCCTGTTCTGAAAGGTGGACGCGATGCTGAGGATCCAGAAGTCACTGAGGATGGTGCCGAAAGTCAGGTGGGTGTACTGAGAATCCTGCAGCGACACCACCCACGGGAACTCCTTCTCTTCCACCAAACCCTCCTCGGAAGTGACCGCAATGTTGCTTTTCTGGATGCCGCAACCTGGAGGGGGTGTGCAGGCGCCTGACTGCCGGGCAAGCAGCTGGAGGCCTGTGGCCGCAACCACCACCGCCACATCAGACCTCAGGACCCGCTCGCTCTCCTGCCGTTTCCCCCACTTCTTCTGGCTCTCCATAACCAAACCACCCTTGTTTATTTTCCTAGGAGGTCTTCTTCCCCATCAAAGACCCTTGGTGACATCTTTGAATCTGAAAATGTTAGGCTAGCGATGATCACTCTCGTCTATTGCACGCTTAACTCTTAGCAGATTTGTTGTTTGTTTAGTCACTAAGTCGGGTCCAACTCTTTGTGACCGCATGGACTGTAGCCTGCCAGGCTCCTCTATCCAGGGGATTTTTCCAGGCAAGAATACTAGAATGGGTTGCCATGTCCTTCTCCAAAGGATCTTCCTGACCCACGGATTGAACCCACATCTCCTGCATTAGCAGGCGGATTCTTTACCGCTAGGGGCTTCCAGGTGGCTCAGTGAAAAAGAATTCCCTGCCAATGAAGGAGACCAGGGAAGTCCCACTTAGCTTATACTAAGCTGTTTATCTGAAATCTTTCATATATATCAGCAGTTCTTAAAGTGTAGTCCGGGACCTTCGGGAGTCCTCAAGACCCTTTCTGGGTCTGCCAGATTAAAACTATTATCTGGACACCGGGTCCCAAGTCCAGTTGGCCCCTTATGCGTTGGGACTTGGGGAGAGCCACTCACCTTTCTGGGCTTCGGTTTCCTTTTATGAGAGGTGGGGTAATGCACACCTCTCACAGGAGGAGAGGTGTGTCCCCATGACTGATAATGCTGAGCCCAGTGGATGATGGCATTACCCACCCCCGCTGCTCTGGCAGCCACTGCCTGAGTACCCAGCGTGTGTGTTCCTGGGTGCTGTGTGTCACGTGGTGGGTAGCCCCGGCTGACAAGGTCAGGTCATCGGTGGCTTCTTTTTCATCCATTCATCTAACTACACACACAGCCCTGCCGAGTTAGGGGCTGGGCTAACGGGACACATTTCAGGGTCCTGTCCCCACCCCAGGGGAGGTCCCAGTGCATGGGGGAGACAGACACGCTGAAGAGTGACAGTGTACAGAGAGACCTGTGACACAAGAGAATGTCCCCAGAGTACCCAGAAGAGGGGACATGGGTTTTGCCCAGAACATGAAGTCTGGGAGGGCTTCCCCCAGGAGGTGACCTCTGAGGTGAGCACCAGTGGCAGAGCGTTTCCAAACCGTGATGCTGGAGTTGACTGAATATTCAGTGCAGTCATCAAAGGACCACTCCGTGCCAGGGTACCATGTGATCAGATTCACATCTCTGTGAATTGACACTTGGAGACTTTGCTGGAACAGTGACAGAGCTGGTTGTTAGCAGGATGATGGCTGCAAGGCCGTCAAGTGCTTCAGGGTCACCAGAGATGGGAATTCTGATTTGTTTGTTTTTTTCCACAGGATATTGGCCATCTGTGGTGAACAAGGCACTAACCAACCCTTCCTCATGCAGCAAGAATCTATAAGTGTGTGATGACTTTTACCTTTTCAAAGTTCTCGTTGGCTGATTCATTCATTCATGACCTTTCAAAATCCTTGAAAGGCCAGGATATAATGAGGAAATCTGTCCCAGAGATGAAATGTTGGCCCCCGGTCACTTGCCTGAGGCTTTTTAAGAGGGGAGGAGAGGCCTTTCCTGTGTTTTGTCTCCTTGGCCTGCAAGGAGGTGGAGGAGGCCAGGAAGGTGGGTTGGTCCCCTTGGTGTGTGTGCGCATGTGTGGGGAGCTCTCTTGTGTCTCCTGTTTAACTCCAGGAAGACAGGAGGGAGCCAGTTGGGGTGGCAGGAGCTGGCACAGAGGCTGCTTTCATCAGGTGCCCCACCATCTGCCCCGTTCCAGGCTGGAATCTATAACCTGGGGATCGGGGAGGTGACTGCAGCTGCCACTTCTGCCGACTGAGGCCAGGCAGCCTCTAAGGCACCTCTCCCTGCCCCTGGGCCCAGCCCTGCAGCTGGGGATCAGTTCAGAGGTAATGTTAAAAGTTTAAGGATAAAGGCCTTCATCCGAAGCTGAAATAGAAATACTTGGAAGGCCTGGTTCCCAAATGCATAAGACACATCTTGCCCTCCGCTTCCTCACCCCTGCACTCCAGCTCAGGAAGGATGGAGCCTGGAGGATATGTCCTGGGGAGAGCAGGGGCGGGGGCTGGGAGTGGAGAGCATGGCAGGGGCTCATGCCAACCCCCCCTGCCCCCCTCGCCCCAGGGGGGCCCTCTCTGTAGCCTAAGCTTTATTTTCCTAACCAGACTCTCTCCGAGGACTAGTCCTGACACCAGACTGCTCAAGCCCAGTGTCCTACATCCACCCCCGACGTTCCACTTCTTCCCCTGGTTCCCTCCACCAACTCATGCTGCCCGGAGCAAGGCGTCGTGAGTCACCCGCCCCCGAGTCCATCTCTGGACATTAAAAGGACAGTTTCCTTTTCTGGGATGATTCCCCCTGCCACGTCACACGGTCAGCTGAAGTCGTGACGGGAGAGCAAAGAAGGAAGCTCACTCACTGGCAGACGTGTGGGAGACGCAGAGCAGCAGCAGGAGTGCCCCTCTCATCGCTGCCATCCCCAGAGACGGCCGCAGCAGACACCATGGGCAGCTGTGAACACAGAAGTGCCGGGCACCTGGCCTTCTCCTCTCCTCCCCGAGCTGGTGACATCCCTCACCCCCACCCCCGTATCAGAATCCCTGTCCCTTGCCTTTCCACCCACAAAACTTCCACGACACGGGAATCAGACCTGTTAGGTCCCTGTTCTTTGGTTCTGAGCAGTAAGGAGGCCAGGACCAGCTGCCCAGCCCTGATGTTCAGCCAGTGACTCGTAAGACGGCCCAAGGAGAGGAGGTAGCCACGCTGGTTGGTCTTCTGCACAACCCCGCCAGGGTCCCTGGGTTTCCCCACAGCGTCAGGTCTCAGAGAAAGGTTATTTTTTGACTCGTGGAATTCAACTCTTGCCTTAACTCTGTAGCCATAGGATGCCGCTGAAAAGCACAATGCGGGGGATCTGTAAAAGCCCACCCTGGTTTTGCCCCTCTTATGGGTTTCCCTGGTGGCTCAGATGGTAAAGAATCCGCCTGCAACGCAGGAGACCTGAGTTCGATCCCTGGGTTGGGAAGATCCCCTGAAGAAGGGAAAGGCTACCCACTCCAGTATTCCTGCCTGGAGAATTCCATGGACAGAGGAGCCTGGTGGGTTACAGACCATGGGGCCTCAAAGAGTCGGACACAACTGAGCAACTGAACACACTAAACTCTGCTGGCTTAAGTAATGCTGGGTTTCTTTTCACTGATGACAGCTCAGATTTTTACACGGTAACCGCCCCAGCATTTTGCTCAGTTCATTCACACAGTAACCCTGTGAAGTGGACACCGTCATCATCCCCATTGTGTGTGTGTGTGTATGTGTGTGTGTGTAAAGTCGCTGAGTTGTGTCTGACTCTTTGCAATCCCATGGACTGTGGCCCGCCAGTTTCCTCTGTCTGTGGGATTTTTTCCAGGCAAGAATACTTCAATGGGTTGCCATTTCTTTCTCCGGGGGATCTTCCCGACCCAGGGATTGAAGCCCTCATCCCCATTTTACAGATTCAGAAACTGATACTCAGAGACCATAAGAATCCCACCCAAGGTCAGCCAAGGCTGCCCGGTCATGGAGCTGGAGTTCAAAGCCCAGGCGTGCTCCTCCATCCTCTGCATCACCAGGCCTACCCTCGCCTCAGACAATGCACAAGGGCCCTGGGAACCCGCGCGGGCTGTTCTCAGTCACCATGTTCCGCTCATGATGCCAGACGTTTCTTGCCGTCAGGATGGTTCTCAGAGTTCTTCCGTGAACTGCTCCTGCAAAAGGAGAAGTGAACTCACTCTGACCTTATACCACAGAGCTCAACCTAGGGATTCCTTCTAGCACCTTGGGAAGAATATTCCATTGTGGCATCATGGTTACCATGGAGCCACAAAGCAAACGTCTGGACATGGGGACACGGGAGGAGCGGGGATGAAAAGCTGGCCTGTTTCATAAACTTGGCAGGGCTATTCTGGAAGCCTGCCTCTCCCCAAGTCTGGCTGAGACAACTTCCCTTTCGCCAGGTCACAGCACCCTGTCCAGTCACGGCCGTGGTCTGTCTGCCTGCTCGGCACCCGCCCTGTGTCTACATGAGTCTGTCCGACTGGAGGGAGGAAGCCCACGACTTGGAAGGGTTTGGTTTTTCCAACCCCGACAGCATTCTTATACTCCCAGTGTGGTTTCCTGGAGGCTCAGCCCAGTTTTCTTTAGCCCCCCAGCTTGTGGGTCCACGTGGAGCTACCAGAAGTGCCTTGCCAGACCACAATTGCTAGGTGGATCTGCATCCAGCAGCTACAAGCAGCCCAGGCTTCAGCACAAGGGCCAGGACTTCAGAAAAGTGTTGACAACGTTGTGGTCAGATGTAATTCCCCAGACCCAGAGGGCTGCTGGCATTGACTGGACAGATGAATGACTGATAGGTAAAGGATGGCTGGATAGAAAGCAAAGCCTGACGAGAGAGAAACCAAGGCCTCCTTCCCTTCTTGGTTTCCTTAACATCCATGCTGTGTGCCTCGCCAGCCTGCATCACCTCCAACCCCAAGGAGGGAGAATGGAATGGGAAAGATTTTTGGCAGTGGGAGAAACCGGAGTTGCTGATCCTTCAATATGCTCTGCATATTGCAGGTCTCAAAGAGTTTTCACAATTTCTCATTCAGGACTCACAATCACCCTTGCCAGGATGAGGGAATTACCCAAGCTTTCCAGGTGGAAACACCATGCCTCAGGGTGGGAAAGTCACTTCCTAGAGCCGAACACCTGGGAAACAGGGGCAGGATTCCAACCTTTCAACTCCAGGGTGGTCAACCAGCTCCAAGTCGGCATTTCTCAGCCTGGACCACATGCTTGATAGGGGATGGAAGTAGAATCAGTGATTGGGGCAAAGTCGGAGGCTGCTCTTGAATGGGGATGCTGACGTTAGTACCCAAGATGTTGACTCTCTCCAGATTCCTTCTTAAATTTCTGCAGAAAAGAAGCCATGTGCAAGCTGCCAGAAACACTCTGTCTCCTCACAGGAGGGAGCTAGCATAACCCACAGTAAGAAAGACTTAGAAACCTACAGGTGTCCAGCAGGCCTCAGAGACATGTGTACATGCATGCCCTAAGTCGTGCCCTACTCTTTTGCAACCCCACGGACTGTAGCCTGCCAGGCTCCTCTGTCCATGGGATTTCTCAGGCAAGAATACTGGAGCAGGTTGCCATTTCCTTCTCCAGGGGACCTTCCTGACTCAGGGATCAAACCTACGTCTCCTGCATTGGCAGGTGGATTCTTTACCACTGAGCCTCCAGGGAAGCCCAACCTTATAGACAGTGGGCCTCAAATTTCCATCCTCTCTGGGCCACTTAATACAGACTGTCAACTTTAGATACATTTTAAAAAAATTCATCACAACATTTAAAATAATTACTTGATTCCATAAGGTTAATAATAAAATTTTTATTTTATATTTTTGAGAGGAAATTCATTTGCAATCTTATACCAAGGGCTTCATGTTCAGGACAGTGACAGCATGAAACATTCAATTTTTCAACCTGTCATTTTTTACTTGTTTTCTTTATTTTCATTAAGTTAGAAAATCTTACCTCTCAACTAAAGGACATCCGAAATCACAGTGTGTTCTAGAGTTTCCATCAGATATTCAGTTCAGTGTATTCAGATTAAACATGGACTCCAAAACTACAGAGAGTTTTTTCAGTGATGGCTGTTCTCGCATGCTCAGGGGTCAGCCCATCAAGCTCAAAACCTGGGCTGAAATTTTCTTCTGGGAAACTGCAAGTTTCATCCTGGGAGATAGTGATGGTTGGATTACTAGTCCACTTGGTTGCTTTTCCCTCTGGAAAATATTTCTTCATGTCCCATTGACGCTTTGTTAAAAATGTTTTTTAAACATGCCAATAAGAGCTTTACTATACTTCAAAAATCTCTTGTGGAATTAACAGAATTAAAAAATCAAGCACTTCTTCGTCTTGTTGTTGTTCAGTTGCTAAGTCATGTCCGACTCTTTGTGACCCATCGACTGCAGCAAGCCAGGCTCCTCTGTCCTCCACCATTTCCAGGAGTTTGCTGAAATTCCTGTTCATTGAGTCCGTGATGCTATCTAACCATTCTCAAACTCTGTGGTCCCCTTCTCCTTTTGCACTCATTCTTTCCCAGCATAAGGGTCTTCCCCAATGAGTCAACTCTTTCCATCTGGTGGCCAAAGTATAGGTGCTTCAGCTTCAGCATCAGTCCTTCTACTGAATATTCAGGGTTGATTTCCTTTAGGATTGACTGCTTTGATCTCCTTGCAGTCTAAAGGACTCTCAAGAGTCTTCTCCAGCACCACAATTCAAAAGCATCAATTCTTCAGTGTTCAGCCTTCTTTATGGTCCAGCTCTCACATCCGTACATGACTCCTTATTTATGTACCACCTGTTTCCCTGCTTAGGAAAAAAAAAGCAAGAGTTTTAAATTCAAGAAAGCATTATAATGCCCACATTCTGGAAAAAAAACTTATGTATCAAAGAGGTCATCGTGCTTGTTTGAAAATGACAAAATGTTTTAATGATGTCATGCCATAATGTGGAAACTTTATTTTCAGATATCTATGTTGGATTTGCAGGTTTTTCATGAACGAGATTATCCATAGAATGTTTTAAATCTTCCTAGAAGGGTTTAATGTAGACTATCAGGTTCATAACATAGAATATTCCTATGTTCCTAACCCTTAAAGAAGGAACTTGTATGCAAGAGTTTTTCAATTTTTATCAAAATAAAGTGGGTTTTATTAACCACTAGCCAGCTTCCCAGTGGGCTTAGTGGTAAAGAATCCACCTGCCAATGCAGGAGACGAGGGTTGAATCCTTGGGTCAAGAAGATCCCCTGGAGAAGGAAATGGCAGCCCACTCCAGTACTCTTGCCTGGAAAATCCCATGGACAGGGGACCCTGGGGGGCTACAGTTCATGGGGTCACCAAGACTCAGCCACGACTGAGTGACTGAGAGCTCACAGACACACAGACACACACACACACAAACCTGAAAGTCAAAGTACCCAATCAATCTTTGAGGCTGGCTGATAGTGAATATTTGTACCACATGTAGCTGTGTCAATGTAAATTTCCCTAATGAAAATGTTCAATTTTAAGTTAATTAAAAAGGAACATTTCACAAATATATTTAAGTCAGACCTACCATGCAAGAGCTAGGACATCACTATTATCTTGTATCTGTCTATGTATTCCACCCTCTATCTTTTCTCTTACTCTTTGTTTAACATTTTTAATATGTTTAATAATTTAATGTTTAATCTCTTACTATTTGTTTAATATTAAGCATCCATATTATGCATGCTTTAACTACAAACTACATATTGAGTACATGGGCAAGCGTTTCTCTAGGGTGTATATACTAGAAGTAGGGTTCCTAGGTCAGAGGATCTGTTCAGCTCAGTTCAGTTCAGTTCAGTTGCGTCTGACTCTTTGCAACCCCATGAACTGTAGCACGCCAGGCTTCCCTGTCCATTACCAGCTCCCGGAGCTTGCTCAAACTCCTGTCCATCGTGTCAGTGATGCCATCCAACTATCTCATCCTCTGTCCCCTTCTCCTGCCTTCAATCTTTTCCAGCATCAGGGTTTTTTCCAATGAGTCAGTTCTTTGCATCAGTCCTTCCAATGAATATTCAGGACTAATTTCCTTTAGGATTGACTGGTTTGATCTCCTTGCAGTCCAGGGACTCTCAAGAGTCTTCTCCAACACCACAGTTCAAAAGATCAGTTTTTTGGCTTTCAGCTTTCTTTATGATCCAGCTCTCACATCCATACATGACTACTGGAAAAACGATCAGTTCAGTTCAGTCGCTCAGTCGTGTCCGACTCTTTGCGGCCCCATGGACTACACCTCGCCAGGCTTCCCTGTCCATCACCCACTCTGTGGAAAACCATAGCCTTGACTAGACGGACCTTTGTCGGCAAAGTAATGTCTCTGCTTTTTAATATGCTGCCTAGGTTTGTCATGGTTTTTCTTCCAAGGAGCAAGCATCTTTTAATTTCATGGCTGCAGTCACCATCTGCAGTGATTTTGGAGTCCAAGAAAATAGTCTCTCACTGTTTCCATTGTTTCCGAACCATTTATTGGCCATCAAGTGATAGGACTGGATGCCATGATCTTAGTTTTTTGAATGTTGAGTTTTAAGCCAGCTTTTTCACTCTCCTCTTTCACTTTCATCAAGAGGCTTTTGGTTCCTCTTCGCTTTCTGCCATAAGGGTGGTGTCATCTGCATATCTGAGGTTATTGATACTTCTCCCAGCAGTCTTGATTCCAGCTTGTGCTTCATCCAGTCCGGCATTTCACATGATGTACCCTGCATATAAGTTAAATAAGTAAGATGACAATATACAGCCTTGATGTACTCCTTTCCCGATCTGTCAGGATATATCTTTCTTTAGGAGATAAGGCTATATTGTTTTCCAAGGAGGTTGTAACAATTTGAACTCATACCAGCAGCATATATGGGTCCTGCTGATCCATGCTCTTTCTAACCCTTGCTACTGTCAGCCTTAATTTTTGGCCAATCCAACAGTGATAAATGATATCTCATTGCTAGTTTTCATTTCTCTTAATTATTAATAAGGTCAAGGTTATTTCCCCACATGTTTATTCCCTCCAGAGTTAATGCTTGGGTCTTTTGCCCTTTTTTTCCAGTTGAGTTCTTATTGCTATGTGAGAATTCTTGATACATTCTGAATATGGTCCACTGTACATATTGTGAATATCTTCAACTAGTTGTGGCCTATGTTTTCACTTTTGATTTCTTTATGGTGTTTGATTAGACAGGATTGAATTTTGTCAAATAATTTTTTTTGTATCAGTGAAGATAATCATTGGAAGAGGAAATGGCAACCCACTCCAGTATTCTTGTCCAGGAAACATGGAGAGAGGAGCCTGGCAGGGTACAGTCCATAGGGTCACAAAGAGTCAGACACGGCTGAACAACTACACAAGATAATCATATGGTTATTCTTGAAATTGTTAGTGTGATTAATAAAATGTACAGAATTTCTCAAGCCACTCGAATTTCAGGGATTAATATTTTATCTTTTTATACACTATTTGCCAATGCTTTATATAGCATTTTTGGCATCTGTGAGTTAGATTGGCTTGTAATTTTCCTCTCTTGTTTTATCAGTTTTAAGGTCCTGTGGAATTAGTTGGGAGATAGAAATGATATGTTCTCTGAAATTTTGCAGAATTCACTTGAAAACTGTCTAGGTCTGCTGTTTGTGGGTAAATTTCTAAAGGCTGTTTAATTTTTTTAGTGCCTCTAGGACTACGCTGACTTTATCTTGAGGCACTTCGGTTAGTTATGTTTTTCTAGGAACTTTTTCATTTTGTTTGCTTTTAAATTAAAGGTGTTACAGACTATCACTCACTATCATTTAAAATCTGTATTATGAAAGTTAACATCCTTTTTCATTCCTAGTATTGTTTATTAATGCCTCTGTCTACTCTTTACCAGTTTCTCCAGAGTTTCAGTTTACCTGTGCTTTCAGAATAAAATTTTGTCTTTGTTGGTCTTTATGTTTTTGGTTTGGGGTTTGTTTGTTTTTTTAAGGATTTTTTGGGTATCTTTGCACATTTGTTTTCTATCTTATTACTAGTATCTGTTTTTAAAAGTACTAGTTCAGGTCAGGTCAGCTCAGTTCAGTTCAGTTGCTCAGTTGTGTCCGACTCTTTGCAACCCCATGAATCGCAGCACGCCAGGCCTCCCTGTCCATCACCAACTCCCAGGGTTTACTCAAACCCATCTCCATCGAGTCGGTGATGCCATCCAGCCATCTCATTCTCTGTCGTCTCCTTCTCCTGCCCCCAATCCCTCCCAGCATCAGGGTCTTTTCCAATGAGTCAACTCTTTGCATGAGGTGGCCAAAGTACTGGAGTTTCAGCTTCAGCATCAGTCCTTCCAATGAACAGCCAGGACTGATCTCCTTTAGGATGGACTGGTTGGATCTCCTTGCAGTCCAAGGGACTCTCAAGAGTCTTCTCCAACACCACAGTTCAAAAGCATCAATTTTTCGGTGCTCAGCTTTCTTCACAGTCCAACTCTCACATCTATACATGACCACTGGAAAAACCATAGCCTTGACCAGACGGACCTTTGTTGGCAAAGTAATGTCTCTGCTTTTTAATATGCTGTCTAGGTTGGTCATAACTTTCCTTCCAAGGAGTAAGCGTCATTTAATTTCATGGCTGCAGTCACCATCTGCAGTGATTTTGGAGCCCCCAAAAATAAAGTCTGCCACTGTTTCCCCATCTATTTCCCATAAAGTGATGACACGAGATGCCATGATCTTAGTTTTTTGAATGTTGAGTTTTAAGCCAACTTTTTCACTCTCCTCTTTCACTTTCATCAAGAGGTTTTTTAGTTCCTCTTCACTTTCTGCCACAAGGGTGGTGTCATCTGCATATCTGAGGTTATTGATATTTCTCCCAGCAATCTTGATTCCAGCTTGTGCTTCTTCCAGCCCAGCGTTTCTCATGATGTACTCTGCATATAAGTTAAATAAGCAGGGTGACAACATATAGCCTTGACGTACTCCTTTTCCTATTTGGAACCAGTCTGTTGTTCCATGTCCAGTTCTAGCTATTGCTTCCTGACCTGCATATAGGTTTCTCAAGAGGCAGGTCAGGTGGTCTGGTATTCCCACCTCTTTCAGAATTTTCCACAGTTTACTGTGATTCACACAGTCAAAGGCTTTGGCGTAGTCAATAAAGCATAAATAGATGTTTTTCTGGAACTCTCTTGCTTTTTCGATGATCCAGCAGATGTTGGCAATTTGATCTCTGGTTCCTCTGCCTTTTCTAAAACCAGCTTGAACATTTGGAAGTTCACGGTTCACGTAATAGTACTGGCTTATTATTTCTGGTTTATTATTCTCTGCATTTAGATGTATTATCTGTTTTCTTCTACCTTCATTGGGTTTATTTTGTGTTCTTTTCCTAAAATTTTAGGTTGGACATTCAGCTCATGGATTTTCTTGCCCTTTTCTAAAATAAGCATTTAAGACTTTGTCTTTCCCTTTAAGTCCTACTTTCCTGGCATCTTTTAGGTTTGATACACTGTGCTTTCCTTATCATTCATTTGTAATATTTTAATGTTTTCATTATGATTATTTTTGACTCTTGAACTACTTAGAAGTGTGTTTTTAAATTTCCAACTGTATGACTAGTTCTATTACACTGTCTCTACCCATCAGTTCACCTTCCGTTTGTCAACTGTTCTCTTCAAATCTTCTGCATCTCTGATTTTCTGTCTGTTTGGCCTATCAATAATTAAGAAAGGTGCTTCCTATTATGGTGACTTTATCAATTTCTTCCTAATGTCATAGCCAGTTTTGCTTTGTGTTTTGAAGCTATTTTATTAGTTACACAAATTTCAAATTGTCGTATTTTCCTGATGAATTGAACTATAGTTCTCTGTCATTAGTCTCTACAGCTGTATTCTGTGAAGTTGTGATAAACACTGAATTAATAAATACTGAACCATTGCTCCTTGGGGAAATATTAGGCCAGGTTCGCACAAGCCTCTCATTATAAAGTTTTCATCAACTAATCAATATGTAATCTTGTTTTATGTGTGTTTCTGTCTCAAGGCACCTTATTTAGTACATACTGTTTATTCGTTAACATTGAATATGTGGCCAACAGCACTGTAACTCATGCCTGAATGAACAGTAAGCCTTCTTGTGAATAGGGACACTAGACACCAGCGCTACGCTTGGGGACCATACAGCAAAATCACCAATGGAAAGCACAGAAATACAAAATCTACAGCACTAAATAGACAGCCAAAAGGATGGTTGTTTCTAGTATGAGCGAAAACAGGAAGCTGTTCAACCTCAGCTGGGAGCATGCTTGTTGAGTGACTCAAACTTTCGTCACCCTGTGTCTGCTTGAGAATGACTGCAAAGCAGTGCAAGTGTTTATTTTAGGGTTAAAGTTCAATGAGTAGGCAAACTTGCAAATAGAGAATTAATGAATAACGTGCATTTACTATACTTATGATTTCTATCCCTAATAATATCCTTAATCTTAAAAGTTTACTTTGTCTGACATGAGTATAACTATGCCTACTTTGTATTTGTTGATGTTTCTTTTCCCATGCTTTTATTTTTTTCAGCTCAGGCAGATGCCGCCTCTTTTTTTTTTTTTTTAATTTTATGTATTATTTATTTATTTTCGGCTGCACTGGGTCTTTGCCGCTGCACACAGGCTTTCTCTAGTTGTGGGAGCAGGGCTACTATCTGGTTGCAGCGTGTGGGCTTTTTGCAGTGGCTTCTCTTGTTGTGGAGCACTGGCCCTAGGACGCACAGGCTTCAGTAGTTGCAGCACTCAGGCTCAGTAGCTGCAGCTCATGGGCTTTAGAGCCGGCCTCATTATTTGTGGCACACAGACTTTGTTGCCTTGCAGCATGTGGGACCTTCCTGGACCAGAGATCGAACCTGAGTCCCCTGCATTGGCAGGTGAATTTTTAACCACTGGACCACCAGGGAAGTCCATCCATGCTTTTACTTTTTTACTGTCAACCTTTCTGTAATTTTGTGCTTCAGATGTATCCCTTATGAATAGTATGTTGTTGGATTTTTTTTAAAAAGGAACTCCAGTCTGGCAATTTCTGTCTTTTTAACTAGCATGTATACTCTTTTTATATTGACTGGGATTATTGGTATATTTGGAATTGTTTTACTATCTTCCTTTTTAAAAAAATTCTGTTTGTTCTGCTTTTTCTGAACTTCTCTCCTTTCTTGCCTTTTTGGCTTATGTTTTGTTTTGCCTAGTCCACATTTTCTTGCTACTGGTTTAAAATTTTTACAGTCTATTTCTATCCTTGTAGAGGGTACCACTCAATTTATCTCCCCATGCACATTTAACTTCATCACCTCTAATATTAATTTTTATATTAACTCCCCCATGATAATACTACCACCTTAGAAGTCTTCCATTTTAATCTCCCCTCATGATTTATACACTATTCTCATTCTATATTTTAGCTCTTTCTTTAACTCCATACATTATAGTTTTTAAATTACTATGATTACAATTGTGATTTTATTCAGTGATTGTCTGCATATAAACAGTACTTACTACGTTTTTTGCTCACTATATTTTGTATCTTAGACTTTATATCTACATCTGTATCTCTTCCCCAATGAAACTCTTTTAGAAGTTTCTTTAGTACAGGTTTCTTTTATTTTTATTTTTTTAGTGCAGATTTCTTAACGATAAAAATGTATCATGATTTGCTAGTCTTTAAATGTCTCTGTGTACTCCTTCTCTTGAAAAACAGTTTTGGTGGTACATAGTTCTAGGTTAAGAGATATTTCATTCAATCCTCAGAAGGTGTTTTTCCCCCTTGTTTTCTGGATTCCATTGCTTTGAGAAGGATCCTGTCAACCTAACTGTTGTTTCTGTATAAATTATCTGTCCTTTCTCTCTGGCCCTTTTTACGATCTTCTTGTTTTGGGTGTACTACGCTTTCATTAAGGGGAGTTGAAGCATGAATTTCTTTTTATTCGTGTTTTTTGGGGTATGCTGTACTTTCTGGATTTGTGTTTTTATGTTTTTTTTTAATAGATTCTGGAATGATCTCAGCTCTTTTCAAATATTGCCTCCTCTTCAGGCTTTCTATTCTTCATATACTTTTCATATTTGTATCTTTTGGTCACTGGGCTGCATTCTAGGTGATCACTATGGATATACATCTTAGTTTACTTAATTCTCTCTTTCTTACTTAACTCTGTCTCTGACTAATTTACTATCCAACCATCCTCTGGAAGTGTTTTCAACTCAACAAAGAAACATTTTTATTTCCCGAATATCTATTTGCAAGGTCTCTCTGTGTCTGATTGTATCTTTTTGGTCCTCACCTTTGTCACTACCTCCTTTATTTCTTTAACCCTTTATTTACTTATTCATTTAACATCCCTTATTTCTTTAATGGTATATATATATATATATACATTTTATATATATCTGTTTTGTATTTGGTATCTGACAGTTCCAAGATCTGCTAGTTGAGAAGTGGAGGAACTTTAAATATGTTTTTATATTATCTGTTAACTCTCAGACAAAATGGCTTGCCTTCCCAAGTCCCTTCCTAATAATGATTGCAAGTGAGTTTCTTCTTCAACTAGGAAGTCCTCTGGATCTAAACTGGGAACATGTTTTTCCAGAGAGTTTGCTTCTGCCTCTGGTCACTAGGCTTCCCTAGTAACTCAGATGGTAAAGTACCTGCCCGCAATGCAGGAGACCGGGGTTCGATCCCTGGGTTGGGAAGGTCCCCTAGAGAAGGAAATGGCAACCGACTCCAGTATTCTTGCCTGGAGAATTTCATGGACAGAGGAGTCTGGTGGGCTACAGTCCATGTGGTCGTAACGAGTCGGAGACAACTGAACGACTAACACCCTGGTCACCAGAGAGCATCACTACCAGGGGCTTGGCTTTCCATCCTCCCTGAGTCTTAAGTATTTTAACATTTGTGCCCATTAGAGCACTTACCTCTAAAGCCATTGTGTTAACAGCTCAGGTCTCAGCTCATTTTTCTTAAAACCTTTTCCTAAAGCTTGTGGGAACAAAGATCATCCCAGGGTGTGTCCTCTGCACTGTTTTGCAACAAGAGGGCTCCTTAAACCACCCAGTCTGCAGTGATGCTCAAAACTGAAAAGGCTTAAGCTTTTCTGCAGACTACAGGTTAGACCCTGGACTCACGGGCTCCCAGTAGAGCAAAATGTAATTTCCAGGTAGTCATTGTGGTACTTCCTATTTCACTTTTTGGTTTCTTTGTTGCTGTTGTTTGGTTCCCCTCACCTAGATTTTTGGCTGCTTTCTCAAAGTCATCATGCTCTCAGATTCATTTACCCCAGAAGCTTTGAGGGTCCAAGCTTGGGTTCCAGCCACTCCTTTTCTGAATTACAGTATTCACACTTCTATTTTTTTTTTTTTCCATGCTTCTATTTTTATCACTATTTTTAAACTTCACGGAAACTCTTTTGGCCATCCCCTCATTTTTGTGAAGTGGGCCTATAACACGGCATAGGCCTGATATTCCCACAGGCCCTGGAGTGGACCTGTGACCCGAGGCAGGCCCATTAGATCCTCCCCTCCCTGGAATTCGAGTCTTGAGCCAAAGGGCAGAAAGACCGAAATAGCTGGAGCCACTGGGCCAGACCAACAGCAGACCCTGCTAGCTCCGCTGCCTCGCTGGGGGTTCTCTCTGACACTTGGATCTGCCATAAACAAGCTCAGATCCCACCAACAAGCTTCTATACAGAAGGACAGAAAAGTCCAAGTCAGGCATGGGTTTGTGTGCACAGAGGCATTACAGATTTGTAGAGCAGAGGGAACTAGGAGGTTTGAACTTCATCTTTGAATTTTGGACCTATGGACTTCCCAAACCAGGGTCTCAGATGCAGCTTTGAGGGTCCAAGAGCAGAGGTATTGACCCAGGTCCCATACAGCGAATGCATTGGCAGCCGCTGAGGACTGGAGGGATGAAAACTGAATGTTCCAGGGCAACCAGCTCTTCTCTCATTGCTTAGGACTGGAGATGCCTGTAAAGTGCACATGTACATGCATACAGATGTGTGCACATGTCCATGTACACATGCAGGCCTGCACATCTGTACACACATGAAGAGCTCCCATTCCTTCTGTGCACCCAACCCCAACATGCACATGGCCCCTTTGTCACTCAGAGATGACCAGCTGGTATTCTGTAGGTTGGAACTGGCCCATTTGAAAATTCAGTTTGGACCTCATAGTAGTGAATAAAACTGGATTTCCAACAATTAAAAAAATCCAGGGCTTCCCGGATGGCTCAGTGGTAAAGAATCTGCCTGCCAATGCAGGAGACACAGGTTCCATCCCTGATCTGGAAAGACCCCACATGCCGTGGAGGGATTAAGCCCGGGCACCACACCTACTGAGTCTGTGCTCTAGAGCTGGGGAGCCACAGCTATGAAGCCTGAGCACCCTAGAGCTGGTGCTCCTCAACAAGAAAAGCCACCGCAATGAGAAGCCCACACACTGTAACTAGAGAATAGCCCCCCTCTCGCCACAACTAGAGAGAGAAAAGCCCATGCAGCAACAAAGACCCGGCACAGCCAAAAATAAAGTTATTTTGTAAAAATCTAAGTATTTTCCATAAAATAATGGGTTTCCGACTTCTCTCAAAAGGAAGAAAGAAAACCAACCCAAAATACCTGATAACATTGGGCCCACATTCCAGTGTGGCAACTTGGAGCTCAGAGGTAGCTGCATACCAGCAGTGTTCTCAGACTGCCACAGACCCCACCATTCCCTATCAGCTTACACCAGCCCGCCTGTGGGCCAAGCTTGGAGCTTGGAGTAATCGGAGAACAGGAAGAGAAGAGGGGGGCAGAGGCTGGAAGCAGGAGAGGAATAGGAGAGAAGAAGAGTGAAACAGGATGCATACTTCAGTCTTACAGGAGGGTACAAAGTGACTTAAAACTCCTTCCATCTGCCAGCCGTCATCGTGACTGATGAAATCATGATCCCCATTTATTGGACAGCAGGGCTATACATATTTTCTGAGAGTTACCTATATTATTTTACTTCTTGCAGTACTCCTGCCAGGTGAATTTTATGATCTTCATTTGATACATGAGGAAACAGACTCAGGAGATAAGTATGTTGAGCCCAAACTTTAACCCAGACCTTCAAGACTTCCCACCACCTTTTTTCACTTAAAAAAATATTGAAAATAAAAGCACAAAGGATAATACAGCAAACACTCATGAGCAAAAGTTCATTTTTTTTCATATTTCTTTTTAAAAAATTAATGTACAATCAACAGTGAAAAAGCAACTTATGGAAGGGGAGAAAATGTTAGCGAATCATATACCTTATAAGGAGTTAATGTCCAAAGCATACAAAGAGCTCCTACAACTCAACAACAAAAAAATCAAATAACCTTATTTTAAAATGGACAAAAACTGCATAGACACTTCTGCAGAAATGATATACAAATTACCAACAAGCACATGAAAAGATGCTAAATATTACTAATAATTAGGGAAAGGCAAATGAAAATCACAATGAGGTATCATGTCATGGTCACTATAAAAAACAGAAACTAAATGTTGGCGAAGATGTGGAAAAATTGGAACCCTTGTGCACTCTTGCTGGGAAGGTAAAATGATACAGCTGTTTTGGAAAACAGTATGGATGTTCCTCAAAAAAAAAAAAAAAAAAAAAAAAGGAACTATGATCTAGCAGTTCCTTTTCTGAGTAAATATCCCAAAGAATTGAAAGCAAGGCCTCAGAGAGATATTTGCATACCCAGGTTCACAGAAGCATGATTCACAATATCCAAGAGGTAGAAACAACCCAAATGCCCATTAACAGACAAATGGAAAAAGAAAATACAGTGTATATCCAGGATATGTATCCAGAATCCACAATGGAATATTCTTCAGACATAAAAAGAAATCCTGTCACATGCTACCACATGGATAAAACTTGAGTACATCATATTAAGTGAAATAAGCCAGTCACACAAACACAAAATTACTGTGTGATTCTACTCATATGAGATACCTAGAGTAATCACATTATTCTAAGCAGAAAGTAGAGTCGTGACTGCCAAGAGCTGCAGATGGGGAGTCTCAGTCTTGCAAAAGGAAAAAGTTCTGGAGGTCTGTGTTACACCGTTGGGCATATACCTAACTCTACTGAGCTGTATAGTTAGATATGGTGAAGATGGTAAACTTCATTTTTTTTTTCTACAATAAAAAAGGAAGACATTAACATTACGGGGACCAGGGATGTGGCCCAAGTGGGTAGTCTCCTCCCCTCCTTCCCAAGGCCATCACTGACCTTGGGATGACTCCCTTTCCAAGGTCATCACTGTCATATTACTACCAATCACACAGGTATCTATAAACACAATGCAACTTCTATGTGTGTTTTAAACAGTCTCACACCACATACCCTGCCGCTCGCTGTTTCACTCCACGTTATTTTAAGATCTACTCCACTCATTTTAATGTCTGTCAAGTATTCCAACTATAAATATAGTTCAGTGTATATATTCATTCTCATGCTGACGGGCATTTCCAATTTTTAAAATATTAACAATTCTGCAGAAATTTTTTTTGTACAGGTCTCCATATGGAAGCATACAGGATTTTGTATGTAACCCTGTTACACTAAAGAAACATCATTGCTTGACTGTGCTGAGTCAATGTAAAATTTAGTTTTCCTGGAAGGAACTTTCCCTGGACATATTATAAAATGCATCAACTTGTCACTGTATTTCTCAATGTCAATGACCAATGCCCTGAAGGAAATGGAAAATGTGACCTATGTATGTTTTGCTGGGGCTCTGGATCCCCTATGGCAAGAATCTGATCTAGCAGCAAACCCCATGCATCTTGCCTCCTCCTTCTGCTCACTGTAGGGCTTATGATTGCCCGGTTCCATCTGGGAGCTTCTTGCTGTCCTGAAGGTTTGGAGTTTCTGAGGCCATGACATCCAGCCACAGGCTGCCACTATTCAAAGGACAAAAGCTGCTCATTTCCCAAGGATCCTCTTGCAGATTGCATCGGAGTCCTTGAGATCTTTTCCTCGTTAAGATGGCCTTGCTTGAGGTTACCAGTGCCTTTAAGAACAAAGCCTGCGCGGACAGGGCTCTTGAGTACATAGGAGGTGCCGCTCCAAGCTAGGACCTCCAGAAGGCCTAGGTCATCTGTTATTGAAAGAGAAAAGCAAGCTGTAAAACAGGATATGGACTGTGAGTTCATCTCTGGCTTTTTTTTTTTTTCGAGTATAATGAAAAGATAGACATTGAAAACATCTGACAGACCACATTCATACCCCTGAGAAATCGATTAAGACTGTGGCGGGGGTGGTGGGGGTTGGTGGGGGGAGGTAGGGATCTTTTGGCCTTCATGTCTCCGTGTACCTCCTCTTGATTAAGTACCCACTACTATTTCATAGGAAAGAATATTTACCAGATGCAGGCTGAAATCCTGCTACTTCTATGGAGATCAAAGGAACAGAGTTAATTTTAAGAATATTCCATTATAGGGACTTCCCTATGGTTAAGACTCCATGCTTCCAATGCAGGGGGCTTGGGTTCAATCCCTGGTCAAGGAACTAAGATCCCACATGCTATGTGGCTGGGCCAAAAGATTTTTTTTTTAAGCATTATTGGGGCTTCCCTGGTGGCTCTGACAGTAAAGGATCTGTCTGCAATGCAGGAGATCTGGGTTTGGTCAGGAAGACCCCCTGGAGAAGGGAATGGCTACCCACTCCAGTCTTCTTGCCTGGAGAATTCTATGGACAGAGGAGCCTGGTGGGCTACTGTCCATGAGGTTGCAAAGAGTCAGATACCACTGAGTGACTCACACTTTCACTTTCACAAATAATTAGCAAAGATTATCGTACTTCAAAAAATACATCATATCTGTAACATTTATCAGTCGAGAAACAGTTGCTGAGCAAGAGATAGAATGAGAAGATCTTTTTTTGGAATAAAATGTGATGTGTCTAAACCAGCCGGCTAATTAAGGAAGGACTCCAGGTGTCCCTCACTATAAAACAGGACACTTGAAGAGACTGGTGACCCATCTATCTGGAAGTTAAGAAACTTAGACTCACTGCAGAAATAGACATCCTAGATTCATCCACATCAGCTTACCGAGACGGAGACATTTGGGGCAAAAAATACCTCGACTGACCATTGCGTGAGATGGGGGAAAAAGGAAGAAGAGTGTCATGATGGTGCCCCAGGTCCTCACCATGGCTCTTGATGTTCTCCCCAATATAGGCTTTTCCCCAGCGTCCCTGTCTGCTCCTCACTGCTGCCCCAGCCCTTCCACTACCTCCTGTGGGTCCTGCCCCCTCACTGCTCTCCCTGCCTCCTCCACCCTGCTGCCAGTCACCTTCCTCCAGGCAGCCTTGCCTAGATCTCTTCTCCCACAGAAAAGAAGCCCCAGCACGGCCACAGACACACCTGATTCCTGCCAACCCCTGAGCCTTATCCCTTCACCACCTCTTCTCGATCACCCAGCTCACCAAACCCACCACATCAGTTAGCAGTGCCCAGGCACGGTCCCACCTACCCTCTTCCTGGAAGACTCCCTGGTTCCCTGGTGGCTCAGTTGGTAAAGAGTCTGCCTGCAATGAGGGAGATCTGGGTCCAATCCCTGGGTCGGGAAGATCCCCTGGAGAAAGAAATGGCAACCCACTCCAGTATTCCTGCCTGGAGAATTCCATGGAAGAGGAGCCTGGTGGGCTACAGTCCATGGGGTCACAAAGAGTCACACATAACTGAGTGACTTTCAACTTTTTACCCTCTTCCTGGAAATCTCCCTACCCCTGCCCCCAGCCTCTCTCCCTGACTCTGATAAACTCTGCATCATACATATATGTAGTCCTTAAGACTCAAAGTCCACCTTCCCCACTTAAAACAGCTGCTATTAATAATATGTGAGATGTGTTTACTATATTATTTGCTTATTTAATGCTCATAACAAACTTGAGGGTAGGTAGTAATATTATTGCCATCTTACAGGGAGGAAACAGACTCAGAAAGCTTAAGACTGAGGCTCTGAACCCAGGTCTCTGTCACTCCAAGTCCTGGCTCTTATCCACTGAGGCATGAGAATTGTTTGTGGACATGTGTGTCGTCTATGTGGAAACATGAGATCTCCAAAGTATGTGTCATTTGCCTCTACAGTCCTAGGTATGAGCTTGGACTGGTTTCTCACTATCATACATTCACGGGGGAAAAACATTTTCACTTAACATCTTTGAAGAAGTCATTCAAGTCAGTAATTATATTAAACCATGACTTTAGAGTATATGCTTTTTAAATACTCTGCGTAATGAAACAGGAAGTAAGCATAAAATGCTTCTTTTCCAGACTGAAGAATGGTGGTTACCTTAAGGAAAAGCACTTTGCGATTGAGTTGCCAGTCAAACATGCCCCCTTCATTATGGAACATTGTTTTTACTTGAAAGTATGACTTACAAACTATGGTCATTCAAACTTGAGTGTTTGACAGACATTTTCTTGAAAATAAATGAAGTGAAACTGTCATTTCAATGAAAATAACTGAAATATTTATTGGCAATGATGAAATTTGAGCTTGCAAGTGAAAATTACCATTTGGAAAAATTGCATTGACCACTGTGAACTTGGCAGCTTTCCAACACTTTTCTGGTAGGATTGGTGGTGATATTAAAAAGCATGATTTTAAAATTTTACATAATGAAAACATTTGGAAAATCTACACAACTCGATGAACCATTTTTTTTTTTTTTTTAAATCCATTCATTGGTAAGAGATCCATTCAAAAGCTGGGAACATTTTGTCAAAACTTCCCTCCCTGCCCCAAGCCACGGATCAGAAATAGGTACTCACAGCAGGCTCCCAGCACCTGACACCAGAGGGGGTGTAGTGTGACCTCTGAGAGTATTCACTTTGTCTTTAGTCTTCAACACCTAAAGTAGCTCCACGAAGCTATTTCCTTGTCGCTTTCATTCACTGCTGGCTCCTCAGCTTCTAGGACATTTGTTCAAAGAAGGAATGAGTGAAGATGTGTGTTCAGCAGTGTGGGACCAGCAGAAGCTATGGGCTGTGGGCTTTGCAGCCGTGTACATGGGTCTGTGTCGTGGAAGCATAGATGATACTTTGCATGATTTGTGAGGATATTTTTATTTAAATCAAACCACAGTGAGTTTCATTAGAGAATTTATTTTCCGGAGCATTTATAAAACAAGATAGTGTTGTGTTGAGTGAGAGAGACAGGAAGAAGGGCGGGTGTGCCTTGGACCATCGCAATCTCCACCCCACCCTCTGATTTTGCTCCTGAAGGGTGATCCCATTGATGGAGAGAGAATGGAGGGACCAAGAGAAGGAATTAGGTCACCTTCCTCCCAGGATCTCCTTTCACTCCTTCCTCTCCAGGGAGAAGGCAGGGCATACATAGGATTTTTATCTTAATGTGGATTCAGAAAACATGTGATTCAAAGAGGTCCCATGTGGATTCAGTGGCAGACCCAGAAAGCTTTAATGATGAGGAAAGAAGGAAATGATTGTCAAAATACGACTTTATTAAGGCATATTCCCTAGGGGCCTATTCTGGCAGTAAAGATAACTAAGTTTAAGTTTTAAAGGCCAGTTTTAACCAGTTCATGAGGCAAATGGCAACAGTGACATCATCCTGGCTCTCTGTATCTATGGCAACAGAATTTCTGAGCGTGATTAAACACCAAACTAGAACTACTGCATTAGCACAACATTGTAAAGTAACTTTCCTACAATTAAAAAAAGAAAACTGCAACCAAGCAGGCATACAGTAGTTTGTGATATTGGCACATTAGAATCACCTGGGGGCTTTTAAAAGCTGCCCCCACTGCACCATACCTTGGTCCCACCCCAGACCAACTGAATCAGATGCTGGGTGTGGGACTCGGGCGGGACCAGTGCGTTCATGCAGTCCAGTTGATTCCAACATGCACACAGAGGAGGCTCTAGATGTAATGATGTGAGAAGTTTGACAATTAAGAAGTTTGAAACTTAGTTGCCTTTCAGCTGCTAGTTATGAAGCTACTCAACTTTGCAGGGATGCACCTGCAGGAGGAATGAAAGTGCCGCTCCTAAAGGAACTTTCAGAAACTCTGTTCCGAAAGCTCTGGGGAAGCTGAGCAGATGGAAGACACACAAGGGCCAGGTGGTTCATTCATTCACTCGCCCACCCACCTGCAGAACTCACACCCCTTTGCTCACTCCCTCACACATGTTCACTCTATATTTCTGCAGCTCCCTGCTGCGCCAGACCTTGTGCTGGGCCCTGGGGAAACTGAGTCAAAGGAAGGCCTGGTGCCCACCCCCAGGAAGTTCACAGTCAGGCAGCGAGGGCAGGAAGTGCTCCAGGAAGAAGTGAGTCCCGTGTGTCCTGCCCCCAGGAGCAGGAGGGGGAAGGGGCAGGAGGAGGAAGCACCCCTGAAGACATCTTCCTAAGGAGAGGATACCGGGTTGAGATCTGGAGCAGGTCAGGTGTGGGGTAAATGCTGTTGGGAAATGGGCAGCGAGTCCCCTGTGGATGTGGTTCTCAGACGGACCTGCACCCTGGAGTCAGCTGGGAGCTTCTCAGCGCACCTGTGTCTGGTCGCACCCCAGAGGCTCAGGTTTAATTGGTCTGCAATGGGGCCTCGGGCATTTATATGCTTTTTAAAATATCATTATAATTTTTTATCGTGGTGGCATTCACATCACAAAAAATTAACCATGCTAAAGAGAACATGAGTTTGAGTAAACTCCGGGAAATAGTGAAGAACAGGGCAGCCTGGCGTGCTGTAGTCCATGGGGTCAGAAAGAGTCAGACACGACCAAGCAACTGAACAACAACAAAAGAGAACAATTAAGTGGCACTTGGTACATTCACGATTTTGTGCAGCCACCATCTCTGGTTCTAAAACACCTTCATTGCCTCAAAACAAAACCTGGTATGCATGATACAGACATTCTTCATCCTCCACTTACCCAGCCCCCTGGCAACCACAAATTTGCTTTCTATCTCTATAGTTTTAACTTGGTATTTCACATAAAAGAATATTTTATATAAAAAGGAATCTCACAAGATGAGACTTTCTGTAGCCTTCTTTCACTTAATGTCTTCAAGGTTCATCCATGCTCTAGCAAGAACCTGCGGGCGTGTTCAACTGCTCAGTCGTGTCCGACTCTTTGTGACTCCATGGCCTGTAGCCTCCGAGGCTCCTGTGTCCACAGAATTTTCCAGGCAAGAATACTGGAGTGGGTTGCCATTTCCTCCTCCAGGGGCTCCTCCCTACCCAGGGGTCAAGTCTGTGTCTCCTGTGCATCTGCTGCTTTGGAAGGTAGGTTGTTTTTTTTTTTTTTCTTTTTAACCACTGCACCAGCATGCATCAGTACTTCATTTCTTTTTAAGGCTGAATGATATTCCATGACATGGATATACCTCAATTTGTTTACTCATCATCCATTAATAAACATGTGGGTAGTTTCCACCTTTGGTTATTATCACAAATAATAACTAATCACTAGTAACTTGGTTGTTGCTGCTATGAACATTTGTATACAAGTCTTTGTTTAGCATCTGCTTTCAATCATTTTGGGTATGGACGGGATATCTGGGTTTCCCTGGTAGCTCAGCTGGTAAAGAATCTGCCTGCTTTGCAAGAGACCCCAGTTCAATTCCTGGGTCAGAAAGATCCCCTGGAGAAGGAATAGGCTACCCACTCCAGCATTCATGGGCTTCCCTAGTGGCACAGGTGATAAAGAATCTGCCTGCAATGTGGGAGACCTGGGTTTGATCCCTGGGTTGGGAAGATTCCCTGGAGGAAGACATGGCAACCCACTCCAATATTCTTGCCTCGAGAATCCCCATGGACAGAGGAGCCTGGCGGGTTACAGTCCATGGGGTCACAAAGAGTCGGACACAACTGAGCAAGTAAGTATACACACACACCCTGGATATACATACATGTGTGTATATATACATAAGCTCTCCCAATGATTCTAACATGCAGCCGAGGTTGCCAACCACTGAATTGAAACAGTGGTCCCCAAATTGTGGTTCTGGTTTAATAAGTTCCCAAACCTTGGCTCTGGACAGTCTAATTCAGGGGCTCAAGGAATCTTTCTCTCTTTATGTCCCTCTCTCCATCTTGGTACATTCTTCCTCCATGTTGGCCAGCCAGCCTATCTGTCAGCCTCAGGAGCGCCTGACAATGGGCCCCTCATCAAATGCAGGAACAATCCCTTTCTCCTGAGAGAGGTCCCTGAATCCCAGCTCAGGGTCCCCCAGTGCCCTCATATCCCTCAGCTGAGGCCAAGCTGCTCCTGATCCTTCCTGCCTGGGCCAACCTGTGGGCAACTTGGGGGCACTCACGTTCCCCCAAAACAAGTCGTCATGTTGAGAGATGGTGCAGGCTGAGTCCATTTTTAAGGCCCAACACCATCTAACCCTGCTCTGTAAGGACATAGTCAAGCTGTAGCTGCCTTCACCATTCACATGACTCCACAGGACAGTCTGCTGAAGCACTGGTATCTCAGTTACAATCAACCACGCAGTTGCCACCACAAACTTTTTATATCTGTGTGACTAAAAGTCATCCTGGTGATTCTCCCCAAGCAAAGGCAAGTGCTCTAAAAATGGTCACTCAATTCCCAGAGATAGAAAACCACCCACAATTTTCACACAGCACTTCTTCAGCTTCAAAACAAAGTTCAATGAACACTAGTTATTTTTAGAAATATTTTATTTAATTACTTATTTGGCTGTGCCAGGTCTTAGTTGCAGCACTCAGGATCTTCAGTCTTTGTTGCTTGGTTGATCATTGCAGCATGCTTCAGTTACAGCACTCGAACTCTTAGTTGTACCAGGCAGGCAGGATCTAGATCCCTGACCAGGGATTGAAATTGGGCCCCCTGTATTGGGAGCTTGGAGTCTTAGCCACTGGACCACCAGGGAAGTCCTAGCACTAATTATTTAGATAAACCAAAGTTGGATAGATTCTGGTGTCAGTGTCAATTTCAAGGACAGTGTAGTGTGACCTCTTGTGGGGCTGCAGATGTGGGGCTCATCTGAAATTGGAAAACCAGGGAAGCATAAGGCTTGTCTGTCTCCATACACTGGGTTGAAGTGGCTCTAAAAACCTTGATCAGTAAAAAGCAAAACTTTTGGAAATAACTCATCCCTATAAGTCAAGGTGAAAAGTCAATAAATACATTAAATCTACATATAGGAATACTTATAACATTAATTTTTTACTACAGGCCAAACAGTTTACTCGAGATGTTAGCACATATTATCTCACTGAATTCTCACAACAACTATAGGAGGTAGAATTTCTTGTCCATATTTCCAAGATGAGGCAAACCAAGGCCCAGAGAGGCTACACAACTTACCCAAGGTCACACAGCCAGCGTAAGTAATGGAGCTGGGATGTAAGCCCAGACTTGTTTGACGTCAAAGTGTGTGCCCTAAATGACAAATATTTGCTTGAAATGTGTATTTCAGGAAAGGAATGACTGTCTTTGAGCAGTCTGAGGCAAGGGGCCTGGGGAGCATTCTTGTTCACAACACTTTGCCGGGACCTGGGTGTAAGCAGTGCTGGGTAAAAACTGGTCACTGCCGATGCCCCACTTCCCAAACTGAGGGGTTAGTTATTCCTGTGGACCCCAAAGAAGAACTTATGGGTTAGACTGATCTTGAAAATATAATCATTCCTGATTCTACAAAATTTCATATTTTTAGAGCTTCCATTTCACAAGATGAGTTTGTAAAACACTCATTCTGGACAGTAAGTGTTGTTCCAGAGACTTAGAGGATTCCAGCAGAGTTGCAACAGAAATGGGAACATTTTTTTCCTCAGCTGGGTAAGTTTGGGACTCACGTTTTTTCCAGATGAACATTATCACCCATCCTACGTCTAAGAAAGTCCTGCCAGCCACCTCGTGTTCATCTCCCAAGTCGTGCCGCCAACCAGATGCCACACCGGCAGTTGCGGGCAATGATCGTTAGGGGGCGGTCTTGCTCGCAACATTCTACAGTCACCTTTCTCAAAAGGGCAGCCAGACGTGGCACTCGAGAAAATTAACGAGTGAAAAGGTGTCTTTGCTGAGGGTTCCTTGGCAGCGAAGCTGCTGTTTGCAAATAGCAAGATAGAAGTGTTCAAAAGCAAATCAAGGAACCCTGGTTTCTAATCACTGTTTTTAGAAGGAAGTGCTCTAAACAGAAAGGATAGGAAAGGTGGGAGAGGAGGAAGGGAGGGAGGGAGGGAAGGAGGAAAAGGAGGATGGAAGGTAGGGGCCTACTTTCGTCAACTTATTGAAAGTGTTAAAAACGTAAACTTTTGGCGTTTTCCTTTTCTTCGTTTGTGTCAAGTGGCTTTTTCATTTGCCTCATTTCCCAAGGCCGTTTAGCACCTGGACTTTCTTTTGAATGAACTTAAAGCAGAGGCTGAGCAGGCTGGCTGGGACTGCAGGGAAATGCTGCCCTTGGTGGCAGCAGTTGTTAGAACGTTATTTCTGCCTCATAGAAACTTGGGGTTCCAGTTGCTCCTCAGTTTCCCTTGCAGAATCTTAGGGATGGAACTGGGAGGCTGAGAAGGGACCTCTTTATCCGAGAACCTGTTCCCATGTTGGAGATAAAAGATAAGGCTCCATTTGATGGGAGTTCTCTTGCTGTCAAAACAAACCAACCAACAGAACACCCTCAAAACCCACCGCTTCCCAAAGGCCCAGGGGTGTCAAGTGCCATGGGGGAGGCAGCTGGGGTTATATTTTGAGTCTCTTGACTCAGTGAATGAATGCGGTTAGCAAACAGAAATGGTGTTGAAACCGTGTGAAGGTCAGTTTGAACAGATTCTCAAAAATGAAGTGTTTGTCACTGCGGTATTTAAAATGAACTCTGCTTAATGTTATGTGCCAGCCTGGATGGGAGGGAGCTTTGAGAGAGAATGGATACATATATATGTATGGCTGAGTCCCTTCACTGTTCATCTGAAACTATCACGTTGTTAGTCGGCTATACCCCAGTACAAGATAAAAAGTTTAAAAAAACACACACACACAAAAGCGAGTGTTTGTAAGCTTGAATTGTCCATAAAAATGCCAACTCAAGCTTCAGAAAGCTATAATCAAACTTATTTTTTTTAAGATGATGGATATATAAGTCTTTTGGATTTGCACAAGTTAGAAGTGTTTCAAACTCTTTTGTTTGGGAAGACGGGGTAGGCCTCCTTGCTTAGAGCACAGAGGAGATTTTCCAGGAGCACAGCTGAGAATAGGTTTGCATACCATGCATTAGGTTAGGGGGAAGTATTGGACAAGAGGAGACACTTGGATAGAGCATCTGCTTGTCTCAGATCTGTCTCGGGGGAGTTTGTCTTACCTGGCAGTGTGGGGGGGGGGTGGGAAACTGTCCTCTGCTGGGGTTCCTTCTCTCCTATCCTGTCTTCCTCAGTCATTGATTGAGCTCCATGTTGTTACCACAAGAAAAACCACAGTTGGGACTTCCCTGGTGGGCCAGTGGCTAAGATTCTGTGCTCCCAATTCAGGGGGGCCAGGTTTGATCCCTGGTCAGGAAAGTAGACCCCATGTGCTGCAACTAAGACCCAGCTAAATCAATCAATCAGAAACAGTCAAATTCTTTGTTCTAGCCCTGAGGACAATGGTAAAGGACCATGATGGGTAATGTTGGATTTGGAAGGGGCAGATCTGATTGCCGACTCCCTCAGTTTACCTAAGTGGGCGTCAGTGACTGCCTGGGTCACCTTGGGTAGCACAGCTGGGCTAGAGGTGGCAGATTTTATGTCTGGTTTAGGACATTGCATTAGGTTTGTTCCATTGCATCCCAATGACTCAGATGAACTCAGTGGGACTGCGCACATCAGAAATTGCCTTGGAATGGCTCCTGACCAAGTCCTTAAGAGAGTTCTCTTTTGGTCATTGATAGAACTTAGCTCCTTCAGTGTGAAAAACAAAGGAATGGCGAGTTTTCAGAAGATACGTTTTTTTGTTGTTGTGTTTTTTTTTAATGATCATAAATTGTTTATGAAAAGAGCTTTTAAAAAATAAATTCTGCAATCCCCTGTTGTACTCAAAGTTGGTGTTTAATAAGTATTTGTTGTTTGATTGAATAAGTAGAGATGGCTCCAAACTGAAGAACTGACTTCATAAATTCACTGCAACGTCAAGATTTTTCAAACCTCTCATTTTTAGGCCTTTTTCCCCCTCTAGACCCAGACTTCCTGAAATTTTTTTCTTCTCCCCTTAACTTGTTCCATATATCACTCATGTAAGTTTAATCTCATACAGCCTTTTCTTGTTACTTGTTTCCCACACATGTCTTATTTTCTCATCAGTGTTTTCTCCTCAAATGTGAGGCTAATGTTTTGTGTGCCTACAATATCCAGTCAGTATCTTGTACAATGCCAGGTTCAGAGAGAAATCCTGAAAATATGATTGAAGGAAAATTTCAGAAATGGTAAGAATTAGCCTTATGCTTTAATATAGCATTTTTTCCCATTCTTTCTTTCAAAAATTCTTCCTTTTTCAACAACCTAACAATTTTTAAAATTTGCAACTTATGTTCAAATTAAGTTTTTTAGCTTTTATTTTTCATTGTGGTAAAAGTTTAAATAACATAAAATTTATCATTTAAACCGCTTTTAAGTGTATAATGGCATGAAGTACGTTCACACTGCTGTACAACCATCACCACCTTCCATCTCCAGAAATTTTCTCATCTTGCAAAGCTGAAACCCTGTCCCCATTAAACACTAAGTCCCCATTCTCTGCCTCCCAACAACCTCCGCCTCTGGTATCTACCAATGTACTTTCTGACTCTATGAATTTGACTACTCTAGGTACTTCATATAAGTGAGATCAAACAGTATTTGTCTGCATCTACTGTATATTGGGATGCATTTTTAAGGTCAACTTAAAATATGTCCTACAAACAGATTGCAACTTCTTTCCGCCCCCACCCCGTGCTATACAGCAGGCTCTCATTAGTTATTTATTTTACACATAGTAGTGTATATATATCAATCCCAATCTCCCAGTTCATCTCATCCTCCTTCCCCACTTTGTATCTATACATTTTTTCTCTACATCTGTGTCTATTTCTGCTTTGCAAATAGGTTCATCTGTACTATTTTTCTAGATTCCACATATATGAGTTAACATAGAGGATGTTTTCTTTTGGGGACTGGTATATTTTGTTTAACATATGTCTTCAAGTTTAATCCATGTTGTAACACATGTCAGAATTTTCTTCCTTTTTAAAGCTGAATAATATTCTGTTGTCTGTATAGACCATATTTTGTTTATCCATTTGTCTGTTGACGGACTCTTGGGTTGCTTCTACCTCTTGGCTATTGTGATTAATGCTACCGTGAACATGGGTATACAAATATCTGTTCCAGCCCCTGCTTTTAATTATTTTGATTATATACCCAGAAGTGCAATTGCTGAACAATATGGTAATTCTATGTTTGATTTTGTGAAGAATCATTGTACTGTATTCCATAGCAGCTGCACCATTTTACATTCCCACCAGCAGCACACAAGTTTCTATCTAGTTCACATCCTCACCAACGCTTGTTATTTTCTATTGTTATTTGCTTTGTGTGTTGGCAATCTTAATGGGTGTGAAGTTGTATCTCACTGTGCTTTTGATTTTTATTTCCCTACTGAATAGTGATGTTGAGCATCTTTTTGTGTATCAACCAGTCACTTCTATATCTTCTTTGGAGAAACGTTTATTGAAATCCTTTGACTCCCCCCCTCCTTAAAAAAAATGCGTTATTTGTTTTTATTGTTGCATTGTATAAGTTCTTTATTTTTTATTTTTTAATCCTTCCTCATTTTTCCCTTCCAGTTTCATTGAGATATAATTGACATACAGCACTATATAAGAAATAGAAATCTTGAGGGAAATGTTGGCCTACAAGATCAGTGAAACATATTTTCATTAGTGGGTGAAATTCCGTCCTTCTCAGAATACCTTGTAAAGAATGGAAGGATGTAGACATGGTTTGACAGAAACAATTAATGAAAAGAAAATGTTAGGCATGATCATCTCAGGAGAGATTGTTACTCTTGGAATTTTTATAGGCCAAAAGGTGTCATAAATATTATCTGAAAGGCATACATAAGACAACCAAGAATAAAATTATGCCTCAGAAAACAAAGGAGGATTAGTGAACTTGTAACTCTAACCACAAGAGAAGGGAGGGAGGGAGGCTTGAAATAAGTACTGATGGCAACTTTGTGCTTATCCCAGTATCAGAACTATGGACCGCTTCAAGGACAATTTACAAAACATCCTGCCTAATCCCAAAAGGGTTTATTTTTGTCTCTTATTTGTAGTATCCATAAAGTTACTTATGTCAACTATATATGATTTAAAGAAGTTTCTCAGGACTTCTCTGGTGGTCCAGGGGTGAAAACCTCACCTTCCGATGCAAGGGGTGCAAGATTGATCCCTGGTTGGGGAGATAAGCTCCCACATGCCTCCTGGTCAAAAAAATAAAACATAACAAAAGCAATATTGTAACAAATTCAATAAAGACTCAAAGAAGTTTCTCTTCCATTTCCCTCAAATTTGAAAGCAAGCACTTTTTTTTTTTTTGTGGACTCACCTGAGAATATAGAGTTCACATGAGCATGAGAACTTAAAATATAAACACTTCTCAAGCCACCAAAAGCATTTGAAATATCAAAAACACATTTTTATTTATTCCGGTTTGGTATTGTTAAATTTTAAAAAATCATGTGTCTTTATATTGAAGTGTAAGTTGACCTCTTTCTCTTTTTTTTCTTTTTTTTGGACTTCTTTCAAACACTAGTTTTACTAAGACAGATTGTAAAAAAACAAAATCTATGAGTGTTGTACCTGGCAATTCACATTTATAGAAAGTTCTTAGAAAACAATATTGACAATAACATTTTAGAGTTACTGCTCAATAGGTTGGAGATGAAGATTATAATAGATGTTTCTTTGTGGTGTTGCAACTGGTCCATCAGAGAAAAATAAGTGTAATATATTTTCCACCTATGGGTGGCAGTATTTGTGCTATTGGCGTCATCTTTATTAAAGGGAAATTACTAGAAATAGTTGTGCAAAAAAATTTTAAACTTTTTATTATGGAAAATTTCAATCATACATAAAGACAGAGAGAGTAGCATAATGGACCATTATGTTCCCATCAACCCCTTCAACCATTACCATGGCCAGTCTGGTTTCATGAGCCCGTATTCGTTTCTTAACTGTCTGGGTTATTTTGAAGCAAATCTTGGATCATATGAAATTAAAATAAAAACATAAAATAACAATATCCCCTGTCAAACACTTCCAAGAAATTGTAGTAGCACCCATGGAATCGTAAAAAATAAGTGGACAGATAAGAAACAAACAAAAAGCAATCTTCTTGTTAAGAAGATGAAAAGCATTGAATGTCATATCCTATAAAACATGGCGTGTGAAAACTCTATCAAACAATGTAAGACCATTTCTATTTTATTATGCATAGGATGTATGCAGGTGGAGTAAAAGGTGACACTTGTCTGAAGGAAAAAAGCTTTAAGTTTTTGAAAAGTGGTTACTGAGTTACAGAAATGACAAAACGCTAAATGATAGATTCTATGACACACTCATCTTCCCTGAGGGTGAAAAAAGTGACAAGACCAAGTTAGAAGTTTTTTCAGGGAGAGTGATTAGATATATAAAGAGAATACAAATAAGCAAGGGGCATGGAAAATTACCGACTTGTTAGAACAAAGCAGTGACAGCTGCTAGCTCTAAAATTAGGAACAGAGACAAGAAATTTTCGGAGCACAAAGGCTCACTCCATCCAGAACCTTTCAGAAAGGTTTTAACCCCTTAGAGAATATGAGGAAAATAACTACTTCCAGGGTGATGACTTGGTGGCTAGTCACTTCCCAAAACCTCGATGCTGTGGCCCAAGGCCATTTGTTTGCAGAGGGCTGCCCTTGGACAACAGCTCACATTAAAACCAAGGGCAGAGAGTGCCCATCTTTTTACAGACTTTTCTATTCTCTATGATTTGCTGAGACTTTTATGATTTCACAGACAACCTGAAAGTCCAGTCCCTGTTACTTACATCTTCATCAAACACTTTGGGCTCTTCCAGCCCAGACTCAGGGAATAAAATGATTCCCTGAAGCACTCTAGTTGCATCACAAGGACCATGAACCCGTCTAGGAATCCGTCTAGGTTTCTGAGTGGTCGATTCTTTCACCTACCTGAAGTAGAAACGTAGTCAATGCTGCTTTAAAATTTTTTTTAATTAAAAGAAATCTCATAGGACTTCCCTGGTGGTACAGTGGATAGGAACCCACCTGCCAATGCAGGGGACCCAGGTTTAATTCCTAGTCCGAGAGGATTCCTCATGCCACAGGGAAACTTAGTCTGCACATCACAACTACTGAGCCTATGCACTAGAACACGTGCTCTGCAACAAGAGAAGCCACGGCAGTGAGTAGACCTCACACCGCAACTAGAGAGTACTCCTCTGCGCCTGCCATGACTAGAGAAAGCCAAGTCCAGCAACAAAGACCCAGCACTGTCAAAAGTAAATAACGTATTTAAAAACCTCACATGATAACCTTAAACCAAGCATGTCTGTCCTCAGGATAAACAGAAAGTCATTTCAGGAGCCTAAGACCAGGTGTATAGGCAGGCTGTTGTCCCAGGGTGACCAAGGACATCAAGCAAACCACATGGAATTTTGATTTCCTCCCCTAAGAAGAGAAAGGACGGCTGTACTTGCTTCAACTAAGTCACAGGAATATTGCCAGGGATGACTGAGGAAACAATCACAAACACACTTGGAAATTGTTCAAAGGCTTCCCTGATGGCTCAGTGGGTAAACAATCTGCCTGCAATGCAGGAGACACAGGAGAGGCAGTTTTGATCCCTGGGTTGGGAAGATCCCCTGAAGAAGGAAATGGTAACACACTCCAGTATTCTTGCCTGAAAAATCCCAGAAAAGCCTGGTGGGCTACAGTCCATTTTTGTGACCCGCAAGGAATTGGACATGACTGAGCAGCTAAGTGCACAAATGCTAAAAGATTAACTTGCCTAGTGGTTTCTTTTACTTTACTTCATTATTGCTTATGTGTTTTTTCCCCTAATGGTGATCATTTCCTATTTTGGTGGCCCAGCATCAACTTCCCCTTCTGCTCTTACCAGCAATTTGCCCAAGGGCCATCCCCTCCTGACTCTTAGCCCTGTGCTTGAGGGTACTAGGCCCTGCCCTCCCATCAGGGGTGGCATGTGCCCCCACTGATGGCTGCGGGTGGGCTCTAGGGCAGAGATGAGTGTCCTTTCTTCTCTTTTCTCGCTGGACTTGAAGCAGGAAGGGTGGGGCAGGGTAGGGAGCTGTGACCACCACACCGCGACATGAAGCCCGAGAATGAAGTCAACCCCAGAGCAGAACCGAGCCAATCGACCAAGTGATGGAGGCCCGAATGTCTCACTTTAAGGTCCCAAAGCCAGTTACCCCGGGAGTTGCTGTGCATTTACTTTGTTTAAGCCAGATGGGGCTGGGTCTTCTGAAACAATAACAAGAATCCTAATTGATGAAATACACAGCAACACACTTACACACAGCTTGGTACCTCACTGCATCACATGAGAAGGTTAACTACATCAGCGGTCCCCAGCCGTTTTCGTACTACGGACTGGTGTTTTGAAGACAATTTTTCCATGGGGGGTCAGGGAAGGCTGACTTTGGGATGATTCAAACACAGTACATTTATTGTGCATTTTATTTCTGTTATTTTTACATCAGCTCCACCTCGGGTCATCAGGCATTAGATCCCAGAGGTTGGGGACTCCTGAACTATGTCACAAACTTAAACAGAGAGCTTCCATTAGTTGTTGACTAGCCTGTGGATTCTGGGGCTAGTCTTGATTACTTCCAAATTAGAATTCATAAATAATGTCTAAAGTGCCTCGTTTCACTTCCACTTATGCTCTCAAGAAATCAGAGCAATACCATTACCTGGGATTTTGAGAATTTCTTATCATAGGCTGTTGGCTGCTTCATGGAGAGGCTGCTTCATAAATCCTAAATATTTCAGATTAATCAATGCATGATAGAATTAGTGTGGAGATCATTTGAAATTGCTCTTGCACAATAACTAAAAGGGGTCCTGACCACCGCCTCTCCAAAAAGCTGGAATATTGGTACGATTTTTGGTTTCCACTTTAAAATGCCAAAAATGTAAAGTAAGAGATAGGGAGAGGTCATAAAAGCATCACATAAGGTAAGTTTAGGAATTACTAGACAGGGTAAGCTTTTTCTTTTTTTAGTTTTCCAATTGTTATCTTTTACAGGGTGTAGTTGCTCTATGACGTTGTGTTAGTCTCTGCCGTATAATGAAGTGAATCAGCTATATGTATACATATATCTCCTCCCTCTCGGTTCTCCCTCCCACCCCACCTCCCAATCCCACCCATCCAGGTCTCCACCGAGCACAGAGCCGAGTTCCCTGTGCTATACAGCGGCTTTCCACTAGCCATCTATTTTACACATGGTAGTGTATATATGTTAATCTCAATCTCCCAATTCATCCCACCCCTCTTCCCCAGGGGAAGCTTTTTTAATGTAACTTTTCAGAAATAATTTTGCTGGTAATACACTGAAGCTGTTGGGACCTCCCTAGGATTCCTTTCAGGGAAAGGAGGCATTTATCAATCCCATAATGTCTACTATGATTCCTTGATTGGAAAATTGTGGTCAGTGTGGAGCAGGGAAATGCCAACACTGTATAGAATAGGATTTCTCAATTCCAAGGCTATAGACATTTGGGGCTGATAATTGTGGGCACATGTGGAAGACTGTCCTATGCATTGGGCCTCCTAGGTGGTAAAGAACCTGCCTGTCAATGCAGGAGATGTCAGAGATGTAGGTTCAGTCCCTGGGTTGGGAAGATCCCCCTGGAGGAGGGCATGGCAACCCACTCCAGTATCTTGCCTGGAGAACCCCACGGACAGAGAAGCCTGGCGGGCTACAGTCCATAGGGTCGCACAGAGTCGGACATGACTGCAGTGACTTCACACACGTGCACATCCTGCATTGCAGGCTGTGAGCAGTGCCCCTAGCCTCTACTCACCACCACCAAGGGTTTCCCTGCCCCAGTGTGACAACCAGAAATGTCTCCAGACATGGCCAAATGTTCTCAGGGGAGGGCAAACTATCCCCGTGTAGGCCCCTGGTGGACAGATTCAGCCTCTGAAGCAGAACTGTCACCAGGTTGGAACTGAGCTGGTTACAAACACTCAAGCTTGGGATACCGTCTGGTACAGTCATTATGAAGATTAACGAAGACATTGTCTACTGTGGCCCATTTGGGAAATTCCAAAAAGTGAAATGTGGGCTGATGGTCTGACAGTGGTTAAATAATCAGAATATAATATGCTTTGAGTGTTTATAAACTGTAAGCAATTTTAGTCTAGCGAAATTCCTTTAAATCATTATTGGAGGATAAACCACCACTAGTTTTTTTAGTAGTCATGTATGGATGTGAGTTGGACCATAAAGAAAGCTGAGTACTGAAGAATCGATGCTTTTGAACTGTGGTATTGGAGAAGACTCTTGAGAGTCTCTTGGGTTGCAAGATCAAACCAGTTAATCCTAAAGGAAATCAGTCCTGAATATTCATTGGAAGGACTGATGCTAAAGCTGAAACTCTAATACTTTGGCCACCTGATGTGAAGAACTGACTCACTGGAAAAGACCCTGATGCTGGGAAAGACTGAAGGTGGGAGGAGAAGGGGGTGATAGAGGATGAGATGGTTGGATGGAATCACTGACTCAATGGACATGAGTTTGAGTAAACTCCGGTGGTTGGTGATGGACAGGGAAGCCTGGCATGCTGCAGCCCATGGGCATGAGCGACTGAACTGAACTGAACCACTACAGAACTGCAGAGTTTGTGTGATGACACCGATATGAGGTACCTAGAATAGTCAAATTCATAGAGACAGAAGGCAGAAGAGTGGTTGTCAGGGGTGGAGGGAAGTGGGAAACGGGGAGTAACTGTTTAATGAGTATAAGAGCTTCCATTTTTCAAGATGAAAAGATTTTTAGAGATGAGTTTTACAGTCATGTGAATGAACTTAACATTACTGAACTGTGCACTTAAAAAGGCTAAGGTGGTAAAGTTTATTATGTGTATTTTACCATAATAAAAAAAAATTACAGGGACTCCCCTGGTAGTCCAGTGGTTAAGAATCCACCTGCCAATGCGGGGGACACAGCTTCAATCCACAGTCTGGGAAGATCCTGCATATCCCAGAGCAACCAAGCATGTGTGCCACAACTACTGAGCCCATGCACCCTAGAGCTCAGGCTCTACAACAAGAGAAGCCACCTCAATGAGAAGCCCATGAGCTGCAATGGAGAGCATTTCCCATTGGCCACAACTAGAGAAAGCCTGCATGCAGCAACAAAGACCTGGAGCAGACAAAAAATAAAATAAATAAATTTTAAAAAAATTACAGAGTTCACCACATTTGTAGTGGAGAGAGAGTGGACATTCTCCACACTTTAAATTTCCCTCTTAGTTTTCCCAGGTTAATAAACCCACAGAAAGGCTTTGATTGGCCTGACTTTGGAAATGCCCATTTGTGGACCAATCAAAGGATGAGAAGATGGGGGTACCATGTTATCCCAGACTGCAGAAGAGCAGGAATGGTCTATGAGCATCTATGATCCAATTAGCTCTAGCCAGGGTGTGGAATCTTTTATCCAAACTGTATGGCTAAGTGGGCAGAGAAGCAATTCCAGAAAAGGGTGGGGAAGGAAGTTCAAGGCAGACAAAGCAATAACTGAATATACTAGTATTCAGCCACCATAATTATGATCTAGTACTTTCTGTCCCTCCTATTATCCTTGTCACCAACTTGGTTACATACACATAGGGCTTGGGATACCATCTGGTACAGTCATTACAAAGATTAATGAAGAGCCTCAGACTTCTGCAGTGCGAAACATGATAAAAACTACGCCTATGCTGAGTAAAAGCCTGCATTGCGTAGCCCAGGAAGAGTCTGGGGTTGACACAATTGGCTTTCCTCATTGCCTTATCCATGAAGACACAGATGCCTGGGACAGAGCTGCACCATCAGGAGCTTTAAGTCCACATTGTATGTAGATTTTCCCCCTCTGGGAAACTGTTGGTCACTCAGTCATGTCTGACTCTTTGCAACACCATGGACCATAGCCTGCCAGGTTCTTCTGTCCGTGGGATTTCCCAGGCAAGAACACTAGAGTGAATAGCCATTAATTTCTCCAGGGGATCTTCCCAACCCAGGGATGGAACCTGGGTCTCCTGTATTGCAGGCAGATTCTTTACCATCTGAGCCACCCAAACCTGAGTTTATAATTTAGTTCACCACTTGAAAGGGATAGAAGTTGCTTCACCTATGGGAGCCTCCATGTCCTTGTGAAAATTAAATCAGGCAGCCACGTAGAGTATCCATATCAGTCAGGCTTTGGAAGAATACAGATCAGTTCAGTTCAGTTCAGTCACTCAGTCGTGTCTGACTCTGCAACCCCATGGACTGCAGCACGCCAGGTCTCCTTGTCCATCGCCAACTCCCGGCATTTACTCAAATTCATGTCCATTGAGTCGGTGATGCCATCCAAGAACACAGTTTCGGGCTGGTAACTGGGGCATGTCATGAAGGCATCGGCAGTGGGGAAGGTCAGACTCTCATCAGGCAGTGCCCCCCTGCCGTGCCTCACAGAAACCATCACCAGGCGGCCTGATGGAGACTGAAGGAGTTCATGGTAGGCAGAATGCAGCCCAACTCTGGGGACCAGATGATTTTGCCTCCCCTCTGCTGTGGGTGTTCCTTCCTCTCAGCATCACTTACTCCTCCCTCTTGATTCTCTTGCTCAGATCACTCTTCTGAGAATTTGGTAGTTTCATATTTTGCATTTAGGTCTGTGATCTTTTTTGGGGGGACTAATTTTTATGAAAGGTGTCAGATTTCTGTCTGTTGTTGTTCAGTCTCTATGTCGTGTCTGATTTTTGCGACCCCGTGGACTGCAGCATGCCAGGCTTCCCAGTCCTTCTCTGGTCTGTGTCTAGCATCAGGTTTTTCTAATGTGGATGTCCAGTTACTCCAGCACCACTTGTTAAAAAGACTGTCTTTGTGCCATTGTCTTGTCTTTGTTCCTTTGTCAAAGACCAGTTGATTGTCTTTATGTAGATTTATATCTGGACTTGCTATTCTGTTCCATTGTTCTGTCTCTTCTTTTGCCAATACCATACTGTCTTAATTACTGTAACTTTATATTAAGTCTTGAAATCAGATAGTGTCAGTCCTCTACTTTATTCTTCTCCTTCAATATTTCGTCTGCTATTACGGGTCTTTTGTCTCTCTATACAAACTTTAGAATCAGTTAATATCTACAAAATAACTTGCTGGCATTTTGACTGATATTGTCTTAAATCTATAGATCAGGTTGGGAATAACTTGACATCTTGATAATATTGAACTCCCTATCCATGAACATGAAATATCTACTTATTTAGATCTCCTTGAATCCTTTCATCAGAATTTTGTAGTTTTTCTCATATAGATCTTATACATATTTTGTTACATTTACACCTAAGTATTTAATTTTTAGAGGTACTAGTGTAAATGATACTGTATTTTTAATTCTGCTTTTTCATAGCTTGTGTATAGGAAAGCAATTAGCCTTTGTATATTAGCCTTCTGCCGGGAGCCGGCACACGAGATCCCATCCATGACAAGGTCATGAGGGAGAAAACCTGACAGGCAAGGTCGATCAGGTTTTCAGAGATTCCGAAAAGCTGCCCCCGGCGCTCACCTTAAAGATGATATCTGTCTTTCTGATGCTTGCTTCAATAGACTACTCCCTAATTTCTGTGACACAGGCAGAAGGCCTTCCCCGATCTCTTTCCAAATAAGAATCAATTTAGATCTTTAATCAATAAGTTTCCCAGGTGGTGGTATTTTATGAGATTATTCAGGGTGAAAGGAGTGTTTTAATTTAAACTCCTTTGCTGGTAGTTTGTTAGCCAAACACATTTATGCCCTTGGTACTAATATGCGTGATTGCTTATAATATCCTAATCATAAAATAGCATAAAGAACCTGATTATATAAAAGCCCTAATAGACATAGAGCATTTTTGAGGGGTGAAGGAGTCCTATTAGAAAACATAAGAAAAATTATTCTAAAGGTGGTTATTGGGTTGACGTTTGCTTGCTGTGTTTTGCTTGCTGTGTTTTTGCTTTTAATGTGCTAAGGTTGTGTTATAGAAACCATTGTTAATATAGTTAAAGATCTAGAGAAATAAGAACTTAGCCCTAGTGTGATAACAATGAGATGGTTGTTAATTGTCAGCCAGGAGTGCTAGGTAAAAGCTGCCTCGCTAAAGTCGCAGAGTCAATGTGGGATAAACTTCTTAGATAAACTCAACTGACAACTTCTGCAGAAGGATTAATTTTTGTATAAACAAAGTTATACTTCTACTCTGTACTGTTGCCCTATGAGACTGCTGCCTTTCAGTTAAGGTCACCATAGAAACAGAAAATAGGTTTATATTCACCTGACTTGCATAAAATGTTAATAGGCCCCAAGGCCAGAAGATAATGTACAAGACCCTCATAAACAAAGAAGTACGCAGAAAACACCCTGGTTTCATGAAGAACAAGCTGATGTAATGTTAAACTGTCTTCCTGTTAGAAATGTACTAACTCAGGGTATAAAAGCTACGGTAAAAAATAAAACATTGCCAGACTCTGCCAGGCCCTGCAAACACCCCCGTCTGGTCATTCTCTCTCTCTCTCTTTCTCTCTCTCTCCCTTGCAGACTTGGCCCTATCAAGGCTGGTCTCACGTGTCTTCTCTCTCTCTCGCCATCGCCGTTCATCCTGAGGGTATCCCCTGGATCCTGCTGAGGCTGGACCCCAGCAGCCTTCATCCTACAACCTTTGTGATAATTGCTTATTAGTTTCAGGATTCTTTTATGAATTCTTTTGGGTTTTCTATGTAGCGAATCATGTCAACTGCAAACAGAGACAGTTTTATTTCTTCCTGGTCAGTATACCTTTTATCAACTTGTTTTGTCTTATTGCATTAGCTAAGATTTCCAGTATGATGCTGAAAGAGTATGCTAATCATTTTAGCTTTCTAGGCCAGTACATACAAATTTGCTTGATTCTTTTAAATGACTGCATAATAGGGAAAGAGAATTTGGGGAGGCAGTATCTAGGATTAAGAATCAGACCTCTTTTGATGTCCTTTAAAATATAGAAGTGGATGTTGGAAGCCTTTTTAATTAACTTTGTTCACTGGGGTGTGTTTCTTTGAATGTCACACCAAGCTGAGATGGGCACTGGCAAAGATTTATTCAAGTTACATGAGAGAGAGCTTCAAAACCCTGGGGTGGAGGATAGATCCGTGGAAGATAATGTTTAGACTAGGAAGAGAAAAAGGAGTGAAGACAGAATATCTCCGTGGAAAGAGAAGAAGAAAAAAATACAGCCAGGAAGAGAGACTATAAGTTAGTGTTGAAAGACAAGAGAAGTACCAAGGGGATATTATACCAAGTACCAACGAGGAATGCTATCCTGAAATGCAAAAGAGAAAAAAACACCCAGAAGAATGGAGTGGCAGGTGATGTGCTGCAGAGACGCCAAACCAGGTAAGATGTACAAAGGGTCCATTGGATCTAGGCGATTGTGGGTAGTGACATGGATGGTTGGAGAAGGAAATGGCAACCCACTCCAATACTCTAGCCTGGAAAATCCCATGGATAGAGGAACATGGTGGACTTCAGTCCATGGGGTCGCAAAGAGTTGGACACGACTGAGCGACTTCACGTCACTTAGTGACAAGGATGGAGCAGAAGCCAGAGAGTCAGACTGAAGGAGGTGGCGAAGTATATATGGAGCAAAAGGTGGGCATAACAGGGATAATACTATGCTTTTAAGAAATTTCACTCGAGATAAAAGGAGAGCAGTTAGGCAATGACTAAGAAGAAGTCACATGAGGCTGTGGGGATAATTTTGAACCCATATCACTGTTATATATAGAGATGAAAAAAATCAAAGTTCAGAGAGTCCTATTCAATTTTATAAAACAAACTCTGTCAAGTTAATGAGGCTTATATTAGTGAGTCAGACCCCATTAAAGCATATGTCACTGGCTGTTATAGGTACCCAGCCATGACTCAGAAATGCTGACACAGAGCCCGTGGCATCAAATATTGCTAAGCATCGCATATGCATTGTCAAACAGTGATTTAAAAGTTTACATAGGGTAAGCAGCTGGCAGACCAGCCCAGAACTATGGAAAGTACATTTCCTTTTACGGAAACTTTGCCAACCTTTATTTTATGAGAAAATGCCTTGAGATTATAAAAGCTAAGTCATAGATACTGAAAAGTTGCACCTTTCTTCATATTTAAGCCTCTTTAGGGATTCCCTTTAAAGGGTTTCATGATGGCTCAGACAGTAAAGATTCTGCCTGCAATGCAGGAGACCCAGGTTTGATCGCTGGGTCAGGAAGATATCCTGGAGAAGGAAAGGGACACACTCCAGTGTTCTTGCCTGGGAAATCCCATGGACAGAGGAGCCTGGCAGGCTACAGTGGCAAAGAGTCAGACACGACTGAGCGACTAACACAACAAAAGGGATAAAAAGGTCCAAGAAATGTCTTGACTCAATTCCACAGACACTTTTTTCTGAATCAGGTAATTAATTAAAAAAAAAAAAAAAAAGATGGTAGACTACCATGGTGGTCCAATGGTTAAGAATCCTCCTGCCAGTGCAGGGGACATGGGTTTGATCCCCGGTCTGGGAAGATCCCACATGCCTGGGAGCAACTAAGCCCATGCACCACAACCACTGAGCCTGCACGCCTAGAGCCTGTGCTTCGAAGCAAAAGCCGCTGCAATGAGAAGCCCCCACACCTCAACTAGAGAAAAGCCCATGTTCAGCCACAAAGACCCAGCACAGCCAAGAACAAGTTAATTATTGAAAAAATAGTTGACAGTGTGGTATAGCGGTTAAGATCACAGGCAATGGACCCCAACAAACTTGCATTTGAATCCCAGTCAACCTCTTGTGAGTCGAGAGATCTTGAGGAAATTAATTATTTGTAAAATGAGAAAAATTATAGTACCTACACGGAGAGTTGTTATGCAGATCCAATAAGGGCAGGCAAATGCAGTATTGTGGCACCTGGGAGGTGCTCGGTAAGCATGAGCCTCCATTCAGTTCTCTGGGCCAGCAGGTAGACACTGGTACAAAGAGAAGGGCACGCACAGAAGGCCAAAGACAGTGAGGCTGGGAGAGGGTATTGGAAGGAAACCAACAGGGAATGAGGTAGGTGGGATGGGAGCAAGGTACGTGGATCTTTTGTTGGCAAAAACAATGAAATATCAAATAGTATATATATATATATATATGAGTCTCCCCTGTGCTTTGCTAAACCTATGGTGGAGATATTATCTGAGCTACTCCATCTGTCAGTATTAAGTGACAGAAACCCAACTTCAGGTGGCCTAAGTCAATATTGAAACATACCCAATCATGTCACTGAAAGCCAAGACGGATGGTTCTGGCACAGCTAGATCCAGCACCTGAAAGTGGACCCAGCCTCATCTGCCCCACCTCTCAGCTCACCCCTGTCTCTGCAAGCTCCCAGGTTAGCCAGGTGCTCCCCTCCAGGTGACCAGAGTTACCTTCACAGCATCTCCGGCCTGAAGAACACGCTTCTGGTCCCAGGATGGGTCTGGTTTGGTCACATACCTGTCTCTTTATCCCATCACTATTGGGACTAGGAGGCAGGGAACTGTAGATATTCTGATTGGACAGTCTGAGTTCCATGACCACCCAGGTCAACTTGGCAGAAACTCCATGGACTGAGAGTGGGGAAGGGTGGTTTCCTAAGGACAATTCAACAGCAAACAGATTCTGAGCTGGTAAAAACAACCCATGTCCGCCATCCTCTCTGTCTCAGAGGTTGGAAATACTTTCAAATGTTTTCAGTTTAGGAAATTAAGGGCTTTAATAAATTCTTGTGCCTCTTTTCTAAAGACTCAAGTTCTCTGCAGCAGAGTTTTTCAAGCTAGTCACTGCTGACATTTTGAGACAGATAATTCCTTGTTATGGTCAACATCCCTGGTCTCTACCCACCAGAAGCCAGTGGACTACATACCTTCTCCCTCCTGTTCTGGCTACCAGAATTGTCTCCAAGTTAGTAAATAGGCCTTGGGAAGTAAATCACCCCCTGTTGAGAGCTACGAAAGTGAAAGTGTTAGTCATGTCTGACTCTCTGCAACCCCATAGACTATAGCCTGCTAGGTTCCTCTGTCCATGGGTTTCTCCAGGCAACAATACTGGAGTGGGTTGCCATTTCCTTCTCCAGGGGATTTTCCCAAACCAGGGATAGAACCTGGGTCTCATGTAATTTCAGGCAGATTCTTAACTGTCTGAGCTACCATGGAAGACCGTTGAGAGTGATAGGCTCTGTGATTTCCCTGGGGTTTATTTTTATTATGATTATGCAGATAAAATTCAATTTTATCAAGTGATTCTAACTACAGAAGTTTTCTCAGTGAGTACAACTGGCATTTGGGGAGCTGGGGGAAGAAATCCTGTCCAAGTAGCTCGAGGGAAAGGAGGGTGTCATAAGAACAGAGTCGTCATGTAAAAGAAGGCTGAATCTGCGAGCCTTCAAGAAGGGGTCCCTCTCCAGCCCCACTCCCTCTTGTCAGATTCCCTGTTTCTCCTCTCTGGTGTCCAGTGCTGACGGCAGCTGCAATTTGTGTCAATTACTGCAACAGTCAAGGGAGGAACCTGGTGGGTCCAGCTCATGAGTCATGCTCTGCTTGGATCAGGGGTCTGCCCATCCAATCAGCTGTATCCCAGGCTGGAGGGAGAGTAGCATCCTGTTTCAGAGCCTGTCTTTCCAACAACAGGAATTGTGACAGGGAATTCTCCATGGTTAGAGTGAGTGGGTGAGTCAAACCACATCTACCGTATGATGGAAGGGCAGAGGGGACAAGGTACCAAGGTGGAAGACATGGCTTGACTAGCACTGACTCAGTTTTGTTTTTTAATTTTAACAAAATTGCATCATGGTAAAAGTATATATACAACAAAATTTGCCATTTTAACCAAATTTAGGTGTGCAGTGGCATTGAGTACATTCTGTATACAACGTGTGTATATACATACTATGGCATTAAGTACCTTCACACTGTCATACAACCGTCAGCACCAGCCATGTCCAGGACATTTTTATCTTCCTCAACTGAAACTGCCCCATCAAGCAACTCCCCTGTCCCCAGTTCCTGGCAATCGCCAGTCGCCCTTCTATCTCTGACTGCTCTAGGGATCACATGTAAGTGGATCATACTGTATTTGTCCTTTCGTGACTGACTTATTTCACTCCCCATAACGTCCTCAAGTTTCATCCATGTTGTGGCATATGTCAGAATTCCTTACTTTTGAAGGTTGAGTAGTATTTCATTGTATGGACAGGCCACATTTTGCTTATTCATTTATTTGTCAGTGAACACTTGAGTTGCTTCTACCTTTTAGCTGTTGAGGATAGGACTGGCTCAGTTGGGTTTGCTTTTATTTTTAAGGAAGTCTGATATTCTAGTCTTAAAATGGGGGGGCGGGGACTGGACATTTCCAATTTGATCTTATATTTTAGCATTAAATTGTGATTGTCATGTCAAAATCATCGAGATTATTCAGGTCTATGGCAGGGCACTGACTAAAGAACACTCATAAAATTTTTACAGCTTTGTTGATGTATAAGCAACAGACAAAAATGTGCATATTTGATGTAAATATTGTGAAGAGTGTGGATATATGCAAACATCCATGATTTATCACCACTACAATTAAAGAAATAAACATACCTACCACCTCCAAAAGTTCCATTGTATCCCTTTTCTTTGTGGGTGTGTGTGTTGAGAACACATCCCATCATATTTGCCCTCAGAGGTGGAAGTGCAAAACACCATAACTGTTAATTATAGGCACTTTGTCATACTGTAGATCTCAAAAACTTATTCATCTTGTATAACTATAACTTTTTACCCATTGAACAATTCCCTATGCTCCCCTCCCCCACCCCCTGGCAACCACCATTCTATTTTCTGCTTCCTAAGTTTGACTATTTTAGATACTTCATGGAAGTGGGATGAAGCAGTAGTTGTCCTTCTGTGACTGACTTACTTCATTAGCATAATGAATCTGAGGCCCATCAATGTTGTTGCAAATGGTAGGATTTCCTTCTTTTCTTAACACTGCATGATATTCCATCATACGTGTACACCGCATTTTCTCTGTCCATTCATCTGTTGGTGGACCTTTGGATTGTTTCCATATCTTGAATAGTGTGAGTAATGCTGCAGTGAACATGGGCCTGCAGATTATCTCTTCAATATACTGATTTCAGTTCTTTTGGACATGTCCCCAGAAGTGGGATTTCTAGATCATATGGTAGTTCTATATTTAATTTTTTGAGGAACCTACATACTGTTTTGCACAGTGGCTGCCCCATTTTGTATTCCTACCAGCAGTGCACAAGATTTCCAGTTTCTCCACATCCTTGCCAACACTTGTTATCTTTTATTTTTCTGATAATAACCATCATAATAGGTGTGAGGTGAGAGCTCATTTGTGATTTTCATTTGCATTTCTCTAATAGTTAGTGATGTTGAGCACCTTTGTGTGTACCCATTGACCATTTACATGAGTTCATTAGAGAAATATCTGCTTAAGTCATTTGCCCATTTTTAATCAGTTTTTTGTTGTTGTTGCTATTGAGTTGAATGATTTCTTATATAGTTTGAAAATTAACCTCTTATCAGACATAAGGTCTGCAAATATTTTTCTCCCATTCCAGAAATTGCCATTTAATTCTGTTGATTGTTTCCTTTGCTGTGTTGTCCTGAAGCTCTTTAGTTTGGTGTAGTCCCATTTTTTGCTTCCTCTTCCTTTTTTTTTTTTTTTTTGGCTTTTTTGCCCAGATTTTGGGTGTCATATCCATGAAATGGTGAGGGACATTTCATGTGACGGCATGCTGCAGTCCACTGGGTTGCAAAAAGTCAGACATGACTGGACATGGACAACATCCAAGAGATCATTGCCAAACCCAATGTCATGAAGCTTTTCCCTTATGTTTTCTTGTAGAAGTTTTACAGTTTCAGGTCTTGTTTAAGTCTCTAACCTGGGACTAACTCAGTTTTCTTTTAAAAAATATTTATTTATTTGGCTGCACCAGGTCTTATTTGTGGCCCGTAGGATCTTTAGTTGTGGCATGTGGGATCTAGTTCCCTGACCAGGGGTTGAACCCGGGCCCCCCCCATTGCGAGCGCAGAGTCTTAGCCACTGGATCACCAGGGAAGTCCCAGGACTAGCTCAGTTTTACACTGAAAATCGTGTGTCTCAAAAAACCCCTCAGTCCCTGGACAAACCAGGACAGTTGATCACCCTAGACATGAACCAGGCTGGCAGAGTGAAAGCCAAGACGTCAGCCGAAGCAGACAAGGGCACTACCACCAGTGATGCAAGATTTTGGTGTTCCAGGAAAGGTGTCTCTTCCTTCACAACCTCTGAGGACTGAGCAGGTTAAAGAGAGGTGGCTCTCAGAGGTCCGCAGTGGAGTGGCCAGTCCCAGTGACAGAATCCATGCCCACAGGGGACCCTGAAGGGGACTCTCCCACACTTAGGCTTTGCCTCAGCCTGGTCTTTTGGTAAATACCAAAGTGCATTAAAGATCTAACTCCTACAAAGCTGAGAGGGTTTTCCATTAACAAGAAACTTTACAAAAATCGTGAATTTTCAGTAAATCCGAGATCCGTTTCTTCCCTTGTGTTTTTGTGCATTACTTCTTAAACATGTGAGCTGCCAAAGTTATCGCTTCTCTATATATTTCTTTTCACACTGCATTGCTTGCAAGAAAACTGAATGCTCAGTTTCTGGCATTAAACACTTTTTTTGGGGATCACTGTCAGTGTAACCAACAAGGCTTATGTTTTTCACGGTCTGTAACGTGGCTTGTTGTTTGGTAAGAACAGGGAACAGTAGGTTTTGGGGAGGTGTCATGTTCTATTTGCATTGGCTTTCCAACTGCTAAGCGCTGACAGATTTGAGCATCTTTCAGGTCTGAAATAGTTTCGATCTTTGGTTGGAGATGGGGGGAGGAAAAGATATTTAAAAAAAAAAGTTATCGATCTGTTCATCATGGAAACCAGTTACATTTTTGTACTTTAAATCTCACATTTTAAGTCTCACCTGTGTGATACTGTCTTTTGTCCACTGTTAGGGTGAGATGCAGGACTTTTAAAGTGTGTTGTTATAGATGCTTCAGTTACATTTTTTTGTTTTGCTCAATAAAAATCTGTATCTCCTAAGCAGAGGTTTCATCAACAGTTATTAGGCAAATATGATCAACTGCCAGGGAAGTAAAAGAACTCAGTAACGATGACATGATATTAATCGTGGTAAGCTAAACAAACCGGCTCCATTTCTAAAGGTCAAACAGCCCCATTAGCTTCAAGGAAGTGGACGGGAGTGGCATTTTCCGATCAGCAGAAGCGTGGGCCTTCTTTATCTTTAGCACGCCCTCCAACTCAACATGTTAATACATAAGAACACCTACGTGGCTGGGTCTGAGGGTTGATTTAAAATTTTAAATGATGTGTAATGATATTTCGGAAGGTAAAAGCCTCCCCTGGGGCTGAGCCATGGTGGCTTGACGCTGCATCCCGGGCTGTCTACACAGGCAGCAGCAGAATGTTGCAAAATGGTGCCCTGTCAGTACGTGGGGAGCAGTGACATCCTTCCCTTCACCTCCTCCCTGGATCTGTAAGTTAGGAGGTGCAGGTGGCCTTCTGGAGGGGGGTACAGGCTGCTGGCGTGTGCCCAGCCACCATTTCCCCACTAAAAGGAGCATTGGATCATTATTTATGGTATAAAAAGTGATGGCTTATAAGTGCTCATCTTTGCTCTCATTACATAAAAAATATTTATTCAAATTTCACACTTGCTCTGTTTTTAAATTTCTTGAGGTTTTTAATGCAAAAGTAACACATGCACAGGTTTAAAATATCAAGCCGTGCAAAGGTTTTTATGATGGAAAGTAAGTCTCCCTTCTCCTCCCTTCGGCCTCCTAGTTTACCTTCCTAAGAAAACCAGTTATCAGTTTCATTAATATGCATATTTTATGAATAGGCAAAGACAAGCATATCTAAAGATCGCCATCCTTTTTACAAAAATAGTATCATGCTACATACATTGTTCTGCATCTTGCTTTTTTCAATTAAACTTTTAAAGATAATTGTAGGTTCATATGCAATGATAAGAAATAATACAGAGAGATCCGTGTACCCTGAACCCAGTTTCCCTGAATGCTAGCATCTTACAAAACTGTTATATAAAACTACAACCAGGATACTGACTTTGATAGATTCCACCTGCCTTTTTCAGATTTCCTCACTCATACTCCTTTATGTGTATTTAGCTCCATACAATTTTATCACACATGTAGGTTTGTGTATCCAACACCACAGTCAAGATACAGAACAGCTCCATTACTCCAGGAATCTCTCACGTTGCTCTTTTTTTTTTTTTAATCTGGCCATGTTGGGTCTTTAGTTGCAGCATACGGGATCTAGCTCCCTGACCAGTGATTGAACCCAGGCCTCCTGTGTTGGGAGTGCAGAGTCTTAGCCAATGAGTACCAGGGTAGTCCCTCATGTTGCTTTTTTTTTTTTTCAAATTTATCTGTTTATGGCTTCCCTGGGTCTTCACTGCTGCACCCTGGCCTTCTCTAGTTGCGGTGAGCAGGGGCTACCCTCTAGTTGTGGTGTGCGGGCTTCTCATTTCTGGGGCCCTCGAGTGCAGGCTCAGATACAGGCTTAGTATCTCCACGGCATGTGGGATCTTCCCAGATCAGGATCGAAACTAAGTCCCCTTCATTGGCAGGTAGACTCTTAACCACTGGACCACCAGGTTGAATGAATAAAGCTGTTACGAACATTCATGTACAAGTTTCTTTTTTCACAACATGAGTTTTCATTTTTCTTGGTAAATATCTAAGACTGCAATTTCTGGGTCAGATGATAATAGCATGTTTAATTTTATAAGCAATTACCAAACTTTTTAAAAATTACCATTTTACATTCCTACCAGCAATCCAGTTTTTTTGTTTTTTTTCACCAGCATTGGGTGTTGCCATTATTTTTTCTGAACGCAGATTGTTATTTTTTACTTTCCACATTGTGTCTTTTATTTCCTTTTTTCTTTTTTTGCCTCATTGCAATGGGATCTTTTTCCACTTAAGTAATAAAATCAACAATTTTTAAAAAAGAATATGACTTGGATATCATATGAGTAATGTGAATCAGTCTCATTGTTTTTAATGGCTTTGTAGTGTTCCACAGTAAAATGACCTTGTTTTACCAGCACCCTATTGATGGGCCTTTAATTGATTCTAATCTTTTGCTATGAAGAACAAGGCTTCAGTGAATGTCCTTATACATGTCTTTTCATACATATGTAGGATATTATAGAAAAACTTCTAGAAATAAAGTTATTACATTGAAAACATGTTCACTTTATATTTTGATAGTAGCTAAACTGCCCTCTGAAGTGGAGGATACTATCTAACACAGTGTCTTCTCAATTTTTTAAAATCTTTGTCAATTGGATAGGTGAAGAAAGGATATCTTTTTGTTATAGTTGCTGAATTTTAAGATGAGGAGTTGAAACATTGCTTAAAATAAAATCAAACTTATAAAACTGAAAATGATTCTCTAAAAATTAGAAGAGTATTTTGTTTTCATATATCAATTAGATAATATCACTTTAAAAAAAATTTCAATCCAGGTCTCCAGGCTGTATTTTAAGAACAATATAGAGGGACTTCCCTGATGGTCAGGTGATCAAGAATTCACCTTGCAATGCAGGGAATGCTGGTTTGACCCCTGGTCAGGGAACCAAGATCCCATGTGCCTTGGAGCAACTAAGATAGCGCACTGCAATGAAAAGCTCACGCATGCTGCAACTGAGACCCAAAGCAGTCAAATAAATAAACTGATTTTTTTTTAAAGCAATGTAGAATTCATGACACATTTCATTCATATATATTGAGGGAGCTTTAGTTGAGGCACTTTAGCAAACCGTCACCAAATACCAGTTATGTCAATAAATAAATACTTGGCTTTCAAGGAGCTTGTGGTCTAGTAGATGAGGCCAAAGAATTTCACTGCAGTATAGGAAGTATTAGCATAACTGTCTACAATGGATGCTACTTTATAGGACAGAGGGGGAAAGGAACTGAGCTGAATCTGGAGGTTAGAGGGCTTTGTGCAGGAGAGAAGTTCTGAGCTGAGATGCAAAGGAGGAGTAGAGACTAGCTAGGTGAAGACAGGTAGACTGGCATCTCAGCAGAGGGAACAGCATGGCAAAGACATTGAGGCATGAATGAACTTGAAAAGCGAGGAGAATATCAGAAAGCCAGCATTTCTAGAGGGACAGGCCGAGGATACAGAAAACTGCTCAAATTTTACACACCCTTGTGATCAGCACCCAGGTTGAGAAAGAGAACATCACCAACGTCCTGGGCCCTTAAGTTCCCTTTCAGTCACTACACTTTCAAAGGTAGCTATCCTGACTTCTATTGCTGTAGACTTATGTTGTCTTTATTAAAATGTTAGAATACATCTGATTCAAATAGAATCATACACCATGTACTCTTTGGTTTTATTTATTTCTTCTTTCACTTGGCATGTTTCTGAGATTCATCCACATTGTCCTGCGTGGCTGTGGTTTGTTCTTCTTGTGGGTGTATAGCATCCCATCTTATGTGTATATATTTATCTATTCATTCTCCTGTGGATGTATATTTGGGTAGTTTTCAGTTGGAGACCTCTATCAATAGTGCTTGCATATATCTTTGGATGAACATGAATATGGATTTCTTTTGGGACAGGCGTAATTGAATCATAGGGTAGATATCCGTGGGCTTTAGTAGATACTGCCAAGAGTTTTCCAAAATGGTTGTACCATTTATGCTTCCACCAGTGGTCTATGAAGGAATTCCACTTGCTTCACAGTCTTGCCAACACTTTCTGTCCTTTTCATTTTAGCCATTCTGGTGGGTGGTATTGCATTTTGGGTTTAATTTGCATTTCCTTGATGACTAACGAAGTTGGGAACGTTTTCATAATTTCCCTTGATTTTTTTTTCTCAGCTTTTTATTACAAAAATGTTCACATTCAGAAAAGTTAAAAGAATTGTATAACAGACACGCATATATTCAGTACCTAGATTCAAACAATTGTTAACCTTTTGCTATTTTTACTTTGTGCACGCATGTGTGTTTGAGATTGTTTTGCTGATCCGTTGGAAAGTAAGTTGTGATCAAAATGACATTTGTCCATAATTACTTCAGGAAGTATCTCCTAGAAATAAAGACACTTTCTTATATAACCACAATACCTAGATCATATCTAACAAAATTTACAATAATTTCCCAAAACTATTATCTACTTGCCCCCAGAGTATTTGCCATTGAGTTTTTTGAACCAGGAGCCAATCAAGGCTGACATTATATTTGGTTGCTGTAACCCTCTAAACAGACCCGCCGTCTTCTCCTGCACCCATTTCATTGACTTTTTTTTTTTTTTTGGCTCTGCTAGGTCTTTGTTGCTACACCTGGGCTTTCTCTAGTTGCGGAGAGTGGGGCCTATTCTCTGGTTGCGGCGCTTGGGCTTCTCGTTGTGGTGGTTTCTCTTGCAGAGCACAGGCTCTCGGCGCATGTGGTTTCAGTGCTGAAACCACAGGGGCTCATTAGCTGTGGCTCGCAGGCCCTAGAGCAGTGCAGGCTTTGGTAGTTGTGGCGTGTGGATTTAGTTACTCTGTGGCATGTGGAATCTTCCCGGACCAGGAATCAAACTCAGGTCCCCCGTGTCGGCAGACAGATGCTTATCTACTGCACCACCAGGGTAGTCCAACACTGACATTTTGGAGAATGTCATTATGTTCCAGCTGTCTATATAAAGAAATTTTTAACTTCAGTGGCTTAAAACAGCTATTTTATATCTCACAAATTTAGGCAGGGCTTGGTCAAGTGATTCTTTGTTTTTCATGACATTGATAATAGCCAGTGGTGAAATTCGCTTGGCAGGTGAACTGGCTGGAGGGTCGAAAGATGGCTTTGCTCTCGTATCTGACACCTTGGTTGTGATGGCTGCAATGCTGCCTCCCAGCTCGGAATGCCCACCAGAGCATGTCCATATAGCCTGTCTACCATGGTAGCCTCAGAGTAGTTTTCTTATACAATGGCTCATGACTCTGAGAATGAGTGTTTTGGCGAATAGGACTGTGTTCCTTTTATGACCTAGCCTCAGAAGTCAGACAGCATCACTTTCATCAGACCCTGTTGTGTGAAGTAGTCACAAAGCCCACCCAGTTTCAAAGAATTTGAAGCTATGTTTTAAAAACCACCATGGTCTGCCTTCTGGCCACAAATGACAGGTCTTCCTCATTTGATGATGACTAGGCATCCTGATAAACCTGTTATAAAGTGAAAATATCGCAAGCTGAAAATTCACTGAATACACCTAACTTACCCAACATCATAGCTTAGCCTCGCCTGCCTTACAAGTGCTCAGAAAGTGAAAGTGAAAGTTGCTCAGTCATGTCGGTCTCTTGGAGACCACATGTTCTATACAGTCCATGGACTTCTCCAGGTCAGAATACTGGAGGGTGTAGCCTTTTCCTTCTCCAGGGGATCTTCCCAACCCAGGGATCGAACCCAGGTCTCCCGCATTGCAGGTGGATTCTTTACCAGCTGAGCCTCCAGGGAAGCCCAAGTGCTCAGAACACTTATATTATTCTATGGTTGGGCAAACTCATCTAACACAAAGGCTATTTTGTAATAAAGTGTTGAATGTCTCATGTAATTTATTGAGTACTGAAAGTGAAAACAGAGTGGCTGTCTGAGTACAGACTGGTTGTAAGTGTATTCATTGTTCACCACCAGTGATCACCTGGCTGTCCGGGAGCTGTGGGCTTGCTGCCATTGCCCAGCATCATACGAAAGGATCGTACCACACATCACCAAGGCCTGGAAGAGATCAAAATTCAAAATTTGAAGAACAGTTGCTGCTGAATGCATATTGCACCATTGTAAAAAATCAAAAAGATTGAAGTAGAACCATCATAATTTGAAGGCCATCTCTATTTGGCTTTCTCTCACATGCAGGATACACACACCCTTTTCCAAGCATTCTCCAGAGTCTCATCCCATTATGACATCAGGTTCAGGCTCTTCGAGAGATGCCTTTTTTAAATGTTATTGTATTTATGTATTTATTTTTGGTTGCACTGGGTCTTCATTGCTGGGCATGGACTTTTCTCTAGTTGTGGTGAGCAGGGCCTGCTCTTTGTTGAAGTACGTGGCTTCTCTTGTTGCAGGACACAAGCTTTAGGCATGCAGGCCTAGTAGTTGCAGCTCCAGCACTCTAGAGCATGGGCTCAGGCATTGTGGCACATGTGCTTAATTGACCATGGCATGTGGAATCTTCTCTGACCAGGGATCAAACCCATGTCCCCTGCACTGGCAGATGGATTCTTATCTACTGCACTACCAGGGAATTCCAAGAGATACCTCTTTTTTTCCTTGAGTTCCCTGTTGCAGCTGCTATTGAACCATCCTCTTAGAAGTCTTAGAAACACTACTGTCTAACTGAGAGGAGTGATGAGGCAGGCCCTTTAGATTCCTAGGGAGATTTTTGTATACTTGAATAGGTTATGAAGCATCATCTTAATTCTTTCTGAGGTCAGAAACTTCTGTCTTACAGTCCATGCACCCGATTCCCTATTTTATTCTTAGGAGGCTTCACGTTCTAATTCTGTCTACTTGTTTCCTCTTAATGTCATTTTATTTTTTCTCAAACCCGCCTCACTCACTTCCATATTTCTTGTAAAGTTGAATCTAGAGGCTTGATAGGATTCAGGTTAACTATTTTGGCAAGAATACTTCATAGGTGATTCAGCATACATTATACTGCATGACATCTATAGACACATACTATCAGGTTGTCCCACCAATAGTGTGTTAGGTTTGATCACTTGCATAGCGTGGTGACCATCAGCTCTTGCCTTTGTAAAAATACATTGTCTTCTTTGTCGTTAGCCTGTAATCTGTGGGGTGATACTATAAAAAAATATGTAATGCTTCACAGGTTCACCTTATCCTTATGCAGGGGCCATGCTAATCTTTCTGATATTCTTCCAATTTTACTCTGTGCTATGGAAGCAAGCGCTGATCTGGGTTTCATGCATACAGATGTCCCATCTCTTACCCCAGCACCTCCTCCGGCTCCAGGTGTCTGTTGACTGAGCTGAGAATATCCCCCAAATGTTCTAGTTTCCTTGGTAGTAGTTTTTTTTCCCATCCATGTTTAAGCTGTGTTTTTCTTTGCTCTAGTTTTTCTATCAATGTGATCCCATCTGCTTTCTATCTCATAGGAATTCATGTATCATCTGCTCTTCTGGTGGCACTCTTTATTGCTTTCCTATGTTTTTATGGGTTTCGTGTGGAGACATGAAATACCTACAGCAGGGATCCTTAAGAACATGTGAGGCAGGAAGTAGGAAGGGTGGTGTGTATGGTTGTGTTCAATCAGACATCTCCAGCTAATCTTCGCTCTTGGAAACTGTATCATTTGGTAACAATGAGCAATTAGCTGAGGATGGAGATGGAAACCAGCTTATTACTGCCTGGTATTAATCAAATTAGGCTTCCCAAGTGGCTTGGTGGTAAAGAATCTGCCTGCAATGCAGGAGACACAGGAGATGTGGGTTTGATCCCTGGGTAGGGAAGATTCCATGGAAAAGGAAATGGCAATCCACTCCAGTATTCTTGCCTGGAAAATCCTATGGACAGAGGAGCCTGGTCGGCTACAGTCCATGGGGTCAAAAAGAGTTGGACATGACGAACCCACCAGGCTCCTCTGTCTGTGGGATTTTCCAGGCAAGAATACTGGAGTGGGTTGCCATTCCCTTCTCCAGAGGATCTTCCCAACCTAGGGATCGAACCCACATCTCTGACGCCTCCTGCTCTGGCAGGCAGATTCTTTACCAGTGGTGCCAGCTGGGGGAAGAGACCCTAATCCAATATGGCCAGTGTCCTTATAAGAAAGAAACACCAGGGATGCGCCTACATAGAGGAAAGGCCGTATGATGACATCATCTGCAACCAAGGAGAGAGTCCTCAGGAGAAACCAACCCTGATGACACCTTGATCTTGGACTTTCAGCCTCCAGTATGGTGAGAACTTTTCTGTTGTTTAAGCCACTCAGTCTGTGGTATTTTGTGGTTGTCTTAGCAAGCTAGTACACAGATCATGGAAGACATATATGACTTACCAAGGAGTTTAGAAATTATTCTATAACCGAGGGACTTATCTGGTAGTCCAGTGGCTAACACTCCTTGATCCCAATGCAGGGAGCTGGGTTCAATCCCTAGTCAGGGAACTAGATCTCACATACCACAACTAAAGATACTGCATGCTACAGCTGAAGAAAAGAAAGATCCCATGTGCCGCAGCTAAGACCTGGCATAGCCAAATAATTTCTTTAAAAAAGAATTTATTCTGTAAACAGTGGGGAGCTGTTTGGATTGTAATCAGGGGAGTAACAGGATCAGATCTCTGGGGTAGAAAGATCACTGTGACAGCCGTGCAAAGGAACTTTGGAAGAAGGAGGGCGAAGAGGCAGGGGAAGCCTGGTCAGGAAGCATTTTTTGAGAGTACAGGTGAGAAGTGATGAGGGATTGAATAAAGGCAACTTCATAGACAAAAGAATGAAAAAAGGTAGAATCAGCAGAATCTATTGAAAGGTTGGCTATAGATACATGAAAGGAGAAGTAATACAAGATATTCTTCCCAGGGTCCTGAATTGGGCAGTGATTGTGGTGGGTACTTGTTTTACTCCTCAGCTTCCCCGTCCCTAAAAATGCCTAGATTATCGCGCAGAAGTTGGCCTTCAGTCTCCCCTGTTGTGCAGCCTGTGTGCTTGAAGGAAACTGACCCCCTCCCAGCTTTAAAAGTGGGCCATGAGCTCCTGCATGAGGGTTGTTGTGTCTGACTCTTTGCGACCCCATGGACTGTAGCCTGCCAGGTTCCTCTGCCCGTGGAATTTCCCAGGCAAGAATACTGGGGTGGGTTGCCATTTCTTTCTCCAGGGCCTTGAGTGACTTACACTAATTAGCTTATTCCATTGCTCTCACAGTAGTTTGGGGTTCAAGGGTATGTGACCTAAACCTGCCAGTGAGGATGAATGTCAGAATTCTCTCTTGAGACCCAATGATCTCCTTGTTTTGGCCAAAAATAAAGACCCTGCAGACCAAACTTAACTGGCAAACATTTTGTGACCCCAGGAGAATGATCCATAACTGGATGTGTACTATGTACACATAGTGTACACACTATGTACACATCTGGCTATGTACAGAACAAAGCAATGATTAGATTCCTAGTGACATCCTTGGGCTGTTGGACCAATCAACCATGAACTCTTAGACTCCAGTTTTGGAGTCTAGAATCCCTTGTCACTTAAGCCAGTTTGAACTGGATTTTCCTGTTATTTGTCATATGAAGATACAGGTCATCAGGCAGATGGCAGAGCCATTAACCAGCATATGCAAGGCAAAAGGAGGGACAAGTTTGGAAGAAGAGAAGTTTGGTCCTGAACTTCCACAATCCCACTTCTTTTTCTTTCTTTTTTTTAAAATTGGAGTATAATTGATTTCCAGTGTCGTGTTTCTCCTGTACAACAGGGTGAATCAGCCGTATGTATACATATATCCCCTCCTTCTGGAGCCCTCCCTCTCCTCCATCCCACCCCTCTAGATCATCACGGAGCACGGAGCTGAGCCCCCTGTGTTATACGGCAGCTTCCCACTAGCTAGCTATTTTACACACAGTAGTGTGTATATGTCAATGCTGTTCCCTCAATCCATCCCACCCTCTCCTTTTCCTGCTCTGTCCACAAGTCCCTTCTCTATGTTTCCGTCTCTATTCCTGCCCTCCTAATCCCACATCTTCACTAGAAGTTGATCCTTGAGTCAACTCAAGGATGGGGTGACCCATCCTTGCATTTGTGTTCCTGCTGGAAAAGTCTTACTCACTCTTGAAGGCCCCCTTCTGATACCCCTTCCTCTGTAAAACCTTTGTAAACCCCTCTTCTGCCCAGGTCAGAATTCCCCCAGTCCTTCTGGACTTCTACATTTTTGGACATGGCTCTGTTGGTCTCCCCTGCTGGCTCATACGGTAAAGAATCTGCCTGCAGGGCAGGCGAGCTGGGTTTGACCCCTGGGTCAGGAAGATCCCCTGGAGATGGCACCCCACTCCAGTATTCTTGCCTGGAGAATCCCATGGACAGAGGAACCTGGTGGGCTACAGTCCATGGGGTCACTAAGAGTCAGACACGACTGGATGACTAACACTTTTCACTTTTTCTATCACTTTTATCACCTATGTTACTATTTTATCCACTAGGCACCATCCTCCTTAACAGCCCAGAACATTTCATATTGGTCTGTGCAGTCATGTGGGCAGCCCCAGGGCATCTAATAGGCATCTGAACATCTTTTTTAAAAAGTGTTTATTTATTTAGGGCTGTGTTGGGTCTTTGTTGCTGTGCATGGGCTTTCCCTAGTTACGGTGAGCAGGGCTACTCTCTAGCTGCGGTGCGCAGACTCCTCGTTGAGGTGGCTTCTCTTGCTGTGAAGCACAGGCTCTAGGGCATGCCAGCTTTAGTAACTGCAGCACAACTGCCTTAGTTGCCCAGAGGTATGTGGGATCTCCCCAGACCAGGGATTGAATCCGTGTCCCCTGCTTTGGCAGGTGGACTCTTAACTACTGCACCACCAAGGAAGTCTGACATCTGAACCTCTTAGTGAATAAATGACAGCCATTCTTCTCCTATATTCCCCTCAGACTAATGGATTTACTTGCCACTCCACTACCTTCGGACTGAGAAAAACTCTGACTCTCAGATCATGAATTAAATTACATAATAAATTGCCAGAAAAAGATAAATAGAAAGGAATGGGAAAAAAGGGTATTTCTGTGGAGCTGGGAACACAGAAAAAGAAAAGTTGGACCAAATGAGTTACCTCTATTAGAATGATGTGATATCTGCTCCTTTGCCAAGTTAAGAGGGTGACATACACAGAGACAAAGTCTATGAATATATAAGATGGATTTACGATTTCTGCTGAAGATGGTGGGAAGAATCTAAAATTGGAGCTACCCACACATAAGGTCGCATTATGCCCATCAATTTATTTTGATCTCATTGAAGGCGTTTTGAAGCAGTGCTCAAGAAATAGCTCAACCAACAGAACATTTAAATTATGTAAAAATGAACTCCAATGACTTAAATCCATTAACCTTATATAATAAGGTTTCAAACATAGTACTGTAATTTAGAAATTTAAAAAGTTTAAGAACTTGAACTCACAAGAGCTAAATTCTAGCAATGTTTGCAGGGGAAATTTGAAGAATAATCATTTATCATTTTCAAGTACATTTAGAAACTTAAGTTGGGGGGAGCAGGGAGCAGGTGTAGTCAAGCCTTGATCAATGATGAGAATAATGAATGATGATAGTTACTTAACAAATTTTATTGAGTGCTTGCCATGTGCCAAGTATTGTTTGGGATGCTGAGGTTATAGTGATGAACAAATGTGTATGAACAATGATGATAAGGAGGATAGTTATTGAACACTTACTATAGTCCAGGCCCTGAACTAAGTGCTCTTTGAAGACTGGCTTGTTCATCCCAGTTACTATCATATATATCATTCCCATTTTACAGATGCAGGAGCTAAGCTTCTGGTAAATAACTCACCAAAGGTCCAGAGCCAGTTAAAGTGTTGGAAGTTGGGCTCTATGCAGGCTTGTTGGATCCCAGAGTAACACACCAACTGAGCATTAATGGCTGCTAGGCATGTCTCATAGGTAGGAAACTATGACAAGCCATTTAAAATCTTATCTACGTTTAAAAAAAATAGCATTTATTTAATTTATTTGGCTGCTCCAGGTCTTAGTTTCAGCAGGTGAGATTTAGGTCCCTGACCAGAGATCTAACCCACACCCCCTGCAATGAGAGCTCTGAATCTTAGCCACTGGACCACCAGGGAAGTCCCTAAATCTTATCTACTCTCTACTTAAGCATTCACCAAACTTTAACAAGTGTATTAATAAGTGAGCAAAACCTGGTCAATGAGCTTCCATTGTGGCACTGGAGTGACTGGAGCTCCTGGATGTAGAAAGTTAGATGTGGCTGAACCTGTACGTCGGCAAAGTATATTTAACCACCTAAAGCCAGTGTTTTCAATGTTTCACAGCTACCCTCTATGATTGCTGTGATATCTGCACTTGTACTACTTTTTATTTAAAACTGATTCATTATTTTCTTCTCATGTTTTAAAGCAGCGGTCCCCAATCTTTCTGGCACCAGGGACCAGTTTTGTGGAAGACAACTCTTCCATGGACTGGGGGGAGGGGGATTGGGGAGATGGAAAAGTGGGGATGCTTTCGGGATGATTCAAGCATATTACATTTATTGTGCACTTTATTTCTATTATTATTACATCAGCTCTGCCTCAGGTCATCTGACATTAGATCCCAGAGGTTGGGACCCCTTGTTTTAAAGGAAAATAATATCACTACTATAAATGAAGTTTATTTATATATAGATAATATATATTTTTATATATATAGCAATAAATATTTAGGAAGTGCCTAGCCTGGTGGCTCAGATGGTAAAGAATCTGCCTGCCATGCGGGAGACCTGGGTTTGATCCCTGGGTTGGGAAGATCCCCTGGAGGAGGGCATGGCAACCCACTCCAGTATTCTTGCCTGGAGAATCCCCATGGACAGAGGAGCCTGGTGGGCTACAGTCCATGGGGTTGCAAAGAGTCGGACACGACTGAGCGACTAAACACACACACAGCACAGCATGCACTAAGCAGCAGGGATACCCCAGTGAAAGAGACACCAGAAAGAACCCTGCCCTCACTGATCTAAGGTTCTAGTCGGGCTGACAGTGCGCAAGGTAAGTAAGTAAAATATGCAGGATGTTACTGAGTGGTCAGTGCTCGGGGGGAAAGGGAGGGGATATTGGGTGTCTGTGGAGGAGATTTAAAATTGTAGGTAGGATGGCTAGGGAAGGCCTCAGTTACTTGGCTAGAGCTGCATTTATTCAAGGTGACTTTGGAGGAAACTCTGAATGGGACCAGCCATGTGGAAATATGAGAGAAAGGCGATCTAGGGAAGAGGAACAGACAGGGCAAAGCCCTGAGGAATGAATGAGTGTGCCAGGGTTTCAAGGAACAGTAAGGAAGTCATTGGCAGAAGCAAGACTAGATAGGAAGCTACGGAACAATCTAGGCAAGAGATGATGATGGCCTGGACCAGAGTGATAAGCAATGGTCACATTCTAGAAATATTATGAAGGCAGAGGCAGCATTCACTGATGGACGAGTAACAGGGTGTAAGTTCTGGCTAAGCAAGCAACCGGAAGGATGGTTTCCTTAACCCACCACTGTAGGTCCTCCCCAACCCACTACCCCCTGGATTTCTATTACTTGCACCATAGCCTCCCCAACTCAAAGGAAGAAATTTAGAAAGTATTGGTATTCAGAAAAAAACAAAACAAAGCAAAACAAAAAAGTCTAAAAAGAAATACAAAAGAGAAAGTACTGGTATTAAAAAAAAAAAAAATTAGAGCTGCACATTGTTTTGCTTTATCTACAATCTGTGTAGGGATTTCCCTGGCAGCCCAGTGGTTAGGACTTCACTTCCAAAGCAGAGCATGCAGGTTTGATCCCTGGTTGGAGAGCTAAGATCCCACACAACTCTCAGCGTGGGAAAAAAAAAAATCATAAGAAAAAACCAAACCAGGAGCAATATTGTAACAAATTCAGAAAGGCTTTAAAAATGGTCCATATCAAAAATAAAAAAATTTTTTTAAAGTCTGTATATGTCACACAGTTCTACAATTCTCCAATCTTGAAATGATTACAGTAGAAAAATTACTCTGCTTTTTAGGGATTCAGCAGATACTTTTCAGAAGACTGAAATTCCATATATTGTAAATATACTGATTATACTCTGAATATTATAGGTATACTGAAATTCTGTTCAATGTAATTCTGGTACATAGGCATACTAAGAAACAGAAGCTTTTGCTTCTCTTAAAAGTGAAAGTGAAAGTCACTCAGTCGTGTCCAACTCTTTGTGACCCCATGGACTATATAGTCCACGGAATTCTCCAGGCCAGAATACTGGAGTGGGTAGCCTATCCCTTCTCCAGGGGATCTTTCCAACCCAGGGATCAAACCCAGGTTTTCCACATTGCAGGTGGATTCTTTACCAGCTGAGCCACAAGGGAAGCCTGGCTCTTAAAATTTAGGCTATAAACAGATCTCTATTTGATAAAACTTGGTGTCACTTTTGTCAAAGAATTAATGCAACTGTCTAGCATCATAAGCTCAAACTTGCACTCATTTCACTTTTTGTGACTTATTCACTTATTAGTTCAAGGAGAAAACAGACTAGAGAAAAAACATACAAAGAATAACAGTTTCACGATGAGCCGTGACATTAAATAAGCAAAACAAGATATTCTGATTTTATCTTAAACACTGGCCTATTACCTTAGGATCAAAATAAGTGTGGTATTTGAGTTTAGAGTCAATATTCTGGTCTCTGCACAAAAGTAATGCCTTTCTTTGGCACTGACAGATCATTAAGCATTCATCTCAACTGTTTCAATGTAAAAAATAGCTTACTATCTTTGTCAGCAAATAACCTGCCATGCCTTCAATTAGACAAATTCACTTATATTTCTACCCCAAACTATATCCAGTGCCCTACATCCATTTCACCAGAGAAATTAGAAGTTTTGGCTAGTAACTCTGTTTATTTTGGTATTAGATAGTGTAGCAAACTGAACATTTAAAATATGATTTTTTAAAAAAGACTCTCATATAACTACCACAAAATAGACAACCCTGGTGGTCCAGTGGTTAGGGCTCTGTGTTTCCACTGCCAAGGGTATGGGTTCAATCCCTGGTAGGAGAACTAAGATCCCTCAAGCTGTGTGGTGTGGACGAAAAAAAAAAAAAAAAGTAAAGAAAAAGGCTCTTAGGTAACTATCACAAAATACTGAACAGATAACTAGAAGTCCAAGGCTGGTTTTTCCACTGGGCTGTAGACCTGCCTGTTCAGCTTCTGGACTCCACAAGTGCGAACTCGAACTCATATTTTGCCTCAAACTGCCTGTGCTCTGTAGAGCTATCAGCGTCACCTCCATCCACCTAGCTGACCAAGTTAGAAACCCGGATTCTCTCTGATCATCTCTGTGCTTTCCTTCCTGTATCCAACTACTTTCCAGGTACTTCCCACTGTGTGTGCATGCTCAGCTGTGTCTGACTCTTCTGCAGCCCCACGGACTGTAGCCCGCCCTGGGATAGAACCCATGTCTCCTGCATTGGCAGGCAGATTCTTTATCAATGTGATACCCAACACAGCTTCCCTGCATCTGACCTTTCTCTTCCTCACTGCCAGGATATGCTTTTTAAAGCCCAAGTATATGTCTTTACTTGCTCAAAAGCCTTACTTTTTCTCCTGTTTTCAACGGAATAGCCTAAATCTCTTAGAATAGCACCCAAGCTTTCCATTATTCAGTCCACTCTCCCACTGCCTCTTGTTTGGATGATGCCCAGGGTTTAACTTCCACTGGTCACTGAATGATTGCACAAAGTGGTCAATGCCACTGAAAGAAGTTTTCTTACTCACAGTTCCCAGGAGAAAGGGGCACACATCAAGCCATGCGGGGCCACACGGGGAAGCACTGGGTTCAGTCAGGAGGCTGAAGGAGGGAGGGGAGAAGATGGCCCAGAGTTTAGGGTGGCTTCTGTGGGAAGAAATAGATGAGGTAGAGTAGATAAGTTTGAGCAAACTTGGGATTGGATAGTTGGAATCAGGTTGGTCTCTAATTCTCCACTACTTGGCCCTGGGGTGATTTAGGGAAGGGGAAATATTGGCTTGGTATGTGGGAGTTAGCTAAAGGAAGTGGTTAGGATATGGGCTTTGGATCAGTTGCTTTGTCCATGGAAGGCAAGTTGTTTGTTACTCCTGGAATTAGCTCATCCTCAGATGAACAGTTCCTCCCAGGGCTGCAAGGCCCTAAAATGTCAAAGCATTATAAAATGTAAAATAAAAAACATGATTAATACACATTCCTTTCCCATGAACCCTCTGTTCACAGCTCTAGTCACCCCAGAAAATGTCCTTATGAATAAGTTCTGTAGTGCCTCTCTCAACACTCCGCCACCACCCAGAGCCCTGACTGAGTAACGCCCCCAAGTCTGGTACCATGGAACATGACCCTTCCCTGTCCCTCTCCCCCTGGACAGTAATGGCCCTGGACACAGGCAACCACTCCACAGAGGGGCTGGTCACCTGTGACCAGTGTGACCTGCCTGAAAGAGATGAATTGGGCCGATCAGATTTCCTCTTTTAAGGATTTAAAATGAGAGCCATAAAAAGAGATAGCAAATTGATGTTAAGATGAACTGGGAGGTTCTGAAGTAGCCTCAGGACCTTTGCAAACTATGTGTGCTGTGTGTGTAAACCTTTCCTCCCACTGTAATCTATGAAAGTGAAGTCAATCAGTCGTGTCCGACTCTTTGGGACCCGTGGACCGGTAGCCTACCAGGCTCCTCCGTCCATGGGATTCTCCACGCAAGAATACTGGAGTGGGTTGCCATTTCCTTCTCCAGGGGATCTTCCCAAATACCACAAATAGTCCATAATAATTATCTGGGGCTAGTGCTAGAGTTTTGCTCTGTTTTGAATGTTTCTTTCAAGTACCAGCATTAACAGAGATCCACAGAGACTGACAAAATGTAAACTCAGACTGGATCAGGTCAGAGAGGGAGGGTGCAATGAAGCCCCCAAGTGTGTTGCAAAGTGTTTTAAATTTCATATAAACATTGAAAGGACCACGATCTAGTGCAAAGGCACTTTCCAGCTTCAAAGCAATCTCCAGTTTTATTTAAAGTTCTCATACCCGACTACACTGCTGGAAAAAAAACACTCTGGGCAGAGGCCAAGCATTGCTCCCCCTCCTCTAGGTAGCGCAGAACCAAATCCGCAGACTTTGTCGATTGCTTCTGTCTGGGCAGACCAGCCTGGATCGACTGCTCCCGTCTGGCCCGTCTGCGGGCGCGGGAAAAGAGTTTGAATCCAGCCTGACTGCCGCAGCGACCTCCTCAACCTTCACAATCCTGATCAGCCTCAGACGCCTCCTCCCTTTACATCCTTGACTCCTGGAGGTCTCTCGAATCACGAGAGTGGAAACGGAGACGCTCAAGCCGCCGCCATGTCCGAGGCTTATTTCCGGGTGGAGTCGGGTGCGTTGGGTTCTGAGGAGAATTTTCTTTCCTTGGACGACATTCTGATGTCCCACGAGAAGCTCCCGGTGCGCACGGAGATCCCCATGCCGCGCCTCGGCGCTTTCTTCCTAGACCGGAGCGGAGGGGCCGAGACTGACAACGCGATCCCTGAGGTAAGCTATCCCGTCTGGAAAAACTACAACTCCGAGTAGGACTTGCGGGCTTCGGGGCGCCGCGTCGCCGGGCGCGATGCCCTCTGGGATTTGCAGTTTTACAGGGAGGCCGAGCCGCGCGCTGAATCCTGTTCGCTGCGCGCCCCACTCCCACCCCCCAGCCTTGGCGACCCCTGCGGAAACTAAATTTATACTGGGTCGTCAGGCTCCCTCCAACACGGATTTCGTTTTTGAAACTATCCAAATTGAGCAGTGTGTTTTCAACCGGTGTGTGTTGATGCTTAAGGATTGGCGCCTACGGACTACTTGACCAGGGTTCTGATCATTTTTTGCCTTAAAGCACAACAACAGTGTTGGCTTCTGTAGGAGCAAATGATGTCTGGGAGCTGCAAATTGCTATATTCGTTCCTGAAATGATGATGGCATGAGCAACCATTTCCTGAAAGCTTTTAGTGCGGGCATCTATTACCCCTTTAGTCCTTTAACAACCCTATAGTCAGATGTTACACATAAAGAAACTGAAGCCTAGATATGTTGGGTAACTTGGCCAGGGTGCCAGGGTCTTCTTGTAAGTGGGGAGCTGGGATTCGAACTTAGTACTGCATGACTTCAAATTCGAGTTTGTCCCAGGAACATGACTTGTAATGGTTCTTATTTTAAAATACTTATTTATTTATTTGTCTGCGTGGGCGTCTTAGTTGCCACATGCGAACCCTTAGTTTTGGCATGTGGGATCTGGTTCCCTGACCAGGGATGGAACCTGCCCCAGCCTGCATTGGGGGCTTGGAGTCTTAGCCACTAGACCATCAGGGAAGTCCCATAATGGTTATTATTATTTTTTTAATTTCTATTTAACCTAAGTTTTGTTTAGAAGGGCGTTTTTGTTTGGTCTGTTTTGAGTTATTTTTATCAAAGTGAGACATATGCAAAGTTTAAAAAGCCAAATAATACCCAAAGATTTATAGGAAAAAATAGGAGGCCCTGCCTTGCTCTCCCTGTGTCCTTTCCATTTCCACAGGATATGTCTCCTGTTTTCATAGTCTCTTCAAAATTCACCTCCTTATTTCTAATTAATGTTCTTAAATTTATCTTGAGTTTTTAAACATTTAGACATTATTTTTTGACTTTCCATTAGAGTAGTTAATTTGTTGGGTCTCTTACACACAGATAAACAGAGGTGTACCATCCATATTTTATTAATATTTCCTTCGTTTTTACTTAATGTCCTTTTTCTGTTCCAGGTTCCCATCCAGGACACCAAATTGCATTTAGTAATTGTGTGTCCTTAGGCTCCTCTTGGCTTTGACAGTTTATCAGACTTTTCTTGTTTTTAATGACCCTGAATTTTGTGGAGTGCTGGCCAGGTATTTTGTTGAGAATATTCCTCATTTGGGATTTGTCTGTTGGTTTTCTCATGATTAGACTGTGTTTTGAGGAGGAAGATCAATAGAGGTAAAGTGCCATTTTTACCACATCTTAACAAGTGTATATGCCATCAGCATGACTTGTGTTGATAGGAACCTTGATCACTTGAGCTATGTGGGATTTGTCAGGATTCTTCATTGTAAAGTTACTATGTTTTTCCACCTTTCCAGACTGTTCTCTCTGGAAGGAAGTCATTATGTACAGCCATACTGAAGGAGAGGGGAGTTATGGTCCCCTTCTTTGAGGGCACAATGTCTACATATACTATTTAGGATTCTTCTGCGTGGGAGATTTGTGTAGGAAGGTGTTTACTGACATATTTCATTTCATTCATAGACACAAGGCTATCAGATTTTCTATTCTAGTTTTACTCTTGGTACATGTTTTTTTTGTCCTAGGAATTTGACTATTTCACCTAAATTTTCAAATATAGTGGTATAATGTTGTTCAAAATATCCTTTTACTATCTTTTAAACATCTGTACAATTATAGCTGTGTCCCACTTTTTATTCTTGATGTTGAGAAATTATGATCTCTTTCTTAAGTAGTCTTACTAGGAGTTTATCACTTGTAGCAGTCTTTAAAAAGAACTGAATAATAACTCTGTTAGCTTTCTCATTTGTACCTTCATTTTTAGGTCATTTAGTTCTTATCTTAATTAGTTCTTTTCTTCTACTTTCTTTGGACTTAATTTTCTTTGTTCTCTTGCATCCATTCACATTTTGAGATGGGTACCTAGGTCATTGATTTTTCAACTTTCTTTTTTACATTTTTAGCTGTGCTTTTCCTGTAGCTTTAACTACATTTCACAAGTTTTTATTTGATTTCCTAATTTTCACTGTGAATTCTTCTTTGACTCGTGAATTATTGAGAAGACTGGTGCTTAGGTCCAACCATCTGGGGACTTCGCTACGTACAGTTTGGATTTTGATTTCTGGCTTAGTTCCACAGTGGCCAAACAACATAGTCTGAATGATTTCAGTTTTTTGAAAGTTAGCATTTGCTTTAAACCTCAGCATAAGATAACCATTCGGTTTGTGCTTGAAAGGGCTTCCCTGTGGCTCAGCGGTAAAAAATCCATGTGTCACAGCAGGAGACTCAGGTTCAATTCCTGGGCCAGGAAGATCCCCAGGAGAAGGAAATGGCAATCCACTCCAGTATTCTTGCCTGGGAAATCCCATGGACAGAGGAGCCTGGCAGGCTACAGTTCATGGGGTCACAAAAGAGTCGAACATGACTTAGCAACTAAACAACAGCGATGTGCTTGAAAAGTTCGATATTGTGAAGTCATGGTCTGCAGTACATAATCTATATGTAAATTAGGTGAAGTTTTTATTTGTTTTGTTGAGATTGTCTGTATTGTTATTGATTTTTTTGTTTGCTCCTTCTCCTTTATTGAAAGGAGATATGTTAAAGTCTCCCATGATGATTATAGATTTGCCATTTTTCCTTTTCTGTTAATTTAGACAGATATTTCTGTTTTTCTAATAGATTTAATGACCATTTTATTATCAGATTTCCCTCTTTATCTCTAGTAATGCTTCTTTCTTTCTTTTTTTTTTTTTTTTGCTTCTTTCTTTTGGTTACTGTTTGCATAACATTTTTTCCATCCTTCTATTTTCTGTTATCTGCAGTTGGATAGTTTTTATATACATTAGTTAGGAAAACTTTCCCTTTGTGTCACGTTTTTGTTCTTCACTCTGTTTTTGGTATAGAAATCCGTTTTCTGACTCCATTCCATCATGACATAAAACTTCAGCCCACACAGTTCATTTCTTAAGTCAGAACTACATCTTCTGTGTTTGGCAGTCATTCCCCTAGAGAGAACAGGCAGTACTGATATTCATTCATTCCCTCAGGTCACGTGCATAGTAACACATTTACTATGTTACTTGTCTTTAAAACCTACAATCCTGTGTGCTACAGGGCACAAAGCTTGAACTCCCTTTGTGGCTGGCAAAGGGACTTTTTGACAACAAGCGGCGGATCCTTTCAGTGGAACTTCCCAAGATCTACCAGGAGGGTTGGAGGACTGTGTTCAGTGCAGATGCCAACGTGGTGGACCTCCACAAAATGGGACCACATTTCTATGGTTTCGGCTCCCAGCTCCTGCATTTTGACAGTCCAGAGAATGCCGACATCTCCCATTCTCTCCTGCAGGCAAGTAATTGACATGAAAACTTACGGCATTGCACAGGACTCAGGAGACAGCCATGCTGGCCACCAGATGTTACTTTTCCCCAGGGGAGTGTATGATTTATGTGATCAGTATGGTGTTATTCTAGGTCAGCCTACAGTTAGGCCGTGTTTGCCTATTGTGTATACATGTAACTATGACTTGTGTGCTGCTCTTCATATTTGCTTGCTAAGAGTTGGAACCAACAGGAAATCCTGGAAATAAGAAAGGGGTAGTGGTTGATCACAGGTGATAGGCAGAGGAGGCTCAGACCTCCTTCTGACTAAACCAGATTCTTGCCTTTAAATGTTCAGGGATTTAAAAAAAAATGTATCTGATTTCTCTCTGGCACTTCTTCCTCAGACGTTTGTTGGACGTTTCCGCCGCATCATGGATTCCTCCCAGAACGCTTACAATGAAGACACGTCGGCACTCGTGGCCCGGCTAGACGAGATGGAGAGAGGCTTGTTTCAAACAGGGCAGAAAGGACTGAATGACTTTCAGTGTTGGGAGAAGGGGCAAGCGTCTCAGCTCACAGCTTCCAACCTGGTTCAGAACTACGCGAAGAGAAAATTCACTGACATGGAAGACTGAAGGCCAGAAGAACACAGAATTTCTCCCTGTAGACTTATCCCTCCGTGCGTCCTTGATAGGAGCCAAGTTGACCTTGTAAAGGGCCAGAATCACGTCCCATCTTGTGGCTTATTCCCTGTAGCAGCGTTAGGAGTGGTATGATCTGGTGGGGAAACGACATGCTGGGGGTTGTCCCTGGCCCTCTGAGTCTTCCAGGACTGTCCTACCTGCTGACCCACAGTCTAGGCCTCCTTAACCCAGGAACCCACAGCCAAGGTCCTTCATAAAGAAGGATCATTAACACATACATCGCAATAGAGTTAGAACTGGGATTCCTTGTGTCTGGGAGTTTGGACAGCCTTCGATGTCCAGTTTCACCAGCTCCAAAGGATGGGTACAATTGGACCTTCCCAGCCTGCTCATAAGACGTCCTCTTGAGCTGAACTGCCTCATCTTCCTTGTGGTTGTACAAAGGACAGTACCCCCGGAGATGCTGACCCTCCTTGTAAGTATCTCCTGCCACCTGCCTATGGGGAATTACCCAGTTTCCAAAAACAGTTGCCAGGAATAAGAAAGGAAAAGGGGAAAGGCCGATGGGTGGCCTGGCTTTTACTAAAGAGAAGATGTTGCTTTCCTTTTCTGTGATGAGGGCTTCATACACTGGACTTCACAGAACTCTACAGTCAGCCTAGATGGGAAGTGGTTAAACTGAGCTTGTTTTTGCCTCTGAGATCCTCAGTTACTTCTTGCCTTCCCTAGGAAAGCTGTCAGAAAGTCATTTGGAATTGCAAAGTAGTTATTAAAGGGTGTTAACCAGCCCTTCTTACATTGAGATCAGGACTCCAGTGTTGCTGATTAAGAGCTCTGTTTGAGGAGCTTAGCATGGCAGACGTGAGTGGGCTAGAGACCTCGGTCATAGTTTTTTCCTCTTCAAGAAATTTTGCAATATGATTTTATAGTGGATTCCTGACCAGTTACCAAGAGTCTGTGTAAGCAACCACAAAACTCTTTCCCTGGAGAGCAAGGAAGAAACCCCAGCAGGGTAGGAAACGGCATCCCTGGGACCCACTGGACCTTTTGAAGGACAGTAATCACCATGCCATGGCTCCCTTCCCAGCTTCCCACAGCTGGTGAAAATCACCTTTGTCAGTGGAAATCACAGTGGAATTTGGGTCTCCAGATTGGGCAGATGTCTTGATGCAAACTTAGAATGTCAGAAATGTTTTTTAAATGCCTGTTTTAAGATGGAACTGATGTTTTTAAAGTTTTATTTTGGTGCTAAATAAATGATCCACTTTGCACATGAATATGGTCTGTACAAGTGCTATTTCTGGAACTCGAGTACTACAGATGATCAGACAAAGCTCTCAGAGAATTTTATCTTTGATTATACTTGACAGTAATGCCCAAATAAATCCATGTTTTAGCAACTGCTCTTTTGTTTGCACAATACTTATAAATATGGGAGACATTCCCTATAGGGATGGGCTGTGTTCTAGAGAAGAGGGACTTCCGTTGATGTCACAGCATTCACATGTAGCCCGGACCCCAAGAAATAATTCAGAGTCAGTGAGAAAAGCATACTATTTACTATTTAATTTTTGAATTCACAGACAGCTTTGTTTATAAAGCCAATCCTAAGGCTGCTACCATTGTTTTTTGCCATGCCACTCTGCATGTGGGATCCTAGTTCCCTGACCAGGGACCAAACCCACGACCCCTGGAGTGGAAGCTCAGAGTCTTTGACTACCGGACCACCAGGGACCCTAGTGCCGTTTTTTATTTTATTAGAAACAGTTTTTTCCTCAGAGGCCACACATCAAGAATATGTGAGTACGCGCATGCAAAATATATTTCATTTTAAATTTTGAGCAAATTATATTGCAAGGAGCTTCTGAAGCCCCATCTCCAAATTACAAATTTGCCTTCCAGGCTGTCAATTCCAAACCCTCTTCCCCACAACCATCCCCCAAATCAGTCTCTTGGTGCCTTCAAAGAGGTGATTTTTTTAAGTCAACAAATTGGCTCAAATACCAAATAACTCTTAACAACTTATTGACCAGAGATATATTAATATGTCTTTTGTTACCCAAACGTTATTGACTGGAGTGTTTCAATATTCACTTACAAAACAAATCACTGACCACAGGCGTTAGTTTCTGCAAAAATCCCCCAGTCACTAAAAATCAAGGGGGGATGTACATTCTTTTCCCTTAAGGGCTCTTTCCCCAGGTAATTCTGGCCTTAATTATATACAAAAGACCTCGCCATCTTCAGACTTTCCCTTGAGGTACAAGTTGCTGAGAGGAGCCGAGGCTTGGTCTCCTAGGTCAGTTCCTTACTCTCCTGACCTCTGTGTTTTGGATGGCTCCAGCCTCGATCCTTGGACCTCTCCTAACCATTCTGACTCCCTCCAATGTCGTTTGTCAAGTTTTAAATACCACCTCCTATATGCTGATGACCCCCACATTCCATCTCCAGCCGGACCTCCTTTAAACTCCAAACTTGCAGCCAACCACCTTGACATTCCCCTTTAACATCTAGATCCCACGTGGCTAGGACTGAAGCCCTAATCTTACTCTCAGTCTCTTCCTGTCCTCTCCATCATCTCTGTTTCTGACCACTCCATCTTTCCTTACTGCTTATGACAAGAATGTAGGAATCCTCCTTGGCCATCTTTCTCTTACTCTTATTATCCTTTGGATCAACTTTAAAATCATTGGCAGAACCTGCCCATATCCTCCCCACCTCCACTCCTGTCGAATGGCTGTGGTTACATCCCACCTGCCTCCCTGCATTCATTCACCAGCACCACCAGCCCCCTAGCCTTCAGATTCTTCTTACCAAAGCAACCAGAGTGATCTTGTTCAAAAATAAATCAGGGACTACCCTGGTGGTCCAGTGGTTGAGACTCTTCACTCCCAATGAGGGAAGACCTGGGTTCGATCCCTGGGTTGGGAAGATCCCTGGAGGAGGGTATGGCAACCCACTCCAGTATTCTTGCCTGGAAAGTCCCACAGACAGAGGAGCCTGGCAGGCTACAGTCCATGGGGTTGCAAAAGAGTAGGACATGACTGAGTGACTAAACAGCTGTAAGCCAGGGAACTAAGATCCCTGCATGCCAGGGAGTACAGCAGAAAACAAACAAACAAAAACCAATCAGATCTTATTAGTTCTCTACTCAAACCCTCCCTGGTCAGAAAAAAGCCACTCTTGTCATCAGTTCAGTTCAGTTCAGTTCAGTCACTCAGTCATGCCCGACTCTTTGCGACCCCATTGACTGCAGCACGCCAGGCCTCCCTGTCCATCACCAACTCCCAGAGCTTACTCAAGCTCATGTCCATTGAGTCAGTGATGCCACCCAATGGTCTCATCCTCTGTCGTCCCCTTCTCCTCCCGCCCTCAATCTTTCCCAGCATCAGGGTCTTTTCAAATGAGTCAGCTCTTTGAGTCAGTTGGCCAAAGTGTTTGGAGTTTCAGCTTCAGCATCAGTCCTTCCAATGAATATTCAGGATTGATTTTCTTTAGGGTTGACTGGTTTGATCCCCTTGCAGTCCAAGGGACTCTCAAGAGTCTTCTCCAACACCACAGTTCAAAAGCATCAATTCTTTGGTGCTCAGCTTTCTTTATAGTCTAACTCACATCCATACATGACTACTGGAAAAACCATAGCCTAGACTAGACAGACCTTTGTTGACAAAGTAATGTCTCTGCTTTTTTTTTTTTTTTTTGTCTCTGCTTTTTACTATGGTGTGTAGGTTGGTCATAACTTTTCTTCTAAGGCGTAAGTGTCTTTTAATTTTATGGCAGTAGTCACCACCTGCAGTGATTTTGGAGCCCAAAAGAATAAAGTCTGTCACTGTTTCCACTGTTTATCCATCTATTTGCCATGAATTGATGGGACTGGATGCCATGATCTTAGTTTTTTGAATGTTGAGCTTTAAGCCAACATTTTCACTCTCTTTCACTTTTATCAAGAGGCTCGTTAGTTCTTATTCACCTTCTGCCGTAAGGATGGTGTTATCTGCATATCTGAGTTTATTGATATTTCTCCTGGCAGTCTTGATTCCAGCTTGTGCTTCATCCAGCCCAGCATTTCTCATGATGTACTCTACATATAAGTTAAATAAGCAGGGTGACAATATACAGCCTTGACGTACTCCTTTTCCTATTTGGAACCAGTCTGTTGTTCCATGTCCAGTTCTAACTGTTGCTTCCTGACCTGCATATAGGTTTCTCAAAAGACAGGTCAGGTGGTCTGGTATTCCCATCTCTTTCAGAATTTTCCAGTTTGCTATGATCCACACAGTCAAAGGCTTTGGCATAGTCAATAAAGCAGAAATAGATATTTTTCTGGAACTCTCTTGCTTTTTCAATGATCCCCGTGGATGTTGGCAATTTGATCTCTGGTTCCTCTGCCTTTTCTAAAACCAGCTTGAACATCTGGAAGTTCACAGTTCACGTGTTGTTTTAAGCCTGGCTTGGAGAATTTCGAGCATTACTTTACTAGCATGTGAGATGAATGCAATTGTGTGGTAGTTTGAGCATTCTTTGGCATTGCCTTTCTTTGGGATTGGAATGAAAACTGACCTTTTTCAGTCCTGTGGCCACTGCTGAGTTTTCCAAATTTGCTGGCATATTGAGTGCAGCACTTTCACAGCATCATCTTGTAGGATTTGAAATAGCTCAACTGGAATTCCATCACCTCCACTAGCTTTGTTCGTAGTGATGCTTCCTAGGCCCACTTGACTTCGCATTCCAGGATGTTTGGCTCTAGGTGAGTGATCACACCACTGTGATTATCTGGGTTGTGAAGATCTTTTTTGTACAGTTCTGTGTATTCTTGCCATCTCTTCTTAATATCTTCTGCTTTTGTTAGGTCCATACCATTTCTGTCCTTCACTGAGCCCATCTTTGCACGAAATGTTCCCTTTGTATCTTTAATTTTCTTGAGATCTCTAGTCTTTCCCATTCTATTGTTTTCCTCTATTTCTTTGCATTGATCACTGAGGAAGGCTTTCTTATCTCTCCTTGCTATTCTTTGGAACTCCGCATTCAATTGGGTATATCTTTCCTTTTCTCCTTTGCTTTTTGCTTTTCTTCTTTTCACAGCTATTTGTAAGGCCTCCTTAGACAACCATTTTACTTTTTTGCGTTTCTTTTTCTTGGGAATGGTCTTTCTCCCTGTCTCCTATACAATGTCATGAACCTCCATCCATAGTTCATCAGACACTCTGTCTATCAGATCTAGACCCCTAAATCTGTTTCTCAGTTCTACTGTATAATCGTAAGGGATTTGATTTAGGTCATACCTGAATGGTCTAGTGGTTTTCCCTACTTGCTTCAATTTAAGTCTGAATTTGTCAATAAGGAGTTCATGATCTGAGCTACAATCAGCTCCAAGTCTTGTTTTTGCTGACTGTATAGAGCTTCTCCATCTTTGGCTGCAAAGAATATTATCAATCTGATTTCGGTGTTGACCATCTGGTGATGTCCATGTGTAGAGTCTTCTCTTGTGTTGTTGGAAGAGGGTGTTTGCTGTGACCAGTGTGTTCTCTTGGCAAAGCTCTGTTAGCCTTTGCCCTGCTTTGTTCTGTACTCCAAGGCCAAATTTGCCTGTTACTCCAAGTGTTTCTTGGCTTCCTCCTCCTGTCATACTAGTACCATTTGTTAAAAGTCTGTCTTTACCCCAGTGATTGGGTATTGAATTTTCTTCTTATTTAGTAGAAATAATTTGTTCCTCATTTTAAATTAAAATTTCACTGTCTAAGAGATTTCTGAGTGTTTTAGAGACCTTCTTTTTAGTCTCTCAGCACCACTGAACCTCTGAACCACTGAACCTGAGAAGTTTCTGGAACCACTGTGTCTGACATAGTGAAACTGGAATGCAGAAACATGAGCCTCTCACTCAAGTTCATACAGAAGTTAGTCCCAGTCTGAGTCTCTCTGTTATTTTCTGTTCCACCGTCCTTCAAGAAGTACGAGGAGAGCTTTTCATCTTTATGCTTGAGACAATTGTGTTTAAGTAAAAATATTTTACACTGATCTTGGCAAAAGAAAATAATTGTGGAGGCCATACATGCATTTCTGAAAGTAGGTGTCTTTGTGTTCAAGAGAAAAATCTATACTTGAAGTAACTTGTTGCACAAAATATAGGCTAAATGCTTAAATTGTAAGAATTACTCCAAGAACCTTAATTTCTTCTGGAAACCCAGCTTTCCCTAACTTTAATTAAGTCCTTTTCTAATGTAGGTAAACTGAAATTTTCAATATTGATTGCACATAGAAACAATTTTTAAAGGACAGCTGAATGCCCTGAACCTAAAGAAAAGTGTCTACAGTTTGGAATTCTCTTGCCAATTCTTGATAGTGGCATTTTGAATGAATAATAAATCTTCCATCATTAATGAGTAGTGAATAAAATATATAGGAAATCAAGAGCAAGTCTGAGAAAATATACAGCTACCCTCTAATGAAAGCAGATGATTAACACAGGTGACAGGCCCAGCCTGTCTTTGTTTGAGCTCGTTTTGTTGATTTTTCCAGGCTTCTGCCTTTCTGCCTTGCTAATTAAAGGAGACATGGTGCAATGAGACACAGCCAGACACAGCTTGCTTGCCAAGCAGCCTTCCTCTAGGACATGAAACGAACCTTCTCCTGCCTGGGTGTGCTCTCCTGTTGCCTGCATTGTGAGCTAAAGGAAGGTATACGGCTGGCCAGAAAATTTGTTCTGGTTTTTCCAAAGGATTGAGTGGAAGCCCAATGCAAAGGAGACCACATCCAGAAGCCAGATGCTGTCTGTCAGGGATCAGAGTCAAGTCAACTAAAGGGGCGTCATTTCATTAAACTTTTTTATTTGAAAATAATTTCAGACTTATACAATAGTTGTAAAACTAATATAGAGAGTTCCTCTATATCCTTCACCCAGCTTTCCCTAACATCTTACACAGTTGTGGTACATTTATCAAGTACCGTTAACTAAGTCACAGGCTTTAGTCAGATTTCAGCAGACTTTTTGTCCTTTTACTCTTCCAGAATCCAGTCCAAGCTTCTACTTTGTATTTAGGGAGCAATATTTGCTTCTTATGTGGACCATTTTTACAATCTGTATTTAATTTGTTACAATATTATTTCTGTTTTGTGGTTTTGGGTTTTTTTTTTTTTTTTTTCTTTTTTTGGGGGTGGGGGTTTTTTTTTGGCTGTGAGGCATGTGGGATCCTAGCTCCCCAACTGGGGGTCAAACCCGGCCTTGCTGCATTGGAAGACAAAGTCTTAATCAATGGGCCACCAGGGAAGGCCCTGAGAGCAGTCATTTTTGAGAGCAATTTTGACAAACAAAACAGCATCAGACTCTTCCCTCTGTTAATTTCAGAAGGTAGGCTCATTGGAAAGGCGTTGTTTCCTTGGGTGCATAACTGGAGCCAAGTAGGAGCCTAGCAGGGCTTGCTCAGGAGCAGGCTGTCCGTGGGCTCCTCGAGAAGGGATAGAGGATTTGCTTTTCACCTGAAATTTTCACTTTTCCCCCAGTCCTTGCATCTGATGGGAAACGGCCGTTTTCATTTTACCTCAAGCTTTTCGCTTTCTCTCTGTGACAGCAGTAACTTGATTTTCTCCCCTTTCCCTTCTGACACATACTCGCTAATTTTCTTTGTGTCTAAATGAGTTTAAAATGAGCTCGGCTTTATACACCAACATTATTAACAAATGTCAGCACGGCTCTGAAAATAGTGCCTGAGACCTGCTGCTGTTTCAGAACCCATAAAGGGAGCACAGAGAACCAGCTAATTCTTGCACTCTTCTCCCACCTATGGCCAATTTAAAAGAAAAAAAAAAAAAAAAAATCCCAGAGGTTTATAGCTTTGTGACATTCTCTGCTCCTGTATCACCCTTGAGAGAGAAGGTGTGTGTATGTGTTTTTTTTTAATTTTTTTGATTGTTGCATGATTTGCATGACTCTCTTTCTGGGCAAATAAAATTCTTCCCTGAAGACAGTTTCTTTGGCTGATTTAGGAAAGTAGTGCTGTGTGCTAAGTCGATTTGGTCACGTCTGACTCTTTGCAACTCCGTGGACTGTAGCCCGCCAGACTCCTCTGTCGTGGGATTCTCCAGGCAAGAATACTGGAGTGGGTTGCCATGCCCTCCTCCAGGGGATCTTCCCAACTCAGGGATCAAACCCATGTCTCTTAAGTCTCCTACATTGGCAGGTGGGTTCTTTACCACTAGCGCCACCTGGGAAGCCTTTGAGGGGGGAAAGCTGGAAAGGAGGTGAGGAGTTAAAAGGTATAGATTTAGGGGCAACAAGGGAGACAGGTGAGAGAAAGATGGTGTGGTTTTTTGAAGGAAATGTGTAGTGAGGAGGCATTTTTTGATGCTTGAAGAAAGACAGAAACCAGTGGTTAAAAGCAACCATTATTGGGGTCACTGGAGGCAGGGATGACAGCAGTTGTTCCCGGAGAGTGGCTTTATCTTAATGGGAACAAGAGAGCTTGGCGCTTGGCTATCTCTTAGGTTCAAGAGCAAGACATTTAAAAAACTTTTCAAAAGACACTGTCATTTTCTAATTTAGCAGTGTATGTTCACGCATTTCTGCGTCCAAGAGAACAGATTAAGTAAAGTGCTTCTTTTCAGTCCCTGAGCAGTCCAGCAAGTGTTTTCTGAGGTTTTGAGCCAACTTAGCCCCAGATCAACATTTCAGAAGGTTCTACTGGCTGAATTTTCAGATTGTTTCAAAGATTTGTAGGGAATGAAAGTGAAGTATAAGTTGCTCAGTTGTGTCCAATTCTTTGCGACCCCATGGACTGTAGCCCACCAGGCTCTTCTGTCCATGGGATTCTCCACCCAAAAATACTGGAGTGGGTTGCCATTCCCTTCTCCAGGGGATCTTCCTGACCCAGGCAGATTCTTTACCATCTGAGCCACCAGGAAAGCCCCATCAGTTCAGTTCAGTTCAGTCGCTCAGTCGTGTCCGACTCTTTGCGACCCCATGAATCGCAGCATGCCAGGCCTTCCTGTCCATCACCAACTCCCAGAGTCTACTCAAACCCATGTCCGTCGAGTTGGTGATGCCATCCAACCATCTCATCCTCTGTCGTCCTCTTCTCCTCCTGCCCCCAATCCCCCCTAACATTCAGAAAACTAAGATCATGGCATCTGGTCCCATCACTTTATGGGAAATAGATGGGGAGACAGTGGAAACAGTGTCAGACTTTATTTTTTGGGGCTCCAAAATCACTGCAGATGGTGATTGCAGCCATGAAATTAAAAGACGCTTACTCCTTGGAAGGAAAGTTATGACCAACCTAGACAGCATATTAAAAAAAGCAGAGACATTACTTTGCCAACAAAGGTCCGTCTGGTCAAGGCTATGGTTTTTCCAGTGGTCATGTATGGATGTGAGAGTTGGACTGTGAAGAAAGCTGAGTGCCGAAAAATTGATGCTTTTAAACTGTGGTGTTGGAGAAGACTCTTGAGAGTCCCTTGGACTGCAAGGAGATCCAACCAGTCCATCCTAAAGGAGATCAGTCCTAGGTGTTCATTGGAAGGACTGACGCTGAAGCTGAAACTCCAGTACTTTGGCCACCTCATGCAAAGAGCTGACTCATTGGGAAGCCCCATAGCACACCATATAACATGATATATCACGTTTATGTATAGTCAACAGTGAAAATTATGTTCTCCAATGTTTAAAGCATTTTTATTTATTTTTTAAAAATTGCATTTATTTATTTTGTGTATATCGTATGTGTTTGTTCTGACTGCTCTGGCTCTTTGTTGCTATGCGGGCTTTCCTCTAGTTGTGGTGAGCACGGGCTCCTCTCTGGTTGCAGTACTTGGGATTCTCACTGCGGTGGCTTCTCTTGTTGTGGTGCACGGGCTCCAGGACACCCAGGCTGCAGTAGTTGTGGCTTCTAGACTCTAGAACACAGGCTTGTGAGCTTAGTTGCACACAGGCTTAGTTGCTCTGCAGCATGTGTGATCTTCCTTGATCAGGGATCAAACTTGTGTGTCCTATATTGGGAGGCGGATTCTTTACCACTGAAGCCCTTTAAGGCATTTTTAAAAGAAATCAATAAAAATTGGAAAAATCTCACTCCATTTTGAAAGACTGTTATTTCCACAGACCATTGTGATTTTTAAAGGCTTTTCTGCTGCTGTAAAGTCAGACAAAGAAACCATAGGGGAAAAAATGTCTTGGCAGATGCATCTGTTGAGTCAAGTGTTTAGCTGAGTTACATGGAGGTGGATGAACTGCCTTGCTTAATTACGGCCCAAGCATATCCACCTCCTTCAGTGTCATCCATACCACATGGCAAGGTCCCTTGGGGACTCACGTGGTGAAATAAATCTCTCAGCAAAGAACTTATGTCTTCAGGCCTCCGAGATGGCCTTTAACCCGGGAAAGCCAAAGACAGAGAACTAATGTAGGGGTGACTTCTCAGTAACATTCTCTGGGGGACCCCTTTGTTCAGTGATGCCACGCCTGTTCCCTTCTTAGAAGTGTAACGGACAGTAAATGTCTCCTGGATGGCCCCCTCATTCCCTGTCTGGTTCGGGCCAAAGTGCAGGAAGGTGCGAGCCAGTTTTCCCAGTTCGAGGGTGGCCTGGGAGCCAAGTCAGCCACAGTTTACCCAGCTCTCTCTCTCCTGTCCACAGGATTGTTCTCCGTGCCTCTTCTCACCAAACTCCAGCCTCCAGCCTCCAGTCTGGGTTTTGTGCCCAGGATTTGTTTTGGAGGCTTCAAAGACAGCGTCGTGCCTGCCCCTTCCAAATTCTTCCCAGAATAAACAGATGGTGGAGGAATGGAGAGCTTCTTATCGTCTCCCTAAATTGGTAGCTGCTACCCAGTAGCTTAGAGCTGATGGGGCCCATAAGGATTAACTGCTTTACAGGCTGGTAAAATAACTCTTTATCATGTTACATTTAATACATGGAAAGGAATTCGTGTAACATATCTTTAGATTATGAAGTGTTATAATAACAAGAACACACAGGAACTTCCAGGCACTCAAGTTCTAGAAAATTATCAATGCTTCTGGTTCCTTCTGCATGATTTCCTGCTGCTCCCACCCCCAGAATTACCATGATCTTGGGTTTTATGTTTATTATGTCTTAAAAAAATTTGTTTTAACTGAGAGAGTAGCACTGACATATATACACTACCATGTGGAAAACAGATAGCTAGTGGGAGGGCACTCAGCTGGGTGCTCTGTGATGACCTAGAGGGGTGGGATGGAGGCAGTTGGGAGGGAGGCTGAAGAGGAAAGGGATATATGGATACTTAGAGCTGATTCACTTCCTTGTATGGAAGAAAGTAACACGACATTGCAAAGCAGTTGTTCTCCAATAATAAAAAAGGTTTTTTTGAGGTATGGTTGATTTACAAAGTTGTGTTAGTTTCAGGGGTACAGTCCCTTTGTTTTATAAATCTGATGAATATGTTGTTTTGATTTGGTTTTGAACTCTGCAAAAATAATTCCCTGCCACACACACGTTTCTTTCACTCAATTTTACATTTAAACTTTCAACCATGTTTTTGCAGTTCATTTTTACTGCTGAATGACTCTCTATTCTGGGAGCATGCCACGATCTCTATAAGCATTCTCTCATTACTGGACATATGGCCTGTTTCCAGTCCTTTTTTCTGTTACAGACATTGTCACTGTGCATATTTGTGCTCATATCTGAATCATTTACTTAAGAATCTCTCTCAGGGAAGTTTCACCTGAAAGTTAAATTGCTGGCTTGTGAATTCTGTGAGTGCTCAAGTTCACAGGATGCTTCCAGAATGTACCAGATTACTCTCCCATCTGCTCTGTATGAGTCCTCATCCCCAGATTTCTTAATTTTTGCCCAGCTAACGGGTATAAATTGATACCTCATAGTGATGCTGATTTGCATTTTCCTGAGCACTAATGAGGCTGAGTATTTTATTGTATGTTCATGGACCATTCATGCTTCCTCTTCGGTGAAATTCCTTTTTATGCGTCTTACCCATTTTTCTATGAGGACATTTGTCTTTTTCTTACTGACCTATAGAAGTATTCTGAATAGGAATCAGTTATCTGTGTTGTAAAATAAAAAAAAAACTCCCAGTTTGTGGCTTGTCCTTTAATTTTCTTTGTGGTATCTTTTAATGAATAGAAAAGTTCTTAACCTACTTTTTTTTTTTTTTTTTTTAGTAGAAGAGAAAATGGGCACAAATAGGTAAGAGGAATTTTCAACATAGGAGTGTTACTATAGAAGAATGATGTTGGACCCTTACCTAAAACCACATACAAAAATCAACTCAATGTGGGTTAAAAATCGAAACGTAAGAGTTTCAGTTTTGCAAGACGAGAAAGTTCTAGAGATCTGTTGCACTCCGTGTGAGTATATATAACACTGTTGAACTGTACACTGAGAGTGGTTAAGATGGTAAATTTTTATGTTATTTTTTTACCACAATTAAAAAATTTTAATGCTGTAGCTAATAATAGCTATTATTTATTGAGTGCTTACTCTGTGCCAGGCACCGCAACATCCACTTTATACACATTATCTTATTATCTCATTTACTCTTTACAACAACCCCGAGAGAGAAATTATTGTTTCCCCTCATTTTCCAGAGATAGAGACAGGCTCAGTGAGGTTAAACCACTGGTCAAGGTCACACAGCGACAAGCGCTGAGCCCAGGGCTGGAGCCCTGATTCAGGTGCTCCTGAAGGCGGAGCTTTGCTGCTCCTCTGTTCTGACCAGTAGGCAGCAAGAGCCCAGCCAGGGGCCGTGGACATCCTCTTCCCACCACACCACCGGGCATCTTTACTCTTCAGCGTTGGTCCTTCCAGCACAGCTTCCACACCATCCCTCTTAAGTATCTCCTTTGGGAGAGTTGGCCCAAGCTACGCCTATGTCATGTAACCATTATCTGCAATATAAATAGGATTCGTCTTTCTGTTTCAAAACACTGCTCATGTCATTGACAATTCATGCTCATTCCTGAGATACAAGTTACTATTTTTGAAGAGTTATTTTGTGTGGCATCTTGCCCCAGGGGCCCTTGGCCTGCTTAATCTGGTATCTTAATTGGCAGAACACAGTGCAGCCCTCTGGATTTGATTATGTGTCTAATCTGCAACTTTGGCTGTTCCCAAACCTCCCCTTCCTCCCTCCATACCCACCCCAACCCCTGGCTCAAAACGAAGTGCTGCGTGGCTGGGTGGCAGGCAGGTTTGCAGAAAGAAGAGCCCATGGGGCAAGACTGGCTGGTTTTCCACCCACTTCCAATGTAGATTTCACTGAGAAAAGAAGCTAATTCCACTCCTTCACTTCTCCAAGGATGCTCTACTCCAGTGGTCCCTAACCTTTTTGTCACCAGGGACCGGTTTCATGAGGACAGTTTTTCCATGGACCAGGGTTCTCAGGGGGAGGAGGGATGGTTTCAGCGTGATTCAAGCGCATTACATTTTTTGTGCACTTTTATTTCCATGATTGTTACAGTGGGTTATATAAGGAAATAATTATACAATTCACCATAATGTGGAATCAGTGGGAGTCCTGAGCTTGTTTTCCTGCAACTAGACAGTCCCATCTGGGGGTGATTGGAGAGCACTGGGGAGCAGCTGTAAATACAGACGAAACTTGCTTTGCTCACCTCCTGCTGTGAGGCCCAGGTCCTAACAGGCTGTGGACCATTACCCACCGGGGGCTGGGGACCCCTGCCCTACCCTGCGACTGCACCCTGTGCAGGGTCTAAGCGGGGACTGGAATGTCACTCCTTCCTGCCCTTGTGGAGTTTACATTCTCAAGGGGAGTCAGATCTGATCAACACAGGATCTGTGATGTGAAATAAAGAGTGTTGGAAGGGGAACAGCTCAGGGGACCCTCTTTCAGCTGTGTTCATAGAAGGCCTTTCTGAGTTAGGGTGTGGAGTCAACCGGGTGCGGAGCCCAAGAAAGAATATGCCAGGCAGTGAGGGTAGCAGGTGCCAAGGTCTTGGGACAGGAAAAGGGGAGGGGTGGTCTGTGGCTTAGGCTGTTCTGAGGAAGAGAGAGCGGGAGCATGGAGGGCAAGGATGAGAGTGACAGGTAGAGAGGTGGGGAGAAGGAAGCAGGGACAGATCATCACAAACAGGAGGCGATACAAAGTGCCTGAGAGCCAATGGCTGAAGCACCATCCCAAGGTTGGGGGAGGAGTGGGAGGGAGGGGAGTGACACTTAAGCGAGGTCTTTCAGCAGTGAGTCTCAGAGTGTGGCCCCCAGACCAACAGCATCAGCGCCACCTGTGAGTTTCTTAGAAATGCAGGTTCTCAGGCCCCACCCCAGACCTACCACATCCCCAGGAGCACAAGGCCCCAAGCTTGTGCCCAGTAGATGCTCCACTGATTGAATGGTTGAATTGCAAGCTGTCCACCTCCAGAATGCCCCGCTGTGTTAAAATGCAGAGTCCTGTGGTGGGGCACACAGTGGCCAGCGGGTCGCACCCACCCTGGCATGGAATAAGGATGGGGCCTGGCTCACGTGGGTTTAACTGATTTCAAGGTGCAAAAGTAGAGACAGAAATGCTTGTCTACAGCTCTGCCAAGTGAAACTTCACACTTGGCCTCCGTGTGCCCTGGGGTGGTGCTTAAGACTTTTACAAGGTGTGGAAGGAATTCACATTCATTGGAAGACTTTCAACTGGTCTTGAGTTATAAAAGTCAGCCAAAAAAAAGGAACCCACAAAAACACAACAAACAAAACACCCCGCCACGTAGAAGGAAAATTATGTTTTCAACCTCAGTTGCTCAAGACCAGCTGCAGAGGATGTTACCAAATTATCTGCTAAGGAAACTTACCTTGGCGGTGAGAGGGAGCCCAAGACGTCAGTCCCCCATAAACCCCCACCCCGGGTGCTTTTGGAAAGAAAGTTTTCTGCCTGAGCTCAGAACAGAATGCTCAGTGTTAATAAGCACCTCCTCCACAGTGCTGCAGAGCATCAGGCCTGGACACTTTAATTGCTCTGAGAGAAACAAGTTAATGAGGTTTTAATAAAAATAGAACCCAAATAGGCATTGAGTCCCCAGTTTTCTGCAGCCAGGGTTTCAATTCCACAGGTGTTAGAGCTGGTCCCCTTTATGCAGTGAGACCCTGTTGAGAACTACAGAAGGGAAATGGGCTCAGGCTTTCAATATTTTAAAAGTCCACAAGAAGCAGTTTGAGAACTCTCTCTGTTATGGCCTGTTCTGTAGAGAAAAAACAGGTCAGATCAGGTCCCCAAACCACTACAGGCATTAAAAGGTTGGGGGTGGGCCGTCCGGCACCAGTGTGGCCAGTGAACACCGTCAGCTGCTCCTCCAGCCAGTTCAAAACTTTAGAAATTAAATAGGGTGCTGGTTTTTTGTTTTTGTTTTTAATCTCATTAGTGGTTTAGGTAGGATCATTTGGTAATGAAAGGTCCAGGCCTTGGGCTGAAGTCACCGGGCTCGGATCCCACCTTGGCCACCTAAGAATGGCCCGAGTTGGGGACAAGTTGGGTATCTCTGTGCCTCACTTTCCTAATCTGTAAAATGGTGCTGTGATCACATTGGTTTTGTACGGACTTGAGCGCACTAGATGAGCAGTCCGCAAAGTGCTTAGAGCAGCGCCTCGCCCATGGTGCTAGTAGCAGTAGTGTTAGTCACTCAGTCACGTCCGACTCTTTGTGACCCCATGGACTATAGCCCACCAGGCTCCTCTGTCCATGGGATTCTCCAGGAAAGAATAATAGAGTGGGTGGCCATGCCCTCCTCCAGGGGATCTTCCCGACCCAGGGATCGAACCCAGGTCTCCTGCATTGCAGACAGATTCCTTACCATCTGAGCTACAGGGAAGCCCTTCGCCCATGGTAGCCTTGAAAAGAATAATGCTGGCTAGTGGGACAGATTGGGGATCAAGCAGATGTGAGGGTTTCAGACAGGCATGTCCCAAGAAGCAGATACACAGGCTAATGAGACGGAGAGACTGGGAGTCAGAGGGGTGGGGTATGTGGAGCAGCCAGGCTCACAGAGGCAGTGAGAGCAGAGACCCCGGGGAAAGGCCAGGGTGGCTGGAACGCAGTGGAAGAGGAGGAAGCGAGATGTGGTTGTAGCCGCAAGCGAGGGCCAGATCCTACAAGGGCTCAGAGATCAGGACAAAGGTATTACTATAAAAGCAACGAGCAAACGAGGAAGCGAGCAAGCCGAGTTACCTTTTTAAAAGCTTGGAGACCATTCTGGCTGCTGCGCAGGAAGAGACGGGGTCCTGGAGAGATGGCCTTTGGGAAACAGAAGACTTGTTAGGCAGCCACTGCGATCATGCAGGGAGAGACGGAGATGCCTAGACCAGCAGTGGGGATGAAAGAAGTGCAGGGAGCAGAGGACGCGGTGACCACGGATGGTGGGGGAGGGAGAGAGGTGCGGGTCCAGATGACACGCAGGTTTGTGGCCTCGGGAGAAACAGGTTTGGGCCAAGATGCTGTCATCTCACCTGGCTAACCGTGCCGGCCTTGGCTCCTTCACCTGTTCCCTGCGCGCCTTGTGCAAATTTCCCTGGCCCTGCTGGGTGCAGTTTCCCACTTGGCTTTTGTCACTGAATTTCCACACTGCTCCAAGATCTCACGATCACTGCTCATGCTTAGGGCATAAGAATGTGCTGTAGGACTGCTCCCCATTTACATAACCATCTGCCCCTGGCTGGTGACTGAGCCTGTTTCTAATCCTGACAGTAACCAGGACCATGGTCCTTCCTGAGGCTTCCTGGCAGCTTGGACTTGGAGCCTGTGAGCCAGCCCCATGGTGGGGTGCCAGTGAGCCGGGGGGAGCATTTTGGAGTTTGGAAGCCTTTTTAATTTTATAACTCCCTCATAGTTTTACTGTGTGCATTTTGTTTGGTTACATAAATAATATGTAAAAGATTCAGATGATCCAGAACAGAACATAAAGTCCCTTCACTATAACCTCCCTACCCAGCTCCCAGGGCCTCCCTGCGAGTCACCATCATCAACAGGCGGCTTCCTTCCAGTCCCCTTCCAGCACTTTCACACTCTTACACACACCGTTTATGTATGTTGGACCTTATTGTACATTCTGTTCAGTAAACTTCCCTTTATTATTTTGTCTGAGAGAGATCTAACTACTGTTTCTTTTTTTAAACAACTGCACAGGTTTGATAATATAGTGGTATTATATTTTATTGAATATTTTATCTATTTTATTTACTCACCTTCTCTGAGGGTTTGGCTGTTTACTAATTTTCTCAGTAATGCTGCCGTGAATGTCATTAGGCTTACATTCGGGCTTACAGGCAAGGATTTCTGTCAAACATTCCTGGAAATGGAATTGCTGGGTCAAAGGGCACACACACTTAAAATTTTGAGAGCTACCTCTAAATTATTTTTCCCAAAGCTGCCTTTTTCTTAAAAAAAAAAAAATTCCTTCAGTTACAAAAAGTAATTTGTGCTCTTGCAAAAAAAATGTAAAGAATACAAACAAGACCAGAAAAGAAATGTTAACACACTCATAATTCCAGCATCCTGTAATGACAGCTGCTAACATAGAATCTATTTATCTAACTCTTTTTTTAGTACTTATATGTACATATGGATTTTTAATGAAAATGTATTTATAAAATGTAGTCTTTTTAGAAGCCTGCTTTTTGCCATTAACTGTATCTGACAAAAATCTTTTTGAGTCATTAAATGGTGACATTCTAGGTTGTTAATGTGGTTTAGGGACAAGAGGAGGAAGGCTTATGTGAAAGGAGGGAAGCTAAGAAGAATTTTTTTTAAAGACTATGCTAAATAGTTGATAACCCAAGTGCAGGATGTGTTCACCTGAACTATTTATGTAGAAGAATCATTCTACACCCCTGGTTCTTGGATGTATTTGAGAAGCTGGTGAAGCCATCTTCCTCTCAGCATGTGTATGATCACACAATTTGAATATATTTCTAGGGGTTCGTGTCCCTTCTTTCCCCAGTGGGGAAAAAATGCATTATCTACATCATCATTTTTTTTTTTTTTCTACATCATCATTTTAAATGGTTGCGCTGACTGCCTCAGTGTGGCTAGGGCACAGTCATGTAACCATAGGGTATTAAGAATATGACTCTTGAGTCAGGCTGCTGCTGCTGCTAAATCACTTCAGTCGTGTCTGACTCTGTGCGACCCCATAGACGGCAGCCCACCAGGCTCCCCCGTCCCTGGGATTCTCCAGGCAAGAACACTGGAGTGGGTTGCCATTTCCTTCTCCAATGCGTGAAAGTGAAAAGTGAAAGTGAAGTTGCTCAGTCGTGTGCGACTCTTAGCGACCCCATGGACCGCAGCCTACCAGGCTCCTCCGTCTATGGGATTTTCCAGGCAAGAGTACTGGAGTGGGGTGCCATTGCCTTCTCTGCTTGAGTCAGGCACACCCCATCAAATCCTGACTCCATTGCACGTTCTTCAGTCCCTCTGCCTGTTCCCCTACATGTAAAATCCAGACAATAATAGGCGGGTTCTAGTGTTGCCGGGAGGTTGAAAGAGTTCGCATACAGAAAATGTTTAAAACAGAGTCTGGCACATGGTAAGTGCTAATTAAATGTCAGCTCTTATTATGTCCAGTGTTTGGGTTTTGTAACATATCTAACTCTCCTGTGATGACTTCCCGGGGATAAATTCCTAGATGTGGAATAGCTGCATGGAGGCATTAGCGTTATTTATGACATTTTGGATAGATAATGCAGAACCCCTCTATAAAGATTTAGATCCAGTCATTATCCCAGGACTGGATTTCCAGTGGTGAAATGGATGAAAATCTCCACTTTGGTGGAGTTTACATTAGAAATGGGGTAGACAGTAAGCAGAATAAGGAAGTGACCTACTAGAAAGAGACAAGTGCGATGGAGAAGAAGCAGGGGTTGCAATTCTGAAGGGACCGGAGGTCCGGGGGAGAGGAAAGTTCCAGGCAGAGAGCCTAAGTATGGAGGGCTTGGGGGGCAAGAATGTGCCACGTGTGCCCGAGGGGAGGCCGGAAGAGAGGACGGGGACCCAGAAGGGGACAGGCACACGTCGTGGAGGGCCCGCAGACTAAGTCAAACTGCACTTTGGGAGCAGCTTTAATTCTGTTCAATGATCTGTCTAGAAAGGATGAAGTAGGTGTCCAAGGGAATACTTAGAATGAACTGAAATTATGTCTTCCTTGTTCCAATGTGTGCTTAAGAGCACTAAAAGGAAAAGGCAACTCAACGTTTCTCTAAGAAAATCAGAGGTTCTTATTTTCTGAGTAAAACATGTGAATGTCTCACATACTCAAGTCCAATCTTTTTTTTTTTTTTCTTCTTCCTAGAACAGTGAGAACCAAGAAGAAAGTGAAAAGACACAAGCTTATTTTGTTTGTTCCCGGGCCGTGTTCCCAGGACAGCCTGTTTGCCAGGTGTGTGGTTTTGAGACCGTGTTTATCAGAGAATTTAGGGCTACAAGTCTCAGATGACCTTGCCCAGGTTTGAGGGTTCTGAGCCCCCAGGCCTCCCCTGTTCCTGTTTTCCCTTCACCCCACGGCCACAAAGCATCAACCTCACAGACCCACGCAGAGGGCAGAGAGCCCAGCTCAGAGGCTGGAAGTCAGAGCAAAGAAGTAGCAAACCACACGTTCATCTTGGGGACACCACAGCAGAAATAAGTGGCCTGGCATTTTCTACTCACTTCCTCCAGCTGCAGAACCTCTGCTTCAGATAAACTAGGACGTTCTGGGGGCTTGGGAAGGACCAGACTAGGAGCTGAGATGGTTCTAAATGACAGGGGACGGATCTCAGTGTAGAACGGAGGGTGGCGGTCCCCTGCTGCCACATGGGGTCACAGCTGAGCCCTGACAGGACGGCTGCTCCTCCTGTTTGGGCATCATTGTCATCTTCACCGTCGCTCCCATTTGTGACTCCGCTTGTCGACAGTGTCTCATTGATCGCCTCCTGTATACACCAGTTCCCACCCGAGGAGGGAGGGGCGCTTTGCTCCACTTGTTGGCTGAATGCCCACCAGCCTCGCCTGCTCCAAGTCACTGGTCAGCCAGTTGTTTCTTTGTCTCTATTCTCTCCCTTCCCTCCTTTCTCTTTTGCAGCTGGTACAGTTATATCATTATGCAGTGGGATTAGACCTAATAGATAACTTTTCCTGATTAAAATTAAACTGTACCTCAGTTTAATTTTTTAGCAGATTTCAACAAGCAGGTTTATTTTTTCTTATGAGGCCCCTTTAACAAGAAAGTGTAAATACTAGTTGAAAAAAATAAAGCTATATGAAAACATCCAAAGAAGAAGGGCAACTCTTCACAGCTTTTCCCTCCTGCTCCTCCTCTCCCGAGATACCCACTATTAACATATCAATATTTTACTTTCCAGCTTAGACCTTTTTTTTTCATGCACGTACCCATTCCGTGTATAATTTTTATACAGAAAGAAAGTATAAACTCCTGTTTAATTCACGTCTGTTTTTCGAGCTCTAGGAACGTGACATTATTCATTCACTAAGTTGTGTCCAACTCTTTGCAACCCCATGGGCTACAGCATGCCAGGCTTCCCTGCCCTTCACTCTCTCCTGGAGTTTGCTCAGATTCATGTCCTTTGAGTCAGTGATGCCATCCAACCATCTCATCCTCCGTTGTTCCCTTCTCCTCCTGCCTTCAATCTTTCCCAGCATCAGGGTCTTTTTCAACGAATCAGCCCTTCGCATCAGGTAGCCAGTGTATTGGAGCTTCAGCTTCAGCATCAGTCCTTCAGTGAATATTCAGGGTTGATTTCCTTTAGGGTTGACTGGTTTGATCTCCTTGCTGTCCAAGGGACCCTCAGGAGTCTTCTCAGCACCACGATTCAAAGGGACATGATAGGCACTGAAAGTGTTTGTTGAACAAATGAATTAAAAATTTCTGAAGTTTGTCTTTCTCATTCAAAAATGCACCGTGGACACCCTTCTGTGTTATCTAGCACATTCGTTTTACGGCTACATAGTACTGTACAGGGGCGACTTTAGGCTTCTCTGTGCTTTTAATATTTGAAGTCCTTGCATCTACGTCCTCCCACACGCATGTATTTCTGAAGTCAGTTGTGTAAACAGAATAATGGTTTTCCAAAGAGCCCACATCCTGATCCTCAGAACCTGTGAGTTTGCTTCCTTCCATGGAAGAAGGTCTTGCAGGTGTGAGGCTCTTGAGATGGAGCGAGTCTCGTGGATAATCAGGTGTGTCCAATATAAGCCACCTTATAAGAGGGAGGCAGATGGTACACAGTCAGAAGGGGAGGTGCAGAGATGCAGCCGGGGCAGGGATGAGGAACTGTGCTGACAGAGCAGAGGGTGGGGTGACACCATTGCTGGAAGTCCTAAGCCAAAGTACGCTTCCCAGGTGGCCCAGTGGTAAAGGATCCGCCTGCCAGTGCAGGAGAGATGGGTTCAATCCCTGAGTCAGGAGGATCCCCTGGAGAAGGAAATGGCAACCCACTCCAATATTCTTGCCTGGAAAATCCCATGGACAGAGGAGCGTGGTGGGCTACAGTCCATGGGGTCGCAAAGAGTCAGACACGACTGAGCGACTAAGCCCAGCACAACACACATAGGTGGCGGGTGGTGAAGGACCTCGTTGACGATGTTATCAAACTTTTGATGTTTGAATTCTACAAAAGGTTTACATAACAGATTTCAGAAGGAAATATAGTCTGTTTTATTTTTGCTTTCAAAATATTTTTGGATTTTCCAGTTTCCCTTCTGCTACTGATTTCTAACTTTATCTCATTGTGGTCAGAGGAAATACTTTGTATGACAAGTTATCTTTTAAATCCTATTGAGACTTTATTTTTGTGGTCCAACATATGGTCTAACCTGGGAAATATCCCTGTGTACATGAGAAGAATATGTATGCTGTTGGTGGGTAGAGTGTGCTATGTCATGTATTGTTGGTTTGCTTTATCTATTTCCTTCTGTCTGCTTGCTCTTTTCATTATTTCTTTTCAGTTCTGTCCATTTTTGCTTCATTTATTCAATTGTCATTAGAAACATAAATGTCTATAATGTTACAGCAAGAAGATATATCAAACTTGTATTAAAATACAATGCCCTTTGTCTCTTATAATTTTTTTTTGATTTAAAGTCTTTTGTCCAATATTAGTATAGCCACCCCCCGCCCTCTCTTTTAGTTACTATTTGAGTGGAATATCTTTTTCTATTTTTTTTCTCTTTCAATCTATTTGTGCCTTTGGTCTAAAGTGAACCTCTTGTGGAAAGACTGGCATATAGTTGGGTCATGTGTTTTTATCCATTTTGCCAATATGTCTTTTGAATGGGGAGTTTAATCTGCTTACATTTAGGAGTAATTACTGGTAAGGAGAGACTTCTGTCATCTCATTTGTTTTCTGGGAGTGTTTTTGAGGCTGTTTCCAGAAGAGATTAACAAAGAGATTAGAAGAAAATCAATAGTAGGCTGACTAAAAAAAGATCTGCCTTCACCAAAGTGGGCAGGCTTCATCCCATCTATGAAAGTTCTGAAGAGAACAAAAGGGCCAAGAAAGGGCAAATTATCTCCCTCTTCTTCAGCTGGGACATCCATCTTCTGCTGCCCTCGGAGATATCAGGGCTTCTGTTTCTTGCATCAGCAGCCCCTCACCCCCTGGGTCACAGGCCTTCAGCCTTTTACTGAATTATACCCATGGCCTTCCTGATTCTCCAGATTGCAGATGGCAGACCATGTAACTTTTCAGCCTCCATAACATGAGCTGACTCCTATAATAAATTTCATGTATACAGGTGACTCAGTGGTAAAGAATCTGTCTTCCAGTGCTGGAGACATGGGTTTGATCCCTGGGTCAGGAAGATCCCCTGGAGAAGGAAATGGCAACCCACTCCCGTATTCTTGCCTGGAAAATTCCATGGACAGAGTAGACTGGTGGGTTACAGTCCACGAGGTTGCAAAGTATCGGATACGACTGAGCAGCTGAGCATGCATGCACATTATATATATAAAAGAGAGAGATCTGTATAGAGATATTAATCTATATATTTCATATTGGTTCTCTTTCCCTGGAGAACCGTGATACAGTATCCTAGTCTTTAATGTTTGTCTCTATAAAGGAGGGAAAACAGAAAGTGAAGAGGGAAGAAGAAGGTACCAAACCTTTAACTGCCTCGGAAGTCACTTCCACCAGAGGGGGCAGGGCAAGAACAATCTGATTAGAAGCAGCAATAGGCAGTGGGAGCGTGGATCTCTAGTATTTGGAGCAGGGTCCTTTTTTGCCCACCCTGGCTCCACAAGCTGTGTGCAAGCTGCTTCAGGAACACATGGTGGGTGCACAGCTGCCCACCATGGGGATGGGGGAGCAGATAACTGCTATGCTCAGAGCTGAAAGTGACCAAAATGGACCACGATTTACTGTCCAAGCCTTTCCCTGGAAGTTGCAGTCCTTCAACAGACTCCAGAGTTCCAAAATACTTATGCCAGATTCTGCTAGTATAATTGTCTAGGGCGTATTTAGTCATGTCCAACCCTTTGCAACCCTGTGGACTGTAGCCTGCCAGGCTCCTCTGTCCATGGGCTTCTCCAGGCAAGAATACTGGCGTGGGTTGCCAATTCCTTCTCCATGGGATCTTCCCGACCCAGGGATCGAACCCACATCTACTGCATCTCCTTGAATTGGAAAACAGATTTTTTAGCCTGAGCCACCTGGGAAGCATTGTCTAGCAAGGGAGACATATTCCTGGTGAGACGTATTCCTGGTGCTTCCCATCCCACCATCTTTCCAGAATCCTTTCAATCTGTGTTCTTTTAATCCACCTAGTTCATAGTAATTTGTTACAGTAGCAGTAGAAATGAATTCAGCAAGAGCCCTAGAAATTGCTACTTCAAATTATAAACTCATTTTCTCACTTACTGTCCATCATATACACATGGTTTCCATCTTGGTTGTGGCCCTCCAGACAATTCCCAATGTGCCCATGTTCCTCTCAAACTGTCAATCGCAGAATGACCCACTTCTTTAGACTCTGCCCATTGGTACAGAGTAAGCATTTTGTTAGATTTGATCCGTGTGTCTGGGACTCTCCTATTTAGCTCTGCTCTTTAGCTAGAAATGAAATGAACATAAAGCTGCCTCAGTTACATCTCTTCTGTTCTCAAGTCACTGGTTTGTTTTTGACCTTGGGACAGGATTCTTTCCTCCTTTCTAAACTTCATGTTAGCTAAACAGTGAAATATTAGCACCTCCAGCATTAAGTTACTGACTAGTTGCTTGTTGGCCATTTCAATTCCTTGTGCTTTGGAGATTAGACAGAGCAGGTAGATTTGGCCCCTTAATCTCCAAGGAAGCTAACAGAGGCAACATTATAAATAGTAGGTAAAAGCCTTCATATCAAAAATGGCTCAGCTTCAAGGCTTTAAATGCCTAAGATGTGATTTATAGGGGAAAATTCACCAGAGAGACCAGCTCAGAGCAGGGGCCGAATTTATGTTGGGAATTTATTTTGTCATCAGTGCCAGAGTGGCCAGGCCAGCCAAATGTTGGCCCAGATGCTGAAGGCCTCCTCTAGTGCCAGCAGGGATGAGATGCTTCTGGGAGCCGGAAGCCTGTGCACACCCATGTGACAGAGACCTCCCTTAGCCCCCTGGGGCCCTGCCCAGTACTCAGCTGAGCAAACTCTCAAGGACTGACAATTCCTTGGCTCTTTATTGTCTGATTGGGGGTGGGTAGTTTACAAATTTAAGAGAAGTTAAGAGTTTTGAGAGAGCCAATTCCATCCTGGCTTCTCTTTTCACAAAGATAACCGAGGGCGTCCCAGGTGGCTCAGTGGTAAAGAATCCACCTGCCAATGCAGGAGACTTGGGTTTGACTCCTGGGTTGTGGAAGATCCCCTGGGGTGGGAAATGGCAACCCACTCCAGTATTCTTGCCTTGAGAATCCCGTGGACAGTGGAGCCTGGTGGGCTACTGTCCATGGGTCGCAAAAAACCAGACACGATTGAGCACACACATAGGCAGCCAAGGCTAGTTTGTGTAGACTTCAGAATTCTCTCAGTTATGCTTTGGGGAATAGCCTCATGGAAAGGCTCTGTGGGTATTTTTCACTCCAGCCAATGGTGGGTGCCCTGGGCCAGACCAGGAAAAATGCCTGCAGACAAGTCTCACACACACTCACATTGGAAGCACTGTTTCCTAGGGCGCCTGTAACCTAGTACCACAAACTGGGTGAACTGAAACAATGGAAATGTCTTGTCTGTCAGTTCTGGAGGCTGGTGATCAGAAGCCACAGTGACATCAAGGCCATGTTCTCTCCACAAGCTCCAAGGGGACCCTCCCCTGCCCCTTCCAGCGCCTGCTGGCTCCCGGCGTTCCTGGCTGGCAGGTGCATCACCAGCCTCTGTCTCCGTCTCCACACGGCATTCTCCCTGTGCGTCCCCCCATCACCTTCCCACTGCATGTGGCCATCTCTGGGCCCAAACTGCCCCTCTTATAAGAACACCAGTCCTATTGCATCAGGGCCCACTCTGACTTGACTACCTCTGCAAAGACCTTTTTTCCAAATAAAGTCACATCCACAGGTACCCAGGGTTAGGATGTCAACATCCCTTCTAGGGACATAATTCAGCAGTAATAGGAACCTTCTACTAGGAGACGGAAGGAAGCGGATAACAAAGGTCCAGGGATGCTGGCTCCATTAGCCATGTCCTAACTGAGATGTGCTCCACACAGTCAAAGGCTTTGGCATAGTCAATAAAGCAGAAATAGATGTTTTACTGGATCTCTCTTGCTTTTTCGGTGATCCAGCGGATTTTGGCAATTTGATCTCTGGTTCCTCTGCCTTTTGTAAAACCAGCTTGAACATCTGGAAGTTTGCAGTTCACATATTGCTGAAGCCTGGCTTGAAGAATTTTAAGCATTACTTTGCTAGCGTGTGAGATGAGTGCAATTGTGCAGTACTTTGAGCATTCTTTGGCATTGTCTTTCTTTGGGATTGGAATGAAAACTGACCTTTTCCAGTCCTGTGGCCACTGCTGAGTTTTCCAAATTTGCTGGCATATTGAGTGCAGCACTTTCACAGCATCATCTTACAGGATTTGAAATAGCTCAACTGGAATTCCATCACCTCCACGAACTTTGTAGTGATGCTTCCTAAGGCCCACTTGACTTCACATTCCAGGATGTCTGGCTCTAGGTGAGTGATCACACCATCGTGATTATCTTGGTCATGAAGATCTTTTTTGTACAGTTCTTCTGTGTATTCTTGCCACCTCTTCTTAATATCGTCTGCTTCTGTTAGGTCCCTACCATTCTGTCCTTTATTGAGCCCATCTTTGCATGAAATATTCCCTTGGTATCTCAAATTTTCTTGAAGAGATCTCTTTCCCATTCTATTGTTTTCCTCTATTTGTTGGCATTGATCGCTGAGGAAGGCTTTCTTATCTCTCCTTGCTATTCTTTGGAACTCTGCATTCAAATGGGAATATCTTTCCTTTTCTCCTTTGCTTTTTGCTTCAGGAAAGTTATGACCAACCTAGGTAGCATATTAAAAAGCAGAGACATTACTTTGCCAACAAAGGTCCGTCTAGTCAAGGCTATGGTTTTCCCAGTGGTCATGTATGGATGTGAGAGTTGGACTATAAAGAAAGCTGAGCACCGAAGAATTGATGCTTTTGAACTGTGGTGTTGGAGAAGACTCTTGAGAGTCCCTTGGACTGCAAGGAGATCCAACCAGTCCATCCTAAAGGAGATTAGTCCTGGGTGTTCACTGGAAGGACTGATGTTCAAGCTGAAGCTCCAATACTTTTGCCACCTGATGCGAAGAGCTGACTGATTTGAAAAAACCCTGATGCTAGGAAAGATTGAGGGCAGGAGAAGAAGGGGATGACAGAGGATGAGATGGCTGGATGGCATCACTAACTCAATGGACATGGGTTTGGGTGGACTCCGGGAGTTGGTGATGGATAGGGAGGCCTGGTGTGCTGCGGTTCATGGGGTAGCAAAGAGTCGGACACAACTGAGCAACTGAACTGAACTGACTGAACTGAGATGTGAGGTCACCTGGACAGGCAACCCTCAACACTAGTATTCCTAGCTGACCCTGGGTGGGGGATTGTAGAAGGAAGGCCTGGTACAGGGCTGGGTCTCTGTACTGTCTTTTTAAAATTTTTTATTTGTTTACATATTTGTTTACTACACCAAGTCATTGCTCACCATGGGCTTTCTCTATTTGCTGTGAGCGGGGACTAGTCTCTAGTTGCAGTTTTCAGGCTTCTCAAATGTGGTGGCTTCTCTTGTTGCAAAGCTTGGGCTCCAGGCACACAGGCTTCAATAATTGTGGCACATGGGCCTCGCTGCATCTCAGCATGTAGAATCTTCCCCATCCAGGGATTGAACCCTCATCCCCTGCATTAGCAGGCAGATTCTTAACCCCTGGACCAGCAGGGAAGACCCTGTACTGTCTTGAGAACCCTTCTCAGACTCCAACTTGCTTCCTTGACTCGGCAAAGCAAGGTCTGGAGTCCATCCATCACCTGGGATCCAGTTAGCAGTTGTTATGACTTACGTTATTTATTTTACCCTTCCAGAGCACTCCTTCTACCCCACACTCAGCTCCCCTGAGAAGAGCTCTGGTTAATTCATATGATTTTTCTCCCTCTCGCTGCATTTCCAACATGTCATGTGGCCTGTACAGAGCAGCAGCCCAAGCAGCCCTTGACACACCAGCCCTTTAGCCTGACTCTCCTCGCAGCTCTTAGCGGTGGAGAGTGAGGCAGCCCCATTCCTGGGTCTTGTCACTGAAGAAGCCTACGTGCTTGGGTGTTTTCTGGTTCCAGAACATTGCCAGTGACCCATGTCCTGTGATGCTCGATGAGACTCCTCACTTCAGTTAAGGCTTCCAGACACAAACCAAATTCATCACCTAGAAAATACCAGGAACCACTGTGTCCTGGTAGTGTGGAACCACTCAGACCTATCGGTTCCACAGGGGCAGCAGGGGGCCCCACTGCTTCCCTCCAGGTTCTCGCATCCTTGACTGGAAACATTTTGCAAGCCCACTGCAGCCTAGCTAGAAAGCTACAGCAAGAGTTTTCCATCAGGAGGCTCTAGAAATGCCACCTTAGAGAACCATGGACTTGCCTGCGAGACACGGGACCACAGGTCTTGAAGTGTGAGTGTTGGACTTCCCTGGTGGTCCAGTGGTTAAGACTCTGGGCTCCCAATGCAGGGCGCACAGGTTCGATCCCTGGTGGGGAAGATCTCACCAGCCATGAGGTGTGAGAGCCCCCCCAAAAAAGAGTGTGAGTGTTCCCCACTGTCCCAGGCCTGCTGGCGAGGGCCTTGGCACTGCCCACTCCATCTCCCTTTATACCCTCTCTAGAGGGCGCTGTCATTGCCTGACAAGTTCTGGGAGGTAGAAAGGGGCAGAACCATCCCAAAGGAACTCAGGTCAGTGGCCGCATATTTGCAGCAGGTGCCAACCAGGGCTGCTGTGCCAACTCGTCCATGCAATACACTGTGAGCGGTGCCTCCTGGAGTTGGGTTCTGGCCGCAGTGCAGAGGCCTGGAAGGGTGGGGCAGGCATGAATACATGAAGGAGGAGTTTTCTGGAGAGGAAAGTACGTACCTCATGGAAGCTGTGTGTTTTTTTTTTTTTTAATATTTATTCATTTATATATTTATTTGGCCGCTCTGGGTCTTAGTTGTGGCATGTGGGATCTAGTTCCTTGACTGAGGATCGAACCCTGGGCCCCTTACCTTGGGAGCATGGATTCTTAGCCACCAGGGAAGTTCCGAGTAGTGTGCTATGACAGAGGATGGCCACTAGACTGAAAGTGCCTGTGCCGTCTGTACCTGAATACCCTTTGTGCTCAAAAAGGCATAAACACTTGGAACTTTGGTGGGCTGTGTTTCCTTGAGCCCCTGCCCCAGGACTGGACCACATGAGTGTCGGAACCCCAGTAGGGTTCTGTGTACTTTGCCTTCTCTAATCCTTACAGTATCACCTGAGGTGCCAGTGGTATTATCTTACAGATGAGGAAGCCTAGGACCAGGCAGATTAGGAGACTGGTTGAAGGTCTCCCTTGGCTGGTTTGTGCAGAGCTGGGACTTAGAGCCCTGGCCTGGACTTCTCAGTACTTCCCGCCTCCTTGGTGCTGTGTGCCCTGAGTCAAAATGGCCCAGTCCAGATTTGGGAATCGGGTGCTCCAATGCCTGGAACTGGCCTGAGTTCTCAGAGCCCTAAATAGACCCCATTCCCAGTGGGTCGTGCTGTGTGGCGACACTGAGTCTCCCTGCAGCCCAGGAAAAGCATCAACAACGCCCATGGGGAGAGTCTGCAGAGCTGCCCAGTGCCCCCCCCAACCCCATGGGGAGAGTGCAGGGCTGGCTGCCAGTCCAACCTGCTCCTGGCTCTATATTGTCACGCAGTCGCTCAGTTGTGTCCAACTCTTTGCAACCCCAGGGACTTCAGCAGGCCAGGCTTCCCTGTCCTTCCCTGTCCACTATCTCCTGGAGTTTACTCAAACTCATGTCCATTGAATCGGTGATGCCATCCAACCATCCACCTTCTCACCCCATTCTCCTCTTGCCTTCTATCTTTCCCAGCATCAGGGTCTTTTCCAATGAGTTGGCTCTTTGCCTCAGATGGCCAACGTATTAGAGCTTCGGCACCAGTCCTCCCAGTGAATATTCAAGATTGATTTCCTTTAGGATTTGGATTAAGTAGGTTTGATCTACTTGCAGTCCAAGGGATTCTCAAGAGTCTTTTCCAGCACCACAGTTTAGAACCATCAATGCTTTGGTGCTCAGCCTTCTTTACGGGCTCTATGCCTTTCTCCATTTAGCCTACAAACAGAGGGTACCCTCTGAACGCCCCAGGACTTCACTGGCCATGGGAGCTGCAATGGCCAAGAGGAGGTAAACCTGAGTGGGTCTTTCCCAGCAGGCTGTGGATATGAGATTATAAATAAGTGACAGTTTCCATAGTCACTGTGCTGTCTGTTCTGAAGCAAGGGTGAATGAGGATCAGGGCCCAGAATCAGCACCAGGTTCAAGTCCTGGTTCCTCTACAGTTTTGCCTCGTGATCTCAGGCAGGTGAGCCAGCTGGCAAGACTCTGGCCTTGGACTGGTCTCACCCTTACAACTGCTTTCCCTCCAGACCAGCACCCACCCCCGCCCGCACCCCCAGGCAGCACATGAGTGCTGCCAGGACTCATGAGTGGTGTGGTATGAACTGGACTCCCTAGCACCTCCCGTGAAGACAGGTCCAGAGTTTGGGATTCAAGCAACCCACGGGGAGGAAGAAATTCTCCAGACCAAGGGAACCCAGAGCCTGGGCTCCTGGCACTTTACCAGGGTGGCTGGAGAAGGGACTGCACCAACCCAGAGGGCTCCCCCCGCCCCCCGCCATCCCAGGAACCTCTCCTCCACGCATCGCTGTATCTGCTGAACATCCACTCATCTGTCACGTGCTAAGAGGGAGCCACCCAGTCTCTGGCGTTTGTTACCCAGCCTGTGCTAAGACAGTGCAGCGCCAGGCAGTGTGCTTCCAAAGCCTCTTTCATTTCCATCATTAGGTTCAGAGCCAGGCAGCAGTCAGCCAGGGAGCTGCACCTGCCACCATCAGGTTCTGCAGGGCTGATGGCCGACCCTGCGTTGCCTGTCTGCTTCCTCAGAGCTGAGGCCCCAGCTCATCCGCCACTTGATACCAGACCTTCCACACGCAGTCCTGAGTTGGCAGGGGGTTTGTGCCAGGTCACTCTTCCCAAGGGCTTCTCAGGTGGCACGAGTGGTAAAGAACCCGCCTGCCAATGCAGGGGGCATAAAGAGACACAGGTTTGATCCCTGGGTCGGGAAGATCCCCTGGAGGAGGGCATGGCGACACTCCAGTATTCTTGCCTGGAGAATCCCCTGGACAGAGGACCCTGGCGGGCTGCAGTCCATGGGGACACAAAGAGTCACACACGACTTAGCACACACACACTGTTCCCATGTACCCCACTCCAAGGGAAATCTCTGCATGGCTCCCAGGTCCCTGGGATCAGACATATAAAAGCCTCCAGCCCCTCCCCCAGCTGAGGTGGAAGGGATGCATCAGGGACTCACAGGGTTTGCGAATGTGTACATGTGTGTTCACAACACAGTAAGCTGGCTTCTTTCTTGATGTTTCACTTCAGACTGAGGTTTGCTGCCAAAGAAGAGATGGGAGGGGTCACACATGAGAATAGGGGCCAATTTCTGGAGGATGAGAGACCAGCCAGAGGGTGCCTGTCCAGAGAAGCAGGGTGTCCCAACAGGCAGGCATACAGCATACAGCAAGAGGAAATTCACTCAGTACACAGGAATTAAGTGCCTACTGTTTGCAGGCACTGTGGGGAGCTCTGGGATACAGACTGGACACAGACCAAGCGGGGCTTAGAAGTCAAGCTCTGGAATCAACCACCCCTGGTCCAACTCTGGCTCCTACATTTTTAGTATCTATGTGAAGCCAAGAACATCTGTTTTTGTTTTTTTTGTTTTTTCCTGCCAGCATCCATTCTCAGCCCCTCTGGTAACAATATCCCTATTGTTCTCTGGGAAACTGCCCCTGTGGTTCATGCTGTCCCAGAGAAGCTGACCTTAGGTCCAGTTCCTGGGGAAGAGTACGGGACCCACCCCTCACCCCAAGCTAGCCACTGCCTCCCGCTCCTCTGGCCATGGCAGGAGCAGCTGGGCGAACAAGTCAGGGCCCTGGTCACAGCCCTGAAAGTGAAAGTGTTAATTGCTCAGTCTTGTCCATCTGTAGCCCACCAGGCCCCTCTGTCCATGGATTCTCCAGGCAGAGATACTGCAGTGGGTAGCCATTCCCTTCTCCAGGGGATCTCCCTGACCCAGGGATCAAACCTGGGTCTCCTGCATTACAGGTGGATTCTTTACCATCTGAGCCACCGGGGAAGCCCATGGTCACAACTCGAGATGACCATGAAACCAGACAGAGGTAGAGACTAGAAGTCTTGTTTCCACCTGGCCACCAGACAGAGCCCCAAATTGAAGCAAACACAGAAGCAGCAAGAGCCAGAGAGGGGAAAGCTGAGGCCTGTGAGCATGTGAGTCCTCGGAGTTAGCCATGCCTGAAATAGCTGCATCCTTGCACCTCTCAGTTCAGTGAGTAAATTAATTACCTCTTTACTATTAACTTATTTTCATGAGCCAGTTTAAATTAGGTTTCTGTCGAGTGCAATTCCTCTAATACACAAACGTACCCAAAGCAATTGCAGATTTCTGAAAAGGCAGAATGAACCAAGACAACGGTGTCTTCGGGTTGTACTTGGTATACACATGGCTGTGAGGGGTTGTTGATAAGGAACGATCTATGGTTTGCGTGCGTGATTGTCTGATGTAGGCAGAAGGGCTTCTCATCTAAGTGGCTTGTGGATACCAGATAAAGCCTGACCTTCCCCCCTTTTTTGAGAGTGCTTCATGGGCAGACTGGTTACTCCTTGGGTATACCCCAAGGGGTAAGACCTTCACCCCTTGCTCTAGGGACCTTGAGATTAGAGGTTTTCGGCTCCCTGCCCTTATGGCCTATGATGGCCACAGCTCCAGGCAGACTCACTGACCCCTAAGTGAGAGTGCTTTCAACTCGGTGACAGGATTCTTAGATCAAGAGAGGGCAAGGAAGAGGGTATATATATATACACACACACTCCCAGGTGGCTTAGTGGTAGAGTCCACCTGCTAGTGCTGGAGACATGGGTTTGATCCCGAGTTGGGAAGATCCCCTGGAGGAGGGCATGGCAACCCACTCCAGTATTCTTGCCTGGAGAATCCCGTGGACAGAGGAGCCTGGCAGGCTTCAGTCCATGGGGTTGCAAAAGAGTCGGACACACAACTTAGCAACTAAACAACAATAGCTGATTCACTTTGCCTTACAGCAGAAACTAACACACCACTGCAAAGCAACCAAGCTCCAATTTGTTTTTAAAAAGACATAAGGAAATGTCTTGATACATAGTGTTTAATGACACGAGTAAATTCTCAGGTAATAATAAATGGGAAGCCAGTTAACAATTTTAAAATATATGACATAAATAGGACCAAGGAAAATAGAATAAAATATAAACTAAAAATTAAACAGAGAGAGAGGGGCAAGGAGAGGCACATTTCTGGAGAGAAGGCCATCTGAGCAGGAGATGGAATTCTGAACCCATGTGGGGAGGGGCGGGGGGGTCCTAGATCTCTGTCAGCTTACAGAGTCTGGCACCCATAGCTGCTCAGTAAACTGGTTCTTCTGTAGATATGAATGAGTGAATGAGCAGACCTCACAGAGGGATGGAGTATAAGATGGTTATTATACAAGGAATTTCCCAAGATGTTAAAAGACCTAGGGACATCACTTGTCAGAATGTGCCTCAGATGCATCAGATTTTTGCCATATTTGCATACTTAATATTTTTAAGTACCCCCCATTTTTAACTTAAATAAATATACCACTATGACAAATACATGTACAATGCAGATGCAATGATTCTAAGCCAGAGGCTGTTCTCTTTGTTAAAAAGGATTAGCAAGAGCTGGAGAGGTGTTAAAGACACCCGGCACCTAATAGAGACTTCTTCTTTGTATACTCAGCACTGAAAGGAAAGACTTGCCATGAGATTTACTGCTCTTTAATTATTTGTTATCGTATTCACTCAAAATCATCGTGTATATCATCTATATCTCAGGAGATACCGGCATAGCTCAGGGATGCTATGAATTCAGTTCCAAACCAGTGCAGTGAAGTGAATATCACTATAAAGTGAGTCACATGAATTTTTTAGTTTCCTAATGCATGTAAAAGTTATGTTTACAGTGTCCTGTGGTCTCTTATTTATTGTAATATTTCATGTAAATATTTATTTAACGTTATATTATTGCAAAAATTACCTCTCTGCCCAACTTCACTTATTATGCTAGTCTCTAGATATATCATGTTGCTGCAAATGGCAATATTCTATTCCTTTGATGGCTGAGTAACATTCCATTGTGTGTGTGTGTGTGTGTGTGTGTATCACATCGCCTTTGTCCATTCATACTCATGGACATTTCAGCTGTTCCCATGTCTTGGCTATTGTGCGCAGTGCTACTGTGAACACTGGAGCGCATGAATCTTTCTGAAATAGAGTTTTCATCTCTTCTGGGTATGTGCCCAGGAGTGGGATTGCTGGATCATGTGGTGACTCTACTTTTAGCTTTTAGAGGAACCTCCAGACTGCTTTCCATGGTGTCCACTGCCCCGATTTATATTCCCATCAGCCATATAGGAGAGTTCTCTTTTCTCCACCCCCTTTCCAGTATTTACTATGTTATTAAGTGTAGACTTCCCATTACAACTTAGGTAATTATTTACATTAAATTATCTCCGTTCAAATATTTGACGTGGTTTCTGTCACCTACATGGACTTTCACAGATATACCATCGAGCTGCCAGTTTAAGAGGCAAATACAATCATGCCACTTCTGTTTAAGACCTTTTCATAGTTCCCCATCCCCAACCAGATAAATTGCTTAGCTCATCACTCAAGACTCTTTCAACGTCCAAAATACCAAAATACATACACATACACACACTATATACCCTAAATTGTGGGCACAGCCAGCAGCTTGCTATTTCACAAACACAATTCTAGCTTTTCCACAACCACCACCTGAAGGAAACTTTGTACCTCCTCCTCTCTTTGCCTGAAATGTCTTCCTTCTCCTTCTGGAATGTCACCTGCTCCTCCTGGAAAACGTCTGTGTCAGTTACCTCCTCTGAGAAGCCTTCCTTGGTTTTTCTCAGAGAAAAGAATGGTCTTTCCTGGGCTTCCCCAGTGTCCTCCCAGAGCACATACCCAACTGTGTGAGTGTGGACACCACCGCCTCCCCCAGATCAGGGGCTGCTCAAGGCCGGGGATCCATCCATGTTCTTCCCGAATCATGTGAGCCTAGAACACTGTCTGACACTGAGCAAAACTCAGTTCATTTAAGGGACGCTGTCTTTTTTTTAAGATTTTTAAAAAAAATTTATTTTTATTTCTCTATGGCTGCAGTGAGTCTTTGTTGCTGCATGCAGGCTTTTTCTAGTTGTGGCGAGCGGGTGCTACTCTCTAGTTGCGGTGCTCATGGTTCTCGCTGTGGCAGCTTCCCTCGTGGATCACAGGCTCTGGGGCGCACAGGCTCAGTACTTGCCGCTCATGGGCTTAGTTGTCTAGAAGCATGTGGGATCTTCCCAGGCCAGGAATCGAACCTGCATCCCCTGCATTACAAAGCAGATTCTTTACCGCTGAGCCACTAGGGAAGCCCTCAATTCACAACTGTTAAATGAAAGCATAGAAACAGATCTATCCTTAAGTCGATCTGCAAATTTAAGTCAAATTATGCCCAAGGGTAAAGAAAAGTGGTGTCTAAGATTTAACAAAAGATAGAGTTAACATTTTAAAAACTCAAATTCCATCCCATCTTTTTAAAACACACACACACAAGAATGTATGAACATAAGTGTTAGCCTCGGTCTTGTTTTCTGTGTTTGCACAGAGTTCTACTCATTTTCAAAGAGATGTCTGTTTCTTGGTGTGACTTTAACAAATTCATGAAAAGTCATTTGACAAATTTATAAAAGTTCACTTCACAAATTCATAAAAGCCAGACTTGCCTTGACACTTTGCCAGAAGGATCAGTTTCTTCTTCTTGAATGCACATTATTTTTAATGATACTAACTTTATTCTCATTTTATTATTAAAATTATACGTGCTTTTGTAAATTAAAAACAATGGGTAGTAAAACAGATGATAGACGGGTAAAGACAAAACTAGAAACTCCCTTAAAATCCGCTACCCAGAAATAATCATTCTTTGCATTTGGTGAACCAGAATGCACCGGTAAGAACCCAAGCTGCCTCTTTTAAAAATGATCCCATACTTTAGGTTTTTCTTTTCATGATTTCATGAAAAATCTAGAAGTCCTTCTGTCCTTCCTCCCAGTTGCTGAGCGGGGGCACACAGACAGTCAAGACCTGACCTTTGGGAAGCAGATACCCCAGTTATAAAACACAGGTCTCCCCTCTAAGATCCACAGAGCTGGTGTGAGCGTGGATCCAAAGAGAAAAACAGCAGTGGGAAGATATCTGGAGAGTAATGAAATGACAATCCAGTGAACATGTTTCAAAAGCACATTCAATTTTGAAAGACAGAACTATTAAATTAGCTAAAGGGAACATGTTAGACCCAACAGAGCCAAGTTTCCGAATGTCTTTTTGAAATAATTAACTCCAGGCATAGGGAATCGGGTATATTCACTGCAAATGGGAAGTGACTGCAGGACCCAAAGCTGGAAGGTGGACCTGGAGATGGGTGTGTGAAGGAGAGCTTGGGCCAGTCCACTGGTTCCATTTTCAGGGTCCTAGGATGGAGGACAAGAAACTAGGAGACAGGATTCTGGAAGGACTCGTTCCAAGGGCATCTGGAATGGTCCCCAGCAGGGTGCTTGCCTTCTCATTTCTCACAGTGGGCCACCTGCTTTGGAATCATTAAGGAAGCTCATTAAAGACACAGAGTCTTTGGTGCCTCTGAGCCTTCCTAACCAGGGTCCTGGGGTCAAGGCTCAGGGACTGTGTGGGTCACAGGGTCTCCAGATGATTCTGAGAACCTTCAACGAATCACTCAGGACCTGGATGATTCGTTGTGAGTACTTAAAAGCGTGGAGGAGAAGCAGAAATGCCTGCCCTCTGGTTTTGTGCTAACATGTGCCAAAAGCCTTAAATTCTGAGGAGGAGGGAGAACGTTCAGTCCAAGGAGTGATTTGTTTTGTGCAATTTCCTGGAGTTTTCATTCTTATTTTCCAGAATTCCCTGATGCCAGCCAGGACATTAAGCAACTATTAACTTTAGTCTTTGCCCATTTTACCGACATGGAAACTGAGATGAAGGTGACTCGGCCGTTGCCTAGACACTGACCATTTGGGCCTGCAAATCTCTAGCTTCTTGCTTCCCCCTCCCCAAGTGCCCTTCCTCTGAAGAGTCTGTGATCCAGACTTGTCCTTCTGGGACTTTCCTGGTGGTCCGGTGGCTAAGACTCCATGCTTCCACTGCAGAGGGTGAGGGTTTGATCCTTGGTCAGGGAACTAAGATCCCACATGCATAGCACAGCCAGAAAAAAATTGTCCTTCCTTGCTTAGAGGGAGGCAGGATAGGGTGCCTGGTCAAAAGATGTTTATCAGCCATCTCTCAGGTCCTGTACTGGTTGCCTCATCTAATCCTCCACTCAAGGAAGTGAAGGAGAAAGCAAATAAGGCACAGAGAGATTAAGCAACTTGTTTGATGTCACATGGCTCTAAGGCTATGGGCTCCAGTGGCCCTGGGGAGTTCTGTTCCCAACCTTAGTGCTTCACCAAAGCACCGTTTCCCAGTCTCCATGTTGACTTTGCTTGTGACTTCAAGAAGCAGAAGGGGAAACTGAAATGTGTTCAACTGTGAGAACTTAAACCCATGCCCCTTGCCCACCCCATATAGAACATACACTCATGCCCTCCTCTCATCACACACATACACATACACACAACATCCACCCGTGCACACACACACTGGTGACTCAAGCTGGGGCTGTGATAAGGGGATGGTGAGCCTGGACTGTGTTGGCTGCCGCTGCTTTGTTCAAAAAGCCAAGAGCTAGGTGAAAGCGTCGACTGACTGGGCAAAGAGGAAACTGCTCTCCTGGGTGGGAAGAGGGGACCAGCTGGGCCACACCCCAGGAGCCTGCCGAGACCCAAAGAGGCTGCAAAAGAGGAGGAGAGGAAGGAGAGAGGATGAGAGAGAAAGAGCTGCCCTTGGTCCTCTCCAGGGGATGCAGCAAGGTCACAGCCCTGGCAGGCGGCATCTGGGCGACTGCAGGAGGTAAGTAATGGGCCATAAATAATGCATCAGGTGAGGCAGGGGGCAGCTGGTAGGAGAGACTCTGGCTTTGGAGCCAAGAGACCCAGGAAGAAATCCCACCCTGGCTGTGAATTGAGGAAGGCCATGACCTCCCTCTCATAGGCTCTGTTTCCCCAAATGTAAGCCAGGGGCACTCATCATATGCTTGGCCACTGGGAGGATGACAAGAGAAAACAGGATGAGGATGGCCATGAACAGAAAGGTAGGGTCCAAATGTTAGGCGGTGTTATTGCTCTTAGAATCATCATTCCATCCAGAGACTGTAGAGCCCAGTGGGGAGGAACAGAGACCCTGGAGCCCCCATGCCTTCGTTCCTTCTAGACTTCAGTTTCCTGATTGGTAAAATGGGGATAATGACGGCACCCATCACATGGAGTTGCTATGAGGGCTGAGTGGATGAAGGATGCTCAGCACAGCAGAGAAGGTCACAAGAGCTGGCTGTTCCCTCCCCTGGTGAATCAGCATCATCCTGGGACTTACACAGTGGGGCTCGTTATGGATGGAATGGTTGTGTCCCCCAAATTCATATACTGAAGTCCTAAGGCCTCTAGCCAATGCAATGGTATTAAGAGTTGGGGCCTTTGGGAGGTGGTAAGGTTATGAGGGTGGGGTGTTCATAAATGGGATTAGAGCACTTATTAAAGGATCCCAGGAGACTATCTCTACTCCACACCCCACCTCCCCATGTGAGGACACAGTGAGAAAACAGCTATCTCCCACCCAGAAGAGGGCCCTCACCAGGACCTGACCATCCTGGCATTCTGATTTCAGACTTCCAGCCTCTATATCTGTTTGTTAAGCCACCCAGTTATGGTATTGTGTTATAGCAGCCTGAGCTGGTGAAGAGTTGGTGAAGTCGGGACCTGCGTGCAGAGGCAAAGATCCAGTGTGTGGCATCCCTTCTGCTTATGGAAGCAGCAGGTGGGCACCCAGAGATGGCACCCTTGGTCCTCAGGCCATGGACAGTTGTCCAGGATGCTGACTTTACTGGCCAGCAGCACTGCTCACTCACACCCTGGGGCTCCCTTCCCCTAGAAGACCCCTCATGTCATTCTCTGTGACCCCTCCTCCGCTCAGCCTGCCGAGTCAATGGCTTGGTCTCAGGATCAAACTGTAACCCAAATTCTTGTTGTTCAGTTGCTAAGTCATGTCCAATTCTTTGCAACCCCGTGGACTGCAGCACACCAAGTTTCCCTGTCCTTCACCGTCTCCTGGAGTTTGCTCAAACTTACATCCATTGAGTCGGTGATGCCATCCAACCATTTCATCCTCTGCCACCACCTTCTCCTCCTGCCCTTGATCTTTCCCAGCATCACGATCTTTTCCAGTAGGCCTCTAATGCAATATATCCAAAATATACAAAAATGCTTTTTTCTTGTCTATCTTTCCTGATAGTGAAGTACATACAGTAATAATCCAATTGAACTCAAGTCATTTAATAAGTGACCACTAAGTGTGATCCTCGGTGTCAGGCACTGGGCCCCGTACTAGATTTTATTGCTGGTGTGAAAAATTGCCACATTAGTGGCTTAAAAATCACGCCAGTTTTCTTACAGGTTTGGAGCCTGAAGTCTGGAATGGGTCTCCCTGGGCTAAAAGCAAGATGTTGGCAGGGCCACATTCCTATTGGAGGCTCTAGAGGAGAACCCATTTCCTTGCTTTTTCCAGCTTCTGGAGACCATCTGCTTTCCTTGGCACATGGCCCTTTCCTGCATCTTCAAAGCTAGCGATGTGGTCAAGCCAAGTCCTCATGCTGCTGTGTCTCTGGTTCCCTCCTGCCTCCCTCTCCCACTTTTAAGGTCCCATGTGATTACATTGGGTCCCCCCAGATAATCCAGGATAATTTCTCTACTAGCAAAGCAGCAGATTAGCAACTTCATTTCATCTGCAACCTTCATTCCCCTCCACCAGTCATGTAACATATTCACGGGCTCCAGGGAGGAGGACATGGATGTATTTGAGGGAAGGCATTTTTCTGCTGACTACAGATCTATGGGGTGCCAAGCACTGCATCAGTACTTTGCAAGCATTCACTCACTCAATCATGTATTCAACAAATACCGCTGGAGACTCCCACCTACTGAGCCCATCCTAAGTAGGCCAGTGCTGGGGGCTGAGGCTCAACTGCCATCAGGACACAGTCCCTGCCCTCGGGAAGCTTATAGTCCAGGGCAGAGATGGGCTGGCACACAGACATCCATTATACAGTGGAGCCAATGAGTTCACGTCTCTGAACCCATTTCTTCATTTGTAAAATCAGAAAAACAAGAGATGTATCTATCTCTCAAAATGTTGGGAGAATCAAATGAGATACTGTATGTAGGTAATGCCTTTAGCACTATACTTGGCACATAGTAAGGGCTTCCTAATGGTAGACGATGATTAGTGGTATTATTATTGAGAATGTGATATGATGGGAACACAGAGGAAGGGAATCAGGTGAAGTCTAAATTGACATCCCCCAGGGATGAGCAGGATTAGCCCAGGGAAGTATAGGAAGTGGAAGGAAGGGGTCCCTGGGCAGAGAGAATGCATGTGCAAAGGCCCTGGGGTGAGCACACCTCTCCATCCTCATGATATCCCAACAGCCCATCAGAGCTCTTCCTGCTATGTACAAGAGCTGTGTTCCCACTCCCAAAGCCCAGGAATCATAGGGACCCCTGGCTTCTAAACACCCAGCTCCAAGGTGGCTGGATGTGGCATTGCACCCACTGTTCTCATCCCAGGGATCTCATCCACCCCTATACCTTGTGCCTGGAACCACAAAATTCATTGTCCTAAGAGCCACTAGTCAAAAGGCCCCAACTAGGCCCTGGGCTGAGGGCTCTTCAGGCGGCAACTCGTGACTCCTCACTGCTATTTGTTAGACCTGTTTGAGACAGGAGGAAACTGCAGATTTGTGATTTTACCCAGGGCCACTAGGGAGTGGGTGAAACCCAAGGCTGTCTGACTCCCCATCTCGAGGCCTGCTCAGGCCAACAGCCTAGGCGTTGATGGCTCAGCTCCATGCATGGAGGCTGGACCGTGAGGAAATGGGATGAAGTGGGACCTTGGAAGAGGATCTGGTCTACCCTAGAGTTGACCTAGGGGTGCCTGGAGACTGGGCGAAGGGCCAGGGCAGGGACTGTTAGAAAGCATGGGCTCCTCTCTTTCCCAGGATAAGCTGTAACAGCGGCAAGGCTCCAGATAAGAAAGGACAAACTGGCTTGGACACTTCAGGGAGGGTCCCAGACTGAGCCCTCCCACCCTCAGCAGAGCCTGTTCTTTTCCAAGAGCAGGGACATCTGACCCGTGCTCACATGGGAGCCAGAGGGAGTTTCCCAGTTCATCTATTCCTTGACTGGGGACAAAACTCTTTGGACAAACAAGAATAGCGTGTACATCAGATTCCCGATGTGTATTTGTGGCTCCTGGCCCTTCTCTCATCTTCAAAACTAACCATGTGGATTCCACCTATCTTCTCTTGGGGAGTGCTAGCCCCTATCACGCCATGATGTCCAGACTACCTTCTTGAAGTTAAACCTCCTTCCTTGTATGAAATCAGAGTGAAAACAGATGACAGTTTGCGAATGTAAGTGGCAAAATGAGTGATTGTCATCGACGCTGTAAGGGGTTAACTCAGCAGGCTTGGGTCCTCAAATCCTGTTCTTTCCCCAAAAAGAACTGGCCCCTGGTGATCTCGATGCCTGACAGGAGGGTTTCTATTGTGTCTGAGGCCTTGGGCCATACTGCAGGGTCTAATCAGACATGAATGCTCACCGTGTGACCTCTGAGGAAAGCCTGTGTGGCCCTGGGCTACTCTGTCAGTTTCACTTCTGGGGTCCTGGAGACGGAGTAGCTTAGGTCAGTCACTTGGTGCTGTGTGCCCATGTGACCAACTTCCAATTGAAACCCTGCGCCCCAGGGCTCAGGTGAGCACCTCTGGTTGATACGCCACTTGTGATGTCACCTACCAGTGCTGGAAGCATTGACCGTGCCTGAAGGACACCTGGAAGCTTGTGCCTGGAGTCTCCCAGACTCTGCTCATGCACCTCTCTCTCTTTACGGATTTGACCCAAGTCCTTTCATGGCAGTAAATGGTAACCATGAGGGAAGTGACGTTTCTGAGTTCTGTGAGTCCTTCAAGCTTGAGGGTGGTCTTGGGAACCCTCCACACAGCATCCCATTTCAGTTCCTCAGCTTCTGTTTTCTGAAAACTTGGTTAGAACCCCTGACTCCTCCCAACCCTGTTATCATGGTGCCAAGGACACTGTGGGAACACTGTGGTCCCCAGCAGGGCAGAGTGCCCGGGGCCGCTCAGCCTAGGGGCCACCCCAGGTGTGGGGCGTGGGACCCCAGCTCAGCCCAAGGCTTTAGCTCCCGTCTGGGGTGGGGTTGGGACAATCACCCTGTAGAAAGTGGGCCATTCTCTCCAAAACTTCAGGACAGAGGCTTCTCCAGACTTGTGTGTCCTCTTTGGAAGGAGAACGGCTTAGCTGTCCTCCAAAGAGCAAGTTTTAGCTTTCTGTCTGCTTTCTGCCAATTGCTGTTTACCCAGGAGTTCCCTGGGGTCTGAGGGGGAGGCTGTGCCTCCTCCCTGCCCTCTTGGTTCTCCCTTTCCACTGCAGGCAGGGTTGATCAGGCCCCTGAAGCTCACGATCTAGGCCAGCAGCAGAGTTAGGATCCAGGAAGGCTTGGAGAGCCAGCCACCACCCACTGGGAGAGCTCTCTTTCCCTGGGATGTTTCCTACCCTTCAGGGGAAACTAAAGCAGGGAACTCTTATTTCTGGTCCTTGTGAAAAAGTGTAGACTTAAAAACATTCGTTCCTGAAACTGGGGCCAAATAGATCCCTCCAGGACTATCTTAACTTTGTTTGTTTTTTTAAATTTTATTTGAAGTAATGATAGATTTACAGGAAGTTGCAAAAACAAAAAGTACAGAGGGGTCTTGTGTGCCCTTAGCTCAGTTTCCCCCATTGGTAACACCTTACAAGATAAAAAAAAATTAGGCTTTAAAATGAAATTAGCACAATTGGGAAGGTGGGATAATCACTCATTTCCACCCCCCCAGGATCCCCGCATGAACCTGCATAGGTACAAAGCCAATTGAGGCACCACAATACAGGTCTCCTGTCAAGGATGGATGGGCTGACCTTGGCAGAGGTCAGAGAGGGCAGAGGTCAAGCAGCCAGGCAAAAGGAGGCTGCAGAGTGGCCTTAGGAGGTCATCCAAGAGATGTGAGCAAAGTAGCATCTTGGCATAAATTACTAGCAACAGTGTTTCTAACTGAAAAATTGAAAACATTCCTACATGCCCAACACTATGGGACTAGCTCAGAAAATATGCAGCACCCACACAATAATGGGCTTCCCTCATAGCTCAGTTGGTAAAGAATCCTCCTGCAATGCAGGAGACCTGGGTTTGATCCCTGGGTTGGGAAGATCCCCTGGAGAAGGGAAAGGCTACCCACTCCAGTATTCTGGCCTGGAGAATTTCATGGACTGTATAGCCCATGGGGTCACAAAGAGTCAGACACGACTGAGCAACTTTCACTTCACTTCACACAATAAAGACAGTGTAGCTGTTATAATTGCATTGCAGAAGAGTAATTTTCTCAGGGTCAATGTTCATGACATACTGGCAAGTGAAAAAAAAGAGTGGCAAAAATATATGCAGTATGTTTCCTTGGGGAAAAAACACAAAGCGTTAAAGGACGTACCCCTCCCCACCCTCCCCAGTGTTAACATGTGGACGCTGGTTATCTTCAGGCAATGGAATTACAAGTGGTTCTAATTTTTTTCCTCTGCACTGAGTGTTCTGCATTGAGCATAGATGACTTTTGGAATTTTAAAGATATATTATCAGATCACCCCTTTCCTGGACTCGGCATATACTGGGGCTGCATGTGTCTGGAAAAGCTTCCAGGGAAATGGAGAGCACTCTCAAAGGAAACTGGGGGGTGCTCTGCTCTCCTCTGGGATGGGGGAGGACAGAGTAGGGTGTCTGGAGTTTCCTGGAGAGCAAAGGGTGGACCCTGCCGGCGGGAGGGGTGGGGGGTGGTCTTTACATGTTATGGGAGAAAGGAGGTGGCGACATAGCCAGTGAGTGGTCCAGCGTGGCCCAGGAGCAAGGAGCAGATAATCTGGTGGCTGGTGAAATTCCAGAGTGCCTGAGAGCAGGCACCCGCTGCTGCCCACTTGCTCATTCCAGCTTCCTTATCATCTGCTCATGCACACCCAGCTTTTCCCACGTCAATCCAGGAGCTCCTGATAGAGGGCAAGGCTGCAGCACGCTCAGCTCTGTGCCTCCCTGAGCTTATCACGGGGCCTGGCTGACCCAGTGTAGGATGGATGGGTGGATGGATTCAGGGAGGATCTCCCCCAATCACCCCCTCTTCTATCTCTATCCTCTGACCTTCTGCCTCTCCGCAGGCTCAGATGCCCCTTCCTCCATGAAGCCCTTGCTGACCCCTCCAGGCCCCCACTGTACCTCACAGGAACCTCAACTGCACATGTCAGCAGAGTCTGCTCAGAACCCAGATTATGGGGCTCTGGTTTTCTCCATTGGTGCACAAACCTGAGAGGCAAGGTCAGTGCCTGGTCCGCTCTGGTTTCTCTGGTACACTCAGCCCAGATCTTGGCACCAAAGAGGCACTCAGCCAAGCCTGTAAAAGAAGAGAAAGGATCCTCTTTTCTCTCCCTGAGGCCATCTGACTCATGATGAGCGAGTGGGGAAGGTTAGTTGTGTGTATGGGGGGGACCATTTCTGCTCATCCTCCCCTTGCTAAGAGAGGAAGCCTCCATGGGCCCAGGCTCCTCTGCACCCCTGACTCCACCTGCTGGTTCTTTTCACTTGCTCCCAGTCATGGTCACGAGGGGACTGGAGAGGGATGGTGACTCAGCCCAATTCATCACCACAGTGGAAAAACACAGTCACCTGTCCTCCTGGCAGCGGGGCCAGAGCTGCCTCTGCATCTGGAAGGGCAGCGAGCCATACTGTCCTCAAGGTCCTTGTGTCTTTCACCTGCTGAAAAATCAAAGACTGAAGGATGTAGGAGCAGCCTTGCTTGACACTGTAGATTGGCAGTGTGATATGACTCTCAATGACCTAGGATAATGTGTTCCCTCTATGCCGGGCTCGGAGCTGAGTGCCTGTGTCATCTCACAGCAGTTTCACGAGTCCATCATTATCTGAAGTGGGCACTGGTCACTCTCTTGGCCACCAGCATCTGACATGCCCTTCCTGTGAGGCAGGGTCCACCTCCCATTAGAGGAACTGAAAATACCTTTTCCCAGCCTCCCTTGCAGCTTTGACAGAGTACGTGGTCCAGGCACCTCCAGTCAGACATCCCATTCTTGTCTGTGAATTAGAATCTGGTAACATGAGCAAGCCAAGACCATAGGGACAATTCATCCTGGTGACAAAGCGGCCACAGCACCTCTGGCTTTAGAGGCGGCCATGGTCCTGACGCTAGTATCCCACATCCCTGCTCAGAGACGGTGCTGCGGTAGCATTTGACGGGATGGCGCCGATGCTTCGGGATTGGGCCTGCATCCTGAGATCCCCAGGGCTGCTCTCCATCCTAACATAGCTCTGTTTTGCTTAAACCAGACAGAGTAGGTTTCTAGTTCCTGTAACCACCCAGACTGATATCTTAGCCTGAGTTTCCAGATCGGGAAATGAAGGCCCAGAGAGATCTTCAGATAGGCCGGATCTTGTCTGTAGCTGAGGTACAGGCAGTCTCTTCCCCGGTTTACACATGGGAAAAAGGGAAGTCCCGAGAGGGCAGCAACTTTCGCAGCCTTTTTCTTGTAATGAGGACCGAGGCTTGAGGGATGTGTCTTAGAAGCCCCCTGTCCCAGCCAACACCCTGGCCATCTGCCATGCCCTGCTTTCCTCTGTTAAAAACCCTGCCAGGGGCTTTCCTGGTGATCCAGTGGTTGAGAATCTGCCTTGCCGTGCAGGGGACACCAGTTCCATCCCTGGTCTGGGACAATCCCACATGCTGTGGAGCAGCAAAGCCCAGGTGCCACAACTACTGAGCCCATTCTCCAGAGCCTGTGCTTTGCAACAAGAGAAGCCACCACAGTAAGAAGCCCGCATACTGCAATGACAGAGTAGGCCTCACTCGCCAAAACTAGAGAAAACCCATGTGCAGCAGTGGAGACCCAGCACAGTAAATAAGTAAATAAAAATTTAAAAAAAACATATATATATATAAAACCCTGCCACCCAGCCTGCTTCCAACACCATGCCTCCATCACAAGGATGACGAAGAGTCCTGGAGAAAAAGGAATGGAGACCTTGTCCATCTACTGACTCAGCTGGGACTCCTCTGCCCGGTGTGACTGACTCCTCCAGAAGGGCTCAGAGCCCCCCTCCCTGCCTATACCCGAAGCACCTTTCCTTGATGCAGTAGGCCCCGGCGAGGGCAGTGTTCATACAATCACATTGCTTCATCATCTATTGAGTCACCTCATTTTCTTAGGACTTCATATCCTCTTGGACCTCTAGGACCGGACCCCTTGAATGCCCACTGGGGGTTCATGCATTCTGAGCCAGGTGGGTTGTCCACATTACTTCAAGTCCCTGGCAGACACCATTCTGCACAGAGACAGTTGAGTCACAGTGTCAAAGCTGTTATCAGGCAGCCTTTTACATCCTCCCGGGGCCTGTTTTCCTCCAGGGAATTTAGAACAGGCTAGGCTTCGAGAATTATGTTACTGGAACATCAGCAATCAGTTTTGTTCAGTGACTAGCTCTGAAATTATTGGAAAGGGTAGAATTCAGAAAAGCCTGAAAGAATCTCTAATACAATAATTACAGTTTTATCATCAGTAATCATAGGGACTATTTACTGAGCGTTTCAACCGTGTGTCTGGCACTATACTAAAGCATTCTATGCCATCACTGAATTCTTAGGCACACTCTGAGGTCAGCATCATCCTAGTTTCACAGAGTAGGACATGAAGCCTCGGAGAGGATAAGTCACACAGCCAGGAAATCGTAGAACCAGCCTGTGTTCTTAAGGGCCAGCTCCAGACTTGTATCTATAGAACCAGCTTCCTGGGTGTTTTGGATGTAGAGGTTTACTCTGTCACCACCTCCCCTCAGCATCCCCTTTGCAAAGGAGGAAACTGAGAAGCAAGGATTTCCCCAAGGTGAGCCCCAGAGTTGTAAGGAGAACCCAAGCTTGCAGTCTATATACTGCACCCCAAGCAGGAATATGCACCCCATCTGGGGCCACCAAGTCTTACCAGCTTCCTAAACATTGGTGAATGGGTTAACTCAAGATCATAGTAGCTTCCTCCGAAGCCTGGAGTTGAGGGAGACCTGGGACTACAAACCAGTCCAGATAAAGATCCAGTGAAGGGGGAGAGACCTTGAAGAATCACATTGACCTCTCAGCCTGAAACATCCCAGACTGCCCATATGACCTGGTCCCACACAGTCACTGTGCCCCAGAAAGGCTGGAATCAGCAGGGGCAGAACCCCGCCCAAAATCAGCAGCAGAACCTGAGTAGAACCCTGGTCTCCAAGAGCCCTCCACTTGAACTGTCTTTCCCAAGTAAAGTTTCTCAGGTCATCCCATTCCCATTCTCCCTACAGTAGGACTCCATCTGGGGACACTGGTGTTCCCTCTCTTGGGGTAACAGTTGAGAGCAAGGTCACTGGGCCTGACCAGAGGGAGAGTGAGGACCAAAGAGGTCCCCAGGTTCCTACTGGCTCAGATGATGGAGGGTGAATGGTGGAGAGCAGGGACTTGGCCACATTCTGTTATGGGTGTGCGGAGGAAGCTCTGGGGGTGGGGAGGGGGAGCCTGAGAGCCCCAAACACCTGTGCCTGGAGTCACTCCCGCATGAGTTTCCCCAAGGAAACCCTCAAGCTCTGCAAACAGGGGACGACGACCCAAAGCCCCGCTGAGCACCTGGCTCTTCCAGACCCCCCCAGGACTGTCCCCCAGCGGTTCCCAGCCAGCGACGGGGCGGGGGAGTGGGGGTGCTGTCTCCTCCGGGCTCCCGGGTAATCTAAACAAAGACTGGGGCAGACACCGCTCCCTCCCTCGGGAGCTCGACGCGGCGCGGCGACCAGGGGACGGGCGGGGCGGGCGGGGCCTCCCACCGCGCCCGGCGAACTTGGAGCAGCGGGGACCCTTCCTCCCGGCGCCGCAGGAGGTGAGGAGCAGGCCGGTCAAGCCGGGCTCTCCGCTGGGTTCGGGTGTCGCGGCGTCTAGGTCGCCGCTGGAGGCGGAAGCTGCGCACCCAGGAACCGCCTCTCGGGTCCAGCCCCCAGGCCCGGAGCAGCACCGGGACAGGCGCCGACGCTCCCCGCGCCCTCGTGGGCACGCCCCCCGCGGCGCACCTCCCCCGGCCCGGCCCCCGCCCCCCGCAGCGGTGGCTCTGCGGAGGGGCCCCGGGTTGCCCGCACCTGCACCCGCGCGTTGGCGGCGGCGGCGCGGAGGCCTGGCTCCCCGCCTGCGCGTCTGTCTTGCTCGCGTCTCTCTAGGTGAGTCGGCAGCGCCCCGAGGCCCATCTCCTGCCACCCCCCGGCCACTGCGGCCGCGGCTGGTCCCCCTGCCTCGGTGCAGCCCCCGTGCGCTACCCCGACCCGTGAGCCGGCCGCCTTGTCGCCGGGCCACACTTCGCCTAGGAGGGCGGCATCTCCTCCCCACCCCACTCCACCCCGCCAGGGCTCTTCCTCTTCGCCTTCCCGGCCCGACGCGAGGACCCCCCCCGCTCCAGCCAGGGCCAGGGCCCCGCAGCACCGCGCCCCCCCGCGCCTCCCTGATCGCGACATCGGGGGCGGCAGGGCCTTTTTGTACGCGCGGCGGGCAGAGGGGCCCCCTCCCGCCGCCTCCCGGAGTATCACCCGCGCCCACCCCGCGCTCCCTCTCCGCCTCCCGGAGTTCACCCGGACCAGGTGGCGGCGGGCGCCTTTTAGGGGTGCGCGGTCGTGCAATTGGTGGATTTTTTTAAACCGGTTTGGAGGGGGGGAGCGCGGCGTGGGGGGCGGCGAGAAAGCGCTCCCGGCGGCTCCTCCTGCTCCGCTCCTCGCTCTCCTGCCTCTTCCCTCTCGCCTCCCGCGCTGCTGTCCCCGGCTCCGCCGAGCGCACTCCCCCGACGCCGCAGCCGCGAGCCGGGCAGCGCCGGACGCCGAGATGAAGGTGCTGGGACACAAGATCGAGCTGCTGACAGGTACCGCCGGCCCTTCCCGGCCGCCGCCCCTCGGCGCGGCCTCGCCGCCCGCTACTTTCCGAGTTGGAGCAGGAGCCGGGCACGGCGGCGGCGGCCAGGGCTTTGGGGTGTCTCAGGCTGGCGCAGGAGGAGGGGGTGCGGGCACCAGCTAATTCCTGCCTTGTGCGCTGCGGGTTCCTGTGCGGAGCCGGGCCCCGGGAGACGACCTGGGGCGGTGCCCTGCCCGGCTTGGCGCTCTGAGTCTCCGCGGCCCGGCGTCGGGGTGGGTAGAGCGCTTCCTGCCGGGACGTGGTCGGGGGAGCGGCCCGCTGGAGTCAAGCTCTAGTCAGGTCTTCAAAAGAAGAGAGGGCGCTTGGAGCCCCTGTCCTTCTCTCAGTGTCGCTCGGTTCCCCCAAGAAAGGCGCTCCCTGGGCTCCAAAAGACCTCGGGGCTGGCGGGGGAGGGGGCTCGGATTTCCGGCATCCTGTGACAAATCTGAGCAGCCCTCCCTGGGAGGAGAAGTTACTCGCTGGAAGTAGAGGCCAGTGACCAGGAGAGTGGGGAGCCAGATTGGACCCTGATGACCAGGAAACTTCAGCCTTGGGCCAGCCACTCTGCTGGAAACCACATCCCGGGCGCAGTGGCTGGAAACAAAAGAGGACATTGGGTCTGCCCTGGAGAGGAAGAAGGAGACGGATGGGGCAAGGGGTCTGAAGGGTGGAGACACTCTCCCAGACAGGAAGGGCTAACCCTCCTGGTGGCTCCCGTGGTCTCCCCAGGGGAGAGGTGCAGAGAGACCTAGACTGGAGGACGGGGGCCTGGGAACCGGGAACAGCAGGGAGCCCCCAGGTTACTGGCTCAGGGGTGCTCAGTCGGTGTGTCCTGGAAGGACACATGGGTTCCAGAAAACGTCCTCTGGCACCTGGGAGGTTCAGTCCCTCGCCGAGAGGGCCTTGCCACCTGGTGCATGGGAACAGAACAGAGAACAGGACAGGGAAGGGGGTCCAGTGTGGGGACACACGCAGGAAGCAGGGTGGAGCCTGAGGTGGGGGACAGGAGGGAAGAGGAGAGGTTTGGGCAGGTGGCAGCATTTGAACTGCACCCAAAAAGATTTTCTATTAATGGAGAGGGAGGGCGTGCTCCAGGCTGAGGAATGGAGGGACCAGCCTATGCAGAGGGCTTGGGATATGAGAGAGGCTTGAACTAAGCCAAGGCGGGAGGGCTGGAGTATGTGGGATGGAGTGCGGGGAGGGGTTAGGTAAAGCCTGGAGTTGTGGGTACGGGTTCAAGTAACAGTGAGCGCTCCTTGGCGCAGGCCAGGCTTGTAGAGAAGGGGAGATGGGCGCTGTTCCCGGAGCGCTGGGAGCACTGACCAAGCGCTCAGAAGAGCAAGATCTGAGCCCAGTTAGCCAATGGCACCCCTGCCAGTTCCCTGCCTATTTTCTTTGTAGAACCCACCTGAGGCGGGCCAGTCCTCCTGACTTCAAAGGGTATTGCACAGGGGGCTGGACTTGTTAATCCCCCGGAGGGAAAGTTTTCACCACCCCATAGGTGGGTTTTTAGAGCTCCCCACACAGGACAGAACTCCCGGATCCTTCTCCTTTTCTAGCCCCAGAAGGGCCTGGAGGAGGAATGTTGGGATACATGCGTGGGGGCTCTTGCGGGGGTCCAGGCTGTGGGGTCCCAATACAGTGTACCCTCATCCTCTGACTACATGGGTCAGGGCCCCTCCTCCCTCATCAGACAGATTTGCCCAGTTCTTGAAGACTCTGTGCCCCTGGCCAGGCTGGAACAGGGCTCCCTCGGTCACTGTCTTCAGTCCTGGGCTCCCATTGCCATTTTTTCTCACCAGGCCCTGGGAGACAGGGCATCCCCCACTCCGGTGGTTTTTCCAGCCTTCCCTCTTTCTCCAACTCCCTCCCATCCTCTTCTTGGTCCCACCGATCTGGGTTCAGATCCCAGCCCCACTGCTGGCCACCTGCGTGATCTCAGATAGGTTGCTTAACCTCTCTGACTCCGGTTTTCTCATCTTAGAGGTGAAACTGTTGACCCCGCCCTCTGTAAGCTGGGGTGAAGCTTGCTGAAATAGCACAGGTGACATGCCTGGCTGGGGCCTGGCTCCTGGTGGGCACCTCGTGGGCTTCCTCTCCCTTCAGGTTCCTTGGTCTTAGCTGTCCCTGTGGTGGAGAATCCACCTGTGCTGGCTGGTTGGCCACTAGGAAGTCTGGATCTGTCTTCATTCACTTTATCCCTGTTACATGCATCTGTGAGATTTTTGACCCATCTGCTCCACTGGCCGATGAGCAGGTCACAGGTGGTGGCTGGTTTCTTGTGGTGGCATACAGCAAGTGCTCAATAATTGTTGACTGAGCCAGGCTCAGCAGCATCTCCAGGATAATTTCATAGAGGTCTCCAACTCCCTGCCTGCACATCAGCATTAGGAAATTATTTCACTGAACCTCTTTGTTCAACTCATGTTTATTTAGCTGTTTATAGTTTTCACATTCTCCCATTTTATCATCCTGATCATTTTACCAATGAGGCCCGTCTCTGCCTCACGTCATATGGCTGAGAAGAGGTGGTGCTTTGTTTCAGACCTGAGGCCTGAGCCATCCTATGCATTTCTAACTGCCTGGCTCCTCCGGCCAGTCTCACAGCTGCTCTCCCCTTCACTTTCCTCATCTGTGAAATGGGCTTGTCGTGGTACCGCCCACACAGTTGTGAGACTGTGCAAAACGTTGAGAGCAGCGTCTGGCAGGGGGCCACGAATGGCAGAGGTGGGGCTGTTGTCCCTAAGCTGGGGTCTCCTCCCCTTCCCTCTGTGCCTAGTCAACGGATTCCTTCTTCAGGGAATTTCCAGCTCCTTTCTTCCTCTGGGCTCTCCACACAATCCAGGCCTCCTGAGATGTGCCTCTGGGGGACTCTGCTTCAGCCTTAGGTTCCCCGTCACATGGGAAGGGGAGACATGATTTTCTAGGGTTGGGTCCTGCTGGTCTGATGTCCGCAGCTTTGACACAAGGTAGGGAAAGCTAGGCCCCCCTCACTTCTGGGGCTGGAAGGATGCCCATGAATTGTTATGGGCAGCCCGAGCCTCTCTTTGTTTCAGCGAGAAGAGGGGGTGGTCCTTCACCCGCGAGCAATGCTTAGGCGGCCAGCACTTAGTTTCCAGACGCCCTTCCAGGTTCCTCCTGCACAGGGAGAGCAGGGATTCGAGAATCAGAGGGTGTGAATTGCAGAGTCTGCTCTCTGCTCTCAGCTCCTGAGCATATTCTTAATTTCTCTGACCCTTCGTTTCTTTATCAATAAAATGGGAGCAAAGGCCCTCCCTCGTTAGTGTGGTAAGAAGGACCCAGGACTCCGTCCTGCCCACGCACAAGCTCTCTGCGGGCTTCAGAGGACAGACTCGCCGTGCCTTTTTTTATTCCTTAGTGAGATGGGAAAAGTGGGACATTTGTCTATTTGCAAGCAGGAAGGTGATGGTTTTTGTGCATTTGTTCTCTAGCAGTCTTGTCTCTAGGAGGGTTCGGAGTCAGAGCTCTAAAATGGCAGATTTAAGACTCTGAAAAATGGTCCCTTGGGAGCCTCAGTATTAGACGCTGGAAACTTTCAAAATATGCTTGATGTGTGATTAGAAAGCCGAAACTTTTGCCAGTTCAGTCTGGAATTTTGGTATCATTTTAACGCATGGAATGTGTATTTAAATAGTGTTAGATTGTGGGCAGGTATATGGGCAAATATATGTGGGGAAAACTGAGGCATAGATTTACCGCTCCCCCAGCCCCCAGGACCCTGAATCCTCATGGCCAGCCCATCCATTTTAGTAAACTTCACTGCTTCACCCAGGTGCTGGAGTCAGGTGTGAAGGGACATGTGGGCTGCTGGATGAGGTGGGGAGGGGAGCAGATCCTTACATGGGGTGTGGGGAGATGGGCACGTGTTCCACTGGTGCAACTTTATGAAGGGCAGGATGGCAATGATGTATCGAAAGCTCAAAAATATGTGTGGTCTGTGACTCAGCAGTTGAGTTTTTAGGAACAAATAAAGATGTGTTCAGAGGTGTTTGTTCAAGGATGTTATCCCATAGTTGTTTATAGAAAGGGGAAAAAAAAAAAAAAACCAACTGGAAACAACATAAATGCCTAACAGTAGGGGAGGTTAAATAAACAGGAGTATATTCATACCAGGGAACCTCAGGCAGCTGCAAATTGGGCTGCTGAAAGTCACTTACCCACCTGAACAGATGTCTCCTGATAGACATAATAACGTGATGACAGCTCACACTTCTATGGCATTTGTCGTGTGCCAGGCACAGTCCAAAGCACTTTCTATAAGTTAACTCATCATCATAACCACCCTATGAAATATGTGCTATTATTTCCTCCTTTTAGACAGATGAGGAAACCAAAGCCCAGAGAAGTTAAGTAACTTGCTTAAGGTCACACAGATGGCAAGTAACTGGCTGAAATTTCAACCAGGAGATCTGGCTCCAGAGTCCAAAAGATGTTTCAGAACAGTGTTTTTTGTTTTTAAATGTACAGATTAGCACTGAAAGTGAAAGGAGATAAACAAAAATGTTAACAGTGGTTTCCTCTGGTTACTGGGATCATATGTGATTTTTTAACTTCTTTTTGCTCTTCTGTTCTTCTGATTTTTCTCAGTGACTGTGTATTGCATGACATTCAAGTTCTATTTTTAAAAATGAAAAATTAACAAATGCATAGGGGAACGTGCGAAGCGCTGGGGGTCTGATGAAACCAGAATTCCTGGGGGAATTCTGAAGGCGGTCTGAAGTCTGCTTTTGTGGAGAGGGTATGTTCTTGGAAAACTCAAGGGAGGAAGGGTCATTCATGGTAGATGTTGAACTTGCCTTTCCATAAGCATAGGGAAGAGGAAGTCATTGTGGGCAAAGTGGATAACACACAGCTGGGGTGTGTGTGTACACACGTGCTAGGCTGAATTTTGGCCCCCAAATATATTACGATCCTAATTCCTAGAAGGGCTTCCCTGATGGCTCAGCAGGTTAAGATGCAGGAGACACAGGTTCGAGCCTGGGTCAGAAAGATCCCCTGGAGGAGGAAACAGCAATCCACTCTGGTATTCTTGCCTGAGAAATCCCATGAACCAAGGAGCCTGGTGGGCTACAGTCCCACTAGGGACTGAAAAGAGTTGAAAAGAGTCAGATACAACTGAGCGACTGAGCAGACGCGCTCACAGATCTTATTTGCAGTGTGTGGGATCTTTAGTTGTGGCATGCGAGCTCTTAGTTGCAGCTTGTGGAATCTAGTTCCCTGACCAGGGATCAAACCTGGGCCCCCTGCTTTGGGAGTGCAGTGCCTTAGCCAGTGGACCACCAGGGAAGTCCCAATCCTCGGGTGCTTTAAACACCGAACCACAGATGTAAGGTACACTCCGACCAAAATGACCATACGTCTTAAGCCCCATAACCAATACCTTTGAGGACCGAGGTGTGTTTCCAGTTCATGCTGGGGCAGGGGTGGGGAGAGCAGTGTAGGCCCCGTATGCCTGGTGATGCTCCAGCCCTGGGCAAGTGAGAACCCTGGCCTGTCCCACCTGAGCACACACCTGCTCCTCGCCCATCTGGTGAGAGCTCTGGGTTCAGACCCCATCTCTGTGGAAAGTCCACGCTTCTCCCCCAGAGTGCAGACTCTAGAACCCATTGGCAACACCCCCTGGCTCGGGTCTAAGCCAACTGTCTGGGCTTTCCCCCCAACCCCAACCTCTTTTTCCCAAGGCCTTCTGGACCCATAAACAGCAGCTCTCTCCCTCCAGTGGCTCAGGACAAACCCAGATCACCCTGGACTCTTCTCTGTCTCCCATGCCCCACATGTGATCCACCCGCAGCTCCCGCCGGCTCTACCCTCAGAACATACCCAGAACCTGGGGACTCCCCACCACCTCCACCCTGGGCCTTCAGCATCTCTTTCCTGGATTACTGCAGCGACTGGTCTTCCTGCTCCCACCCTCACACCCTAGGTCTGCTCCGCCCATAGCAGGAGAAGGGAGCCTTTAACATGGAAATCCTATCACGTCACCCTGTTGCTCAAAACCCTCCAAGGTAGAGACTTCCCTGGTGGTCCAGTGGCTAACACTCTGCGCTCCTGATGCAGGGGGTCCAGGTTCGGTCCCTGCTCAGGGGACTAGATCCCACGTGCTGCAACTAAAAGCTCCCACATGCTGCAACTAAAGATTCTGCATGCTGCAACTTAAAAAAAAAAGATTCCACATACTGCAGCAAAGACCCCACATGCCACAAGCAAGACCCAGTGCAGCCAAATAAATATATTTTAAAAAACCAAAACCTCTAAGGTACCTCAGGAAAAGCCAGGGTTTTTCTAACAAACCTTCTAGATGAAACGTGATCTGATGCCTCCTCCACTGTTCACTCTTGGTCCTTATCCCTCCCTCCCCGCTCCCCTCGACTCACTCTGCTCCCAACACGCTGGAACCCAGCAGGCAAATACCTGCCTCACGGCCCTAGCACTTGCTGCTCCCTCTGCCCTGAGACTCTTCTAGGCATCCGCAGGGCGCCCTCCCTCGCCTCCTCCACGCCTTCGCTCTCATGAGCTTCTCAGGGAGGCCCCCTCTTACACTGTTTCAGATCACAGCCCCACGCTCTCCCCCTCCTGTGATGTTGCCTCCTGGTGCACCTGGCACGTCTGACACACCATGTATTTACTTGGATTTGTTGATTGGAATTCTCCTGAAAGTTCCGCAGACGTGGGGCTTCTTGTCTGTCATCATCGGTCTTTCATCTCCAGTGCCTGAAACAGGACCTGGCACACAGTAGGTCAGTATTTGGCGATTGAATGAATGAGTGAATAAATGAAGGACGTAGACCTGGGCCACGCGGCCGCCCTGAGAGTGTGGTCATTCCTGTGCCCCGTGGGCTGAGAATGGGGCAGGGGTGACATTTCCACAACCAGGTGCTGCTCTGAGAAGAGATGGCCTGGGGTCGAGCGGCCCTGACGCACGGCCCCCTTTCTGCAGACGTTGTATGTGAAGCAGGGAGATCCTGGGGACTTGGGAGGCAGTTCAGAGGGGCCAAGGGCTTTCCGGGAGAGAAATACCCAGTCAGAAAGCCGCTCCTTCAGGCTCTCTCTTTCCTGCAGACCACAGTGCAGAACTGCGAGCTGGGGGAGACTTGTTGCCTTGTGTTACCCCCCTTTGAATCTTGCACAAACATCTAGTATCTTTGTTTCTGGGACGTTTGCCAAATTAGGCAAAGATACAGGAGTGAATCGACGCACCTGTGTTAAAGAAACTTGAGAATTTGTGGCCCCAAGTGCCAGACTGAGAGCTTTTTAACTTTTGAATGTGGGTCATGGTTACCAGTGTTGATGCCGCCTCTGTGAGCCTGTGAGGGGTGGTCTGGAAGGGGCTGGCTCACTCTCTGAAGAGAGAATGCTGCCCGCTGCAAAAAGGGGTCTGCAGCCCTGGAATTTCCCTGTGTCCCCTCGGGCAGGCCCCATCCTGTTCCCTTTCTTTGGGTTCCTTTAGCATGTTAGGCTGGGACTCCAAGAAAAATGTCCCAAGTTTAAATTAGCTTCGATGGTATGTGACAGAAAGCCAAAGATAACAGTAATAGATTAAACAGCAGAACAGAAACACACTCACAGACATAGGAAACAAATTTATGGCTACCGAAGGTGAAAGTGGGGGGGGGGGTATAAATTAGGAATTTGGGATTAACAGATACACACTACTTTAAAATAGATAAACTAGATAAACAAGGACCTACTATATAGCACAGGGAACCATATTCAATATCTTGTAATAACCTGTAACAGAAAAGAATCTGAAATATATATGTAACATATAAAATATATGTATGTAACTGAATCATTGCTCAATACCTGAAACTAACCCAACATTGTAAATCAACTATACCTCAATTAAAATATAGATAAAAGAAGATAAAAGTCTATTTCCCTCTTTTATAAGCAGAGTCTAGAGATAGGCCATCCAGAACTATGGCTTCATGATTCTCAGGAACTTAGACGCTATCTATAGTGCCACTCTACCACCTTTAGTATCCAGCCTCAGGGCCCAAAATGGCTGCTTAAGTTCCCACCATCACATCTGTATTCCAGTCAGCAAAAAGAAGGAAGGGTTGAAGAATGGCATGTCTCCTCCCTTTAAGACCACTCTCCCAAAGTCACATGGTTCCATTTACATCTAACTGGCTGATTGTTGTCATAAATAGGCTTTATTCCCATTGTCTACCTGCTCATCTAAAATTTGGGGAGCCTGTATTAAGAGTATCAAGGGGAGAACCAATACTGAGGGGAAATTAACAGTCTCTGCCCCAGTAGGGCTTTTTCCTGGCTCCATACAGAAGCTGCTTACACGGAGCATATTATTGGGATTCCAGTTCTGTCTGCCCTTGGTCTGGGGATTGGAGGTTTGTTATGTCTGGGTTTAATATCTGGAACCATGTTGTGTACAGAAACAGAGTTCACACATGGGTGCTGTGCCTCAACGGAAGAAGATTTTATAAAAGAGCTATGTTATGGCAACTCTCAGATGCACCTTTCTTCATAACATCTCTGACATATATCCTCTCTTGGTGAGGCGGGCACCGGGACCACTGTTTGGCCATCACGGTACACCAGAAGGTGTAGTCTGGTGGGAAATCCTGGAGGTGGTAGTGGAGCCCTCTTGGGAAAGGCTGAACCAGCGACATTCCTGATGTCAGAGGAGCTGGGACTCCATGGAAAAGCACAGTCAGCCACAACCTCAAGACAGAGTGGGACTTCCCTGGGGGTCCAGTGGTTAAGAATCCACCTACCAATGCAGAGGATGCAGATTGAATCCCTGGTCAGGGAAGATTCCACATGCCTTGGAGCAGCTAAGCCCACCACAACTACTGAAGCCAGCAAGCTCTAGAGCCTGTGCGCCACAACAAGAGAAGCCACTGAAATGAGAACCCCTCGCACTGCAGCTAGCGAGGAGCACCCTTAGAGAAAGCCCTCTTGCAGGATCAAAGACCCAGCACGGCCAAAAAAAGAGAGAGAGCAATTCAGAAACATCGGATCCTGAATGTGAAGAAGTTTTAGGAGGAACCGACACAGTTTATTTCACTTCTATTTTTTTTTCCATTTCTATTCCTTTTTAAGAATTTACAAGCATTGTACAGCAACTATACTTCAATTTTTTTCTTTTAAAAAAAATTAACTTATTTACTTTAATTGGAGGGTCATTACTTTACAATATAGTAGTGGTTTTTGCCATACATTGACATGAATTAGCCATGGTTGTATATGTGTCCCCTATCCTGTACCTCCCTCCCACCTCGCTCCCCATCCCACCCCTCAGGGTCATCCCAGTGCACCAGCTTTCAGTGCCCTGTTTCATGCATCGAACTTGGACTGGCGATCTATTTCACATATGGTGATATACGTGTTTCAATGCTATTCTCTCAAATCATCCCACCCTCGCCTTCTCCCACGAGTCCAAAAGTCTGTTCTTTATATCTGTGTCTCTTTTGCAGTCTCGCATATAGAGTCATCGTTACCATCTTTCTAAATTCCATATATATGTGTTAATATACTGTATTGGTGGTTTTCTTTCTGACTCAGTCTGTATAATAGGCTCCAGTTTTGTCCACCTCATTAGGACTGATTCAAATGCATTCTTTTTAATAGCTGAGTACTATTCCATTGTTATACCTCAATATTTTAAAAAAGAAAAAGAAGTTATAAGAGTGACAGATGTGGGTCTAAGTCTAAAAGAATAAAATATTTTTAAAAATTGATTACCAAAAGTTCTGAATGATAGGAACTCATTATGTTAGTGACAGTTCTGCAGTTACTTTGTGTGTGTAGTAGGAATGAGCAGATAAACAAAAATACTGGGGATAATGATAGCCAGGTTTCTCATTGTGGAAGAAAAACAATTACAAATAATGAAAAGAGGGAAGTTAGGGGAAAAAAAAAGAGGGAAGTTAGAACAAACCTAGTGGTGTTGAATTGGAATTAGAGATGTTAGCATAAATTCCAGCTTTTTAATAGATACACAGATACATAGAGAAAAGTGTGTGTGTGAGGCAGAAAAAATATAAGATGAGTTTGGAGTAAATTAGAAGCTACTAAAAAGTAAAAAAGGACAGTGAATGGTGAAAGGACCCAAGAGCCAACTTAAAGAACTCCCAATGGCCAAATCTGGCACAATCAGAACAATAAAATAATAATGGAAATGGATTATAACCCATAGAATAAAATAAGTAATTGAATAAATCAGTGAATGGAGAACAAAAGACAACTCTGTTTCTTCCAGGAGAAATCCAATTAATAAATGTAGAAGGGATGATGGAAATAGAAAACGATCATCAAGCAAATACCACTGTAATAACTGTAGGCAAGCCTCATCCATAGTTGCTAAAATTAGTGGGCAGAAAGTATGATGAGAAACAAGATGTCTGTGTAGTCTCAAAGTATCTTCCCACAAGATACGTGTTAGTTACAAAGGGGAAAATAGTAACTTTACCCTGGAGAAACCTGCCAGAACCTGAGTCAGGTGATCAAGCTAACGTTCCCCAGTAATAAAACAGACTGGCATCTTGTCCCCCATGAAATGGTACAGTGACAAGGGCACATCTCTTCTGCTGTATTCTTGCGAAAAATGCAAAACCTCGATCTAATCGTAAAAAATAAAAATAAAAACAAGAGACAAACCCAGACTGAGGGACAATACAGACTTTAACTACTCAATGTTTCTCGGGTGTCAGCATCATAAAAGACAGAGGATGGAGGAGACCACGTGACAACTAATGGCAGTGTGGCATCCTGGGCGGGCAGACTGCTGAAAAAACTGGGGAAACTCACTGACGGTCTGCAGATTGCTTCACCGTATTTTATCAGTATTTTCTCTCCTGTTTTCTCTAACTGTTTGCAGTTCTGTAGCACGGTGACATTCTAGAGGAAGCCGAATGGGGAGTGGGTGGGAAGTTTCTGTGCTTTGTTTTTTTTTCTGTGATTTTTCTATAAATCTGAAATTATTTCAAAATAAAAAGTTAAAATGTAGGGGGCAGTATTAATTTCATCAGTAATGTTTTTTTTTTTTTTCTTTTCTATTGGTACATAAAATGTTAGTGTCAGTTCTAATCGATGGTATCTTAGATTTGATAATATCTGCTATGTAGAATAAAAGTCTCCTTTTAGACTCTTCCAAACACATGTTCTTCCTCTGAGATGAGCATTGTTATAGTTACCCTGATTCATTCGAGGACCTTTTTTCTTTTTTAATTTGCAAATGAATGTACCTGTTCCATGCATATATTTTTCACATAAATGGGCTTATTTATTTACAATTATTCTGTGCCATGCCTTTTTCTCTTACCTGTGTATTTAAGAATGCCTTCCCTATCTGTTTGAGTGGAGCTGCCTCATTTTTTAAATAGCCGTGTGGTGCTCTGGGGTATAGACGTGCCAGGGTTTATTTAACCGTTCTCCTGACATTTATTTTCCTTGTGATGATTCTTTTCACTTTTTTTCCTATTCCAAAGAGCACTGCAGAGTGCACCCCTGTGCATAGCCTCTTCGTGTTTTTCTTCAGGATAAATACCTAGAGACAGAATTGTAGGGTTGAGAGAGATTTGCATTTTTACAAACTACCAACTTGCCCACCAAATAAAGTTGAACCCACTGCAGTCCAGCCAATGATGTATGAGAATATGTATTGTTTCCCCCCAACCTCATTGACATTGAATGTTACCAATCATTTAATACTTTACAGTCTCAGCAAAGAATCATTCATTCATTTCATGTCATTCAACAAACACACATCATGTCAGAAAATATTAACAATTTATTTCCATTATTATTGCCATTGTCATTGTTGTGGGCATGTGATGGGGAAAGGCATTTCAGGCAGAGGGAACAGCATGCACGGAAGTATGTGCTTCCTGCAGGAAGAATGGTCCGACTGAGTCAGTTGGGATCTTTGGCTGTGAGTGTCGGCATCCAAATATGGCTGCATTCAGCACAGTGGGAGTGTGTGTGTGTGTGTGTGTATGTGTGTGTGTGGGCAGGGTGGCGGTGGTTGTGGAGAGATAGGAATTCACGGGCCCAAATCAAGGAAGGAGCAGGGGACGTGGTCTAGGTCAAGTTAGGCATAAAGCAAGGGGCTGTAATGAGAGAGGAAACGGAGGCTGGGCCAGAACACGAGATCATGTTCCCTGCAGCCTCCTGTTAGGCCATGTACCCCAGGGAAACAGAATCTGTGTAGAGTAGGGTTTGTTATTTTTTTTTGGGGGGGGGGGGGGGTGAAGCGGGGACAGTTGGCTGCAATGCAGCCTGCAGGGTCTAAGTTCCCTGACCAGGAATTGAACCTGGGGCCCTGGCAGTGAGAGCACTGAGTCCTGAGCCACTGGACTCTGGGGTTCCTCCCTGGATGCGCCACAGGGGACTTGCACCAGTCACTCCCTCCTTGCGCCTGTTCTTGCCTCACTGTGAGATGGGGATGCTGAGGGAAGGTCTGTCTCCATCCCAGCCCTGCCCCCAGGGCTGTCCCAACCCTCTGAGGTCAGCATCCGGACAGTGAGAGTGATGTGAGGGGCCAGCGACTCGGGCAGCTCTAAACCCTCTACACGGTGCAGTTGGAAGCGAAGTTCCTGATTTCTGGGTCCCTGAGTTCTGGGACTTCTTTTCAAACCACGGTGCTGGCGTGGTGCAGGTAGATGGAAGGGTATCAGGTGCCCAGGCTTGAACATGAGTCTGAACCTGCCCTAAGCGACCTCCTTCTCAATCTGTGGCACAGACCCCTCTCCCAGGGCGGCGCTGCCCGGGCCAGATTGGCTCTGCTCCTTGTTCCGTTTGCTCGAGGCTCTTCTCCTAATGGGACGTCATGACTAGGACTTTCAGGAGTGCACCAACCACAGGGCACCTTGGACCAAGACCCTGACCATGACCGGCCAGAGACCCCTCCCTCCCATGATTGAAAAAACAAGAAAGTCCTACCTCTTTAATAGTTTGGTTTCTCCCTGTCCCACAAGATCTGGTTCACCTGCATATGCTAACTTCACCCTAGTTGTGTCTGGCCTTCCTTCTCTTTCAGCTCTTGTGTTTCTCAGGGGGCAGCTTAAGGCGTTTCGGGGTGGGGAGCGATGCTCCACTGCACAGCACTGCCTCCTAACCACTGTGGGCGCCCCCGGTTGCTGAGACAAGCTCAAATCCCTGCATGTATTTCCAGATGCCCCCTACTACTGACTGAGCGGGGCTTCCACTCAGCGACGGCTTTATTTCATAGGATGCATAGCTGCCACTGACCAGTTTAATTGAAGCATTTATTGAATAGGTTTGGGGCTTCCCAGGTGGCTCAGTGGTAAAGAACTCACCTAGCTAATGCAGGAGATACGGGTTCAATCCCTGAGTCGGCAAGATCCCCTGGAGAAGGAAATGGCAATCCACTCCAGTATTCTTGCCTGGGAAATCCCATGGCCAGAGGAGCCTGGCGGGCTACAGTAGGCCACTGGGCCGAAAACAGTTGGACATGACTACGTGACTACACACCAACTACACACCTCAGGAACGAAATCATAGTAATCATTTACAGTTTTAACCCTATTAAGTCTGAGGGTTCACATGGCCAGGTCTCAGCACAGAATCACATTTAAAGAAGCACAAAATCAGCAACCAAAAGTCATAGAAAAGAAATGCAATTCCTTTTAAAGAAGTCACCCACCTTCACTCTGCTCTAGGGCCCCTTTCCGTCACCCAACCAAAGAGCCCTTGCTTTCTCTCCCTCACCCCTTTCCTGTTCATTTATTGCAAACATCAGCAGAGCTTCCCTGCCAGCAGGTATGAACCCTTCCTTAAACAGGAGACAAGAGAAAAAGAAAGTCCTCCAAGTAGGCAGAGCAAGGTTAGGAGGACCCCAATCAACTCTGTGATTTTTGTCCCATCCAAATGGGTATAGAAATCTTCTATCTTAAAAACACATTGTTTAGACTCACAGATTTAGAGAATGAACTTATAGTTCTGGGGTGAGGGGAAGACTGTGGGGAAGGGATAGGGAGTTTGGGATGGACATGTACACACCGCTACATTTAAAATGGATAACCAACGAGAACCCACTGTATAGCACAGGGAACTCTGCTCAATGTTACCTGTCAAAGTCTCCTGGATGGGAGGAGAGCTTGGGAGAGAATGGATACACGTGTATGTATGGCTGGGTCCCTTTGCTGTTCCCCTGAAACTATCAGGGGAACATTAATATTAACAACATTGTTAATGTTAATTAATGTTGTTAATTAACATTAACAACATTGTTAATCGGCTACACGCCAATACAGAAAAAAAAAAGTTTAAAAAATAAAAGAACGCCTGGTATATAGTAAAAATACTAAAAATAAATTACAAAAACACATTTCTATCTGTTGTCTTTGTTGTACCTCTAAGCTTTCTGAGGTGGGCAGAGGGAGGCTACCACTCCCATTTTGTAGATCAGCAATCCTCTTAGTGGCTTGCCCAAAATAAAGCTAGGCAGTGAACTATACAGAAGAGATTCCAGTAACTCCAGGCCTAACCACTGAAAAGCTGAGGGTTGGAATTCATCCCAGGCCCATTTGTTTCTAACACTTCCCACTTTAGGGACTTGGGGAATAAGAGGAGGGGAGAGACAGAGTGAAAAGGCCCATCGCTATTGCTCCAAGACCCCCTCCCCCCGGGACCTCCCACCCCACCTGCTCTGCGCTCCCTGACTCTGTACAGACCTGACTCAGGCTTCCTTGTGGGACTTGATAGGAATTGCACTCTCTTTTTGGAAAGCTTTTTTCCAGCTTTATTGAGATACCCTTGACATATAGCATTGTATAATAAGTTTACGGTATACAATGTATTGATGTGATAGGAATCTCATTTTCTTGTAACATTATCTAGCTCCCTTTAAAAATTTTGTTTAAATTATTTATTCTTGGCTATGCTGGGTCTGTGTTGCTGCTGGGGTTGTGCAGCAAGCAGAAGCCGGGGGCTACTCTCCCGTTGCAGTGCATGGGCTTCTCATTGCGGTGGCTTCTCTTGCACAGGCTCAATAGATGTGGCTCACAGGTTTAGCAGCTCTGTGGCATGTGGGATCTTCCTGGATCAGGGATCGAACCCATGTCTCCTGCATGGACAGGCAGATTTTTTACCACTGAGCCACCAGGGAAGCCCCATCATACCTCTCTTAGGAAGGAGCTTGTTGGCCACCACCCTGTGGGAATGCCTGCTCTGGCTTCTGTTCTGGAGCCCCACACCACCACCTGCTGGGCCCTGGGCTGTCCCTGTTTTCCTGGGGCTGAGACATCCCCGGTTCTCTGGACTATGAGGTTTCTCTTTGCAGTCCCCTTCCCCATCACCCCCTCCCTCACAGGCCATCTGTCCCTGCACTGCCCACTCTCAGCCCTTTTAATAGCACCGTCCTTGGGGAGGATGGGTCTCCAGGGTGGTTTCGTAACAGACCGGGGTGAGGGCGGGGACATCCCAGTCCTGCCAAGGCGTTTAATTGAGTTGGGTATTCAGGGAGGCTGGAGGCTAAAAACGCCCTAATGGGAAAGAGACTCCCAGGGTGGGGGCCCTTCTTTCAGCTCCCTACTGGATGGAGGGATGAATGTGCACACATCAGAAAGGATGGAAGAGAAAGTGGGGGAGGGGAGAGAGGACGCCGTTCTAAAAATACAGCCCATGTGCATTGTGTTAGCCGGTTTCCCTGGAAACCACTGGGCACAGAGAGCTCCAGGGTGGTACAAGGTATGGGGACCTGGGCGCCTGGGCAGGCAGGGGCCTTCCTGCCTGGCCTCTTCACGCTGGGGACCAGGCTCTGCCAGGGGGGGCTGCACAGGGCTGGATTAACCTTCCAGAAGCCCTGGGCGGCCAGCAGCTCCCAGCCCAGCCTCAGCACATCTCAACCCCAGACTAGACTGAGGTGGGGACCACCACGCCATCGCAAGGCACCATCTTGATAACATTCTGAGGGCTAATGCTTCCTGCTTCTGATAGGATGGAAGGAAGCCCAGGGGAGATCTGGAGCTGCAACCTGGTCTCAGAACCATCCACAGGAAATGGGGTCCTTGGGTCCCAGGCAACCACGGTGCCCACTCCCCCATCACTAGGGCTTCTATAGGGAGAAGCCACAGGAGCAGGGGTGGGCAAGGATGGGGGGCACCTTCTTGACCAACTAGCTAGTGGGATGGTCAGCCTTTCAGGGCAGAAGGGAAAGTCTGAGGACTTCACCTTTAAGAAAGACTGATAACAGAATTGGGAAGGAAGGAGAGAGGGGAGGGAGGGAGGCTGGAAAGAAGAATAGGAAGCCTTCCTTCCAAGACAGACAGTGTTACAGAACCAGCACCGGGCTGGATGAGGAATCCAAAGACTCCATTTCCAGGCCTGGCCCAGGCTGGGCCTGCTGTGGAACTTCTCTGAGCTTTGGTTATCTCATCACATTTCCCATCAGGGTGAAATCTAACAACACAGGAAAGTGCCTTGGGAGCTGTGGAGTGCTTTGCAAGAATAAAGAATTGTTAATGATCTTCAGATAGTCTTTCTTAATGGGTTTTTTTCCCCCCTGATTTCAGACTGTAGGAGCTAGTTTTCTGTCCTTCCCTCAAATACCTGTTAACTTTATGAAAAGCCTTCCATACTTTTTTTTGTGTGAAACTATTCATATTTCTCGTAATTTGGATAATACTGTATGCTTTATAACTTCTTTTTAAAAATCGATTACAACACAAGCATTTCTCACATTATTAAATAATCTTACAAGTTATTGTCTGCCCTATTTGTGGACATTTGGCTTCTTTTAGGGTTTTTTTTTTTTTTTTGGTTTTGTTTTCTATTATAAATGGCACTGGGGTGAGCTTTCTTAGAGATAAATCATTAGATAAATCATTAAACCATTTGGTTTCCTTAGGAAATTTCTCCCAGGGGAAGGACTGCTGAGTCCAAAAGTAAGGACCTTTTAAATGATTTTAATTCAGTTCTGTAAAACTGCCCTTCAGAAAGACGTATCAATTTATACACTCACAAGCAGTATAAGAAAAGTGCCCATTTTGGTGCATCTTTGCCAGTGCTACAAAACTGTACCAATTCCATTAGCCAAAAAAAAAAAAAAATCTTGGACGTCTAGTGAGCTTTAATATTTCCCCCTGTATTTATTGACTAATTGTAATTCTTTTATGAGTTCTCAGCTCATATTCCTGTCTAGCGTTTCTCTTGGTGCATTCTTATTTATGCCATCCTAAAGTCCCAGTGAAGAATGGTGATGCCAAGCTAGATGGCTTGTGGGGTCTTGACACCCTTTCTGTCTGCCTCCCCCCAGCACTGGATCCCCCAGACACACACATGTGTACATATGACCCTTCCTCTCCTGGGGTTCAGAGGCCCAGAGTCTCCCCGGAACCTGCAGCCATTAGGCCTGGGCCCCTCCGCCTGTGGCTGTGGTTGAGGGGTCACGGGTCACCTCTCCCTGCTGGCGATGTGTCATAACCGCACCCCTTCCTTCAGGGTCACACTGCCAGCCCCCCTCCCTTCTCAGAGCCCCCCTCACCCAGGCCTGTCCTAAGCACTGAGGACAGCCCTCAGCTCCGTTCCGTGTCCTCCAGACCCCACTGTCCACTTCTGACAACAGGGGGCTTCTGTCTGCTTCCCGTCCTGTGTCTGGCTTCCCCACACGTGTCCCCCTGCTTCTTAATAAATGCAATTCACTTGAAATTGTTTCAAGGGTCATCGTATATTGTGTCGCTTTGCTTTTCCTTTTTCTTCTCTCCTTTTCCTTCCTCCCTTCCTTTCTTCCCTTTTCGCCCCTTCTTCCGTTTTTGCCCCTTCTTCCTTTTTCAGGGGCTTGGGGGAACATGTTTTAAGAACAAATAATGTAATGGCCTCCCCGGAGTCTTGCTGCCCGGGTGAAGCGCTGAGCTGGGCCTGCTCTTGGGGACCGCGATCCGGGGATGGAGCGGAGCGGCCGGGTGGTGCCCCTGTCCCAGTGCGGGCTGGCGCTGTCCTCTCCGCCGGGCTGAGACGTCTCCGCCGCACCAGGCCTTAACCCCCCGTCCTCGCCCTCCCTTCCCAGGGCTCCTGCTCCACGACGTGACCATGGCCGGCCTGCAGGAGCTGCGATTCCCCGAGGAGAAGCCACTGCTCCGGGGCCAGGACGCCGCGGAGCTGGTGAGTAGTCGCCCCTTCGCGGTCCTGGGAGCGGAGGGCGCCACCTCGTGGCTACGAAGGAAACTGCGCGCCTTTTCTCTGGTCTGACTGATGGCAAGCCGCTGACCGTCCATCCCTCTAGTCTGGCTGATGGCAAGGAGCTGACCCTCCGAACCGCGACGCGAGCCACGCGCCAGGAATCCTCAGGCCACCCTGGGAAGCCTTGTCCCTGCCGGGGGAGAGTTCCGCCCGGGCTGAGCGCCCACGCAACTAACACCCAGCCAGCCTCGCTGGGGCTTTGGCTGTCTTTGAGGCAGGGAGGCTCTTTAGAAAGAGCTATTCGCATTTCAGTGATGAGAGAACTGAGGCACAGAAAGGTTAACTCAACTTGGCCAGGGTCACACAGCTATCAGGGAATGAGGCTGTATTCAACCCCTGGTTCTGGGCGGCCTTTGGACCCCAACAGGGTCCCCACTGGCCAGTGCTGCCTCCAGCAGCGGAACCGCGCTTCCCCACTCACTCAACCCTTTCAGGCCTGCAGCTTCTCTTTCTTCCTCACAAGCCTTTGAGATAAGCCCGGCAGGTGTTATCAGCAGCGCCCCCAGGAGCAGCGGGACCAAGGCATTGGAGGTTGTTGTTATTTTACCCGAAAGGGCCCTCATCAGGACCCCAGACAGCAGATTCCAGAAGTAATTCTGCCCACACTACCTTGTTGTGGCCCTGTCCGGCATGACTTCCCTTTCCCTCCCTGCAAGGAAAACCTGGGGGTCCACTGCTCGTGGAGTTCTGGGGCATCACAGCCGCAGGTGTCTGCTGGCTATGCTGCCAGGCCCGCCCACTTTACAGATGGGGAAGCCGGGAGCCCGGTCCCCGGGTGCTTAGCACACCCCCCTTTCTGCCCTGCCCCTGCCTCCTGCAGCCTCGCTTCAGAAGGAGGTGAGCCCCAGAGCCGCTGAGCACCGCATGTGGGGACAGAGTGGATGTGCAGGCCCCAGGGGGCCAGCCGCATGAGGCTGGCCGTCCTGCCCCAGAGAAGGGTACATTTTTAAAATTTTGTTTAATTGGAGGGTAATTGCTTTATAATGCTGGGTTGGTTTCTGCCATACAATATGAATGGGCCAGAAATATACATGTATTCCCTCCCTCCCTCTTGAGTCTCCCCCCCTCCCCCTATGCCTGCGTGCATGCTCAGTCGCTCAGTCGTGTCTAACTCAATGGACTGGAGCCCTCCAGGTGCTTCTGTCCTGGGGATTTCCCAAGCAAGAATACTGGAGTGGGTTGCCATTTCCTGCTCCACAGGATCTTCCTGACCCAGGCATCGAACCTGCATCTCTTGCATCTCCGGCATTGGCAGGCGGATTCTTTACATTAGTGCCACCCGGGAAGCCCTCCCGCCTCCCCCACCCCATCTCCAAGACAGAACCTTGAGTTAACTTATACGGCCTGATTACCTGGGGGCAGCCCCCAGCAATGGTCAGGAAACACTGGTGAGCTAGACACTGTAGACTTTTTTAAAATTAATTTTATTTTTAATTGAAGGATAATTGCTTTACAATATTGTGTTGGTTTCTGCCAAACATCAACATGAATCAGCCATACGTATGTCCCCTCCCTCTTGATCCTTCCACCCACCTCCCTCCCCATCCCACCCTTAGGTTGTTACAGAGCCCTGGTTTGAGTTCGCTGAGTCATGCAGCAAATTCCTGTTGGCTATCCATTTGACATGGGCTTCTCTGGTGGCTCAGTGAAGAATCTGCCCACAATGCAGGAGACCTGGGTTCGATCCCTGGGTGGGGAAGATCCCCTGGAGGAGGACATGGCAAACCTCTCCAGTATTCTTGCCTGGAGAACCCCATGGACAGAGGAGTCTGGTGGGCTACAGTCCATGGGGTCGCAAAGAGTCGGACACAACTGAGCGACTAAGCACACTCATCTGTTTTACATATGGTAATGTATGTTTCCATGTTCCTGTCTCCATACATCCCACCCTCTCCTGGACACTTTTGACTCCAACTCTACTCCCTCCCTGTTCCTAGCCCCCATCGTCTCCTCCGGGAGCTTCCTGCCGGTACAGGATGTGCCTCTGTGTGTGGCACAGAGAGCTGAGGGCACCTTGACCTCACACGTTCTCTTCCACCCCTCCCCTTGGCAGGGCACCCCAAGAGATGCCCCCACACCCCTTCTTTCTGCTTGGAGAAGCTGCCCCACTGGTCTCCTTACCCTGTCTCACCTTTTAAAGTCCATCATGTCCTTCCTGGCATTCTAATATGCTCCGTCCCCTTGTTCCAGCCCTTCGTGAGTCCTGCCCTTGGGCTTGGTAAGTCACCCTTGAATCCTAATTATAAATTTCCCTTTTTGCTTAGGCCGACAAGATTTGATTTCTATTACTGGCCACCATCCCTCCCAAGGCCTGTTTTTAACTATTGTTCTTGGCTTTGGTGAGGGACTCGGGTAAATTTATCCTTTTTTGCATACACCAAAAAATAAATAAGACAAACCCTGTCACTTTCCGCATTGTTGCCCAGCGGCTGCCATTGCTCTCAGAGTTACAGCCACAGTCCTTCCCTGGTGCCAGCCTGTGCTCTGTACCAACCCCAACCTCCCCCCACCCCACTCCTCTCCTGTCTGTCGGGCTCACTGTTCTTCCCTGAGCCGGCTGATCATCTTCCCAGCTGTTCCCTCTGCCTGGGATATTCTGGCCACAGAATTTGCAGAGCTGGCCCTTCATTTTATTTGGGCTCTGCTCAACATGCCCCCTCCTCAGAAAGGCCTTCTCCGACCTCAGGGTCTAATACTGCCCCCCCTGCACGCCCTCCAGGCGTGGCCTAGCACTCGCCACTCTCGGGCCCTGCCCCACAGGCTCCTGGGGCAGAGACCCTGTCCGTTTTGTTCCCCGATCCCCCCAGTTCCCAGCACAGCGCCTGGTACCCCCTAGGCGCTCAGTAAAGACTTGAGCCAGGTGGAAGCTGTAGATTGTGATGTGGCTCAGAAGAAAGAAGTTTTTCAGAACTCTCTGTAAAGTTCCTCCTGCCCACAAACAGCCTGTCTTTTGAGGCATGTAGGCAGAGACCAGCCTTCTTGTGAGGGTGTGATGTGGCTCTCAGGGACCCCTGCACCCATCACCAGGGCTCAGGGGTTGGGGGGCTCCCTGCTGACACAGGGTGTGCAGCTGTGGGCGGTGCGGAGAGATGAGGGCACCATGTCCTCACATGTTCTATGCAGCTCTCCCACTCCTCGCCTTGGCAAGACACCACAGGAGATGCCCCACACCCCTTCTCTGCCCAGCCTGGCCCAGCGCCTTGCTGCCCCTCCCTTCCCAAGGCCCTTTGAGCAGCCCCCGGGCTCTGCCTTCTTCCTGCTGCCCTTGGTGTCTCCCCTCATCCCACCCGGACCTGAATATGCCTGTATCCACCCCCAACGAGGGCCCGCGTCTCTGTTCTCCTCCAAGGCTGTGAACCCCCAGCTCGGTTTCCCTGCTTTCTGCAGTGGACCTGGTTGCCGGTCACAGCTGCTTGTTCCAGGGCATAAGAATGGCCTCAACCCCCGCCCCCAACCCCAGACCCTCCTCCGTGCTCCCAGCGTGGCCTTCCAGCTTTCAGTGACAACGGGTGCAGTCCTGCCTACCTCGCTCTTGGCCTCTTTCCCAGGCAGTTACAACTACAGAGTCCCCTTGTCCAGCTACTCGGGACAACAGTACTTGTTGCCTGTCCTTTTGCACTTTTTAAAATCTTCTGCCACCTGCCAAGTGTAAATTCCCTGAGTCTACTGAGGAGTGAATGCTTCCATGTGATCACCCACCATCCCTCCACCATTTGAGACTCTGAAGTCTTGCCTGCTGTGTCCGGGGCTCCTTACCTGCATCCCCCACTTGGGTCTCCTCAGGCTGCTCCTGGGCCTCCTCGCCTCCCCTGATCTGGGCCCTCTCTCCCACCTGTCTTCCTCGAAATGTTCATGTGGTTCCTCCCAGCCTCCGGCATCTCCAGATTGGCTGGTGTTATTCCTGCTGTTTCTTGGTTTGGGGTCCTGCCCCTCCCCTTGAAAATCTCCTGTGTGCATCTCTTTCCCCGCCCTCGCCCCTTGGGCCAGGTCTTCTGGTGACAAAATTTGTGAATATCCAGGCTCGTCCCTTTCCCCCAGGGCCCCGCCCCCTTCCTTGGAGGGTCCAGGAGTGGCTGCCTCCATGTTCTCCTCACCTCCCCAGGCAGAGAAAGCCCGCAGGCCCTGGGGGAACCAGGAGGGGAAGGATGGCCACTGTTGATGTCACCTGAGACAGGTGACAGCCTCTTGGTCTCCTTTTTTGGTGTGAGAGCCTCTAGTCCTGTCTGATTCTCTCTGCCATGCCTCCCGCTCCAGCTGCCAGAATGCAGGTGGATGAACTTCTCGTTTTGAGAGGAAAGCATCAGCACCGCTGGTTTTCATTCCCCCCCCACCCCGCCCCCGATTCCTGTGCTGTGGGTTCCTTTTCCTTCTTGTTGCGCTTGTAGCCCTGCCCGAGCTTGCTGTCCTCCCACGACATCCTGGTTCTAGTCTGATTGTCTCCTTTGTCCACATGGTTACCCAGCAGCCTCTGCAGCACAGAGCCCAGAGCAGGGGTGCCAGGACAGGAGAACTGCTCCCCATGCCCTCGGTTAAGCCTCACGGACACCGAGGCTCGGAGGCTAAGCCGCCTGCCCACAGCGAGCAGAGAGGAGCAGCGAGGGTCCTAGACAGACATGAGAGAAGGCAGAACAGAGGCCCCAGATCTCTGTTCTTCCTGGATATGTGGGATCCCGGCCCCCATGAGGTTTCCTTCCCCAGATAGAGTCCCAGAGACGGTGCAGATTGTCCGGGGGCCTCCAGGCTGCATCAGGGAGAGCCTGTCAACTCACAGGGGGTTCGGGCTCCCCCTCCTCCGCTCTCCATCTCCACCTTTTAAGCAGTGGGTATATCTAAACCTTGCCCCCCTCCTTGTGACGTCAGACATGTTCATCCAGGTCTGTTTGTATTTGAGGAGCCTGGTCCATGCCAGGCTTTATGCTGAGAGCCGAGCCGGACATGGGCCACATCCTCTGGGTGCCTACAATCCAGTGGGAAGGATGGGTACCAATCAGATGGGCACATCATCAGCGGAAATGAGCCAAAAAGCCGACCTTTGAGAGGCGGGTCTGAAAATGTGGTAGCAGCTATGGCATGGGCCCAGGCAGCACCTTTGTGCAGGTCAGAAAAGCCCACTTCCCCCTCAGGGTGTGGGGCTCGGCTTCCCCATCCTCTCGGTGGGTGTGACAGTCAGGCTCTTGTCCTCCGGCTTCTGAGCTTGTGCCCCAATGTTCGACCTTGAAAACCATCAGAGGGGCCAACGGGCAGAGTAATGAACAGCAAGAATTTGGGGTCATAGATTGTTCCATCACTTTCTCGCCATGTGACTCAGCCTCTCTGAGCCTCAGCCTTCTCACCTACAAAGTGGAAATCTTCACATTTTAAATTAACAGGTTAAAAAAAAAAAGAAACTAGGAGGTAAAAATCCATGTGTGTAGCCGCTCGTAGCCTCATCTGTCACATACTTAATGACTTGATACCTGGTGCCTGGTCACTTTTGTTCATGTTAAGATAGACTAGGGAGGGACTTCCCTGGCGGTTCAGCAGTTAAGACTCTACACTCTACTGCAAGGGATGCAGGTTTGATCCCTGGCCTAGGAACTAAGATCCTGCATGCTGCAAGGTTCAGTCAAAAAAAAAAAAAGGTGGGAACAGCAAGTGATACTGCTCAAGGCAGAGCCCCTTCTGGCCACCCCTCCCTGCCCTGCCAGCCTGGGACCTAACCAGCCACCTTCTCTGTCTGCCTTCCTGTAGGAGAACTCTGACTCCTTCCTCTTGGCTGTGGACACAGACTGGAAGGTAGGTCCCTACTCAGCTTCTCCAAATGGGGGACCGACTGCTGGCTGGCCCCTCCCTGACCCAGCCTGTTTCAGAGAAGGGTCACAGCCCTTCTGAGCGCCCCCAGCCTGAAGCCACAGGGACTGGGCGCCTGGCAGCCTTCAGAACCACCCCTACTGCTCATAGCAGCTTTGCCTGGCCCCCTGCCCCATGGAGAAATGCCCCCTCCCTCCCTGAACAGGACAGGGGAAGGAGGGGAGGTCTGGGGGAGTGAGGATGCTGCCATCTGAATCAGCACTTTCCTCCTATGAAAGCCAGGTTGATGCTCCGAATAGCTCTTGTTTCCATGGCAGCAGTTGCCCGGGACAACCATGTCCTCTTCAGTTTGATGCCAGATTCCCTGGGAAAACTGAGATCAGTCTTTGTGTTTATTCCTCCGCGCGATGATTTCTGATTTCGCTCACTCGGCCCGCCATTTCTCCCCTGTGAATCCCAAGGTGGCCATTTATTTCCGAGTGTCAGAGAATGCATGCTAGCAGACACAATGGGAGCCTCATGGGGTTCCAGGGCCCGCACTGGCCATTAAAACCCATTGACCAAAGTCAGACCTTTCTGTGACCTTCATCCTGGCTGGTGGGAGCTAGCCCTCAGGCCACCATCCAATTTAGGTCAGTCTCCCAGCCCTGTGACAGCCTCGGCCTCGTGGTCTGGACGCAGGGGTGACGTGGGAGGTGGAGCGGCCTGCAGGCTCCTCCCCCAGGAGCCCGGCTCTGCAGCGAGGATGTGAGGATGTGGATCTGAGCCAGGCTTTGGACCCTGGGTCACGTGCCCCTTCAAGGACACGGCGGAGGCGTCAGAGCAGCACCTAGGCACATGCTCCCGTCTCCCGGGAGTTCCAGCTCTGATCACAAAGGCCTCTGCTGCTGGGGAGGACAGGATGGGACCTGGGGGAGTGGGGACCCAGGAGCCAGAGGCAGGGGACGGATGTGTCCGCAAGGTAGCCTAGGACAGCCAGAGTGCCCTTTGTCCTCCCTGCTCCAAGTGAGGGCTGCGGAGTGTGACACAGCCCCTCTTCCGTGGGAGGGACCGCTGAAATAAAATCCAGAGCAACGAGCCGCTGCCTGACCCTGAGTGGGACTCCCCGGATGCCAGTGGTGCTGCCAGCCCCCCAAACACACACACCCTGGGAGGTGGATTGGGGGTGAAAGGTGACAGAATCCTGGGGTCCTCCACATCCATATACCGGGCCCAGGCCAGGGTGGGTCACCTTATGTGTGTGAGACCCTGGTTCTCAAGATCTTTGCTTGGTAAAGGGCAGCATGTGTTAAAAAGCACCTTATTCTCTGCTCTGGTTACTCCACACAGGTTGCTTTTTGTTAAGTCAAGCAGCCACCAGGATGGTCCTTATCTGGGCCAAGGCCTGGATAGGCTTTTATCCTGTTCAGTCCCTGGCCTCAGGGGCCCAGCTAGTGGGGGAGGCAGAAGGACCTGGTCCAAGTTGTGACCCTGCCACGTGACCACCAGCACAGCCCACTACCTCATTCGTAGAGGCAGCTCAGACCCCGGGTGTTTGTAGGCTTGATGACGGTGCCCTCATCCCTGGGCTGACTGACTCGTGGCCACCAGAGCCAGACTGCCTCCGTGCAGCTCCTGCTCTGGGCCCTCTGGCTGTGTGATGTCGGGCAGGTTACAGGACCCCTCTGCGCGTCATTTTCCTTGTTTGTAAGGTGGATGTTCAGAGGACAAAATAAGGTAACGTGGCAAAGCATTTAGATGGGAATCTGGCAGGCTGGAGAGCTAAGGCACTAAGCGTTTACAACTCTTAATAATGTGACCTCATGGGACTTCACTCGTGGTCCGTTGGGTAAGATTCCACCTTCCAGTGCAGGGGGCTCGGGTTCAATCCCTGGTCAGGGAACTAAGGTCCCATGTGCCTTGGGGTGTGGCCAAAACTTTAAAAAATAAAAAAAGGTAATAATAATGTGACCTCAGACCAGAGGGCTGAGATGCCACTAAGCTACACTGCTTACTCACTGAGTTAGAGAATATACTTCCCTGTGCTTCAGATTCTTCATCCTTTCTCATACATAGGCTTGTGAAGATTATGTATTATCCTTGCAGCTACTTATGCAAGCAACTTCTCTGCTGTTCTCCCATTTAAGATATGATGGCTCAGAGCAGTTGACTGACTTGCCAGAGGTCACACAGCAGAGACTAGCAGGGTTTGGTACCAGGACCTGGGCCTGCCTTGTTCAGCCCCAACAACTGTATAACCTCCAGGGAAGAGACCCACAGTTTGGAGAAGCACACAGATCACCCCATTTCTCCCCTGGGCAGGCCTGGGGTCGGGTCTGTAGTGATGTATATAGCTTTTTATCATCTTCCTAGGACCTCTGTTGAGGAAGGCGCAATTCTTGTTTGATGGTTGAAGAAACTAAGGCACAGAGGAGTGAAAAAATCTTGTCCAAGGTCACCCAGTTAGTGGGTGGGAAAGTTGAGACTTCAGCTCAAATCTGGGGATTTGAAGCCATTGAGCTGAGCAGAATTGGGGGGTCATGGCTTGCAGTGGGTAGTATCTGAGGTCACCCAGGCCCAAGGGTGGAGAAGGCCACTCAGAGGTTCAGGTGGGCATAAGGCTGGATGGGGACCGCGGAGGGGCAGAAGGGATGGGAGGTCCCCGACCCTGCCCGTCTTCCGGAAGCAGACGGGAGGATCCCGTGGCAGGTCCCTGGACCAGGCTGTGCCATGACACACGGCCTCAACTGCCAGAGCACCTTCCTTTGCTGAAGTGGCTGCAGGGAACCGGGAATGTGAGCAGCACGTGAGGGGCTGGGGGCCGCCCGCTCCAGGCCCTGGGAGGGCACAGGCCCCCGCACTCTGCACCAGGCCCACATGGCGAGAGGTCAGAAAGGGGCAGAGAAGTTGTTGATGCTGCCACCCCCCCCCCGACCCCAGGCAGAGAACGTGGCCGGGAATTACATAGAGGGTGGGTACTGACCAGGTCACCAGGCACCCAGAGACGGGGAGGTGACCGCCTTCCCCCAGGGCAGCCGGCCAGCATGCACGGCTGTCCCTACAAGCTGGGGGGAGTGGCGGGTTCCTTCACCAAGGCGACAGAATGGGAGCACAGGCGCCCGCACCCCGCCCCCTCTCTGGCTCCTGCAGCTCTCAGTCCTTGGGCTCCCTCCTCTGCGCTCCTGCCTGGCCTATTTCCTCTCCTCTGTTCTCCTTTGCCTCCCGCTTCTCATCTGAGTACTCTGCCTGCCTGTCTCCAGCCAGCTCCTCACCCACATCCTGAGCCACCTAACCCCCAGCACCTGTCCTGCTCCCCAGACACTGGAGAACCAAGCCCCAGACTTGGTGTGGCTATGGGGAGATGGGCGTGGCCACGTGGACAAGCTGCCCCACCCCCACTACCCCCCCTCCTCTCTCTCCGGGGGTCCTCTGGCCTGGGTGCAGGATGAGGGTGACGGGAGGACAGAGCTGGTGTATACCTGCCACATCCCTGGTCCCGAAATCTCTCCAGGCCCCCTGGCCCCAGAACCCTCATTTCCCTTCCCCAGTGGGCAGGCACTGGGCGTACATGTGGGCAGAGTGGGGACTGCCCAAGGGGAGACCCTGGGGGTGGAGGAGGAACAGCCTCCCGGAGTAGGGTCACAGCCCAGGATGCCGCAGGCAGCAGTGACTCCCCACACCTCTCCTGGTGAAGGGATCCGGGCCTTTCTGATGTGGAGGCTGGGCTTGGGAGCCGCTCAGGCTCTCCCTGCTCCCACGGTATGGGTCGAGGGCTGCCTAGGGCAACCTGGCCTGCTCTGCTGTGAGAGGCTGATCTGTACCTGCCACCGGGCGCACCTCTGTGCGCCTCTCGTCTTCCTGGGACCCGGTGTGCAGCTGCGGCTCCGAGCCTCGGTGCGGGGGTGAGTGGGTTGCAGGAGCTGGGGACCATCCCGACTGATGTGTCGCTGGGGGTGGGAGGAGCAGAAGCCCGCGTGAGCGAGGACCTTGGAAGCCAATCGGAGCCAAGTTTTGTCTCCTGAAAGCCAATCCGGGAGCGGCTGCTCACAACGCAGGGAGGCGGGGCCAGTCCAGGCCCGGCCGCTCCCCATATAAGTGGCCCGCGAGCGGGGGCCCCACCATAGAGCCGCTGGTCTCCCACCCGCGCGGCCCCCTCCCTCTGGACTCGCGTGACTCAGGCCTTTGTTTGCCCTTTCTGGTCGAGGCGGGTGGCCTCCCTCGGCAAGATGCCGGAGTGCTGGGATGGGGTGAGTGAGGGCTCAGGGGGCCGCGAGGTCACCAGGGAGGCGGGGGCATGATCTGTCTCTGTTCGGCGGTGCTTCTGCCTTCAGTAGGCGCACCCTGGGGGGCACTGGGCAACATCAGCGGGTCCCAGGCTTCCTGGTGACCCTGGTCCGCTGCCTGGTTGCGAGGAAATGCTGTGGGTCCGCGGGGGAGGACGGGGAAGACTGAAATCTCTGCGGAAATCGAAAAGGGCTGTGACTTGTCTGTCAGTCCGTGTGGATGGGTGTGCGGGCGTGTGTGTATTCCACTGACTGTGCCCTCCGCCTGGCACGTGCCCAGCTCTGCCTGGCGCCTGTGACCCCTTCAACCCTGCAGAAGCTATTCCCTGCGGCGTCTGGGGGGTCCGTACCTGCAGCTGTCTGACCTCCTGACCCTGCGGGGGTTGTCATGGTTGTTTGGGGGGACTGCAGGCAGAAGCAAAGAAGTCTGGGTTGTGTGTGGTGTTAACTGGGCCGTCAGGCTGGGGTCCCTGCAGGGGAGGAGCTGAGAAGGGGGTCTCTGTGCTTTCTTTTCTGGGCATAGGAGGGCAACGCTGGGGCGATGAGCCAGCGGGGTAAGGGCCTGGAGGGGCGGAGTGGGACGGGGGCGGGGGCGGGGTGAGCGTGGGGAAACAGGACACTTCCTCCCTGGGGCAGCAGGTGCCCCGGATCCGTGCTGTTCTAACTCTAGGAAGGAGAGGCAGGGAAAGACCCACCCCTCCACTCCCCGGCCTGCCCTGCGGGGTCCAATAGCCATGGGGCCACCCCTGGCACCCGCACCCAAGCAGCGACGTCAGCGCCTCCCGGCCGCTGCAGACTCGGTCCCCTGAATTATTGATGCGGTTGACGGGAAGAATCCAACCAGCCCCACACATGCGCGTCCTGAAGCCGGAGTCGAAGGCCCCCCCCCCACCCCCCGCCCCAGCCCTCAAGGTCACGGATGAGGGGAGCGGGACAGGCAGAGAGGACATCAGAGCCCCCTCCCGGACTGCCGCAGTGCCCGGCGCTGGCGCCCACCTGGAGGCGGGGACTGGCTCTGACGTCACCGGGAGCCAATGAGAGCCCTCGGCCCTGGGGGTTGGGGGGCTCCGAGCGCGTCCGCCTGCGGCCCTTGGGACGCCCCTCTTGGGGACGTCTGGCCTGTATCAGGATGAATTGGATCTGAAGTTCTGGTTCGGAGCGGGTGCAGGGAGGTCGGCGGAGGGTTCAGCCAAGGTCACTGGGCAACCGGGCCGGCGCCCACGACGGCGCGCCCATCCCCAGCCCTTCCCGTTCCCTGGGAGCTGAGCCTTAGTGGGGCAAGCGCCGCGCTGAGGCTCGCCGCCCAGGGGTGATGGGGGTGAGTGAGGGCGGGGATGGGGACCCAGGCGATCACAGCGAGACTGGGAGGGGGCAGGCACCCCCTCACACACACACACACACACACACACACACACACACTTAGGGGCGGTGGAGAGCTGGGAAGACCCCTTCTTGGCCCTGACTTGTGCTCTGCAGGGCTAGAGCTGACCCCACTGCCGCAGGCAGCGCATTGCAGCTCTAGTTCCATGGGGGCCCTCTCCTGCCCCAGCCCCCACCCTCCATAGCACCATGCGTCCTTCCTGCCCCCATTCCTTGCCCTTCACGGAACTGAGCTCCTTCTGCCCACCCCACCCCCACCTCGTAGCACCTCCATAGCACTCTGCACCTCTCCTGCCCCCATCACACCCTCCATAGCAGCCTGGGTCTTTCCTGCCCCAGCCCCTATCCTCCATTGCACCGGGCATCCTTCCTGCCCTGCTCCCTGCCCTTCATAGAACCGAGCTCCTTCTCCCAGCCCCCTCCATGGCACCGTGCACCCCTCCTCCCCGCCCCCCCGCCCCCCCCAGAGCCAAGAGAGCATGGGCGGGGTGGGGGGGACGCGGCAGGGCCCCCCAGCAGGGACAGGCAGCTATGCGGAGGTGGTCTGCTCAGAAGTCTCTTGGATGGAGCTGGATCTCTTCCTCAGAAATAGCAGCCTGAGAGAGGCATCCCCAAGGCTCACCCTGCCATCTCTGAGCTTGACCTTGGGCAACTCAGTGCTCCTTGGCCAGCCTCAGTTTCCTCCTCTGGGAGTAAACAGAACGTACATGAAAAGTGCCTGGTCAGTGGTCAGTGGGCAGGAAGTGCTGCTGAGGAAGGACAGGCCTGGGCCCTGCAGGGGCTGCGGTGGACCCCCAGAAGCCTGGCTCCCAGGGTGTGGCCTTGGGCCCCAGGATTGACACCACCAGTCCTTCCCTTTTGGAGATAGGCCCAGGCAGTGATCCTCTGAGCCCAGACCCAAGAAGGCCGGTCACCTAAGGCTCCCCTGTCTTGTCGGAGGCAGAAACTTTGGTTCTCTCTGAATGTGAGTGTCCTAGCGTCCTTCAATTGGAGGAGGAAATGGCAACCCACTCCAGTATTGTTGCCTGGAGAATCCCAGGGATGGGGTAGCCTGGTGGGCTGCCATCTATGGGGTCGCACAGAGTCAGACACGACTGAAGCGACTTAGCAGCAGCAGCATCAGCATCCTCCATGTAAAAGGTGGGGAAAAGCACTCCTGTCTCGAATAACACCTGGCACACAGTAGGTGCTCAGTCACATGGTGATTCTCCTTGACCTCAGCCTGACCTCCAACTCCCCGGGAGGGACCACCCACCTCCTGCAGTCCCCAGGACTCTCCCTGGGAGGGCAGAGCTGTTTATTCAGCATTGACAGACCCTCTGGGAGTCTGCCCGTGAGTGGCCAAGAGGGACCAATTCCCAGAACGATCAGCCAGCAGGGCTCAGGGATGCGCCCACCCACCACAGCCCCCTTTCCAGGGCCAGGCATCAGCTCACATCTAGTTCTCCCTGCATCCCCATGAGATGGCTCAGAAAGAGGTGGTTGAAGCAGAGAGGTGTGTGTCCCACTCAGAGTCACACGGTAAGGGGCACAGGGGGTCCTGAACCTGCAGCCACCAGCTCCTGCTTCCTGAAGGACTGATGACCTGGAGCAGCAAGCCCAAGGGGTGGACCCAGGAGGAGCCCAGAGCGGCCGCTGCAGAAGGCCTTTGGGGGAGGGGATGGTGTCTAGCCCAGCTCTGCCCGCGGGAGGCCTTGGGAATCTCAGAGAGGCAGGGGCAAGAACCTGGGGGTGGAAACAGGGACAGCTGTGGGGGTTGGCAGCTGGGCTGGCCAGTGTGGGGTCTTCACCGTGGATTCTAGGTGGGCTGAGGCCCTTTTGCAGGGTTCTGAGTCCAGGGGGAACATGATGAGAGTGGGACTTGGTGGGGATGGCAGAGCTGACCCAGAGGGGCTGCAGTGAGATGAGGGGAAATGGGCCTCACTGGACCCTGGAGGGCTGAGTGCAGCCGGGCTGGGCTGCCCCGTGGGCTGGTTTGCGGAGGAGACTGGAACCTTCACGAGCAGCTCAGTTTACGTTGCCCCTGTGATGAACACCCATGGGGAGGGATGCGCCCTCTGGTCTGTCCTCTCTGGGGGCAGCTGGGGCTGATGAGAAGGGGATGTCCACCCTATGGCGGGGGGAAGGTCCCACCACAGGCCCAGCAGCCCCCAGGCTGCTCCCCAGCCTCGTTTCCCAGAAGAGCCAGGAGTGGGGGGCTGCCCAGAGGGTCCAGCGTGGTCTCTCCCCTCCAGGAACATGACATCGAGACGCCTTACGGCCTTCTGCACGTCGTGATCCGGGGCTCCCCCAAGGGGAACCGCCCGGCTATCCTCACCTACCATGACGTGGGGCTCAACCGTGAGTGTGCCCTCCTCTGCCTTGGGTCTGCCAGAACAGTGAGGCCCCCTCCCTCCCCACAAGGCCCCATGGATCCCCACTCACGATTAGCTCTATGCCTCCAGCCACGTGGGTCTCGGTTCCCCGCTGAACCATGAGGCTGATCATCACCTCTGCCTCGACCTCCCTCCCAGCATCCACGGGCCTCACTGGCCTGCCCATCCTCCTCCTCCCTTTCCCCCGCTCCCCCGGTCCCTTGGCTCAGCCAGAGCTGAGAGCTGTGTCTTTGCAGACAAGCTGTGCTTCAATACCTTCTTCAATTTTGAGGACATGCAGGAGATCACCAAGCACTTCGTGGTGTGCCACGTGGACGCCCCGGGTCAGCAGGTGGGGGCGTCACAGTTTCCTCAGGGGTAGGTACCGGGAGCGCCCGCCCCCAGCTTTCTCCAGCTCCCCTGCCCTCAGCCGCCCCCGACCTGACCTCCGCTGCACCTGCAGGTACCAGTTCCCCTCCATGGAGCAGCTGGCCGCCATGCTCCCCAGTGTGGTACAGCACTTCGGGTGAGTCCCTGCCCAGTCCCCCACCCCACCCCGAGCTGCCCACCACTGCCACAGGGCCAGCAGCTTCGAGCTGAGGGCTCAGGGCTACGGCTGGGTCTGCTCTGGATGGCCATCACGGGAAAAGAAACCCCTAGAGTGACCAGTATGCTCTGTGTCAGGTTCAAGTACGTGATTGGCATTGGAGTGGGAGCCGGAGCCTATGTGCTGGCCAAGTTCGCAGTAAGTCTGCCCACCACCACCCCCAGCACCAGCTAATCCCAGGACTGGCCCCCCCAGGGGCAACCCCACAGGAACTTTCTGTGTTCTTTCTTCCTCTCCTCCTCTCTCTGCTTCCTCTTCACTAAGGAAAGTCCTTTTTTCTTTCTTTCCTCCAAGGAAATTAGCTTAAAAAAAAAAGTTAATTTTTTTCATAATTTCCTTAAAACACTATACTCCGTAAGTTGCTTAAACCATTATCCAAAACCAACAAGCTATACAACTAACTAGCCACTAAGTAAGGGTTATCTTAATTCCTCATTCACTAATTAGAGTAATACTTAAACATGAATCATTTCTTAACCAAAAATTATACTTATGTTAAGTTTCAAGGTTTAAAAAAGTCACATTTCAGAAACATCATGTCAGGCAGGAGAAACCCACAAGCTTTGCATCTCTAAAAACAAAACCTTAATTTTTAGGACTCAAAGTATTTATTTCTTCAAAACAAAGAATAAAACAAAAAAACTGACCAAGAATTTTCAACTCCAGTTTCGACTGCAGTTCTTAACCACCTTGTTAACTATCAGTCATTCCCTGCCACCCCAGACAACCTTGACATGACCACAGTATTATATACTACCATTTTCTCCTAAACAGGGGCAGACAGTCGAACAGAAAACTACAATCTCTTTTACAATATCTAACACAGAACAGGCTTTGGAAAGTTAAGTTTCTTCACATCACTAGAGCTTTTTCTATGAAAGCAAAGAAACAGAATATTTTATTGAAGATGTTCAGTCCTCAGTGTTGCAACAGTAACCTCTTCAAGTGCAAGTCGCTCAGTCGTGTCTGACTCTTTGTGACCCCATGGGCTATACAGTCCATGGAATTCTCCAGGCCAGAATACTGGAGTGGGTAGCCTTTCCCTTCTCCAGGGGATCTTCTCGACCCAGGAATCAAATTGGCATCTCCTGCATTGCAGGCTGATTCTTTACCAACTGAGCTATGAGGGAACCTCTTCAAAGATATATTTAAAAGCTGAAAAACTGTGATATAGGCATAGATTCCAAATAAAAGGATTGTGAAAAGTTTCAGGTGGAGAGGAGGATGAGCAGGGCTGGAAGGGGCGCAAGTTCTCAGCTGAAGGCACTTGGTCATTGACTGCACCTTGAAAGCCCTTACAGAACACGTCCTCCTCTTCAGACCCTTACCACCCCCCCACCGCCCATGAGACAGGCAGGGTTAGAATTTTGCAGTCCGTTTTCTAGGTGGAAAGATTGGGGCTCCTTGCACCCTGTCCCGCCCCTCAAGCCCTGTCTCCCTGTCACGGCAGCTCATCTTCCCCGACCTGGTGGAGGGGCTGGTGCTGATGAACATCGACCCCAACGGCAAAGGCTGGATCGACTGGGCGGCCACCAAGGTGAGCGCGGTCCACCTGGAAGGGGGCGGAGCCGGGACGGGGGCGGGGCCGGGGGTCGTGCGAGGCGGCACTCACACTAGCCTCCGTCGGCCCGCAGCTCTCCGGCCTCACCAGCACTTTACCCGACACGGTGCTATCCCACCTCTTCAGCCAGGTAAGGGGGTGCGGGACGCCCTCATGCAGGAGTGGGGTGGCCGGGCTGGGAACCTCCCGAAGAGCCTGGTTGGGGCGGGGTTGGCGGGGGTTGGCGGGAAGCGGCAGTGGATGTAGCATCTGAGCGGAGCTGCAGCACCCCTGCCCTGTGGTCAGCCAGGAGACTGCGGCACCCAGGACTGGGAGGGGTCCCCTCTCCACTGAAGGTCTTGGGCTCCTCACGACAGTCTTGCTGTCTCCCTCTCCCCACCATCCCTGGGGGTGGGGCAAGGGCTGCTCTGCGATGCCCCCTGACGTCCCTGCCTGTGGCTCCCCTCCGTGCCCGCCGCTCACCGCCCCCTTCCCCCCGACCCGCCCCCGGGACCCAGGAGGAGCTGGTGGGCAACACAGAGTTGGTGCAGAGCTACCGGCAGCAGATCTCGAACGTGGTGAATCAGGCCAACCTGCAGCTCTTCTGGAACATGTACAACAGGTGTGGGCGGCGGGGCCGGCTGGCAGCACCAGGGTGGGAGGGCTCACACCGCTGGGGGAACGCTGATACAGCCGTCCGAGGGAGGAGGCGGGTCGCTGGCCGGCTGGCAGGAGCACAGACTGTCGAGCCTCCGATAGGGGTGACCTCTTGCCCAGGGCCACACCCCTGGAGGGGCAGAGGGCGAGCAGGGCTTGTCCGCTCCTGCTCCACCCCTGGCATCGCTGGCAGGAGCAGTGGGGGATGTGGGCGCCACCCCTGCCTCCACCACCCTGAGCCTCAGGGCTGACAGCCAGCCCAAAGTGGAGAGGAGAGGGGATGAAGGGCTCCGTGGAGCCCCTTGGGTTGGTCCGGCCGGCCGGGGAGTAGCCAGCACCTCCCACTGTCCTGTCCTTCCTTCTCTTTTTTCCTACAAATGTTTCTTGAGCCCCTGCTGTGTGCGTGGCACTGGAGATACACTGGGGTGGGAGAGGAGCCCCAGCCTGCCTCCCTCTAAGGCCCAGGACTCCCAGCGCAACGGCGGTCACAGCCCATGATGACAGCCGAATGTCAGAGCCACCTGGCATGAGCTGGGGAGTCTGGGAAGAAGTCATATGCGGGGGGCCTTAAGGCCCTTAGGTCCCTGACTCCCCATTTCACCAGTGGCATCCGTGAGGCTCTGTCTCACAGTCGAGACACCAGAGCGTGAGCCCCGAGTCTGTTGCCATGTGGAGGGACTGGGTGTGGCTGAAATACAGCAGGTCAGGCTCGGGGACACGCTCCAACACCCCGCCCCGGGATCCTGTCCTGGGATGCCCGCCTCTGCCTCCCCCTGCAGCCGCAGAGACCTGGACATTAACCGGCCTGGGACAGTGCCCAACGCCAAGACACTCCGGTGAGTGGCCCTCCCCCTCCAGCCCGCCCGGCCCTCGCACACACTGCCCCCCACCTCGCTCCGGTGCCCAGGCCAGACGGCCCTCTTCCTCTGTGCCTGCAGCTGCCCCGTGATGCTGGTGGTCGGGGATAACGCACCTGCCGAGGATGGCGTGGTGAGTGAGGATCGTGCCCTGGTGCGGGTGGGAGGCAACGGTAAAGGGGTCACTCGCTCCTGGCCAGTAAGGCCACCCCTTGACCCAGCCCCAGGAAGCCTCGGGGTGGGCAGTGGGTGCTGGGCTCCTCATCCCACTTCCCCCTGTCTTGCCATGCACTTCCGCCTGGAGCCACTCCATCCTTCAGGTGAGGGAAGCCTGGAGACAGGAGGGCCCTGGGGCCAGGACCAGGCCACTGATTCCCTCTGCCCACTCCACAGCAGCACAGCCCCTCTGCAGTCTTGATCCATTTTATGCCCAGAGACTCTCTCTCTTTTCTCTAAAATCTGATTCATTGGTTAGGAAATAATCTGTGAGCACAGGAGCACATACCCCTGTTACATTTGGGACCATGTGTCACCTCTCCTGTTGGAACTCTGACAGCAGACAGCCTGGGGGTTTCATGTCTGCCTTAGCACAGAAAGCTGGGGTTCAGGAATGCCCAGGGAGGCCCCCCCCAGCCCAGTGTGCACCCAGACTACCACGCACTCCTTGTGCCTGAGGACCGGAGGAGCGGGGGTGTGGGCTGTGCCTGCTGTCTTAACCCAAGCAGGGTCAGAGCTTCAGAGGCTTCAGGGTCTCCTGCTGACCTTCGGCCCCCCCTCACCTTGACCCTGACTCCTGGGGTCCCTGGCTTTCCCAGCCTCTCCCGCGGAGGTGGCCCTGGCTCCCCGTGAGGACTGGGCCCAGCCCCCAATCCACCAGCAGTGGTGAGTGGAACAGAGGGTCTCAGGCCCTCAGGAAGCCACTTCCAGATCCCCAGGGCCTTGACCTTTCCAAAGGTGCCCAAGGAGGTGCTGGCTGGCCTGTGTCTGCCTCCTGCACACCCTCCCTGTCCCCCAGCCCTGGGCAGAGAACCTGCCTTAGCACCTGGGGCCAGGGGCGCCCCTAATACCCTCAGGTGCCACCATGCTGAAGCTGCTCCTTGTCCCCAGGTCGAGTGCAACTCCAAACTGGATCCAACCACCACGACCTTCCTGAAGGTGAGGCCTCCCCCTCCCCACCATGGGCCCCGCTGCAGGGAGGGGTCCCAGCCAAGGCGGGAGCAGGATGGTGTGTCTGGTCAGGGGACCTGCCCAGGTTTGCGGGGGACAGGCAAGGTGTGGTGGGAGGTGGCCCCTGCTCAGTTCATCCCCTCTTTTCCCTGTAGATGGCAGATTCCGGGGGTCTCCCCCAGGTCACACAGGTGAGACTCTTGGCCCTCCTTCCATCCCTTACCTGGCCCAGGGTGGGCGGAACCTCCCCCCTCCCCGGATCCCAGGCTGCCAATCAGACCCTTTGCCTGTCCCTTGTCTTGCAGCCCGGGAAGCTGACTGAAGCCTTCAAATACTTCCTGCAAGGCATGGGCTACAGTAAGCGTACTCCCCTCCCCCCCCCCCCCCCCACCCCGGTGACTAGGGAGCAGGCAGCAGGTGGGCCTGTGAGCATGCGTCCTTTCCCAGGGCCGGATGCTGTGCCTGGGGACTTCTAGGGCATCTCCGCCTAGGCTGTTATGTTGGTGATCCCAGGCCAGGCCCTGCCCTCCTGTACCCTTAGAGAGGAAGGCTTTGGGGCGCTGTCCTCATGGCAGGACTGGGCCTGTTGGGGTGGGGGGCTCTTCTCCCAGCCCTAGGGGACCCAGGCCTGGAGCTGAATCCTGCCAGGGAGGCCTGCCTAGGGGTGTCATCCACACCATGCCCCCAGCTGGGCCTCCAGCACCGGAAAAGGGCTGGGAAGGTGCTGGATGGTGCAGGGGGCAGCAGAGAAGTAGGCTTGGAGTCTGGGAACTGGGGAAGGCACGTGAGGCCATCTGGATGTGAGGAGAGCTGAAAGCAGCCAAGCCTGGGGGCAGCAGATCTGAAGACCCCGAGGTCACAGGGGCAGTGGGGTAGGTGGAACTTGCTCCCTGCGGCCCCCAGCTTCCCCTCGTGCAGGGGTGAGACCCTGCTCCTGAGCCCCTTCTGCACACACACGCCCCTTTGATGACACAGGTGTATTCCCTGAGCTCCTCCCATCTCCCCCTTATGCCTGGCTCTCCTCCTGGAAGCAGACTTCCTCTCCCTGAATTTGTTTTCTTCCCCCTCAACTTCAGTCTCTGGAGCTTGTGTCTTGGGAGGACAGGCCTATAGGGAAAGAGGGTGAGGGGTGGGGGTCCAGCCAGGAATCGAACTCCTCCCAGCCTCCAGGGGACCGGGCCCCCCTGCCAGCCTGCCTGGGGACAAGTGGCCAAGCCCCACAGTGAGACCCAGCAGGGACACGGAGCCCTGGAGGTGCCCGGAGAACACGGCTGGGATGGGTGGGTAAGCAGTACTTGTTGGGGCTGGGACCTGTTCTCTGGGCCCCGGGAGGAATACCGCCAGGCAGCTCAAGAGCTGGGAAGATTTGAGAGATTGTACAGGCCTCTATCCAGGGCTTCCCAGGCAGCTCAGTGGGAAAAAACATCCACCTGCCAATGCAGGAGACCTGGGTTCGATCCCTGGGTTGGGAAGTTCCCCTGGAGGAGGATATGAATACTCGCTCCAGTATTCTTACCTGGAGAATCCCATGGACAGGGAAGCCTGGCGGGCTACAGTCCACAGGATCACAAAGAACCGGACACGACTGAGCACGCACGGATGGGCCTCTATCCACGGGGATACTGAGCCCAGTGGAGCAGTGAGGGTGCCAGGAAGAGGTTATAGTCCTCACGGGCCTTGTCGGCAGAGCCCCCAGGACTGTATCCCAGGCTGGAGAAGCGGAGGCGGATGAGTGCCCCACCCTGCTCTCTGGGCTCCTCGGGGCAGACTGACATCAGTGGCTCCTCCTGGGGCCGCTGCAGTAATGGGAGGGGGCGGGAGGGGGCTCCCTGAGGCGCCGGCCCTGCCCCCAGCCTCTCTGTGCCTGCCTCTCCTCTCCCGCCCATCTCAAGACCCGGCCGCGCCGGACCGCCTCTTCACCCGTGTTCTGTGTCTCCCCCACCCCGCCCCCGGCTCTGTCTTTTCTCTTAGTTGCGTACTTGAAGGACCGAAGGCTGAGTGGTGGAGCAGGTAGCCCCGCAGCCCCTCCCCTGATGCATGGATTCCCCCGCCCGCCGCCGTCGCCCCGGGCCCCCCTGCTCCTCCCTCTATGCAGCGCTGCAGCCAAGCCGCATCTTGCCGTGGAAACTTCTTGTGCCGCTTTTCCGTGGGCCCTGTCCCATTTAGGGCTCCGGAGTGGCCGGGCTTTAGACCGGTCATGCTTCTAGGTTCCCCGGGGCCCTGTGGCTTCCAGAGCCCTGGCAGTTGGAGCCAGAACCTCTCAGAGGTGTCAGCCCTGGGGTCAGGGGCAAGCCACGCCTGAGCTGGACAGGTGGCCGGCGGAGGTCAGGAAGGAAGCATTTGCTCCCTGCGAGTTTATCTCGCTTGTGTGACTCTGCATAATGGACTCAGGGCCGTCTGAGGCTACCACACCTTGCCCTTCTTTACAGAGCTGATCTCCTCCCGCCCGGCCCCATTGTCCTCCTGAGGGAGGCAGAATTAGAAAGAACGTCCCATCCTTTCCCGGGTTCAAGGACACGTGGTTGATCATCAGTTGCTGCCCCGCTGGGGCTCTTGTGAGGAGGGTCCTGCCGGCCCCCATGGCCCCGCCCTTGGGGCGCACTCCCTGTCGCTGGCGTTGCATGACCGTAGAGCCCTGGCTGCGGATGGGCCTCCGTGCCTCCGTCAGAAGAACGGGTCTCGCTGGCCGCTTTGCTTGCGTAAATCCTCCTCCCTTCTCCCACGTGCCCGTGCCTGCCCCGCCGGCCGGTCCTCACCCGCGGTGCCCTCTCTGTCTGCAGTGCCCTCGGCCAGCATGACTCGTCTTGCCCGCTCGCGCACCGCGTCCCTCACCAGCGCCAGCTCGGTGGACGGCGGCCGCCCGCAGGCCTGCACCCACTCGGAGAGCAGCGAGGGGCTGGGCCAGGTCAACCACACCATGGAGGTGTCCTGTTGAAGCCCCGGGTCCCGCGAAGACGCCCACTCGTCCCCCTTCACCCGCATCGACGTCCCACGGCCACCCTCTCGCGGCTCATTTCCCCTTTAGTTTATTTTTGTGAGGGCAAAGGGGGAGGAAATGGGGTTACTTCTCTTTTGTTTAAAAAGAAGAGGGGATCCGTCTAGATGCTGCAGCGGAACAGTCTCCAGATGGTTTGAGGGGCTCACTCCTCCCCACCCCATTCCCCTCACGCACCTCGTTAACTTGGCTGACTCAGTCCCTCTCTTCCGACTCCCCAAGGCCCCGGCACAGTGAGGGCACCTTTCCAGGGAGGGAAGGGGATTAGCTCAGGAAAGACTCAGAGTCCTCCTCTGACCAGGATCCAGGATAACATCCTGGGTCAAAGAAAGCATGGGTTGACCCCCTGGGCCAGGCAGGTTTTAAGATGGGGAGGGGATTTTGAGGTGGTGGGTGCTGGGCCAGCAGGAACACGGGGTCCAGCTCGCGCACTGGCGTGAGGACCAGGAGACAGCTCCTTTCCTCTGCAGCCCCAACACCTAGCGCGTCTGTTTTTCTTCTTAGCACCTATGACAGTCGTCTGAACAGCAGCCACAAGGGGGCGCTACTACCAGACAGCAGTTTTGCGGGTGCTCTCCCGGCAGGCCTGGTGCCCTAGGGCCAGGCAGGCAGGGGCTGAAGGGGGCTGCTTTGAACACGGAGACAGAACACGAAGGACCCGAGGGCAGGAACCCTATAGACTGTCCCTTCCAGCTCCACACTCGGCCACCTCCTGGCCCTGGCCGGTTGCTGAGCCAAGGCCCTGAGGCAGAACCTCACCTGGTCCTCTGCCTCCATAGGGAGCTGACTGGGGCTGAGGTTAAAGGCTGGGATAGCCTTTGAGTGTTGGGTGTACTAATGAGAACTTCGTGGTGACTGCTTTTGGAAGCCTGCACAGTGGCGGCTCAGAATTCCTATAGAGTTCCCTCAGAGACCCCCCTTTTTGCCCCCAGGTCCCATGGAGGACAACTCAGTAGCAGCGTGGCCAAGGTCACTAGAAATGTTTCTAGAGAGAGTTCTAGACAAGATATGCCAGTGTTTCACATAGGCACCACTGAGCAAGTTCATGTGGAGAAACCTGGTCCAAGGTAGTCCCACATCACTGTCCTAGCCAGGTGGAGGAGGCCTAGGCTGGGGCTTGCTGGCGCCCGGGTTGGGAGGTGACGTTTCCTGAAGTGAACAAGGGCCAGGCGGAAGAGCAAGGCTCTCCACACCCCAGCCCCTTCCTGTCACCCGAAGCCCAGCAGTGTGCCATATACTTCCTATCCACCCACCTTACCAGGTAGAATCTCCTGGTCCAGAAACCAGAAGCCATTTGTCTCTAAGCCTAAATCAATTGCCATAAGCCCCCAAATGAGCAAAGAGAAGAGGAGAGAGCAATGAAAAATGCAGGACTGTGGAGGGGGTTGGGTGCTTGTGGGGCTGAGGAGACACCTGCATCCACATTTCCTCTGCATATGTCACCCCCTTCTATACTCTTAAGCCATTACTCTAGACTGCTCTAGAGCCCGTGGAGTGTTAGTCTGTCCCCAGTTCTGTTCACTCACGTGCTTCCTCTGAATATCGAATGTGACTGTTTGAAAGCTGGTGGAATTAATCCCTTACTGTAGATAGCGCTGTGAATCTTGGATTTCTTTTCTGTGTTCTTTCAGATGAGATATCTATAAATATCTATACATTATATATATGTATATTGGGTACTCCCACGTGTGGCTTTCCATCGGAGGTTGTGTCTTCTTTGGTCAAAGTGAACTTTTAATGGAATTATTTTCCTCTCTGTACAAAGTGAAGAGCCTACTCTTGTGTATTCTGGTGGCTGATGTCCTGAGACTCTTGAGATGACAAAATGTAAAACAAAACCCCTTGTCAACGTAGAAAGACTTAACTGTGCTGAAAAACTAATAAAGTAATAAGAAGAATTTGAGTGTGGTGATATTATGCCCATCGTGAGAAGCTTTGAAAGAGAAAGAATAAGCTGGTGAGGCTGCTGCTTCCTGGGTTTTAGGTGGGGTTGAACGTGTAGAGTGAAGACAGGCATTTCCATCCGTCTCTGTATTTCCAGATCTTGTCACATTCCACAAGGCAGATATTAATTATCCTAGTTTCACAGCTGAGAAAACTTAATTTGCCCTAATAAGAGACCAAAGTGGGAGCTGACCGTGGCAGTAATTGACTTCAAAACCAGCTCTGTAATCTCTATGTTCGCTGCCTTTAATTTCTTAAATTTAACGACATGCTGTTTCCCCGTGTTTAACCACCATTTCTGATTCATTCACTATCCTGCTGTTTGTCAGCTACTAAAGAAGTAAGTAAATAAAAGCAAACCCCTCCTTCTGCTCTGCAGAAGCAAGACAGGGTCTGTTCTAGTTTGGGGAGCCCCGCCCACTCCCCACGAAACTGCGCAAACCGCTCTATTCGCGCTCCCAGTCGACCTCTCGCGAGGCCTTCCCTTCGCATGCCTCCAGAACCAGATTCTACCTCTGCTGTCACAGACCTAAGTAGGGAAGCTTTGTGCCTGGCTCAGACCAGGCTCAAGGCGGCAAAAGGACACGCCTTCATGCACCCAACCGCACGTTTTCTAAACCCAGCTGCGGACACTTGGCCTCAAAGATGTTTTCAGCGGGGATGATATCAGTTCAGTTCAGTTCAGTTGCCCAGTCGTGTCCATCTCTTTGCAACCCCATGGACTGCAGCACGCCAGGCCTCCCTGTCCATAGCCAACCCCCGGAGCTTACTCAAACCCATGTCCATTGAGTGGGTGATGCTATCCAACCATCGCATCCTCTGTCGTCCCCTTCTCCTCTCGCCTTCAATCTTTCCTAGCATCAGGGTCTTGTTCCAATGAGTCAGTTCTTCACATCAGGTGGCCAAAGTATTGGAGTTTGAGCTTCAGCATCAGTCCTTCCAATGAATATTTAGGAATGATTTCCTTTAGGATGGACTGGTTGGATCTCCTTGCAGTCCAGGTGACTCTCAAGAGTCTTCTCCAGCACCACAGTCCAAAAGCTGCTGCTGCTACTGCTAAGTCGTTTCAGTCGTGTCCGACTCTGTGCTGAGTGCAAATCTCCGCTTTATCTTCCGCGTGAAGGCGAAATGAACGTCACGTGGTCCGGGGCGGGGACATAGGCCCCGCCCTCGAAAGTCCGGCCCCCGGACGCCGGAAGCGCCGGTGCGGGTCCACTGACGCGCGAGGCTCCGTGCCCTCGGACCATGGCGACTCAGGCGAAGCGCCGGCGGGTAAGTCACGGCGGGCGGCGCGGGTGCACCCCTCTCCTCCGCGCCACGCCACTCTCCCGCGGCGCGCCGCTCCGCGCCCTGCCGCGGGTCATTCGCCGCTCCCCGTGTCCCCTCCCCAACCCCGGACCTTCCTCCGCGCGCGCGCCGCCGTCTTCTCCGCCCCCAGCGAGCTCTCCCGGGCGGGGCCGCGCCACTGCGCTTGCCTGTCTTAGGTGGCCGGGCCTGCGGGCAGCGGCGACGACCCGGCCCCGGTGGCCAGCTTCCTGAGCTGGTGCCAGCGGGTGGGACTGGAGCTGAGTCCCAAGGTGAGAGAGGGACTGGGGGAGGCGGGTGCAGCGGGGAAGCGGGCGCGGGCCAGCTCTGAGCGGCCGTTCTCTCTGCTCAGGTGGCGGTGAGCCGGCAGGGCACGGTGGCCGGCTACGGCATGGTGGCCCGGGAGAGCGTGCAGCCCGGGGAACTGCTGTTCGCGGTGCCGCGGGCCGCGCTCCTGTCGCAGCACACCTGCTCCATCAGCGGCGTGCTGGAACGAGGTGGGCACGCCGACAGGGGTGGAGAGACGCCGAGTTGGGCCCGCGGGGTCTCTAATCTCCGTGTCTCCCCCAGAGCGAGGCGCGCTGCAGAGCCAGTCGGGCTGGGTGCCGCTGCTGCTGGCGCTGCTCCACGAGATGCAGGCCCCGGCCTCGCCCTGGAGCCCCTACTTTGCGCTCTGGCCCGAGCTGGGCCGCTTGGAGCACCCCATGTTCTGGTGAGAGCCGTAGGAGGGGCTGGGGAGCGCCAACACCGTACGTAGCCTGGCTCGAACCGCTTGCCCTTGGGACACGGGTGCCAAGCGCTAGTCTCGGTAGGTTGGGTGAAGAACCCTGGTGGGGGTGTCACTGCAGGCCCGAGGAGGAGCGCCGGCGATTGCTGCAGGGCACAGGCGTACCCGAGGCCGTGGAGAAGGATTTGGCCAACATCCGCAGCGAGTATTATTCCATTGTGCTGCCCTTTATGGAAGCCCACCCCGATCTTTTCAGCCCCAGGGTCCGATCTCTGGAACTCTACCGCCAGCTCGTGGCTCTGGTGATGGCCTACAGGTCAGTGAGCGGAGCCTTGCAAAGGACTCTTTAAGAACTCTGTTGAGTGATCAGAAGGGAAAGAACAGTGAGCCCCACCCCAACACTGGGCTTTAGCCAAGTTCTCTCTGTGGCAGCTTTCAGGAACCACTGGAGGAAGAGGAGGATGAAAAGGAGCCAAACTCCCCTTTGATGGTGCCTGCTGCAGACATACTAAACCATTTAGCCAATCACAATGCCAATCTAGAATACTCTCCAGTGAGTGGATCCCTCCCAGTACTTGTTTATGTGCCTTGATGCTTGGGCATTTGAATCAAACCAATGTCTTCTTTATGCTGGCCTGGCAATTGAGCCAAATGGGCTCCGTTCTCATGCTAGAAATGAGTAGGTGAAATTAGTTCCTCCGCTATGTACTTTGCTTGCATATTACAGTGAAGTTCTTTGAACACAAAGCCCTCAGAGAAAGTTGGGGTTAATCCTCTGCTAAACCTGTGCCATCGTTGTTTTGGTGCTTTAGGTCCGTTCTGTGCAGTGTCAATGAGCTGAGATTGTGTCAGGGCCCTGTGGGCAACAATCTGGAACAGCCATAGCATCAGTATTTTTCAGAAGAGGGGATGTTCCTAAGGGTTTAAGATGATACCAGGACTGTGTTTGTATCTGTTCTATTTGCTAAGTGGAAAATTGCAAGAAAAGATGTAAGTTTATGGAGTTAAAAATTAGGAAATGGCCGTTATTTTTAAAACCTTGTCTCCATTTGCTGTTCCTACTTTGATCTGGGTTGTGATTTTTTTGTTGGTTTTATTTGCGGAGCTGCACATATCTTAGTTACCCAACCAGGGATTGAGTCCTAACCTCTGAACCACCAGTGAATTTCCTTTGATCTGGGTTTTTTTTTTTTGCTGCACTGTGCAGCACATAGGATCTTAGTTCCCCAAGCAGGGATGGAACCCATACCTCACTGCAGTGGAAGCTTGGAGTCTTAACCACTAAGACCACCAGGAAGTCCTCCGTAATTCATTTTTTAAAGCTAGCAACTTTTTGAAGTGCTTGAGATGACTGAGCAGAGGTTTCACCTACTAAATCATTGGACTGAGTTTCAACTTTTATAAGCTTCATTTGTTTTATTCTGTAGCACAGGATCTTAACTAAAAGTAGAATGTTGGTAGATATAGCATCAGTCTCATCACTGAACTATACCTGTTGGAAGGAACTTTACTTTCCTAGGAGCAAAGTCATCTTCTTAGGGGTGGCCTGGAAAGGGCTTGACCCCCAGCTTCTGAACCCTTCCACCCCAGACTTGTCTTCGGATGGTGGCCATTCAGCCCATTCCTAAAGGCCATGAGATCTTCAACACTTATGGGCAAATGGCTAACTGGCAGCTGATTCACATGTATGGTTTTGCTGAACCGTATCCCAACAACATGAATGACACAGCTGACATTCAGATGGTGACTGTTCGTGAAGCCGCGTTACAGGGTGAGTGGTTTAACTCAGACACTGGTGTATGCGTGTCTATCCCTGCCCCCTTTTTGTGGACCAAGGAGAAATGAGGTTTTGGGTTTACCAGGACTTTCACACTGGTACTTTTCTATCTATAGGAACAAAAGTTGAAGCTGAAAGGCTCCTACTGTATGAACGCTGGGATTTCTTATGCAAATTGGAGATGGTAGGGGAAGAGGGAGCCTTCGTGATTGGGCGTGAAGAGGTACTGACTGAAGAGGAACTGGCCGCTACACTCAAGGTAAATGCTCAAAATGAGTATTTAGAGCTAGATGAGAGGAAAGGTGGCCTGGACAGAGTCCACTTAATGCTGCCAAGATAGGCCAGCTTCTCTCAGTTTCAGAAACATGCAAGCATTAACATCCTACTTTAAAGGGCCCCTTGGTTGCTTCTAGGTACTGTGCATGCCTGCTGAGGAGTTCAGAGAATTTAAAGACCAGAATGGATGGGAAGATGATAAAAGCGAAAACGACAGCCTGACAATCACAGATATCCCCAAACTCAAAGCATCATGGAGACAGCTTCTTCGGGACAGTGTTTTGTTGACCCTGAAAACCTATGCCACAGACTTAAAAACTGAGCAAGATTTACTCAGCAACAAGGAGGTCTATGCGGCACTTAGCTGGAGGGAACAGCAAGCCTTACAGGTGCGTTATGGTCAGAAGATGATTCTACACCGGCTGTTGGAACTGACATGTTAGCAGGCTCCCTTCTGCCTGAAGGAGTATCCCGAAGAGGAACTTCATGCTAAGCTGGTATGCACTGATGCTTGGAGAGAAGTAAAATTTGGATCTTCTGCTTTGTGTTTTGTACTAATACCAAAAGGAAAAGCAGTGAAATTGTTAAACTAGGATTGAACTCCAAGGTAAGAGTGACATGCCGAGGACTGGGAGCAGTAGACTTGTGAAATCGCTGCTGTTACGAACACTGATCAAGTCTGTAGCTGTTTTGTTGGCAAGTTTGAACCAAAGCAGAAATGTGATAGTGATACACTTTGTTGTAGTCTAGCATTTAAGAACATGGAGTTTGAAAGTAGACCTGGTAGGTCTATTTTGAGCAACCACTTTCCCTTTTTTAAAAAAACTGTTGGAGGATTTAGTAAGCTATGTTACTGGGACTCTGAGCAATTATTTTAATTCCTTAGCAGCCTAAGATACCAGTGACATACAAGCCCCCACGTAAGATTTCTATTTATCTTGTATATTCAAGTGGGATAAATATAAAATATGTACCTAGTCCTATTCCTTTTCTTTTAAAAATTATATCAAAACGCCATGAGGGTCAATTTTTTTAAACTGGCATTTTGAATTTAACCACAGAAACCTGGTGCAATTAACTTTTAGAAAGGAAAAGGAAAACACTACACAGAAATCACTTCCTTATTTAAAGATGCTGCTTTGGTAGTGGAAAAACCTAGCATTCAGCAAAAGTTGGTGTTCCCCAATGGGAAGGCTGGGTGGTCCACTTTCCTCCTCACCACCAGCACTAGCTGCTACTGAGAAAGGCACAGTGGACTCGTGTGTGTCAGAACTTTAATGTTTGACTACAGTATGCATACACATACAAGGAGTAGGGAGGCTAAAGTCCAGGAACTAGAAAGGCTACAAAATACATCACATGGACCAATACACTTACAAAACATTCAAAATCCTTACAAAAGGGGCTGTATTGGTCCTTTTGACTTCTTTGTTGAACTCAGCCTGTATGGCCATTCACTGGGATAATGGGGAAGGGCAGTTCATACTATTTGGCTCCATTCTGCACAATTGACAAGTTACTGTAATGAGAGATGGGGGAGCTTTAGACCTGGCTTGGCTTCCCTTTATAAAAAGTGTCTCCCAGGGCCCAAGAGGGTGTGTTCTCCAGCAGGAAAGAGAAAATGATGCTCTCCCAGCAGCAAACTGAAGATGTGGGGGAGAGGTAAAATAAAAAACCCATGGGCTCTCAAATGTGAACTCTGCACATGTTCCTGGCATACCAGATTCTACACATCCACATTTTTAAAAAAAACTTGGTGATTTTCAAGGTCCCTGTCCATATTTTAAAAAAAGTAATAAGTTACACAATATTTAAACTGGCTTTCTTGCTATTCTTTGGGACACCTGGAATGTCAGAAGACATGTCGCTATGTGCCGCCCCCACCCCACCCCCACACAAGTACCTGGCATCAGCAGCTCCTTCCATTATAAACTGGGCAGGTACCAGTTTACCTACTTGTCTTGAACACATTTTGCACAAACCCAAGAAGTTTCAGACAAAGGTTTTCTCTTTCATATATTTACACAAGTTCAAAATGATATTCACAGCATCTTCTAAATTTTGGCCAAGAGTCAAAAAAATGCATTTAAACTTTGGAACGTGTCCACATAGACAGGTAGCTGACCCAAACAGTAATTGGGGCAGATACCCAAGAACCAAAGGGCCGGGAAAGTCAGGAAGAGCTGAAAGGATCTTCAGCCAGTTTATGAACTTGGTACAGTGGGACCTCCAGGCAGACACATTTACAACAGAGATGTGGCTCCATCTAACTGGCACCTGTCCCTTCCATTACTTGCTGAGCCTGCTTTTGTCCCATGCAGCACTGTGCGACGGACTGGAATAACCTGAAGAATGAAGACAGGTAATAAGCTGGTGAGAAAAATTCAGGCCTTGTGTCTTACTAATTTTAGCTACTACTCCCTTCTTAATCACCCACCCAAGCTGAAGCCATCAAATGATTATTTCTCCTGTCTTAAGAATGAAATAATGAATTACTTTTGACTCACTTTTCAATTTCTGGGGCACAGTGTACAAATTCATGGTTCCAGAATTTAAATGCTGGGTTTTTAATCAGCTCAATGAAGGTGATAAGAAGACCCCAAGGATGTGGCCTATTTACAATCAACCGTTCCAAAAGAACCCTGGAGAATGGAAGAAAAAGTTGTTCAATGCACAGGAAAACGCCAGATCCTGACCACTTCTCCATTAGCTTTAGAAAAGGAAGGTGGATATACAGGATAGTTAGCATAAATAGATCCTAGAATTACATAAAGTAGGTTTGAACCCCACCTCTTCCCATTACTGAGCCTATAAAACTAAGGTAATGGATAATAGATTACATGGCAAAGAGAAGGTAATCACCTAAAGAATACATACTCAAATAGGAAGTAAGAATTTTACTACAACTAGTACACATGTAAACTGGATGGGATGATTCTTCTGAATGGCAGTCAGTATTGGCTTAAATATTCACATCCTTTGACCTAACCAACTGTACTTCTAAATTTATCCTAAAGATGTAATAAAGCACAGGAACAAAGACATGAGTACAAGGATGTTCACTGACGGCTTTATATGTAATCACAAAAAGGACTTTTATCATCTGAACATCTAACAATAAAATACTAATTAATTTTTAGTATATAAACTAAGGAATATTAATACCTAGAAACTAATAATAGGTGAAGGGGCAAGTTTAAGAAGTCTGGTCCAGTTCTTTAAGTTTGCCTGTATATCTCTCACTAGGATGTACCCATTTCCTGATCTGCAAATGCTGTATATAGTCCAAGCAATCTGCAATAGATTCCTAACTATTGTTAGTAAAACACAAATATGATCCTGTTATTTTTCCTGCTTAAAACCTTACAACCTACAGGTAATGAAGACAAGTTTAAGCTCTTTAACATGACCTTTGAAAGGCCTGATGCTTCAGGACTCAGGTTAAATATGCTGACAACACCACTTGAGAAAAATCCCTTATCTATAAAAACTGGCACCTTGTGTTGAAAACTACTTTTTGGTTTCAACAATGATTAGTAATTCTGTTTGTGTGTGTGGTGTTTCTTTTTTTTTTTTGTGCCCATCAGACTAACTTTCAGGAGGGCAGGAACCAAGTCCTCTTGTTCACAACTATTTAACACATGGGCTTCCCAGGCGGTTCAACAGTAAAGAATCTACCTGCCTATGCAGATGCAAGATATGTGGGTTCCATTCTTGGTTTGGGAAGATCTCCTGGAGAAGGAAAGGCTATCCATTCCAGTATTCTTGTCTGGAGAATACCCAGTATAGTATTTGTCCAGTATTCTTGTCTGGACGAAGAAGCCAGGTGGGTTACAGTCCATAGGGTCTCAAAGAATGAGACACGCCTAAGCACGCATGCATTTAACACAGATACTCACTGAACATGGAATGCATAGGAAAAAACTCAGAATTCATAGTAAAAGGGAAGAGGTTCCATTTAGAAACTCCGAAAAACAGACTTCTGTCTTACCTTGTGATCTGTTCTTGAATAGCTTCAGTGTTGGCCTCTGCAAAAAGGTACAGCATGGTACAGCTGAAGTAGTGAGTGTGGCTATTTGGGTACCGCAGCTGATTTGCAATTGCATTCAAGAAGAGATACCGACCTAGAAATTAAGACAGCTTAGTGAGAACTTGTTCTTCAAAGGCTGAATCATTCTGACTGGCTAGGGTTTGGATTTCTGATAAAGGCTCTCATGTTATCCTTTGGTTTCAACCAGTGGGACTTGGACCCCCAAAGAGTTTTCATTTCTGTGGGTTTTACTTCACTATTTTCCACAGTAAGAATTTTTTTAGTTGAAAACTATTTTGAGAACTATGGCATATTAATATAACATGTAAATAAATAATTTAAGTATGTCCCCCCCAAAAAAATTTATTATTATATAGTGTCAATGTTTTACATTCTGCTGGATGCTCATTTCTGCCCTTTTGTTCAGTCTGTTCCAGTATGGTATTTCATTCATGTAGCCCTCTGGAAACCTTCACTGTAAACTAGTAACAAAGTGAGTGGAAAAAAAAGCAAATGTTTCATTATGAAAATAGTTTTGACCTCACAGTCCCTCTATAAGGGGCTTACCTTGGGGATAACCCACCAAGGGTTCCCAGTCTCTACTTGAAACTAGCATCATCTTAACTGGATTTGGGTGTCTTTGTCTGCTTGGTATTACTCACAATGAGCTTCAACACTGCCTTGGAGACTACCCTCTTTTTTTGCTGTTGGGCTCTGGATGCAGTGGTATTCACCTGTGTTAAATCTTGATTTTTAAGCTGTCTCAGACAATGCCCCCGCCCCACCTCCCCGGACAAATATGCAAGTAGTATATACTTAAAATTAGCCTCTCAAGGATCCATAGCGAAGTTAAAAAGCCAAGACAAGCAGGACTGTATAGTTGGTCACCACCTACTTGGGTCTCTATCACAATCAATACAGAACACCAAAAGATGTTGTTCAAGCAAGGGAGATACAACCTACACCAGAAATTATAATGTGAACATTTTGCAAAGCAGGTAGGGGGGAGTCCTATTCATTAATCTTTCTTTGCCAGGCAGTGTGTTACATATTCCATGTGTAAAGAGGCACCAATAATGCTGGAATAAAAAGGCCAGCAAAACAAGTGAGCCTATCTTTAAAAGAGAGGCTAGTAAAAAGAATGTTTATTTTCACACTAAAAAAAACAACAACAACAAAACACTCATATATACTGAAATATTAACTGATGTGGTAAGGATTCTGGATGGTCCCCCAACGCCAGTATGCCTTCTGTTTTCTGCATTGAGCAGATACTACTGAATTAAAATAATCAGCCAGACCTATAATCGTATTGACAGAACACTCTATTGTGGCTTATTTTTAGGACCAGACTATGACCAAACACACAGAAAACCTGACTGAGAACTGGCTGGCTCCACTCACCTTCAGTGTCCAAATCCACAGCCAGGTTCTGGAAGATGTCCATGTGAGCCGAGTGCGTGATGGTGCTCATCGAAGGTGTGCTGCCCTTGTTGTGGATGTGTGCAATGGCCTGAGTCCCTACATAGAGCACCAGTGCATTAATGAGCTGGAGGTTGTAGCGATTACCAGGCTCATTGGATACCTAGGTGAACAAAACAGAAAGCTCCTGACTGACTTGCACCGATAGTGATTTAAGCATTGATTTAGACACCAACAGTTCTAAGAATCCTTTTTATGACTTTCAGAGAAAAGCTGAACTGTTCCCAATATTCTCTGTGACTTAAATTTTAGAAATTTGCCTTGATTTTGTATGGTTATGATAGTGTGTCAATAACAGAGGTATGATTTCCCTTGCGAAACCAAAGCTTTAACAGTTATCAGCATAAAAATAAACTTTATAAAGTCAAAATATGCATTATCTCACTTATTTAAAAAAAAAAAAAAAGAACAGGGAAAAAGATGTGGTTTCTTGGTATGGGAAGACTGGAAAAATAATACAGCCTCAATCATTTTCTAACAGCAAACTGAATCAGAATCCATTTACATCGAAGAGTCTTGAAGTATGGGAGTGATTAGCAGCAACCTAGTCTTACAGAAAACCAGTCCATTCCCTGGCTGCCTCTTCCAAGATTATGCTATTGAGGTATAGGATAAATATATGTACTTATGCTAAAATGTATAATATAATCTCATCCATTAAAAATGACAATGTGCTTTAAAACCTTTAAAGCAGGTTGAAATGAGACCATGCATAGGACTAACTATGCATATCAAGTACTTTCTATGAAAGACACAACCAAGTTTCAGTCAAACCAATTAACCTGTAGGTTGCTGCGCAGATCAGACAGGAAAGTGACGGGTGATCGAGTTTTAAGATAGGAATCCAGATCCTTTTTGAATTGAGGTGGCATCACTCCAGTAAAATTGGTGAGAATCCGGGGAGCAATGTTAATTTCACTCAACATATCCACCTGACACAAACAAATACAAGAATCACAATCAGAAGCATTTGTAGGGCCTTAATAGCAAACTGCCTCTATGCTAGAAAGTTGTTTAAATACAGCAATTTACAATGTGTTAATTTCTGCTACACAGCAAAGTGTTATTAATTAGAAGGGATAGATTACTCAAAGGTACCTATATACAAAATGATAGTAATTTCTCATTCTATACTATTTTATCCTTCTTAAAATAAGGCATAATTGGTATCTTTTGTAGAAGTCTAGTTTAAAATACAGAATGAGATTCTTTGCTTACCAAGAGCCCTAGTCTTTGAAAAGATGCCCCCAGCAAAGTTAAGACATCATATTCTCTACTTGAAAAAAAAATCCACATGACAGAAGAAGAGTAAAAAACAAAAATTACAGTAGCCATGTAAGGGTGGTATGATCTTAATACAGTCCCTTCTCACTTTTGACACTTTAAACAAAATGCAAGTACACACCTATGAAATACGGCATTATTAGTGTCTATTCTGCAATGCTGTGCCACTGGGGCCACCCAACAAATGACTGGCCCAATACCTAGGTTGAGGTTCTGTAAATACAGCTATATTTAATACCAAGATTGAAAACAGCAACTAGACAAATACTGTGAACCAATATCCAGCAGCAGTCTCATACTTTATCAGGTTTAATAACATAACTGCTTCCCCCCAAAGAGCATCGTTATCTAACTGGTAACTTGTAGGTATGTGTGTGCTGGGGGTAGCATATACCTCTCTTAGCAGAGAAAGGACTAAAATATTAACATACAACTTTCTTTTCCTTAAACTATTTAGAACTTTACCTTCAGATTAGGAGTGAATGGGTCTGGGAGCCTCATGTTTCTTGGGAAGGCACTCAGGATCAGATTTCTTAGCTGGATACAATTAGGTGGGATCACGTCACAGAATCCATAATGGTAATCACAAAGGAACTCGGGAAAATCATGCAAAAGAACCAGCAGCACCCTTAAAGTGCCCTATTTTTCAAAAATAAGAAAAACATTGGCTGTTTCCACGTTAAGTAAGAAAACAAGAGTAACACTTTTACTATTATAAATTTTAACTGAAGGGAGGGAAAAAAGGCAAAACTAGGTACCCAGAGTTTATAAAAAATACAACTTACCAAAACCCAAACAAGAAAATCTGAATAGCCCTTTGTAATAAAGAAGTTAAATATCTGTTAAAACTCTTTCCTCAAAGAAGCTCTAGGGCTGGCTTTACTGCCGAATCCTTACAAATATTTAAGGAAAAATCAACACTATTCACAATCTTAATACAAAAAGATTTTTCCAACCCCTTCGATAAAAGTAGCATAACTTTGATCCCAAAATGACAAGAAAACCAAAAACAAACAAACAAAAATCCTAAACAGTAGAAATGGAAATCAGTGATATATCACAACTAAATGATCCACACATGAATGCAATGGCAGTTTAAGAATCTGAAAATTAATGGACTAATAACATTAACAAAAAAAACACATGACCTTGAGTTCAAGAAAGCATCCAATAAAATTCAATACTCATTTTAATGATTTTTAAAACTATCCTCAAATTATGAATAAAAGGGCATTTCCTTAACCAGAAAATGGTACCTACAAAACTACAGATTTATAAAAACATTATACAATTTCACAAAAACATCATTATCTAAGTCTTTATAATGATCAAAGTCATCATTATCCATAAGTCTATGGAAAGTAAAATTAAAGACCTACCAACTAAATGGAGATACACATTCAGTGAAATCTCAATCTAAATCCCAGCAAGTTTTACAAGCAAAGCTAACTGCAAAGTTTTATGGGACTGCAAGTGACACAGAATAGCCAAGATAGTGTTACAAGAGAGCAAAGTTGAAGAAGATTTTGCTCTACCTGATTACCTTTACAGTAAGTCTTACCATCAAGACCTTTTGATACTGGGCTAAGAACAGATCAACAGATGAACTAGAGAGATGCCCATACATAGTCAACTAGATCATATAGGTACTAAATCAACTGAACAAGAAATGAAGAACTTTAAAAATGTTGCTGAAAAGCCTGACATATCTATTAAGCTGGAGGGTATAAGGAAGGGGAGAAAATGACCATCATCATTCACAAATTATTAAGTTTGCTTTCTGAATGTAAATGTAAAAGCCAGAATGAATGGTTTTTTGGGTAGGGGGCGGGCATGTGTAGAACAGAATGAATTTAAGATTGGCAAAGATTTCTTACCCAAGACACAAAAAACAACGTACAATAAAAGAAGAAAACTGGTCAGTTTGATTACACTGAATTTAAAGCATCTATCCCTCAAAAAACACGTTACTTTTAAGGGAGTGAAAAGCCAAGCTACAGGAATAGGAGATGTCTGAATATATATATCATCAAACGGCTTACATCCAGAATACATAAGAATCCTTGTTTAAAAAGAAGAAAAACCCAGATAATCCCAAAGGGATATGAGCACAGGCTGGAAGAGGAACATCATCAAAGGCGGATACCCAACTGGCCAATCTACACACAAAAATCTTATTAAGAAATCAAGGAAATGCAAATTAAATCCACGATGAGATCCTTCTGCACAACTGCCAAAATGACTAAAATGAAAAGCAGACAATTTCAAGTATGGTAAGCATGGGGAGAAACAATCTAATGCAATTCTGGAAGAGTTAACTGGTGCACACATTGATGTATGAACATCAAGCACTGGTTATATAAATATGTTCAATTTTTGCACTTTTCTGAATATGTGTTACACTTTAAAAGCTTAATAAAACCAACATTAGGCCTCATATACTGCCAGTTGAAGTATTTTTCAAGTGTTTTAAACTACTTTGAGTGTTAGGTTTTAATTATTCTAATTTTACAACTTCAAATTAATTACCTTGTAGAGGATTTGCATAGGTTTGGTGAGTTCCACATTTCTAAGGAAAGGCGCTAAATATTTGAATAAATCAATCAGTAACTGTGCATACATAGGCCATCCCTGAAAGAAACATACATATGGGTCATAATTACACTCAGCTGCTGTCCTGCCACCAAAAAGGTTACCCAAGCAGCTACGCTGTGACTTATTTTCTTCATAAACCTCTCTTAAAGACTGACTGGCATGAAAAAGAAGCAAAATAATGCAAATAATGGGAAATGATATTTGAAACAAACTGGCTCCAGAAATTCCAGGATATATGGGTCCTTCTGCCTGCACCAACATTTTAAGTAGGGGAAGGATGTTTCAGACAGAACACAAAACACCCAGCCAACTAAGAAACACGCATCTGTTTTCTTAATTTCTTCAAGTCCTGGATCTCAACTATTTATTTTTCCCACGTTCAAATAAAGAGTTTCCCACTCTTAGCAAATAACCTCATCCAATTTACAACATGAATCCTTTATTTTCACCCAAATTTGGCCTGTTTACCATATTCCAATTATACCAATTATGTGCACTTTGGGTAGACTTTATTCAGTATTGTTCCTCCTCCTGGAATGCACTTATTCACTGGATACCAAATCCATTTAAGGATTATTTCACTATTTTTTTTTTAACCAAACACAGAGTAGTCACATTTGTCTTCTGATCTGAAGGGCCAATCAAAGGTACTTCCTTAGACTCATCTGCCACTTAATCGCAAGATGAGAAACTTTCTCATATAACTGTGTTTATTCACAATTATACTAAAAACTTGTATCTCAAATTTTATCTTAATTCTTCAAATACAGTAGAGACCAGTGGTCCTCAATCCTGAGTGTATGAGTCTTTAGTATTTACAGTGAGAACTTGTAAAACTGGCAGGTTCCCGAGTTCCATTACTCAAGAGTTGCATGTAACTGTCTACAGAGGTGCTTTACGGTCTCAACATTTTTTGGAAAACCCCTTACAAGGCTGACATAAGGTGACTCAGAACAACTTGGAGAAGCCATACCCTAATCATTGAGGAATGGCTTTCAGGCAGAGGCGGTCAAGTACCCGTTATGCCTCTCCCCATGACTTGACTCTGTATTAAATGTAAGGACTCCCAACTAAGCCTGAAAGAAGTACAGTGATCACTGAATGACTAAGAGTGCTAGTAAGTCCCAGGTAGTTACAGTCTTCATCTGCAGCAGATAAACTGCGGCCACACCTTCTGCTGGGGCGTGTGTGCCAGCATTCTTGCAATAAATATCCGATGGGAGATCAGTTCAAGCCAAGCATACACAAAGCCAGGAGCTTTGGTAGGCCTCAAGATGTGGAATGTGTTGCTGAAAGAAAAAAACCTTAATCAGAAGCACAGTCCAACTTAACGTTTTTTTTTAAAAAAAAAAAAAAAGACAAGTAGACAACATGCAACCTACATTGTGAATCAACATGCTTCCAACCCACAGAGTTCTTCTCAAATTTTATGACACTAAAACAGCAATCCTTAACAATATTATTTTCAACAATAACTCACCAGAAAGCTGTAAGTGTCTGGAAATTAATGGTTTCCAACACATGCTCAGGTGCATTGAGTTCCAAGAGCAGCATGATAAAAATTCGATGGTAGGGAAGCTGCTGAAATTCACTTTGCCGAACATCATGATCCTGTAGGAGAACTCCCACTACTATACCGAGGACCTATAGAGCACATAGATTATACAGCGTGTAAATTCATGAAGATAGTTCATTTACCACTCTGTAGTCATGCTTCATACCTTTCATTCTTATGCCTCACATGGAAGTAAATATAAAATTATATACTGGAAGCCAAAGGGACCACACACGGTGGTTTGATTTGCCCTGTAGTTTTGTATGTTTTCTCTGAATTTCCATAACCGTGGGCCAGACATGTACACGCTCCACAAATTTTTCTAAAGCTCTAAAAGTCAGCATGGTACATCATATTTTATCCTGTTTACACAACCAACCTAATTTTTCTGGTCTGACATAAAGCTTACAGGAGGCAAGTGATGTATACTTCTCTTGGCATTTAGGAGATGGGAGGTCAGATATGCTGTTAGGTTGCGGAAACGTTGCAGAACTATCCTGCACGCCACTTGATTTCACCACTGAAGAGCAGGGGACGTGAAACCCATTTGTAACTATCCAAGACCAAAGTCTACGTTCATTTTTGCACTATCTTAACATTCAAATTACCAGGAATTCCACTGCAGAAATCAAAGAAAAACTGTTCCTTTTCAGAAAATCAAAGACAACTGCAATGTCACTCATGGTATCTGAGTTGTCAGTCTTATGTTATCAATGGAGGTGTCTAGCCATCCCATTCAACCCATACATAACTCTGTACATGGGCACAAATCTTATACTACCTACGTATCTTCTCCTGTAGTCATTACCAAACAGGAACGCACTGAAGATACCTTACATATTTTTGTTTTCAGGGAGGGTGTCTTTCAGTTAAGGCACCATACTCCTCTTCTAAAATTCGGTGATTATGTTTACTTATTATCTATGAATTTAATTTCTGGACAGAAAGGGAGATACTACAAAATGTTTTGAGGGCCCTGTAGGGTTGAGAACCACTGATGCAGACTTCAAGCGTGCAGAAGTCTCAACCAAGAAAGGATCAGACCTTGTTCAGCAGGTTGATCTTTGTGACCGTGTTGGTGGCCTCCCCTGAGTGCTTTACTAGCAGTGCAATGAGGCGGACAAAGGCATCCAGGTTGTGGTAGCACTTGGCTCGGATCATGGTGGGGTTGGCAGCAGGGTTGTGCTGCTGCTCTGCCTGAGCTCGGTAACTGATCTCAACACACATTTCAGTACACAGACGGAAGAACCTTGTTATGAGGTCATCAGTCTTCAGGATTCCTTGCTGGTGCATCTACCAAGGGAACAAAAACATCAGAAGGCAGGATGAGATAACACACATGAATAAACGTTTAATTTTCACGTTAAGAAGTATTCTCTCATTTAATCCTATTGTCACATTTCTAACTGTTACTTTGTCAAACAGTAGAACCCATGACAGAATTCCATCAATTCTGATGGAAAATGAGAAAGAAGATAATAACAGGGCAATCTTAAACAAGCAGTCCATAGTCAATAATTTCAAAAGTTAACTATGCAAGTTAAACCACCTTTTTAGTAACCCATTAAGTCATATTAAGACATTCTGGTCAATGTGTATTTCCCCCAAGTAAGATATTAAGTTACATATACTTTACTTCCTCACAAAATTTAAGATAATTTCTTCCATCTTTCTTCCATCTGACTTAACCAAAAACAACAAAATTTTTGAAAACTCCAACTAGCTGTACTAGGAAAATCAAATAATAATTTATACAAGAAGTAGGTACCAAATTAAAATGCTCACAGATCATACCCAGCTATTTTAATGTAAATTAAGATAAAGTGAAAAAGGTAAGTTTATTTAAAAGAAAGGATAAAGTACAAATTTTATGACATAATCTGGAAGTGAAGCAGATAAGTTATTTGGCTAGTACAAAAAAAGAAAAAGAAGACAGTGTAAAAAACATTAAGGCTGCAGAGGGAGGTCAGTGCTTACTAAGCAATGAAACCAAGCCCAGAATGAAAACTTGTTTTAAAAAGTTTCCAAGATAATGGTCAAGCTAACTGTCCCTTGATAGGTAATTAACACAGCTGAACTGATGTTAATAATACCCTAGGCAAAACAGATGGCCTGCAAAGGGACTTCTGTACAATGAAATCTAAAAAACTAAGTGGGGAGAAGAAATGAGGACAGACTGCTATGATTAAGAGGGAGCATAAGAGGAAAAAGGAATTCTCAAAAAGATTCAAAAGCACAGAACAATGTAATACATTATCTTTTTCAAATGAAGAGAAGAAACAGGAGCAAATAAGCCAAGAGGAAGAGCTGAGACAGGTGCCACATCCATACCCATGAAATATCAATGATCACAAAAACCAATTGATTTGAAATTCCTCCATCCAAATTGGAAATCAAGCTCTAAGTATGCAGTAGCAGCTTTTCAATAGGGTATGTTTGATAATTCTTTGGATTCTTTTAAGGGAGAAACTTACTTATTATGATTTAACTAAAAAAATCAATTATGTTGAAAAGTAAATCCAATTCCTAACAACTTCTAAAATTCAAACCAGCTCTTCCATATTCATTTGTCATTCAAATCAAAGATAATTTGAATCTTTCTTTGGTGGCACACCTAAGCTTTGGTCTCAGTTTGAAGAAATACAATGGTCAAAATGCAGACATAAGTATTTTAGGAGATAGCTAAGCTAACTAATTTAGAACTATAAAAAGCACTACCATTTAAATACTGAAGTTTTTCTGTTATATTTTCAATTTTCTATGTTTTTGTTTTTTTGGCTGTGTCTCACAGCTTGCAGGATCTCAGTTCCCCAGCCAGGGACTGAACTCGAGTCACCAAAGTGAAAGCACCAAATCTGAACCACGAGACCAGCAGGGGCTCCTTGCTTTATTTTCAACATGGGCTGTTACAGAACTTAACTTAGCCCATAACCTCATCACTGCTGATAATCAAGCTGGTAAAATTACTATATACATCTGGCAGTTTTATTGTTCATTATCTGGTCCACTGTATTCTGTAGCTGTGACAACTGAAATCAGATAAGAAGTACTAAAGGGAGTAGGAAATGCTGACTTTACTGCTTAGTGACCAATGATGAGAAAATAAACAGTATCAATTTAACTGAGTAATGATGAAGACATTTTTGGTTTACATGAGTATGGAGGTAACTGACCACAGGTACATAATACTGAGCTTTAATAATGGAGGCATCACACCCTACTTATGTTGAATAAAAAGCACCTTTCTTTCCAAAAGCTCTACCTGTCCAACAAACGCAGAGAAAGCTTTGGTACTGTCACGACCAGCTGCTGCTGAATGGTAGAGATTCACCCATTCCCTCAGAAGATACTCTGCCTTCTCCCTCAGGCCTGGAGGATCATCATACTCTGAGGCTTGAGAGATCCCAGAATGCATCATAAAGTTAGGGCCTCCATGAGCACGATCAATCATTGCTTCATAGTTGGATCGCACTACTTCCATCAGTTGGGGCAATCTAGTACAATAAATCCAGAATGAAAATCAGTCTACTCATGGTTGTGATTTCAAAGACATACAGTTGGAAATTTGCTTATTTAATAGAAACCACAAGAGTGATGATCATTTACCATTCCCATAATTAAACAAAACTATCCTTGGTTTTCTTTGTATCTGTTTACCCATGAGGACACAATGTGCAAATGACTGACTTCAGTTAAGTCACTTCTTGACCAAAAAACGCCCAATGAAATGGAGCTGATGTCCGTGGTCAAAAAATTATTCACTGCATGCCCACTATGTGCCATGCTTTGCATTACTTATCTTAATTCTCAACAGCTATTCAAGATACTATTTCCATTTTATATAAGAAAAAAGCTTAGGGAGGATAAGTCAACTTGTCTAAAATCAGATTTTAAGCAGCAGAGCCAGGCCTTCAACAGAGGACTCTGCCACCAAACCTAGTGCTGTATGTACTGGTCTGCAGCAAGAGGGCTTGGCAGCAGTTAGTTAAGCTTTCATATTTCAAGGGACAATATTAGGCCTCACCAAAGCTTACCATATGTTGTAGATAAAGCTGTTATGTAACAGGGAACGTTAGTAAGTCTACACACTCATTTCTAAAACTGCAGAATGCACAACCACCCCAAAACATTTCCTTCTCACCCTTCAGGAGCATTGCCTCTGGAGTGAGCATTAATCCTCATGAGGGTTTCAATGGTGTGGAACAGATCTGCCTCAGTAACATGGGCAACACTCCTTTCATCCACCAGCAGTATTTTTACCAATTGCATAGCAAATGCCACAGCCATGTAGTTTAAACCATTCTCCATTGACTGGCAACACAGAAAGCACAACGTAAGAGGGACAGCACCGACAGCAGACACACCTCCCAGCCACCAGAGCCTCTTCTCCCGTCTGATTCCTTCCATACCTGGGCCAGGTGAAGATCATACTGCTGCATGTTGACCAGATGATTGCGGATTAGCAACTCCACTGCCTCCACGTTATATTTGTATTCATCCCGACACTCAATTAGGCACCTAGGAAAGTCAGTATTCCTTTATTCATAAAGGCTCACCCATACTGTGGATCAGGTGAAATAAAGGGCCCGCTTCATTCAATGTTAACTTATTCCAAATTAAGGATGCTTTGAGTACCAACTGAAAATCAGTTTATCAGTTTCCAAGATTTAAAATAACCAGTAATGAAGAACAGATAACCCAGTGTTAAAGTTTTGCTAAATCTCGAAAACAAAGCATTCCATTTAAGACATTATATATTTATAAGTATCACTTCTATAAAATCACTGAAACCAATTTATTCCCCAACAAGGTACTGGTTTTCTGTATGCATCATGGTCAACAGGTGGAAAAAGAATAATTCTCACTACTTAAAATTAGAAATTCCGTATGTCTGAACTTCATGAAAAGGGCCATGTGGCGTGTGAGAAGGCAGCTGAATAAATATTACTCTTCTAAGACAGGGACTGACCTTGTGATCTGTTTGTTACACCATGGAGACCCATATGCCCGGCCATCTTGAAGAGCTTTCAAGACCAAGAGGTGGCACTCTCTGTAGCGAAGGAGGAGGTCAGCATCAGCACCACTGGTGGCATCCAGTAAGCCCTCTACAGCCTATCGAAGGGAAAAAAGCATTCTGGAAAATACAATACTCAGCCCAAATATCAAAGTCAATACCAAACCTTGATACAAAGTACAATGTATCTTCTAAGGCCTCAGTAAAGAATCTCTCCCCACACACCAAAACCCTTTCCACTTGCCTCACACACACCCTCTCCCAGCTCCTTCCAGTCTATACTTACTACATTCCTCACTGTCAGAAAAGGCTTCACTGTCCCTGCAGAGCCAAAACCCACTGTGGCCCCACACCCTGCCCCCCACAAGTACCTAGATCAACTGTCTCTCAAAACCTAAGGGAATATCTTTTAAAGTTTCTTAAATAATCATAATTCCTGAAAATCTTACCTTTATGGGAAAAAAAGAAAGATTTCCCACTTTAAAATTTGTAACTATTTGTAACACTCTACTCTGGAGAAAATCACCTGCTTACTACAGAACAGAACCTGCTTTATATTAATTTTTTAAAATCTTAACCATAAAGTAGATAATGGTGCAGGTCACCAGATGTTTACAAACTTAGCATCTTCTAAAACAAACAGATTAAGAACACTAACCTTCTGGAGCAATCCAAGAGCAGCAATGGCATCTCGAGAGTTCCGTGATAATACTACAACCTCCAGAAGACTTCTGAGGGCCTGAGCTTGGGGGTTCATGGCCAAAGTTGGCGGGATAGCGTGAAGATGCTGCTCCAGTTCTGTAATACACTTATCATAAATCTGAGCTACATCATCTGTTGCCCAAGCTTGCTGTTTTGGAGGAGGAAACAACCAAAGGGGGGGGAGGGGGGAGCAGAATTAAAAGACTTTTCACTGGCACAAGCAGCAATTTAAAATTGGGTATGTTTACTACCCTTAATTTCTTTTTCATCAAAAACATGGAAAGGCTCTTTCATTTCCCTTCCTGAACTATTTCATCTTGATACTGTTAGGTGGGGCAGTGCAAAATAAGCACTAGGGGCGTGGGGTTTTACTTGACAGTGGAAAGCTTTGCAAACATCAACACCAACAAGTGATGAAAGAGGGCATGATAAACAATGAGACAGGCTGAGGGCAGCACCCCCTTGTAGCATCTAATAATCTCTTTGCAGCCTATGAAAGTAAGTAATTCAAACCATGGAAAATATAGTATTCAGTCCAACTGTTAAAACTCAGTAAGAGAACAAAAACACAGCATCATTTCTGTGATATTCCTATCAAACATGTACTACCTGAATCTATTCATGAGAACATATTGTACAAACCCAAATTAGGTCATTCCACTAAACCATGGGCCTGTAATCAAAGTGTCAAGGCCATGGAAGATGAGAAAAGGAGCTAGGCTAGATTGACTTGGGGGAAAAGTTTTAAATGTGTCAGCTAAATGAAATGCGATTCTTTTTCTGGGGGGTGGAGTGGGGGAACGCAGCTTGTGAGACCTTTCGTTCCCTGACAGGAAACCAAACACGGGCCCCACAGTGGCAGAGCAAAGTCCTATGCTACCACCAGGCCACTAGGGATTCAATGACGTGTGTGACTCTGATTTAGATTCTTTTACTATAAAAAGACCATATTAGGACACTCTGTAAAACCTGAATGAGGTCTAAGGATTAGATGATATTAATGTATCGGTGTTAACTCCGATTTCAATGGTTTTACTATGGTCACATAGAATGTCTTTGTAACAGGAAACACAGACTAAAGGATACAAGAGTGACTGGAACATCAAGGTCAGCACCTATGTTCAAATGGTTCAGAAGAAAATGTTTCCCCCTCACATTTTCAACTTTTATAACATTTCAAATTTTTAGAAAATCTTTTTACAAAGAACAGGGCAAACCATGAAGTCACCAAGTAAATTCCTTTAGTTATGCCAAATATGAAGGTTAAATCAACCTCGTGGATTAAAAAAAATTCCCGAATGCCATGCTGATGTGATACAAAGGGTAGCTACACTCCACAATGCGACAGCTGTGGGTAATTTTTTTCCCTTGTAGCTTAAGCTCCTGGGAACAAGTGACAGATTAACTGACAGAAACATTCAAATTAAACTGTAAATTCCTCAATTTAATCCAAGACAAGTACTTACCTTCATGGGCTGGGCTAAAAATCCTGTGGGCTGACTTAAATCATTTGTAGGCAAGAAGCCAGGCACATTGCGTGCAAACTCTTCATAAACAGCCAGCTGCTTTGGGTCCACACCACCAACCTCGGAAAAAGAAAACCTGTTTTAACAGGATCCTCTTCACAATCAAGGGAGACCTTTTTATCAAATTGGAAACTTTGCATGGGAAAGTTTGCACCAGGATTTTGAGAAGGGACACAGACAGGAGGTAGTCTTTACAACATTTAACACAAGACTAAATAGGCATGCATGTGCACACACACAGTTCAGTGTTTTCTATTTTCCCTGAGACCTGTCAGAGTCACCCTCATTTATAAAGACTTTTTCCACTGGCAAATGCCTCAAGTAGGACCATGCGGCCAGTGCAATTCTCCAATGGAGCTGTAAAAATGGTAAGATTTCTCAACATTGTCTTCTCACCAACAAGCAACAAAAACTCAGGTATCAGAAGGGAAGACCAAGCTCAGAAACAAAAACTAGAAGGCATATGAACTTTTAACAGCAGCACTTCAACAACAGGGGGAGGGGATACATCTAAGCTATTTCTGTGTCTTCCCCACAGGCAGCCTTTAAGAGAAATAACATGCTTCCTCAGAAACAGAATTTAACCCCTATCCCAGCCCTCAGAAAGAAAACAGAGACAGGGCAGGGAGAGACAGGGCAGGGAAAGACAGAGCCCCAAGACTCACTTTCAGCCTGATTTGCTCGGGCATCCGCTCAGCTTGGTATGTTAACACAACAGGATCACAGTACCTTCGCCCTTCTTGCCTAGCATGTTTTCTCAGCTCAAATTCCTGCAAACAAAAAAAAATCACTGAGGTTCTTGTTATGAGGCACTTTCTTGAATGGAAAAACAAATACTTAAAAGGCAAATGCTAAACACTTACAGTTGCTAATCTCTTGTCCATCTCAGGGCCTGCTTTTTCTACTGCAGTCTTCTGAATAAAACAGCAAGCTAATTCACAATTGTCCTGAGCTAATTGAGCAGCTGCCTGATCCATCATTTCCCTTTGTTGTGGGCTTGCAGTCTATTGGGAGGAGAAGAGACAGAAAAAAATTTAAAGTTTTCTGTGGGTACACGAAACAGATAGATGGGATAATAGAAAATGCAATGTTTGGGCAAATTAATTTTAGAAGTTCCAACTCTACTTATGACTTATTAGCTGTGACCATGAAGTAATCTAACAATCATCTTCATCTATAAGATGATACACTACTCAACTGAAACATCTTACCAGCTTGTTGTGAAGATGGTGAACACTATGAAAGCAATAAAGCAGTAAACAAAGGTATTATTAACCATGACATCTGAGACCCCAAATGAGTAACTGAGTTATCTGAAGAGGCTATGTGCTTATGTATGTGTGCACGCATGCATAGTCACTTTAAACTGTTTTGTACTGTCCTACTCCAAAGTGCTTTAAATCTAAATTCTTGACGGTAAACAGAATCAAGACTGTTAAACTTAGGCAGTTTTCAAAATATCCTTCATTTCTTTAAACCAGTAAGTATCTGGAGTATCTACTATTTGCCAAACACTACTTAGGATAAAATAAACAAAAATAAACACGACCTCACAGAACTGACAAATCTAAGAGGAAGACATCAAACACACATGGTGACTATTAAGAGTGCGTGGAATGCTCACCGCTACAAGCAAATAAAAATGAGCTTTTTCAGATAAGCAGTAACGAGTTTTATACTACAAGAAAACAGTAAACTTACACGAAGGGCTGAGGCAAAACTGTTTTTCAGGTTGGTTGATATGCTCATGAGTAAAGGTTCCCTGCAAGTAATCATGGCCATTCCAGCTGTCAAGTTCCGCATCATGTGATGAGCTGCTATTCGCATTCGAGATTCCTCAGAATCCAGGGCAAAATCTTTCCTGACTATTTGCTCACAAGTAGTCATGGCAATCTTAATTGATCGGTCCACCACAGGATGGACCAGCTCCTGGACGGCCCGTTCAATTGCTTGGCGCACACACTGCTTCAGCTGTGGATGGGCCTGAAACAAGGGAATCTAGGGAGGAAAAAAGAAGTCAACAACTTGTTTAAATAAAACAACCAAATTTCTATCAGTAATCACACCCTTGTCTTTGAATTACTTCCAAGTTAACCACGAACTACCAATTTCTACTTTAAATAAAGAAAAGCTCAGAAAGCTGGGCTCCAAAGAGGGCATAGTAGTCACTATATCTTGTGATACATGATTACACATCAAGTTTAATGGGCAAACTGTTCATTACAAGATGCCTAAAGACACTACCCTAGTTAGTCAAAATTTGTGGCTTGAGTACTCCTAAAGGAAGTAACTTCTTTAGTAGCATGGGGAAATGCAAAAATAATCAAGATAATAGAAAAAAAAGCTTTCTACAAAAACTATTATTTTCAAAATAGCAAGCATTTTATTAATAAAAAATTATATTGAAATCTTTTGCTTTACTTGAAAGACTACTTATGGGTATTTACTGAATTTTTAAGAAAGTTAAAAAATATTTATGATGAACTTATACTACACATAGTGATTCCTACTCTCTGCAACAAAAGCCTACAACTTAGGAATCCAGATAAGGAAGTTGAAAAGGGAAGGGAAAGTAACCAGCTGACCTCATCACAAAGTAAGGGTTCACTCACCGTTGGGTTCAGCGTAATGTGCGGCGCCAGGCCTGCGAGGGAGTAGACATTGATGTCGTGGTAGCTGTACTGTGGCTGTGGTGGGACGGTGGCTGTGCAGGTGGTGCTGGTGGCTGGTGTTGTAGAAGTTGCTAAATGCAGAGAAAAAATAACAGCTAATGAAAGAAGCACACTTCCTGACTACTATAACATTAGCAGGGCATCATGTGGTCTTAATCTAACTAAACTGACTGGATGGGGGTGGGGAGGGGTGCCACAGGTCACATTTTTCCCACCCTGAATTATCACAACCTGAACAAAGCATGTAAAACTCAGTCACTGGCCGTGCACCTGGGCACAGGAATGAATTGAGGGGTCATGCCACATTAGCTGGCCCAAACCTTGTCGCATTCTTCTATATATAATGTATTATCAATTTTCAACCTATTCTGTTTCCTAGTTTACCTGGGGATTCTTGAGGGCTGAGAAAAAAGAAAAGCTGGTTTATTCTAACCACACCTCCTAAAGCTCCCAGTCCTCTTCATGCATGTTAAACCCACTCCCCGAATGGGTTAAGCCAATCTGGCCATCCCCAGATTTGAGGAATAACACAGGTCTTCATGCCACTGCACTCCTTTCTCTAAGACCTCAAACAATGTCAAAGCCTGGCTGAGGGGGAATATGAGGAACAACTGATTAATGATATTAGTTACGAATACCACAGACAGAATTACCAGACAGACACACTAAGACAATGCCTAGACATTACTAACATTTCCTTAAAAATTTAGAAGGCTCACCAGGAAGTATACAAAATTGCAACCCCACATTACCTAGAAAATTACAATTTGCTAGATGCATAGGAATGTACCATTGGAAAAATAAAAAAAAAAGAATGTACCACTGAAGAGAACCTATGATAAATAGAGAGCTAATTATCACACTTACTTGTGGTTGTGATAGGAGGGAGCTCCTCTGGCTGCTTGACATCTTTCTTTGGAGCAGAGAGTTGCTCATCTAAGTTCTTCAGGCGATCTTTATCCTTTAGGAGGTTTCCAGGTTTTAGCTCATTGATGTCTAATGCAAGATTCTTACAGAGGACCTCAATTTCAAACTTCAAGTTTAACTGTGTAATTCCAATATTCAATGAGAATATTAAAAATGAATATTCAGCTTCATAATAATAGACAGTATTCTCATCCATTTGTCATAGTGCTCCCCCCACTAAATACCCTCTTTTTCCTGTAAATTTTAATAATGTAAAGGAAGACAGTGTTCCTAAGGATAAAGAGCAACAAACTTACCTTTAAGTCATGTTCCTGATGTAGCTCAGCTAATACATTCATAATCGCCATTGTCCAGGGGTTGGGTGGCCTAAAAACCTGAAGAAAACCATTATGTTAAGCTTGCCCCAAACTCACTCTTTAATATGTATTATCTAACAGTTAAGCACTCACACCCATGTGGCCATAATAAAATCGCTAGTCTTCCCACAACTCGTATTTCAGAAAAACACCAAAACCCAAAGCTACCCATTAAAGTGAGTCCTGTATACTACCGAGCCTCTCAATTTGGAAATCCCAAGCTTCCCTGAGGAAAACTAACTGATCTAGCTCCACGTTGCTAAGAACTGAGGAAATAGCCTCTTGACCTTGTGCCAAAACAAACGAACTCTCATTAGATGACTCAAATCAGTATTGAATAAAATATTAAAATTTACTCACCACACTACGAATGCTAGATTCTAAGACTTTGGCAACAAAGGGCACTACATAGAGCAACTCTTGCTGTCCTTTAACATAAGCCTCTAGCAGCAAAGATTTTACATCCAAGTCCTAGAAAAACAAACAAATTTTTAAATGCTGGGAATATATTAGAAAATTCCTTATTCAATATCCCCAATTATACTCTGCCAAACTCATCCCCAAAATTGGAATCAATAATTGACCCTCACCTTATGAAAAGCCAGGAGTAACAATCATACCTTTTATCTTGCTAAACATTGTGAGGCCATGAGCATGCAATTGGAGTTTCAAAACATGGGCCAAACCTTCACAGACACCCCGTCAAAACAGCCCCAAGTAACGTCAAGATTTTGATAGAATATGCTGTATGAACATTCTCAATGTTTACATGAGCCTTTGGTTAAAACTCACAGTGTGTAAGATGGGTTTATTTTTAGCTAGTGTAATCATTCCTAGCCAATGTCCCAAGTTCTTCAGCAAAGACCGATCGGAGAAATTGGCTGCAGCTTTATCAGAGGTCAGGAGTACCTGAAACAGTGTAGGATTAAGAAAGGTATGAAAATGAGCTTATAAAAAAACATTCTCAACTAAATGTTTAAGAATTCCATTATTCTACATTAAAAACAAGCCATAAATACTGAGAAGGTATGCCCCAAGGTAGATCCTGTCCACGTATCACTGCAATATTTTGTTGTGTTCAGTGACATTTTTACCTTCAAATGTCTTTACATTTTAAAAAAAGGTTAAAAAATTTACAGAAATAAATTTTACAGAAGGTAAAAAATGTAAAATATGTCATATTGACATGCAGTAACACCACGTAGCATGTATGGTCCCACAGCAAAGTATTTTAAAACGGAAAATTTAAGCTAAGTTTGAAGCAGCGACTCAACTGCAAATCTATTTTGAAGAGCTAAATTCAATTCAAATGAACACTACAGCTATGAATTTTAAGTCCTTCCCAGATAGCAGGCATACTAAGGAGTATAAGAAGATTGCAGTGCTCTGTTGTGATCTTTAGCATTATCTTTGGAAACAACTATGATAACTTTCTGGAATACACTGTAATATTGCTTACACACTTCGAGAAGACCTAATCCATTTCATCAATTCTCTACTTTCAACTTTCTTAAGGGAGACAGAATCAACACTCCAGTGTCTTGCATACATTCATACATTCATTTCCTACATAATACCTTTTATGGTTATTAGTTTAAATTTATACTTTTGTTTAAAAGAAAGAATCTTTTGACCCAAATTATGCAGAGATTTTCATATCCCAACAATCCCTGCTATCAAATGACAAAGGCTGAATTTAGTTATGTTCCTTAACTCCATACAGCAACAGCAGAATGGCACAAAGTCAGCTGTGCAACAGAAAGGAGCCAGGAATTCTCTTGCACCACAGCGTAACCAAGAATAGGGAAAATTCCTATTCACAGGTTTAAATATAGTGCTGGTTCCTAAGCCAATATCCCAAGTTATTCAGCCAAGAATGTTTTCAGCTATATGCTGGTTCACACTGTTTTCTTTAAAAATTATTTTTCCTAAGAAAAATACTTAAGATTTTATAGAACAAGCATTAGCCCATTAGGAAATGTTTGACCTTAAAAGGAACTTCTGAGAATCCTAAACAGCTATTTTACAACATTCAAGAGTCTTGAGATATATGGCATTTAAGACATAAATGATGGTATGGTACAGAACGATGAAAATGAGTATGTCTGTGAGACTAAATTCTTCATGAAAATTTAGTTCTGTGTTTGAAACAATGCCTAAAGCAACCTGCATAAATACTGTAACAAATACAACATACAGGAGAAAACAATACCCCCCAATTCCACCTGTGTAATCAAATATTTCCAAACTAAAAACAGTAATAAAAGGTTTGACAGAAAACAAAATTCTGTAAAGCAATTATCCTTCAATTAAAAAAAAAAAAAATACAAGAACACTTACTTTGATGTTTCTATAGGTCTCATTCAGAACCATCTTATTAAATTCAGGATTCTTCAGCGTGTCAAGGAAGTTTGAATACAGGCTGTGAAAGTTTGGCTCAATACTGACTCTCTTCATAACCAGGTATTGTGAAACCCAAGGCATAAACTCTTCCTTTACAGTTTCCTTCAGTTCTTCAACCTAGCCAACCATTACAACATGGGAAGTATTCAATTAAAAGATGATAAAATACAGTTTTATGTTTCATTTCTGTGAACACGACTACAGTGTATGGCTCCTTGCAAAATCAGTTGCTAAAGCAACATGCTACATCTCCCCAATTTTACATAGATGCTATCAAGTACAGTATATTCAAGTCCATATAAGTATACAGTCAATCATCTCTTAAGCTGGGTAATTAGAACTGAAACATCTATGGTCCCTTTAAGCTTTAAAATTACAAAACATGTAGTCCCTCATCCCCATCTTACTTACTCTCCATCTGAACAAAAGAAGATAAATTACTAATCTACAACCTGTTATTAACAAGCCTGATGCCAGAACTATGTTTTTCTACATTTCTATCTCTAGGAATTATTTGTAAAGTTTGAAAGTCTTCTTCCAAAAAGCATGCAAAATGCTTCAAAATTTTCCCCCAATCAATTATGGTGCGATTCTCAAAGACAGTACTTGCATTATAAATTACATCTCAAAACCCACTTGTTAAGGCTAATTAGTATTGACGAAACAGACATTTCCAAGTATTATCTTAGCACATGATCTTGTAAGGCAAGCATCAATTCTTTTCACAAGCTGTTATTGATCTCTGGGAGGACGTGAATTGTGACTAGAAATACAAATGAAATTCCCATCATCATGAAATCACTTTCAAGTTTACTTCAAAAAGCCTGTAACTCACTGCAAAACAATACTATTTGGGACTTCCCTGGAAGTTCAGTGGTTAAGAGGCTACACTTCCACTGCAGGGAGTGTGAGTTTGGTTCGATCCCTGGTGAGGGAACGAAGATCCCACAGGCCATGCCATGCGGCCAAAATTAATAAATAAAATCAGTGCTATTTAACATCTGCAGAGTCCACAACCACTAGTTGTACATCCATGTTCCCTTCATTTTGATTCTCTTATCTCCACCTTTAAAGATTAAAAAGGGTAGAGAATATCAAATATAAATCCCCCAATCCATCAAGAAAAACAACAGAGAACATTTGTAGTGATACATAAACTATTACTTCAGACTCACCTTTTGTGTCATATTTGACTGGGAAAGGTTGTTGAAGATAAAAGCAATTTTCTCCTGGATATTTTCTGGGGGCTCTACGATTCTCTCAGTTTGATCTGTGGCCACAAGCAATGTATCTATATTTGTTGTATTAATAGAAGGCTGAAGAAATAAAATGCATAAAATTAACAAGCTAAAATCCTTACCAGACAAATCCCAGGGGTGGGATATGTACACAGATTCCTTTAGTACATAAAATACATATGGTATGTACAACTGTGCACTTGAAGTGCTGGCAAGAACATGTACTGAACTATTCATAGGGGCTGCATGTGGAAAATCGGGGTGGCACAAGGGAGAAATGCTGATCTTTCATGCTTTTTTTAATAGGCATGTGTTATTTATAATAAAGTACATGCTCACTACTGGACATATTGCAATGTAACAACAAATACAACAAAGAAAGAAGATAGACCTACTTACTGGCACATCTTTCTTAAAGCTGACTCCAGTTGGCCTGGTGACTGTAACCGTTTTCGCAACAGTGGTGGTTGTTGAGGTGGTTACCATAGTGCTAACCTGGCCAGCAAGGGGAGCTTTTGCTGGAACCTGGGCCTGGGCCTGGGCTTGAGCCAGTGCAATACTTCCAGGGGTTGTGATAGAGCCCTGCATTTTCACAGGAGGATCTCTAGATTGCTGTCCATACTCAATATACTATAGAGGTAGGGAGAGAAAAACACATTAAATAAGAATTTTTAACAGAAACTGAAATACTTGAATTAAACTCCCCTCACTTCTGAGAGACTGGAAATCATTTCATAGCATTCTTTTGGTTCATCTATCTCCCTTACATCTTGCCCCATTCTGGTGCATATTCCCATATGTGTAATATGTAAGTGGATACCACAAACTTCTGAAGAAGTAAAGCTAAAATGTTACTATGCTTAAGTGTTTATAAGAGAACCAGTCTAAAAAAACAAATTTTAAAAATGTAGCCACAAATGCTTGCCTATAAATTTCCTTAAATTCCTTCATATAAGTAAACTTAAAGGTTCTAAAATTTATATAATAAACTGATTTCTATTGGATGCTAATGAGAAAAACCACAGCCTAAAAAACACTGCAGCGTGAGTTCTCTCTCAGTAAAGCTAATGGCACAAAACAAGAACAGTTTATACCACCTAGCCAACTGGAGGGTAAGCAATGTTCTAAGATACGTTTTGTCCCTCTCCTCCACATTTCCCAGTCCAAAAAAATTCCTTCTCCCACACAAATTAGAAGACTGACACAGCCTTCCTGATACTATTACCAACAGCTTGTTCCCGACAAAAAACTAGTACCTATATATACGTGTGTATATATACACACACACACACACACACATACACCGTAACTTTATTCAAAAAATGAGACATTTTCAAGAAGGAAAAATACAGCCCTTTAAACTGAAAAATAAACAATGACTTCTCTCCCCTTCTCTGGGTAATAAATGTGTTAAAGTGGGAACTCAGGATCACTGTTAGTGTGATCACTTTCGTACCACCTCCCTTATTCTCCCTCTCTAGTCTTTCAAGGTCCCAGATCTGAATTTCAAGATCATCTGATTGTAGTAGCCTCTGACTTCCCATCCCAGCTTTTCAAACTCTGCTTTCTTGCCTAGTTTTCAGTGCCATAATTTTGGCATAGCCCTCCAAAACCCCTCAATAGGCATGAATATACTCCTACCTCCTACGCTGTGGTTTCCGAGGCTAAATCATCATGACACTCTGCACTCCTACAAACAAACCCAGTGGAATGAGGTAGAAAGTGCTGGACTAAACTACAATACAGAATTAAAATCAGTTCAAATTCTGAACTGGTTTCTTAAAATATGATCTTATAAAGGAGTTCATCTGCTTTGTACTGAAAAAAGTAAAATAAAGTTAACAGAGATTAATCAACTTTCTTTTCTTGTTCTCTGTAAGCTGACTTTGACCAAAGGTAAGATGAAAGTGTGAATATTTAGTAATCACGTAAAATCAATCATTAAAGAAATGTTTACAAATTTCAAGAATAATCACATAACATGGTTTAAAATGTATATTCTGTAGGTCCATTTCCTTAGGGACTGTCTCTTTTTTAACCTTGAAGGAATCTATAGTTTAAGAAGGCTGTATTTTTAAGAAACACTGATCTAAAAACTTTTATATGCAACAGGTCTGGGGAATTTCCTGGCGGTCCAGTGGTTAGGGCTGGGCTCTTTCACTATCATGGGCCAGGTTCAATCCCTAGTTAGGGAACTAAGATCCCACAAGCCACACAGAGCAGCCCCCCAAAACCAAACCAAAACAAACAAAAAACCCAAACAACAACAACAGAAAAAAATAGCTCTGATTCACATTAACATCTAAATCAGAGGAACACTTATTTTTATCAGAGTCCCACTCCAAATTCTTTTTAGACTCAGGCAGGGATTCTTGGTTAACAGTGTAAGATTTCTACTCCTTGATAGAATTATTAGGCTAAACAACTGGCAAAAGCCTTTTATCAAATCAAGCAAAACCACTGCTTACAAAAGATAATATAAAATTCCTATTTTTTCATGGTTAAGCTACAAAACAAGCAACAAATAATATGTATACCTATGTCAGAACAATCATTAGGCAATCTTAATGCCATTGCCAGTAAATCCAAATTCAAATTAAAACAGATAAACCCTTCAATTACTTAGGTACTGAAGACACTTACCTCCTGTAAATGATGTGGAAATTGCATAAAGTGACTGATCGAAGCCAAGTGCTGACAATACTGGGGATAGTCCTTCAATCTGTCAACAAAAACATTTATTCATTTACCATTTCATGTAAGAACAGAGGCAGTACAATTTCAAATTTTTCAAAAGCTAATCTAGGCCATTTCTCCCATTTCTACCTTTGAGATACCTTATTTGAAGAGAATGTCAAAAGGAAGAACAAAGAAGAGAGGGAAAATACTTGTGAACATCACCCTTTCTGAATCAAAAAAACCTTTTTTTAAAAGGTTTTGTTTTACTTAAGATTACAATGAGCCATTAAAACTACTATCTTTCCAGCTAGCTAAATCCCAAATGTTCATCAACAGGTGAAGAGAAAAACAGTTTGCTGATGAACCCATACAACAGAATACTATTCTGCAATAAAAAGAAACTGAAACATGCAGTAACATGGATAAATCTTGGAAGCATCATGCTCAGCTTAAGAAGTCAGACTCATACACACTGTATAGGGCTCCCTTTAAATAATACTCTGGAAAAAAGAGACAAATCCAATCAATGATTGCCAGAGGTTAGATGTGTGGAAAGTTAACTACAAAGGGGAAGTAAGCGAACTTCATGAGGGTGACAAAAATATTCAGTATTTTGATTGTGGTGGTAGTGGTAACACAACTGTTTGAATTTCAAAGACCTATTAACCTAAAATACTGACTTTCACATATTATAAAGTATAGTTCAGTAAACAAACCAAAAAAAAAAAAACAAAAAAAAACTGCTATTTTCTACTTCTCCAACCACTTATTTGGTAAATATAACAAACTGTTTTCACTTCTTTCTTTTACTTCATACAGTCATTAAGGTTAGTTAATACCATATAAAGCATAGAAGAATTAGCTGAAAAGTAAGCTACTGTTTCTTCTTTCATTAAAAGAGAGAACCTTCACAGAAAACCTATCCACTCACCTATTTTTAAATCTATCTAGTGCAGCAATCCCAAAATAATACATTTTGGATCCAAAAGGCTTGCGTAAGGCTTCAAGAACGTATCGCAGGGCCAAACCTAGTGCCATGTAAGTGACCAGTCCTTTTTCGATTATTCCCCCAAACAGGCAGGCTGTTATATGTAACTCTTTATCAGGGTATTGGGGGAAGAACCGATATTCTTCAAACAAGTTCCTTAGCATACAGTTAAATACTTCTCGTTCCCTCTTTATGGTAGAATCTTTAAATCTCTGTAGCATTTCTAATACCTGGAAAAAGCAAGACAAAAATGATACACACATAAAGGAAACCGTTATTAAGATAGTGAAGTGAAAGTTGCTCAGTCATGTCCAACTCTTTGTGACCCCATGGACTATACAGTCCATGGAATTCTCTAGGCCAGAATACTGGAGTGGGTAAGTCTTTCCCTTCTCCAGGGGATCTTTCCCACCCAGGAAGCAAACCGGGGTCTCCTGCACTGCAGGTGGATTCTTTACCAGCTGAGCTACCAGGGAATGCACTCCTCAAATATTCTCAATTGTTAAGTAGAATATTGAACAATAAACTGAGCTTGAGATAAATATTAAAGAGACATATCAAAACACTCGATGTTATATATCACTTTGAAAGAGGCATTTATTTAAGATTTACCTAAACCATATAGAATTAGATCATTCTGGACACTCACCTCATCAACAGACATGGTTGGATGTGGTGGGTGATTATATATTCTCTGGAAATAGCTGTTTGCTTCATCATCTATCTCTTTACTAAAGTGCTGATTTGCCTCTGGCCACACCTGAGACAAGTCCGCTGTTAAAAACAGAAAAGTAAACAGTGGGCATTTAGGCTCCTCCTTTACTCCCCCACATTAAGCACACAGAGCCAGAAAGACCAATATAGTTTGAATTTTAAGAGGAAGAAAAAAAAACTAAAATGAAGTGTTAAGGGGGTCAAGTTTCAATATTCAACTGCTCCAAGGACACAAGAGATTTTAACAAAACTGCCCTACAACCACAGTTCTATCTCAGTACTTTATATAAGGACTTTTCACACCATGAAAGTTCACTAGGTTCAAATTTATAATGCACTTACCCTTAATACAACCTCATTCCAGGTTACTTTATCACCTCTTACATGTAAGAATTAGCAGTGCATATGCATGACACATTGATAGAAACACAAAGCATGCTACAGAACATAACATTCAGACAAGCCTTTCACACTAATATTTTCAAATCAGTTTGTATACTTTCAAACCTTGGATAATGAATATTTAGTCCCAATGACAAGGATATTTATAAGTCAATGATATATATGTATTTACAAAGAAGACTCCTCTGACCTTTAAATAGCTTACTAAAGGAGATTCAAAGTTTAAAATTTGATTTTTGTAACATATATGGCAATAATTATGTGTATATATCATAAAGCTGTAACATTAAAATATAGTTATTTACTTCATAAACTGGCAAAACTGAAACAGAAATCTGAGATTTTCCTGGCTGCTCCTGATTTGTTTAAAAAACAAAAAAGGTTTACATACATAGATTTAAACTACTCAATCTTTTTTACTTTGCTCCTTACTCTTAGGATAACACCTTGAAGAATGCTACCTCTTAACTGTCACCTTCTTCTGACAATACAGGATCAAAGGCAGAATACCTCAAATTTTTGTTTTAAAAATTTAAATTCATGATACTCCCACCGATCTAGGAGGCATATCAACATAATGGCTTTATAACAACATATTAAGACAAAGTCAAAGTTTTTGTCCATCTATCTCTGGGGACAACAAATTGGACATGTAAGTTACATATGTATCAGTCACACTTCACAATCACAGACAACACTACCACTTACAAGGTTTCATCTTACTCTGCTGGAATGTAGGCTGGTTCAGTCCAGAGGTACCCAGCTTCCTCTGTACAAAAGGATCGCTATTCACTGCAGGGAGTCCAAGAGCCCCAGTTCCTATACCAGTCAGGCTGCCTGTGCCAAGACCACCTACTAGAAAGAACGAAGGCAGCCAAAAGTCTTATCATTACTCATCTTCTTCACTTTATAAAAGACACAAGTTCTTAATTAAAAAGTCATGGTCTTTTGTTAACTCAGTTGCAACTAGGTTACAGAGTTATTACACTGCAGGGAGTCCAAGAGCCCCAGTTTCTATACCAGTCAGGCTGCCATGGAATCTTCCCAACCTAGGGATCAAACCCAGGTCTCCCGCATGTGCAGGCGGGTTCTTTACCAACTGAGCCACAAGAGAAGCCCAAGAATATTGGAGTGGGTAGCCCAACCCTTTTCCAGTGGATCTTCCTGACCCAGGAATCGAACTGGGGTCTCCTGCACTGCAGGCGGATTCTTTACCAAGTGAGCTATCAGGGAAGCCCAAGTTATTACAACATTTCACTAATTAGGTTTTAGTACTCTAAACTTATACTCTGGCAATAAAAGGTGCAAACAGCTTAGGAGAAACATGTGGGTACTACGGGGGAAAATGTAAACTTTACTTGCACGTTAAGTTAAAAGCCAAAATACGTGGGAAAGTTCTACTGATTTCCTAACATTTTCAAGGTAGGTGCAAAAAGGCAGGACATATACCTGAATCTGATGCATGAAACATTTTGCCTTTATTATACGAACGTTGGGTAATTTATAAAGCTATGAGTTTTGATCTAAGCCTAAGTTCTTTAGAACGTGATTAACAAAGTTGTTACTGCTTATAGTATCATGTGGTAATAGAATCCTTACTGAATAACTCAAGTAAAAAATGTGTAAGTATAAAAATATCCTCATTACAATTTGACTAAATTAATGTAATGTTTTTCTCTTCCCAGCTATGGATGTGAAAATAACTTTCACAATTTAGTTTAAGCACTTTTCTGTTATCACAGTGACTCAGAACACTTTATATACACTAAGGCACGATGAAGCTTACAAATAGTCTGTACCCCTACCCACCACTCCTCTTACCTGGGAGCTGTGATGAAAGTCCTCCAATACCACTGAATGCAGTTGTCTGATTTGGGGTTGAAAGGGGTGGAAATGCTTTTGCTGGTGACTGTGGGGTACTGAATGCAGAACCCAAATTTGGAGGAAAGCCCTGCATACTCTGGGTGTGAGGGGCAGCTGAACCACCTATACTAAGAGATGCCATTCCAGCAAGAGGGTCAATCTAAAGAAAAACATTATAAAAACGTATTAAACACACTTCAAGCAAAGGCAGATAATGACACAGGTAAAGCAATCTTTAGCAATAGCTCTTCAAATGCTTAATAAACTGCAAAACATGATGATGCTTAACCCCCAAAATCAAGTGTACCAGTCATTTTTCTTAATGTATCACAACTATATCACAGAATCTGTGATACAGTGGTTTAAAGAGCCCCTGACAAAGAACCAGAGCCACAATATAAGGGCTATAAAACTTCAAGAATAACATTTCAGATGAAGTTCTCTGAGGCTGTACTACTAAACATTTAGTCGTGACATGGGGCAATCCTTATAATTTCCAATAGGCCCCTTTAATGTAAACAAATTTCAATTAGCTTAACTTTTAATACAATAAAAACATTAGAAATTAGAAATCTAGTCAAAACAAATCTTGTCAAACTTTGAGAATCTTGGGGTTAGAGGAGATCAGCTCTAATTTAAAAAAACAAAAAACAAGGTATACTATTCATACCAAAGGATTTTATAAAATAACTAATAACTGCACTTCCAAGCTTCTTAGTTTGTTGACATTATTTCAGACTTCTGTGACTATAGAAAATAATATATGATATGCCTTTTATAAAGTGGTCACTGAAGTGGTTCCCTAAATGCTCTTTCTTAAAATAAACCCCAATCTGCCATTCAATGCAGCTGAAAATAGAAGCGGAATATGTTGCTCCCAGAGAGAAGGGGGTGGTTGGTGTCAGGGAGTAACTTAAATGTACCTTGTTTTTAAAAGAGCAGTTCAGTTGAGAGCTGAAGAGCCCCAGTTATAACAAGTCCTTATGCTCTAGCACTGTTGCTTGGCCCGTGAAGCTACAAACAAGACACATCAGGTTCAAAGGCAGTGCTTATTTCTCAAGTCTGTTATTCTTATTTTAAAAAGAAGCCCTTACCATATACCTGTCTAAGCTGTTTTGTATCTTTCCTCTCATAGTCTGTTTAATGATTCAAATCTATTCTCAACCACAATGCCTATTTACAGATCTCCTTTAAGTGGATACTAGACATGCAGTTATCTAAAATGTAATAAATTCAGACAAAAATCTCCTTTGAGTAGAATATTAATGATGATGTAGAAGTTTATTCTATTTCAAATCTATGAACAAATGGAGATGTATCAAATGTAGTGTTCATTTACCTGAACAGGAGAAATGGCGTCTAAGCTGCTAGCACTAGGAGGGCGTCCTTTTGGCATAACTCCAGGTGGTGGTTGCCTGGCCTTGTTCATAACGTTACTGCAATTGGCCACCATGGTGAGGATGGTTTCTGATAACTCCTGAGAAACACTCCTGAAGAGAAACGAAAAGTGAAAAATATCATTAATTATTCCCTAGAACACCTAAACAAACAAATCTGGATTTCTAATAAATAGAAAGCTTGCTGGAACCTATGGCTCAATTTCCACCATATCCCATGTCTCTGTATCTGTCATTAATCACCAGGATTTTCTGAGCACTGCCTTTCTTGTGAAAATTAACACCTCTGAAATTAACAAGGCTTGGGTATAGTGCTGCCCGTATATTTTGAAATACCACTCTAAAAAACATTCCATATCCTCAACTACTTCATCAAAAATTATGCACAAATGTGGACATATCAAAGTAAACAGATAAACAATCTTTAGACAAGGTTCTCAGTCAAAAATAAGACATTAATTTAAGTATAGATAAAAATGCCATACACGAAGTAACTGTATTAGGCAAGCACGTAAAAAACTGACTTCTAAAATGTGAATCAGGCTGTATGTTTGACAGAAAAGTCCGCTTTCCTATCACAGGGTGCTATTGTCTCCTGAAACTGTGGAACCCCTTGCACTCACAAATGCTATGCAAACTTCCTACTGTCTTAGATCTTACCCTCTAAATTCTTAATCATACTTTTGACTCTAAAAAGTAAAAGCAGTCACTCAGACAAGAAAGTTGTTTCTGAGGGGAGGGAGAGGACAGATTAGGATATTAAAAGTACCAAATAAAACTCTACATGAAACAGTTCAGAGAATTCTCTAGAGGACCACTGGTTAAGACTCTGAGCTTCCACTTCAGGGGGTGTAGGTTCAATCTCTGGTTGGGGAACTAACATCCCATATGCCATGAGGCACAACCAAAACAAAAAAATTATCTTTCAGATAAGCACAAAACTATGGGGAAATAGACCAACTGCCTCTGGTTATAATAAATGGAGAACTTGCTATGGAGAAAAATTTTACAGCACCTAACAAAATTGCATATGCCATTTCCCTTTAACCTAATAATTCCACTTCTAATGGGCCCAAATATACACTGGCAAAGATAATGGATGCAAAATGCTATTCATTCCAACATTATTTGTGATATATAGTGAAAACAAACTAAATATTCACAAATAGGTACTAGTTCACTAAGGCACAAAACATCTATTTAGTAGAGTACTACACAGCAAATACGAGGAATAAAGAAACTCTAATTGTTTGGTGTGAACTCTGGGATATATAATCAAATGAAAGAAGCATGGTGCAGAAAGTATATAATATACTACCACCTTTTCGACAGGTAAAAGGAAAATATATACACTTGTAACCCAGAGATAACCCACAAAATAAACAAAAATGGTGAACTAAAGGCAAAGAAAACTAGAAGATGGAGGCAACAGAGTCTAAACGAAAATTTCATTGAATATACCGTTTTAGAATTTTTGCATTTGAAAAAGGTATCTGTGTTTTACTAATAATAAACACACATACCACACACCAAAAAACACTTTAAATTAAAAGGAAAACCGTTTCAAAGATATCTATGCCATGGGTTAATGGCTACAAGCATATCATATTGTATTCAACACAAAATGCCTTCAACTGTAAGCCACACCATTATTTTACACGCTCTACAAAATTAACTGGGTTAATTCTAATTGTAAAAGGTCACCAATGAGATGAATCATCATTTCAGAGATGGTATAATATTAAAACTGTGTATCTTATGATTGATAAAAATGGTTAATTAAAATATTATTCCTTGCTATTTCAGAACTTGTCATATCCGACAAAATTCCAAACTTAAGAGACCAGAGTACTAAAAGGAACTCCCATAAATGCTTCACTCACCAATTAGCTACATTTTGCCCTATTTATTTAACCATTTTTTCTATAATATCCACTTCTCTCCAAAACATTTTAGATTAGATACATCATGTATCTTTTATCCCTAAATACTTTACTACCTGTTTTCTAAGAACAAGGGCATTTTCTTACATAACCTTGTAAAACAACATTTATGAAATCCAATACAAGTTGGGCAAAGATAAAATAAAATAGGTCAGATTCAAATTACATCAATTATTCCCATAATGTCCTCAATGCTGTTTTTTACCCCTTGGATCAGGATGCATTGCACTGGGTTGTCACATCTATTTTGCTTCTTTAAACTGTCAGAATTCATCAACTTTTATTTCTCTTTCTTAAACTTGATTTTTTTAAAAAAGTAGAAGCCAGTTTTTTGTTTTTATACAACGTCCCTTGATTTGTGTTTGTCTGCTACTTTGTATTTTGCATGCACTGACCAAGAGATTACCACATAACTTACACAATGTTCTACTCAATGCCTTTATCATGAGGCATCTGCAGAATGGAGCTGTGACCTCCTGACCAGTAAATTAATGTTGTGAATGTCAGATCCAGAGTTCTCTACTGAAATAATGCTACTATTCCCCTTTGAGAATCACACAGGTATTCATTTTACTATGCTTCAGAAATTACAAAAAGAATATATAGGACAGAACAAAAGTGAGGATGGTGGAGTAAAGACCTCTAAATATTCTCTCCTCCATAAAACCAACTAGAACACTAGCCAAAAAAAGGTAGGAGTTGATTTTTTCAGAACTCTGGAAATGAACCAAAAGGCTTTGCAACAGTCAAGGGAGGGAATTCCCTGTCAGTCCAGGGGCTAAGACTTCTTGCTTTCATTTCACTGCTGGAGCCAGGGATCAACCCCAGGCAGAGCAGCACAGAGTGGCCAAGAAAAAAACACATGAGGGGAATTTTTCTTCCAGAAAGATGATTACTTCTTGGTAACAACAGCAAGCTTTATGACATCTTAATTTGCTCCCTCAGAATTAAAACACACAATCACAGTGAAAACTAGCAGGCAACTTGACAACCACCAGATCAAGAGGGCTCAGAATTGGGCTGAAACATCTTCAAAGTTCATTCTCAGAGAAATAATCATCATTTCACCTATCTGAGGATTCCCTGTGAGACCACAATGGCCGGGTTGTCTATACTGGACCTAAGAGCTGACCCAGGACAAACAGACATGGGTTTCCCCATGGGTATCTGCAGAAAAAATTTTAAAGGTCATTGTTTTAACTTCCTGAATGCCTAAGGTAGAAGATAACAGTCTGGCCACAACTACAGGTTAATCAAAAGTTTAAAAGGAAAACTTCAGATGATTTCCATGGGTGGAAATCTGAAAAGCTTTCACATTTCCCCAGCAATCTAGAAGGCATGAGGTGTGTGCAGGGTTGTGCCAGCATCTAAAGTGTGCCGTTGCCTTGAAAGACCTAAGAAAGCCAAAGTTCTTAGGTTCAAGCCCAAGTTCACCTCGAGCCAACCTTCAGGTTCTGACTAAGAAGCAAGTGAATACCCAAGTGGACTTGTCAAGGGGCCAACTTAGGGTTAAAGATGTACCTGGACACAGCACACAGAATCACAGGGTAAAGAACTGCTTACTGATTCCAGAGTTTAGTTTAACAAAACTTCCAATCTTAGCTAACCACAAAGCTTACCCAGAGATATCAGTGACCAAAGAGGACAAAGAATACAGATACTACTGATTTTGTTCAGAAAAAAGCATTAACAAAACAAAAAACCCTTGAGTGGGTAAAATGTGATTTCAAGAATTGCCATATTAAACTTTCCAGCTTTCAACCACAAATAAGACATGCAACACACACACATATAACCAAACTAGAAACAGAAGATAAGGAAACTCCCTTCAATGTGAAACGTAACTATAAACCAATAACTAACATTATAGCTAATGGTCAAACACTGGGTACTTTCCTCCTGAATCAGGAACAAGGTAAGGTTGTCTGTTCTCACCACGTCTATTCAACTTTAGACTGGAGGTTCAAGCAAGAACAATTAGACCAAAAAAAAAAAAAAAAAAAACCACCACCAACAAAACAAAACACCTCTCTATTCAGATACCATGACTTGTATCAAATGCCCAGCAAAAAGCATGACTAAAGCAATGCAAACATCACTGAAAGAAATTAGAGAAAGATAAAAGAAATGGGAAGATATCCTAGATTTGTTAACTGGAAGACTTAATACTATTAAAATGGCACTATCCCCTGAGGTGATCTAAAGGTTCAACATAATCCTTATCAAAATCCCACTGGGCTCTGTAACTTCTCCGCAGAAATGGACAAGCTGACCCTAGAATTCTTATGAAAATTAAGGAACCCAGAATGACCAAAACAGTTTTGGAGAAGTAGAAAGCAAAGCTGCAGAACTCATACTTCAATTTAAAAATTTCCTTAAAAGTGAAAGTTATCAAGACAATGTGGTACTGGCATAAGGACAGGCATATAGATCAATGGAAGAGAACGAAGAGCCCAGAATAAACTCATATTATGTGCAGCTGATTTTTCAGAAGATCGTTCCAAAGGGAAAGACCAGTCTCTTCAACAAACAAATGACTATTCACATGTAAAACTATGCATTTGGGATCCTATCTCACACCACACATTAAAAAATTAACTCAAACAGATCTCATATTTCAGTAGTATCGTACTTTGGACTTAAAACCCACTGGATTACCTTAAATGCTGTCATTTTTAATTATTCAAACCCTCTTCCTCAAATCAACAATTATCCACACAATCCAGTTCCAGTATTAAATACTCTTCTTACCCTGCACAAGCTTGTAAACAGGCCAACATTGTTGCCAGGGTTTCTGGAGGAAGTTGAGCACTTTTGGGCTGATCTTTCTCTGGGGCGAGTCCACCCAAAATAGAAGGACACCGTCTCTTTAAAAAAGTCATACAAGCCTGGATAAAAGGCTCCTGAAAAAGAGAAAGTCTTTCAGTGTATTTGAAACTCATCATTAATTGATTTCAGACTAAGCATTACAACTCAGCTCCAGAATATAGTAATAACATTTTCATTGCCATTTTCTTCAGTTATCCTGACCATCAAAACTCAAAAGCAGTAATAAATGGACAAATCCCACTTACTCCATGTTCTCGAATTTTATCTGTGAGCCACTTGTCAAGTTTGAGGTATTCACGACGTGAAGCAAGTGCAGCAAGGTCAATAACAAAGGCAAATGGAGTACCATTTAGCAGCATTGACAAAGCCTAAAGAAAAAGAATATTAGAAACTGCGAGTCAAGCAATTGAGTGACTTTTCTGTCCTATTTTCTGTTTCCAGTTCTTATTTTCACAAACAAGTGTAAATAAAACATTGCTAATATTTTCTTAATCATAATTTTTTAGACAGCTTGGTGTATATCAATGGTAACACTTGTCCCTAACTATACGATCACATTTCAAAGACAAACACATGACTTTACCTTCACAATAAACTTTACCCTGTGTTTTTTCAAATAAACCTAAAGCAAAGCAAAACACAAAGCATGAAAAATTATCTTTATCCATTAAAAAAAAAAAAAATCTAAACTCAGGCTTCCTCTAACCTAAGTACAACTACAACACCAGTACTATCAAATCAAATCAAAAACATTAAGAATCAGACTATTTGTCAGAAGAATCCGTTAATGCTAATGAAATCTGTAAAAGAGCCGACAGCCAACCAGTGTCTCCAAAAATTGTATCTCACAGATTACATCTAAGATGTCAATATCATTTGCTTTAGAACAGCTCTTTAAATGTCATAGAAGACCAAACAAAACTCAGTGAAATGTAAATGAAAACATTTTTACACTTCTAAAGAACCAGTCTTCTTCCAACCTCTTTCAAACTTTAAGGAAAAACTCTAAATCTCATCCATTCTAGCTTAGAGTTACATGTGACTTATTCCTAAGACACTTGGAACTTTTGCCATCAATAGTTACTCTGTCCCTCCAAGCTCACCTTCAAGTCCTGGGCCACATCAAGTATTCGAGACAATTTGGCCTGGTCATACTGCTCCCCTCGCATGTACCATTCTGCCATTGCATGCATGATAAGTTGGCGGATTGAGGGAGACTGTCCCTAAGAAAAGAAAAAAGGGAGTTAAATAGCAATACTACTACTAACCATTTTGATATGCTGTTGCAACTGCTATTACAAACACTGATTTCACCTGTACTCATGTGAAATTGAGCTGTATCAGTGCAGATGATAAAGCATGAATTACAATGACTTGTGTGTTGGGGCGGGAGGGGTGTTATTTCCACATCTTCCAAAAGATGCCTACCCCTAAACCCTTAAGTCATAGACTCACTACAACAAATCTGTCCTATAAAACATTTTCAAAGACAAAATATGATGTGAATGTGAGGGTGCATCAAGTTTATATGACCCCTTAAATTCAATTATATATTACTGGCCTATAAAAACAAAAGAGTTTCAGATAATCATCTTTCATGTTGCACAGGGCCATATTTTTTCAGTATTTCTGGGACTAGAGTTTGTACATTCTAAATTTAGCTATTTTCACAAACAATAATGCTCATTGTCTATAATTATTAAAAAAATTTTTTTAAGCAGAAAACAGCCTGTCTTTGCAGTTGAATGGTAATTTAGCTAATGTCTCCCAGAAGAGCAACAGCAATTACTACTACTATCTAAACCACTTTCCAGTAACTGTCTCAGAGCGACAGAGAGTCCAAGTGAGACAACTATCTAATCAGGAGTGGTGATGCATGTCCCTTCACTGTGCCCTCTCTCACAGATATGCTGAGAAAGGTCTAAGAATGTCTATGCTGCAAACTTCTGGTTAAATGTTTGATAAACACATTGTAACCTTTTATCTATCATGTGATTTCAGTCTCCAGCAATGCAGTTGGCCTGAGGAAAGGAATGGAACCAAGGCTAATGTTTTTCAAGTTTTATCTGGTTTATAACAAACAATAGCAGGAATATCTTAAAGAGGGGCACGTGGTATAAAGGGGAAAACAACTGCTTTTTCTTAAAGCTTCTACATATATCTGCATTTAAAATGCAGGCTACTGGGGAGGAGGGGAAGATCAATGGACAAAAGAGTATTTATTTGTCAAATACATCCTACAAAATTGTGTTAGTGGGGGGGTGCCTCAAGGGCTTGAAAACTCAGCAGGAACCAAAATAAAATTTCAATGTTGGATTTAAATTTAAAGTAAAATTACATCAATTCAATTGATCTGTGATCTTCTCTCATTTGCTGTTAAGAAGTAAAACGAGAACCTTCTGTTTCTATGAAGCTCTGTACTGGTTTCTTAGTGATACAGTTTTCATAACACTGAATTTTTTTTTAATTGTCTTGCCTCCTTGCTCTTTCACGTTTTATACTTAATACCTACATGATGCTAAAAGATAAAATAAATTTTATGGAAGTGTGCCTTTCTCAGAGTGTCAGGATTCCAAGGATGACAATTTCTCTAGTTGAACAACATCAAAAAAATGTCTACTATGCAGAAATAGAATCACAGATGTAGGAAACTAACACAGTTACGGGGGGGGTGGGGATTGGGAATGACACATACACACACTATGTACAAAACAGATAACAGTAAGAAACTACTGTGCAGCACAGGAAGCTCTCTCAATCCTCTGTAATGGCATGTGTGGGAACAGAATCTAAGAGTGAATAAGTGTGCACGCATAACACTCACTGTGCTGCACACCCGAAACACAGATCAACGAAACCTTTAATGCTGACGATTAAGACAAAGGAGTGGCCGTGTCTCACCTGCCCGTGCCACGCGTAGTGCAAGATGATAGCCGAGTTGGGGTGGTTCCCCAGGAAAATGGGCATCAGAGTGGAGATGAGCTCGTGGCGTAAGGTGTGCCAGGAGGTATTGATCTGCAGCAGGGCCAGCACCAGCATGTCCGGACAGTGCTTGATGGGGAAGCTGAACAGCTGCTTGACCTGCTCGTACTGCCCCACCTCTGCGAGCCGTAGCAGAGACTCAATCAAATCCAAGCTCTTCCTAACAAGAATGGAAAGAAGACAATCTGTCAGTGAAAATCTAAGGACACAAAACCATTTTCCAAATAAATGATACCAGCTATCAAGACAAAACCAAGTTGCTCTCATCTTTTAGTATTTGAAAAATACTTAAATTGGTGCTGATTCATCTCAAATATGTAATGCTGGCATGCTTTCAAACTAACTTTAAAAGCCGTCCAAATTAACAAAATAAGTGATGAAGGAGAGTAGATGTGCCTGACCATTTGCATAACCATGGACCTCCTCACCATGAAAAACTTGTGATTAGAGTGAAAAATAAAAACATTAGAGTTTAGAAACAGTCAAAAATTCAATAAAACATAAACACAAGAAACATTCTACAGAAAAATACAGCCTGACTCACACTACACTGCAAATCAACTATATTTCAATTTAAAAAGAAAGCCCAGTCAGAACACTTAGTTTGGTAACACAGTTTTAACTTACGTGCCCCCTGATGTCATACAAGTTCAAAAGTAAACAATACCTCCTATGAATTATTCTTGCCCTAAGAAACTAAATGTGGTTGGCTTCAGTCAAGCCTCAAATCAAAACTAATCCTAGTTCATAAAAACTATGGGATAGAGATCAAATTAAACACCATGAGGAAATAGATACCCTATACCATAGGGAAGACTATAGGATGCTATTTTTCCATTAAATCAATGGTCAAGAATTATATTTTAAAAAAAAAGGAAGAAGACTTATAGAATGAAAAAAACTATGTATGTAGACCTTGTTTGGACTCGCAATCATACAAACTGTTACAAACCATTACTGAGACAATTAGGGAAACCTGAATATACAGCTGTATTAAGGAGTCATTAAGTGTATGACATTTCAGTTTTTTTGTTGTTTTTTTAAAATTTTTTTTTTGACATTTCAGTTTTATAAATTGGAAAGAGGTCTTTATCTGTTAAAATGAAGAAACACTGCCGTACACATTAGTCTTAACAGGAGGGGGAAAAAAAAAAATCAACCAACCCAGCAGATCCAATGTTGGCTACCACCTGAACATCTGGGGAAAGGATACACTGTAGAACAGACCACTGCTTGGGTCAATCTTTCAGAACAGGGATCAGCAAACAACATTTACAGGCCCAATCTCACACTGCCTAATTTTTGTAAATACTGTTTTGCTGGAATAGAGTCACACCCACATTGATACTGTGCTACAATTTGAGAGTTAAGTAGTTGCACAGAGACCATCTGGCCTGCAAAGCCAGATGTTAAACCCTTTACAGGGAAAATCTACCATCCTTTGTTTTGTAAGATGGTGTCAATAGGGCTCTGTGTGTGCGTGCATGCTAAGTCGCTTCAGTTGTCTCTGACTCTGTGTGACCCTATGGACTGTAGCCTGCCAGGGTCCTCTGTCCATGGGGATTCTCCAGGCAAGAATACTGGAGTGAACTGCCATTTCCTACTCCAGGGGATCTTCCCAACCCAGGGATTGAACCCGCCCGCATCTCTTAAGTCTCCTGCTTTCTCAGGAGGGTTCTTTACTACTAGTGCCACCTGGGAAGCCCAACACAACAGGGCTTTATACTGTCTTAAAACCAACAGCCACAACACATCCTCCCCCCCTACCCTCAAACACTATCTGTTCATGTTGGAAAAGTGTCCCAGTAGAGTATGGTTGGAAAAAATGGAAGAAACATTATAAAGTAGATGTCTTTGAGAACCAAAACAGCCCATGCCCACTCCCTATAGCCATGAGTGTATTGTAACAGTAATGCACATCCATCCCTCAGAGAGGAATGACTTAAGTTTCAGGAGAAACCAACTCAGCCAGTCAGATTCTCCCTCAGAAATTTGGAACTGAAATTCAGAGAAAATAGATAACTGACTGAAGTTTGAGATTTCATGAGTTGGCAGTTTTGAGCCACTTACAAAAGCAAGCAAGCAAAATCTACAGAGAAAAGAAAGGGATTTAAACCTAACTGAGAAGTGCAAGTCTCCTTCTAACATGTTGATAGTTTGAGAAAATATATCAATGTCAGATACTACAAGAAGAAAGATGTATCTAGTGATAAGAGGACTAAATAGAGATTTTCACCCAAGAACACCCTAGTGTATAAAATTTACGGTAAGCAGGCTTGCTAAAAATACTGTTTCGTTTAAACCTTTAACTATGTAGTTGGCTAACTATTAATCTTATATTTCAAAAAAGTAGAAATGACTCTTCAAGAAAAGCTAGATGAAGAGTGTTTACCATGTGGCAATTTCTCGATTGTCATCCTCTGGTGGTGCTTTCAGAATATCAGTGGCAACAGTATGACAGGGATAGTCGGCGAAACAGAAGATCTCTGGATTTATAAGGGAATGCTGAATGAAGGAGAGCTGGAAAAAGAAAACAAAGTCCTTACTACTATAAATGACTGTAGATGTTAAAAAACTGAAACATTTTAACAAAGGCTAATTTCAATCTTAAGGTTATCAGAAATTTCCCTTTAAAATCTTAGTTATTTGATCTTTCAAAACCACAGATAATTGAGACAAAATAAGGTGCATGATGACCCTGGAGACAAACATTCTTAAAATACTGGGAAAACAGATTGATTGCTACACTTCAGCTGAGTCTGATATTAAACTATAATAATATTCCTTCAAAATTTACAGAGTCTGCTTTTCTGAGCAATGCAAAACAACTTCTACTTTAAAACAGTATTTTAATCAAAGGATAGATGTCACCATGTTAGCCGTTATTTTGTGTCTCTTCTATAGCTAAACACTATTCACTTACCTGGCCTTCTGCATGTTTCCAAGGTCTGTATATGAGATCTACGGGGAACACTTCCATACCCAGACCCCTCTGAATGCCATAGACTACATTATGAAGTCCTTTACTGTCACGAATTTGAAACCCAGGATGGTCCAGTTCATAAGTTACTTCCTTGAAATTCAAACTCGGGTTCTAAAAAAGAAAAGCACTTCAAAGTTTAATGAACAAAAGTGTACATATTTTGACTGCTTTATCCAAAGAGTCACATTAAATATCAATCAAAATGGTCTAGTTATAGACACAAAATCATCTAAATCTTTCTGGTATTACCAAAGTCTTAGAAGAAGTATATTCTTTTAAAAATTGTTTTGTTTTTATTTTGGCTGTGCTGGGCCTTCACTGCACCACATGGGCTTCGCTGCCCCACAGCATAGGGGATCAAGTTTAGTGACCAGGGATCGAACCTGTATCTCCAGCACCGCAAGGCAGATTCTTAACCAAGGGAGTCTCAGAAAAGCAAATTCTTAATATTCAAAATAAACCAGCTCTACTAGTAAGTAACTCCACTCTTTCAGCAAGCAACTCCAACCTTTCAGCTCATGACATACTTCAGAATATATATGAGGACATAATGGGGAAATCTCTCTTCCTCTACTTTAGTGCAATGAACACACCCATCCCAACAATGCCTCTTCTTTACAGTAAGAGTTCATTACTTTGGAACAAAGTGGCAAAGATAAATCAATTATCCCAAATGTCAATCTTAACAATCTCCCCTAAAAGCATCTCAATGTATGCATCAGGAAAAGTGATCTAAATTCTTTATGTCAAAATGACTAAAAAATTATATTAAAAAATGTTTTATGAAAAGGTATTCATAAAAGCAGTATGAAATTCCTTAAAGAAACACAAAGCACAGGAAACAAGTTTATAGAAGATCATTTACCAAACACACTGCACCAAGCAATAAGAATATTTTGTGCTTGGGACCTCTCTGGTGTCCCAAGTTGGTGTCCCAGTGCTTAAGACTCTGAGCTCCCAAAGCCAGGGGCACAAGCTGGATCCCTGGGTGGGGAACTGAGTTCCTACATGCCAAATCACGTGGCCAAAAAGAAAAAGAATATTTTGTGCTTAAAAGAAAAGGGAAAAAAAAGGGATGTGCATACTTCAAAATTAAATCTCCAACCAAAGCCATCATGCCCAGTTTAGTTTTGCTTTATAGTGACTTCTCTGAGGACTTTAACACTTGCTTTGTATAAAGTATAAAGAGTAAACCTCAGTTATAAGGCAACAAACAATAGCATTCAGAGGTGAGATTTTTTTTCCTACAATTTGTTTCAAGGACTGAATGTGACAGAACAGAATCATAAATATACTATTAAATAGCATTCCTAGAAAGAGGTTAAGTTTGGGAAGTCCACAGGTGTGCCCCTATGGTTTCCTCCTTCTATCCTGGGTAGTAAAAACAAACAAATTATTAACCCAATGTGTGTCTGAAATTGTCCTCTGCTGTCTACAAAAAAATGTACAGAAACTCAAATACATGAGAAGAAAAAGGAAGAGGAAAGTATTACTAACTCAACTATTCAAATCCACACTGAAGGTGTTTAATTTATAGCCTCTGCACTCTGACATCAAATCAACATAGGTTCAGATAACATGGAACACTGTCCTTGTCTACAATTAAAAAAAAAAAAAAAAAGTATTATCAATAAGGCAATAAACTATCAAGATGAAACAGAGGGAAAAGCATGCTTTCCTTTTACAGACAACCACAGGTTAAGAACAAACTAATAACTGGTTACCCATAAGTGATAAAACTGTGATTTTATTTTACTTTTCTTTCATTTCACTTTCCAAGTTTTCTGCCATGATCATGTTATTTTTTTGTAGGTTTGAATACCATAAATCCATCTACTATTAAGAAAAAAAAAAGGAAAACCCTCTGATGTTAGTAGTAAGGTCATACAGAGAATGGTATTCAGTTATTCAGTTCTGCCTCTAAGTTACATATGTGGAAAACTAAAACTGAAATATAGGATAGACAAATGACCTGACACCTTGCCAAGAATGTTATGTGTGTGTATGTAGTCTTTAGCCTTATATGTAGTTCCTTGACATTTTATGAACAAGACTGGAATAATACATCTTGATCTTGACTCCACATTCCCTTTTAATAACTAGAAGTTTTACCCTTTTATTTAACATTTCAACAATGTAGGAGAGGTACTTTTTATTTGGGAGCCAATTATTTAGTTTATGGATATTCTAGAAGTGGAACTAGTAAGAGAAGTATGGATTTTTATTATCCACCATAAACAAAGTTGGCAGGGTTTTTGTTACACCTTCCAGAAAACATTGAGACTTTCTTTCTCCTCAATAATTCTTCATACAATCATTATTTTTGTAACAAATTCATCCTTCCCCCAAAACCACACACTATCCACCAGCAAATCATCTCATCAGTGCGATTCAGAACTGCAGAGCAACAATTCATTATGCACACAGCTAGAATTTGACTATGTGCTGTTTCCAGTACATAATTATTTGTTTCATTACATTTAAGCCAATGAAGTCAGAAATTACAAACAGTGCAGCCCTCATTCAGCTAGGCACTTTACTCATTAAAATTTTCATTCTCTGGGCTACACCTTACTAACATCATAAATATACGACATTATATGTACTCACCAGTTCTTTGAGAACATCGATCAAGACTTCTACATTCCATGTGTGTGCCTGTGCTCCATCACTTTTATCTTTTCCATCACTCCAGATTCCACTGCCAGGAGCAGAGATACTCTGTAAGAGTAAAAAAGGAATTAAACAAAGCCAACTACTGCATGTGTTCAGCTCGGGTTGATGGGACAATCATACTGACTTAATAAAATAAAAAGGGCAGGACATTAATTCACTTTGTAAAATAGTTGATTGACACACTTACCTGTAATGGAATTCCGTCTGTTAATCCTGAATGAGTTCGAGCCATCATTCCTAAAACCCTTGCAACCTGGGCAGCTGTGACCTCCCGAACACCAAACTGCATGATTATATTGCGACATTCTTCAATACTGAAACAAAAATTTAACTTCAGAAAAATAGCACCCTCAACACCAAGGTTAAGAAAAACTCATACGAGTTTTTGAGTGAAATCACTAGTTTTACTAACATAGAGTAATACACTTCATTTCTTCTTACTTTCACATAGCAAGTTTGTAAAAACTGCCCAGTTAAGAAAAAAGTTTAAAATACTAATGAAAGAAGGAAATATGAATTAAGAGTAGTATCTTTCAAAAAGAAACAAAATTATCCTCCTCAATCTTTGATATAAATCAAGTTATTCTTTAAAATATTGATATTCAATCAAGGGTTATTCTGATATGTACAAAGCCTTGAAAATGTACTTTTTTCCACTTTGCATCAACAGAAGTTTTATGCCAGGCACATACATACACATAAGAAATACACTTTTAAATGTAAGTTGAAATGTCATTTACATGAGTTTTAAAAATATTAAATGTTTACACTTAAAGTCAAACTAAAGCATATAAGTGCCCTTAATAATATATTCTCAAAAGAAACATTAATAATCCACTGTTTAACAGTCTTAAGTGCTACCATGAGGGTAAGCAATTTCCTGATGCCCCTGGCAGGTGGGGAAAATATGTGAGAGGCAGGGTATGAAAGGCCAGAAAAGGAAGACTGTAAAAATCAAGGTACAGTAAGGAAACTGAGGGTAGGAGCAGGCAGGAGCAAATCAGGCATGCTGGATGGGACACAATCCCATAAACACTTGCTGCAATGCCCTTTCTCTCACAAAAGCTAAAAATGCCTAACATGCCAACTAAGCTAGGAACCCCTGATCTGTAAATGTGAGAAATTAGGGGGGATGGAGAAGTAGAAATTTAGCCACCAAAACGCTAATAGGTGGCAGCAAAACTAATATGTGCAAGATTGAATTTAGAAGCAAAATTCTTGAGAGGCAAAGATAACACATCAAGGAAATCATCAGGAACTTGCTTTAAAAAATGACACTGGACTTGTTGTTAAGAGTAAACAAAGGTTTAAAATGCCTTACTACCAACCTTGCACAAAAGCCATAGCCCACTTCTTGCATAAAATCAGCCAAAGAGCTCTCCATCATGGTTTTAGCTACCCCTCCAGAATCAGGCAGGATTCTGTCCATTAGAATGTCCCGTTTTTCAGGGTATAAAAGTGGTGCAAGCACCACGGGACAGCGTTCCTGGGGAAAATCTGAAAAAGGAAGAAGATAATTATAACTGCTATATTGATTAAAAACGAACTGTCCTCTTTCACTCTTTAAAAGTCCCTTAAACCCGAGTCTTTTACAAGTTCATACTCAGAGTTTATTCAGTTTTTTCCAACCCAGCTAGCCCAATCCAAACTGTGGCTTCAACACCAATGCTAAAATTTGAATGTTCCTTTGTCATATATAATGGTCATATTTTCAGTTCTTTTAGACCCCATTATCTATTGATCAAGTCACACCCTATCAGTCCAGTTCAGTTGCTCAGTCATGTCCAACTCTTTGCTACCCCATGAATCACAGCATGCCAGGCCTCCCTGTCCATCACCAACTCCCAGAGTTCACCCAAACCCATGTCCATTGAGTTGGTGATGCCATCCAACCATCTCATCCTCTATCATCCCCTTCTCCTCCTGCCCTCAATCCTTCCCAGCATCACAGTCTTCTCAAATGACTCAGCTCTTCCCATCAGGTGGCCAAAGTATTGGAGTTTCAGCTTCAGCATCAGTCCTTCCAATGAACACTCAGGACTGATTTCCTTTAGGAAGGACTGGTTGGATCTCCTTGCAGTCCAAGGGACTCTCAAGGGTCTTCTCCAACACCACAGTTCAAAAACATCAATTCTTCAGTGCTCAGGTTTCTTTATAGTCCAACTCTCACATCTACACATGACCACTGGAAAAATGACAGCCTTGGCTAGACAGACCTTTGTGGACAAAGTAATGTCTTTGCTTTTCAATATGCTGTCTAGGTTGGTCATAACTTTCAAGGAGTAAACATCTTTTAATGTCATGGCTGCAATCACCATCTGCAGTGATTTTGGAGCCCCCAAAAATAAAGTCAGCCACTGTTTCCCCATCTATTTGCCATGAAGTGATGGGACCGGATGCCATGATCTTAGTTTTCTGAATGTTGAGCTTTAAGCCAACTTTTTCACTCTCCTCTTTCACTTTCATCAAGAGGCTCTTTAGCTCTTCACTTTCTGCCGTAAGGGTGGTGTCATCTGCATATCTGAGGATATTGATATTTCTCCCGGCAATCTTAATTCCAGCCTGTGCTTCCTCCAGCCCAGTGGTTCTCATGATGTACTCTGCATATAAGTTAAATAAGCAGGGTGCCAATATACAGCCTTGACATACTCCTTTTCCTATCTGGAACCAGTCTCTTGTTCCTGTATATCACTATATAGTTCACACCCTATATATCACTCTAAAATGTCACACAGAGCTAACTATCAATTCCCATGCAAGGAAGGCATCAGAAACAATTGGTACATCCATGTCTCTTCATTTCACTGACAAGTGGAAAACTTCCTATTACTGAGAAAGTTAATGCAGTTTACAAGTAAATTATATAAATGTTAAGAAAATAACAAAAGTGAAAATGGATAGTGGCTAGTCCACTATAAGATTTGTTTTAAAGATTATCTCTAAAAGAAGGATCAGAGGAAGGAAGATGGCAACAACAGAACCAGGAGTTATCTTAGCACAACAATGCCAAGAGACAAAGAGGTAAAGTGGGTATATCAAAAGTGATCAATTTTTTCAACCAAAAAGAACATGCCACAATACCGTAGTCTCTGTCTCCCATAAAAGGGAAAAAATCTGATCACATGGAAATACACCAAGTCCAAACTGAGATGGCACTTAGATAACAAGATTGTCAGTGGCGTGCTCTTTACTTTATACTGTTTCTGTAACGAGGCTTTGATCACTTTTGTATTTTAAATTATAAAATACTCTCTTCCTTCTGAAAGATTACCAACTTAACAGAAAGGTAAATCACTTGTCTTCATTTGTATTCTAAAATCCTTTTGCCATGTGTGTTCATCCAAAGAAACCATCTTTTTTATCATCTTTTATAGGCTACAGACAGTCTTTTTACCTCTGCGCAGCGTCTTAAGAAAAGCGTCTATCTGTTCCTGTCCAACTCCAAAGGCTCCCTTCTGCCCAAAGAGGAGATGGGACAGGAGGAGGTGTAGGACCTCTATTGCTATATCTTGGAAGCCACCTTCCTGATTTCCACTGACGTCTGCGTCAATGTAAGAACGCAGAAGATCTGGAAGCTTCTGTTTGATAAACTGGGCAGCTAGAAGGTAAGGAAACAAACAAACAAAAAAATAAGCTATTTTTGCACCACAACAGGTCAGAAGTCACATACCATCAAAATGTAGATAGATGACCATCGTTCTCATTTACCAACTCACCCTTTACCCTCTATGTTTTCACAGCTCTAGCTGGCAGACATAAAATAAAAGACCAAATTGCCAAGGGCTTGGTGAGGGCGTAGAGAATTTTTGGATGGGTACAGAGCTTCAGTTTTTCAGAACAAAGAAGTTCCAGACATCCATTACACAACAATGTGAACACAGTTAACCCTACTGAATTATACATGTGAAAATGGTTATCAAGGCAAATTTTACTGTGTGTTTACTATATACACACACATAAAGGAGACCAAACAAAAATAATCTTACTCTCTAAACTATGGAAGTTCAAGATTCAGAAATCCACAGATTTTAAAGACTCTAACCTCACTACAGGATCTCACTACAGGAAAGAACTTACCAAAACCTCTGAGATCAGTGCTGGAAGAATTCAAGAGGGCAAGGCCAAAAATTACCTGAAATAAGAAGGGTCAGATTGACCAAAAAGTACAAATAGTTGTTTTATTTCTAATTCTGCCTATCTCTTTTCTTAAATCACTTACCTCTTGTACTTTGCTTAACTTGAGAACTTTACTCAGCTGGGCAAATAAGTGGGGTGCAGGCTTTAAACTCTGAAACAAACCAAACTTTATTTTAAAATAGGAACATACAATTTTCAGAAAGCCTATAAAAGCATCTGTTCACCCAATTATGGTGCTGCATAGGAGTGATTAATCTGTAGTGAGGCTAGGAACAGTTGTGGAACTGTGTTCTGACAAGATTAAGCCTTCATATGACCTGGTTTTATCAAGATTCTAATTACTATCAAACTACTTTGACTTTGTTAGAAAGCTATAAAAACCACCAAAGTAAGTATTTGAAGTTTTTTAATTAAAATATAAGATCAAGGATTAAGGCTTTTTTACAACATCTAATAAGATATCACATCTTAGGACTACTAAAAAGAAAAGGTATACCAACCTTCTGATAGTGCAATGGGTTATCAATGGCATAGGACAGCGTCGAGATAAAATTTGGCTTCGTAATCAGTGACGCACACTCCTGAATCAGAAACTGAGTCTTTAAAAATAAAAAATAAAATTTCATTAGCACTCAGTCATCTTCTTGAACAAACAGAAGCAGCATTGCTCAGAACATTAAAGGGTAACCTGATACTGTATACTGTTCCTACATTATCAAAATCAGCTCTTTAAAAATCCCACTGAAACTACCAAAGTCCATCAACAAGAAGTTTTAACCAAAACCTCTGCAGGAGAACGTCCACTGACAAGGTAACCATAATATCATGTAATATCATGACAAACTGCTCCCAGGTTGAGAATCAAGCTATAGAACTCAATCTAAGACAAGAGATCTTCTTTCTGCCTGACTTACTTGTCAAGCAGGACTGCCCTACAGTCCTGCTTCCTTCAGGCAGGTCTCATTCCCAGTTCTCTAAGCCTGAATTGTGTAGCTATAATGGTCTGCAGCCAGGCAAGAGAAGAGAAGGACAAGAAAAGAAGTCCCTCTATCTTGAAGCCATTCAGCTAAGATTATTTCTGGATCCTATTTGTATGTGTGATCTGCTATGCAACTATGCCCAAAATGCAACTCAGGGAACAATCGGATCTAAGTGAATAGATACTGTGTAAGCCCCAAATACCTGATGAAAATCTTTGCCACTGCTTTTACCATCGCCACTGAAATCCACATGCGAAAATAGGCAGCGTAATAAATGCCTGTCTGCCTCAGGACCGTGCCGATTCACAATCTAAAAAGACCAAAAATATGAGTTTGTGGTCAAAATTGAGTGGTTTTTTTTTTTTTTTTAATTCACCTCCAGGACAACATCCCAAATTACATAACTGTTCATTCTGGAATAAGAGCTCTAGGAGTTGAGATGGAGGTGCCAATATTTTGTGATTAAATATTTTTTAAGTGCTTCCTACAGGCACTAGCAGGAAGGAGAGAAAAAGAAAAACCATCAGGAATTAGCCCCACCTAACTGTGTGCTCTGAATCCCCTCTACACCAAAAACATCAAACAGCACAAATGACACACTGAAGCTGTAAGGCAACGATTTTTTGATGAACTGGACTCGTGGGAGCCTCACTTTTTCTGTCCATTATTGTTTTTACCCTAAAGAGTATAACCTGAAATCTAACACAGCTGCAACTTTTATAATAACAGCCCTCAGGGAAAAGCCCTAAAGGAACTGATCTGATTATTAGTACTGGCCCTGAGCTTCTGGCTGTTGCTCAAATTTACCAATGCTATTCCCTCTAACAAAAAACTCCAGATATCTACATGGTTTGTATTCTCACTTCTTTAGGTTTCTGCTCTAAAGTCACTTCATCAGTGAGAGGTTTCCTAACTACCCTCCCTAAAATAGCAATATGACCTGCCATCATCACCCCTGACCCGGCTTTACTTCTCTCCATGGTACTTACCATCACCAGGTAATTTTCTATTTTCTACGTCTCACTAGACTATAAGTGAGTACTGGGAATTTATATAGCTGTGTTCATGTCATATCTAGTCAAGAAAAGAGCTTAGCACAATGTATATGTAGAGTAATCATCTGTCTATTAAAGAGCACATTAACAGACTCCATGAGCCAAAAGATTTGTTCTGGGTTTTTAGTGTATTATCTGTATGAATGCTTTGGATTACACTTTATTTAAAAAAAAAGGGCACCTATTCAACACAGTTTAACATATTGAAAAGAACATGAAAAATTTTTGCGGGAAACATAAAAGATTACTTTTAACAAAAAGACATTAATTTAAGGACAAAATTGTCAAACTCCTAAGTAAAAGACGGTGAAACTAAGACTACTTTTTTTCCTATTCTAGCCTCTCATATTAAAAAAAAAAACAAAAACCTTCAGCGACTTCCTTGGTCATCCAGTGGTTTAAGCATCTGCCTATCAATGTTTCACTGGCCAAAGAGGATAATGTACGAATATCAATAATACTTTCAATGGACTCAAACACATCAAATATGTTAAAAAATACACAGATTTCTAATTTTAAAAAATCATTCATTGGTCTTATTTGGAGGCTAGGAAATAAGTCATTTTGAAAACTGGCAAACAGAATCAAGCCCTTCCTCTATATAAATCATACTTCAGGCAACCAGACAATTACAGGTGGTAAGGGGAAGTTTCCATTCACAGAACTATTTCAACTAATAAAAAATGCTAACAATTAGAATGTTACCACTTTGCAATCCTCAACAGTCAATGAATCCAGTCAATGAACAAAGCCTAACAAAAATCACAAAAATAGAGACGACTAGACATTATGACCCTCCTAATTAAATAAAGTACACACTGCCACCCATAAAATTGTCCTAAGGGAGGGAAAAACCGTAATCTGATTAAGCTCCCAAATTTAATTATCAATTTACAGGAAAGTAAAGAACATGTAAAATACTACCCTGGGAATGTAATCAGCAATATTCAGACAGTGGGTAACTACAGGACGATCTGATTTAACAGAATAACTGCAAGGGGGAAAAAGGGGAGGATAAACCATGGACTTTAAAAGAGATTTAATAAAGACGCAACAAACTATGGAGGAGTGGTCCTGGCTCAAGTCAACAGTTTTTGCATTTTTTTTAAATGAGGCAAACTGAAAAAATGTTAATGTTAACTGGATATTTGATGCTTAAGAACTATTCTGCTAGGGGGAAGGGTTTGGAGGAGGATTGGGAATTTGAGAGTAGCAGGTGCAAACTATAGTACAGAATGGATAAACACATCCTACTGCATAAACATCCTATTCTATAACAGAGAATTATATTCATTATCCTGTAATAAAACAATAATGGAAAAGAATACAAAAAATAATACACATAACTAAATCACTTTGCTGTACACCAGAAACGAACCAACACTGTAAATCTACTCTAATAACATTTTAACCGAGCTTTTAAAAAAAGATGTGATAATGGTATTGAGGTTAGGTTTATGGTGAGACATGAATGAAATTATGCCTGGGATCTGCTTTAAAACAACTGAAGAGAATGGGTTAGATGAAACAAGACTGGTTACAAAACCAGTCTGGTTTCAAATGAAACCAGATGACAGATTCATGGGAGTTCTATTATATCTACTCATGTGTGATTGAGATCATCTTTAATAAAACCTTAATAAACTTTAATTTTATTATTACACTTTATAAATGAAATAATTGAAATTTTACTAAAACGTTAAAAATTATATTGAGACTATCATTTAAAGAACAGTATAAAATGTTTTTATAATAAAAATACTTTTAATGCAAACCAAAAATTACTCGAGTATTAAAAAGCTAAGTAGGAAAACCAGGCTTGATTTTATTTTTCTATATTTTACTTACATAGTACCTTTCAAAATATTTACTAATTTGTTTGTTTATTTGGCAGCACCGGGTTTTAGCAGCAGCATGAGGGATCTTTGCTCTTTAGTTGTGGCATGTTGGAGCTAGTTCCCTGACCAGGAATCGAACCAGGGCCCCCTGCATTGGGAGTGTGGAGTCTTAGCCAATGGACCACCAGGAAAGTACTCATATTTTCTTTAATAATGACAACAAATATTTTCAAAGAAAATAACAACTATAGGAGTTACTCTCTAACGAACATAATAAATCCCTGACTAAGGGCGCAAATTAAATTCTCAAGTTGCTTTTTCACCTATAGCATAGTAATACTAGCTAGCTCATTCACGTTTAGATGTTTTCATACATCTAAAGAAAATCTGATAAATATTCCTTCTTTCTACTTGTCAGCAGAAGAAAGAACAAAAGGAACACAATTCCAGTCAACCTATTTAAGCCACAACAAGTGAAAAGCGTTAGTCACTCGGTTGTGTCCGACTCTTTGTGACCCCATGGACTGTAGCCCACCAGGCTCTTCAGTTCATGGAACTGTCTATGCAAGAATACTGGAGTGGGTAGTTATTCCCTTCTCCAGGGCATCTTCTCAACCCAGGGACTGAACAAGGGTCTCCTGCATTGCAGGCAGGTTCTTTACTGTCTGAGCCATGGGGGAAGCCCCTAAATATTCATAAAAATAAATACTAGGCAGCTAAGAACTGCAGTAAGCCTTTACCTATCACCAAAGGAAATCCAGAGTCAAGAACTAGAACCTTGCTCCCATCCCAGTTCTAAATTTCTTACCATTCTCAAAGTAAAAGAGAGGGGGCTATCTGCAAAGGTACCAGTGAGGCCACACTTGTCTAAAGAAAATCTGTACACACTGAAACCCTCAGCCCAAGGCTAAAACCAAACATTCTAACATCGACGTTCAAAATTAACTACTAAATAATTTGTTCCTTCTTTCATTCTATTCAAACGCACCTGAACACTAAAGGTTAGATGTAGGAGACAGAGACTAAAGGACAGCCCCACACCTTGAGGTCTTTGGAGCAGAGAAGACAACCTAACCGATTATAACACACCACTAAGTTGGCCACGGAGAGCCTCGCCGGGGAAATGCAGGCAGTACCACCGCATTCCCCACTTCAGCGTAAAGTCGTGGGGGCCCCTGCAGTCGGCTCCTTCCGTGTTCGTCTAAGCTGCAATCTGTTACCCAAGAGCACATGTCTTCCTGAGGCAGCCCTCATACAACAACAACACAGACATAAAGGCCAAGCCATCTGGGCCCCCCAGGGGACCACTATGATATCCGTTCCAGTTCTCCCTGTGGAGTTGGCCAAGATTTTTACTGAGTTTCCACCACAGTTCTGAATTACCACATGACCCAGCAATTCCATTCTTTGGTATATACTCTCAAAATTTAAAATAAACATCCACCCAAAAATTGTAAATGAATGTTGATAGCCATAATATTCACAACAGCCAAAAACTGGAACCAAACCTAAATATCCAGATGCATGCTTCAACATGAATTAACCTTGAAAACTTATGCTAGTGAAAGAAGGCAGAAACAAAATGCCTCATATGGTACGATCCATTTGTATGAAATGTTCAGAAAGGCAAACCCATGGAGGCACAAAGTAGGTTGGTGGTTGCCAGTGGCTGGAGGGAGGGCGAAATGGAAAGCAACGGCTAATGGATTCAGGTGTTTCCTCTTGGGGTGATATGAACATTCTTGAGTTAGATGGCGATAGCCGAACAACTTTATGAATATACTAAAAACTAGCAAATTTTACATTTTAAAAGGATCAGTTTTATAGTTTGTGAAATATCTCTCACCTTTTTTAAGGCAGAAAAGAAAACAGAACCGACTAAAATGAAACAGACCAGATTTCCTAAGTTTTATAGGAAAATCAAAATCTGTGAATCCTAGCATTTTGAAAAAAGGAATGAAGTAAAATCTCTTCTGTATATTAAGCTGAAATCACTAGAAATAAGGGGCAAAGTTATTTTTCATGTAGCATACCCACATAAATTTCCAGTTTTCTTCACTGTATACTCATTCCTTTAATGATGCTTGTTTTCTGACTAGTTTACTTACATGCTGTATTTCCTGCTGGCTGGCTCGGTAGTTTTTCTTGGTTAAATTGTCCACCAGGTAGCTGATTTGAGACAAGGCCAGCGAGAGCGAGTCAAGATTCATTGCTGGTTGGGGCGGAAGCAGGCGGCCGAGCCCGGCGCAAAATCACCATTATTCCCCTTTAGTCACCTCAGAGGCAGGCTAACGCTTTCTCTGGAATCAGCCTGTGTCTGCTGTCCGTACAGTGTCTTCAGTTCTTTTTTACCAGGAGCCTTACTCTGTTCTGAAACATGGCACCTGTTTAGAATAAAGAAATTTTTAATTAGCTAAATTTTTATCAGGATTAAAAAAGGTTAAATAACCATCTCTCCATCTTAAGACCTGAAATACCACTAAGGACCTTTTAAAAAATTATGATGTCTCAACCATTACTGATAAAAAGATCCCAAATTTGAAAAATCAGGTAGGGGCAGTATAAAAAGGAAATATATCCATCCTCTTCAAAAAAGACTGTATTTTTAGCAAGATGTCCTATAACATGAGGCTTCTCTTTTAACAATTTCAATGATAATTTACACTACATCCTTTAGAAGCCACAAAAAAGTATTACCCTAAAATTAGGGCTTGTGGAAAGAAACATTCATCTGACATTCTCAATCCCTCTTCCCACACTATCTACAACTTATTTACAAGATTCCATCCATTTATTCACCTTACTACTTATGTATTGCTTCAGAATCAGACAGTAGTTTGGTTTTAAAGCTGTTTTTAGGATATATGTTTCAGTATTTGAACAGCTGACTTGAAAGTAAATTAAAGGCCCCAGAACCCAAATTCCTTCCTGCACTGTTCAAACTTTTCAGTAACAGAATTTAGGAAGGAAAGCTCAAAGCAGCAATATAGCTAACACGACAGGATGCTTATCATTTTATTAATTCCAACCACCTGCTGAATCAGGAACTATTCTATATCACAACACACACAGGACTATTCCGTATCACAACCCAACACACACACACACCCCCCCACACACACACCCACCCAAGTTTTTAAGAATTCACCAAGCACCACTGCTGACACAAGAATCTTTGAATTCAAGGAGCTGAGCTTATCCACAGCTTTGCAATCAGAAATCTGCTCATAACTTCATTACCACCAGAACTTACTATGTAAGGTAAAGGAAATTCATGAAGATTAAAAACCCCCTTGGTAAGGGCATTTAAACCTTTAATAACTTCTTAACAATGTAGAAAAACTACCCTGCTTTGTTCTGTTTTGTTTATACAAAGCAAAGATTCTACCTATGCTATTCTTCTCTACATCTTCCCAGAAAAAAAAAAAAAAAAAACAACCAGTGAGAGAATCTTGGTGATGTGGCAAGGCATTTTTGTTTATTCTAAAGTAATACCATATAAGACAAAGATAAACTGATGATATCTATCCATTATATGTAACTAACATGCTTGCTATAAATTCTTAGAGCAAGTTGTTTCCTTCATATTATGATGATGGCGTATTTCACCAAGATTGTTAACATTATTAATTGGTACAACCTTTTCTGAAACTCAAATTGGCAATATTGTAAGGTGATTTTTGCATTACTCCGGAAACTATAATTTCACCATTAAGACTGTATCTTTTGATGTATATTACCTCAAGAACTCAAAGGAAATAGATTTTTAGTGAAATGCTGTCTATCACAGCAAATAGAAAGTACAGCAAAAAGTAACTGCTTAAATATGAAGAATGCAAGAAGAAATAAATTATGGTATATTGAAACAAGGCAGCTGTTAAACAGAAATGAGTGTTTTTCCTCCATAGTTTAAGACAAAAAAAGGGACATGGATGGGAATTCCCTGGCAGGCCAGTGGTAAGAACTCTCACTGCCGAGGCCCAGGTTCCATCCCAGGTCAGGGAACTAAGACCCTGGAGGTGGGGGTGAGGACATGAAATTTTTGTTGAGTAAGTATTTAATAGCTACCTCTGAGTAAAGACGTAAAGTGTGGAAGACTACCCTTTATACCTTATTTAGTTTCTAACATTGTTTTCTCACAAGTATATATTTTATTTTCCACCTTTCTTTTTCAAAGAAATGTTTAAAGAAAAGTGGGGGGAAATCCATCAGAATGGTTGGTAAGTTCAGAATAAGTAGATTACCTGAGATTTTGGTAAAATATCAGCCAAAGAAACTAGAGGAAAAATGAACAGAGCTACACATATATACCACTGGTTGTTTGAAGAATCTTCACATCTAAGCTAAACCAGGCAGCTTATATACAAGCCATTTCCAGAAAAAAAAAAAATGTCCAACAAACCATTCAGTACCCTCTCAAATTTAAAATACTCAAAGTCAGAAAATCCTTGGCTAAGATGCCTTCAGATAACATTATCATCAAAACTGTGTGAATAAAAGGGGTCAAAACAAGACATCTTTATTAAAAATCTAAAATGTTCATTTTGGGGGATTTCTCTGGCAATTCAGTGGTTAGGACCTATCACTTTCTTGCTGGGGGAAATCCACCACTGCGTGGTACCAGGGTCAATCCCTGGTCAGGGAACTAAAGGTCTTGCAAGCTGCGTAGTACAGCCAAATAATAATAACAGTAAAATAAAATGCTTGTTTTCAGTGGCAAGTATAAGTCAAAGTATTTTTAATTTTTATAAGTTGTGTTCAGTTAAAACTGTATCATTCAAGGTCTTTCCTGGTGGTCTAGTGGTTAAGAATCTGCCTCCCAACGCAGGGAACACACGTTCAATCCCTGGTCAGAGAACTAAGATCCCACACGCCATGGGGCAACTAAGCTCTCGAGCCACAACTAGAGCACGCGAACACGGCAACTACCAAGACCTCACGCTCTGGAGCTGTGCTCGGCAACAAGAGAACCCCTTAGGCTGCAACGAAAACCCAGTGGAGTCAAAAAACCCCCAAAATTTGTATTATTCAAAGTATATTATTCACATGAACAGTAGTTACCTTACACTATATTGTTGTTTAGTTGCTAAGTCGTGTCCAAATCTTTTTGCAACCCCATGGACTGGAGCCCACCCAGCTCCATGGGATTTCCCAGTCAAGATTACTGGAGCAGGTTGCCATTTCCTACTCCAGACGATCTTCCCAATCCAGGGATCGAACCAGCGTCTCTCTGCATCTCCTGTTTTGGCAGGTGGATTCTTTACCCCTAGCGCCACTTGGGAAGCAGGTTTACCTGTGGTACAGCACAAATCTAGGAAAGCAAGCGTTGACTGACCTTCCAAGAAAATGAATTCCTGCTTACTTTGGCACTTCAAGCTATATCTTCTCTTCTGACATGAGCTCCATAACAAGGGTTACAACTTTTTCGCATTACTATCTAAAGACTACGGAGGAGGAAGTTCCCTGGCGGTTCAGGGGTTAGGACTTAAGTGTTTTCACTGCCGGAGGCCAGGGTTCAATTCCTGGGTTCAATCCTTGGTCCAGGAACTAAGATCCCAAAGCTGCAAGGCGTGGCCAAAAAAAAAAAAAAAACTGCTAAGGATAAAAATACTAGTGTAACACATGTTTCAACAAGTCAATCTTCATTGCACAAGCAAGTTAATGCATTAAACTAATGCCTAATTGAGTCCTCATTTTAATGAGATCTATTAGTAGAGTGACAACATCATTTATTAACCAAACTAGGATGATTCTGAAAATAAAGGGGTACCATTAACAATTTACATTAAGACAACAGGTATAAACTAGGACATGTGATCACCTTAGCCATCCAGAAGCCTTAGACAAACTGATCAGTCTCTCCAAGATACACTTTTGTTTATCTGTTTCTAAAATGCCATGTCACTGATCTCTTCCTTAGTCTCCTTTACCAGCCCTTCCTCTTCTGACTTCACAGTATTGGAATCTTTGGACTTCTCTACATTCACTTTCTTGATATACTTCAGTCTTACAGTGTTAAAAACTATATATAGCAATAACTTCTATAAATTCTATCTCCAACCCAAATTTCTCTCATATCTAGAACTGTATTATTTAATTTCCTAACGACACCTCAACTACAACGTGTTTGAAAATAAGCCCCTGAGATTTCCCTGGCAGTGCAGTGGTTAAGATCCGTGCTTCCAGTGAAGGGGCATGGGCTCGATCCCTGTACCTGTTTTCCCTATCTCAGTTGATACCAACTCCAGTAGTTACTCAGGCCAAATTCTTAGATTTCCCATTCACCGTAATCAGTCAAAAAATTCTTTTGGCTCTACTTATAAAATATATGCAGAATCCATTCATTTCTCACCACAGCTATAACCAAGAATCATCATCTCTCACTGGAATTACTATATTAACCTCCTAACTAGTCTCCCTGTTTCCACCCTTGCTCCACACCAGTCTATTCTCAACACAACAAAAAAGACTTTCCAAATATAAAACACTCAGGTCATCCTGTGCTCAAAACCCTCCAATGACTCAGAAAGGAAGCCTGAGCCCTTACAATGGCCTATGAATAAACACAGCTTGAGGGAACCTAGCCACTGGTACTGTTCTAGCCTTCTTCTTCACTCCCCTCTGCTCAGTTCCCTTGAGCTACAATGGCCCCCTTGCTGCTTCTCCAGCATACTCTTCCCTTAGATTCCCCTGCCTGGAACCATCTTCTTCCAGATGCCAGTATGGCTAACTACTTCAAGTATATACAAGTGTCACCTTCTCAGTGAGTATCACCCTGTCAAAATTGCAATCCTCCCCCCCTCAGTCTTTTTTTTTCCACATTGTATCACCAAACATGGGTAACATATTTGCCTATCTCTTCATATGAAAGGTCCATGAAAGCAGTGATCTTAATTGTTTACTGTTCATCAACTTATTACAAGTACTACATGACCCATACAAGGAGTTCACTGCATATCTGAAAAACTATAAACTGAAGCTTAGGATTTTGCACTTATATTCCGACTCTACCAAAAGGTATGACAACCCACTGAAATTTTCCTAGTCAGAAGTACAATCACATGAGAGTAAATAATAGATAATTTTTAATTTAACTGCCTTAGTAGCTGCACTATCAAGTTGTTAAGACCCTTCCAATTAACCTTTAGCATCATAATGTGTATATAAATTGGGTCACAGTGTCTTTATAGGCCATCTTTATTGAGACAGATAAGTGCAAAACAATAAAGTGTCTTTCAACAGCTTTCCATCAAAATGTTTAGATGTTAAACTATTTCAAGATCACTAAATCTGACATTCTAAGATACTCCTCAGCTATAAGAGATCTGTGGCCCAGGAGCATTTCATGTGCATGCATACGCAGTGCCTAGCTTTGGTCTCCATATACATCAGGGACTCAAATTGCTAAATAATTACTAACTTCAGGGACTTCTCCGGTGATACAGTGGCTAAGACTCCACACTCCCAACGCAGGGGGCCCAGGTTCAATCCTTGGTCAGGGAACTAGATCCCATATGCCACAATTAACAGTTTGCAGGCCACAAGTAAGAATTTGAATGTTGCAACTAAAAAAGATCCCAAATGCCACAACTAGAAGATTCCACATGCTGCAACAAAGATTGTAGATCCCACATGTTGCCAACTAAGACTGGGTACAGCCAAATAAACAGCAAATTAATTTTTTAAAAATCTACCAAGGATAAAAGAAATCTACCATGGATACGGCTATGTAAAGATTAAAACGGCAACTTTGGAAGACAAAGATTGTTTAAGTGTATTCTTGGTATTTTTCCTAATATTAAAGATATTAGAAACAATATGTGTATATATTACATATGTATATATACTGCTCAAAGTATACATGTATATTGTCTCTAGTATCTTTTATACACACACACACACACACACATATATAGCAGTAAAAGGATTATCTACCTACATACAATGGAATCCCACCCAACATGTGAAATACATATTTAAAATGTAGTTTTGCTATAAACATCCACTACACAGTGCAGAATGAAGAAAAGTTTCTAAAATGGTATGTAGAAGTCCAACTTATAAAAAATTATTTCACATTTTAACTGAAAAACACTACACAATATTACAAATTGTTTCCTGAACATCCAATCTAAGGAATACCAGGCAGTTGTGGTTTAGTTAATCCTTTAAGTGTTAAGATAAAAGAATATTCATGACACTGAGTGAGAAGCTGCAGTACTCTGAATAGCATGATGCCATCGCATAAACACACCTATGTTTACATGTGCAGAGAAAACAAGCTAAAGATTAACAGAGATTACAGAGAGGCTTTCATTTAAAATTCCATTTTTAAAAAGTCCACAAGAAATCTATACACTTCACACATGTAACATAACATATACACAATATTATTCACTGCAATATTTATCATAGCAAAGAAATGGCCATGAGTTGGTGACTGGAGAATAAACATCTCGGATAATGTACAAAGTATTCTACTCTAAGTTTAAAGCTTTAATTCCTATAAATGCTACTTTTTAATTTGTATATATGCACACATAAACACAGTTGCTTTTTTTCTTTTTTGCAAAAATACATGGAAAGATCAGCCATTAACTAATACAAAGCTACTTAAGCTGGAGTGGGTGAGAAGTGGGTAGTAGACACAGGAATCAGAACAAAATTCACTGATTATACCTTTCATATGGTTTTGACTTTTGAACCATTATTTACGTGTTTGATATTTAATAAGAAAAAAACTAACACAAAAAAATAAATGAACCTGAGTATCAAGCTGATAATAAAGAACACAGTAAAAACAAATATTTCAACTAACACAGTATCCTAAACATCCTTGATATAGAGTGGGATATATTTTTAAGGACAGAAAGAAATCAAAGAAATCTGACTCAACAGGTTTACAGTTAGCAGTAATACTTTATTGCAATTTTAAGCTACATTTATGTATTACTGGATACAGCAAATAAATGAATAGGAATCCAGAATGAGTACAGATCAATGTAGTAAAGATCAAAGTTTGGTTTGACAGAAAACACCAAAATTCTATAAAGCAATTATCCTTCAATTAAAAAATAAATTTTTTAAAAAGATAAAAGCTTAAAAAACCTGAAATATTTTATTTGAAATGTAAGTATCAACAGGAACTCATTTGAAAAGTTTCTGGGACTTCTATGGTGGCCTAGTGGTTGAAGACTCCATTCTCCCAGCAAAGGGGGCCCAAGGTTCAACCCTTGGTCAGGAAACTAAGTCCCACAGGCTGCAAACTAAAACCTACTGCCACTAGGTCTTAACTAAGACCCACATACCACTAAGACCTAGTGCAGCCAAATAAATAAAAATTTCCCCGAGTCTAATAAAATATATTAGATTGTACAATGCAAACTACAAGACTTTGTTGAAAGCAAGCATCAGAAAAACAATAGTAATAAACACAGGAAGGAAAGTGTTACTTAATACTGTTAAAATGTCCATGCAACCCAAAGCCATCAATAAATTCAACACAGTATCAAAATTCCAATGGCCTTTTCATAGGAGAAAAAAAAAAAATTCTAAAATTTGTATGTAACCCAAAGGATCCTGAATAGCCAAGGCAATCATAAAAAAGAACAAAATCAGGCCACAACAAAGTCAAAAGCTTCTGTATAACAAAAAAAAAATAAAATGAAAAGACAACCTATAGAATGGAGAAAATATCTGCAAACCATGTATCAAGAGGTTAATATCCAAAGTTTATAAAGAACTCATAAAATTCAGTAAGAAAAACAAATATGACTTAAAAAAAATATTTAGGCTGTGGGAGTTATTTGTTGCAGCATCTGAAATCTAGTTTCCCAGGCTGAACTTCCACCCCTGCACTGGGAGCTGAGTCTCAGCCACTGGACCACCAGGTTAAGTGCCAAATCTGATTTTAAAACAAGCAGAGGAGCTAAGTGGGACAAAGACGACACCAAAACAGCCAGCCAACAGTCAGAGTGCGAAGCATCGCTAATCCTTGGGGGAAATGCAAATCAAAACCAGGGCATCACCTCACATCTGTAAGGATGGCTATCAACAGGAAGACAAGAAGGGTTAGCAAGGATGTGGAGAAAAGAGAAGCCCTGTATACTGCTGGTGGAAGTATAAACTTGTTCAGCCACTATGGAGAACAGTGTAGAGGTTCCTCAAGATATTAAAAATAAAACGACCATACAATCCAACAATCCCACTTGCATATACATCCAAAAGTAATGAAAACAGGTTATTTAAAGAGATATTTGTATCCTGTGTTTACTGCAGCATTTATTCACAATAGTCAATATGGAAATAACCAAGTTTCTTGTCAACAGACAAACATGAAGATGTAGTACATACAGTGGATCCTTGAAAGACACAGGCTTGAACTGAGTGGGTCCACCAAACAAAGGTTTCACAAAGGTTTTTACACTAAGTATGTACTATGGCACTATATGATCTGTGGCTGGATGCCAAACTGCACATACTGAACCAACTACAAAGTTATAGGTGGGAATTCATGCCCCTAATTCCATAATCATTCAAGGGTCAACTCTGTATACAATGGAATTCTCTTTAGCCATGAGGGGGAAAAATATCCTGCCATTTGTCACAATGTGGTTGGGTCTGAGAACATTATGCTAAATGAGATAAGTCAAAGACTATGACTTCCCTTCTATGTGGAATCTTTAAAAAAAAAACCAAAAACTACCATCAAACTTATACAGAGAACTGATAACTGACTGATGGTTGCCAGAGGTGTATGCAGTAAGTATGTGAAGGTGGTCAAAAGGTACAAGCTTCCAGTTACAAAGTTTAAGTCCTGGGGATATAATATACAACATGCTGACTATAGTGATTAATAGAATAAATCTGAAAAGTCAGGAAAAAAGGAAAAAACAGATTTAACAACTATATGTAATAATAAACATTTAGATTTGTGATCATTTTTAAATACTTGCAAATTTCAAATCATTTTGATGTATGCCTGAAATGATTATGTTGAGTATAACTCAATAAAAAATAAGTTAAAATGTTAAAAAACCAAACTTGAAAAAACATAGTGGAATGGTGGTTACCAGGGGGTGAGGGAATGTATGTTTAAAAGGTACATATTTGCAACTAGCAAATAAGTCCAAGGGATCTAATACACAGTACAGTGATTATGGACAACAAAACTGTATAATAAACATTAAATTTATTAAGATAGTAATTGTTCTCACCATAAGAAGAAATAATTATATGATGTTGACAGATGTATTAGCTAACATTACAAAGGCAATCATATTACATTATAAATGTAACAAACCAGTAATGTTATACACCTTAAACTTAAAATGTTATGTATCAATTCTGTCTCAATTTCTAAAAAGCCCTAGAAACAATGATACCCCAGAAGCAATGAGCTCATCTAAATTCTGGATCTTGGGTTTCTAAATACTAAGAAGAATCAAGATTCCTTGGAGATATGACTAATTCCAGGATTTTTAAACAAGGAAGACGCAAGGTGAGTTTGGATCATCCTGTGACAAAAATGGGAAACACTCAGAAGTTTCAGGTGGATAATGTCAGAAAGACACAAGAGCCAATTAAAAGGACTGTTTCTAATGCTAGGTCTATTTGAGCACCAGAAGGGACTTATGAACAATGCTTCTATAATTTACCCCAAATGCCACATCACTGAAATGCTTAAGGGAACAGAACATGGAACACACATTTCTGAATCCACACTGGTGATCAAATCTACTTTTGGCAGCCACAAATTTATGAATTCTAAGTCCTTCATGTGTGCAGATGAAAATAAAATCAGTTAAGCATTCTGACATAATTAGAAGATTAAATGAAAATATGTTATCTAACCTGTAATTGCAGTAAGCTACTATGCGTAAAAGTTCCTTCCAATAAATCATAGGGTAAAAAAAAAAAAAATTACCTATGACTGTAACACAGGGAATGAGAATTCCTGAATCCATGATTACACTTAAAGAGGAAGGATAAGATGTACCTCGTACAGAAAGGTGCTAACAAATTTTAAAAGTATAAAAGATTAAGTTACCATTTTGTAATACCCCTCTGCCCAGTATAAAAACTGATTCAGGCAAGAATCACCAAGAGCATAGGGCTTCCCAAGTGGCTCAGCGATAAAGCATTTGCCTGCAATGCAGGAAATTCGGGTTTGATTCTTGGGTCAGGAAAATCTCAGAGAAGGAAATGGCAACCCACTCCAGTCTTCTTACCCAGAAAATCCCATGGACAGAGTAGTCTGGCAGGCTATGCGGTCCATGGGGTCGTTAAGAGTCGGACACAACTGAGCATGCACACAAACATGTGCCAAAAAGTCTTAATTTGTAGCAGATAAATGCTGAAACATTTGTGATCAAATACTTCAGTAAAAATATAGAAATGTAGAGAAAATAAACATGGCAGAATGTTAACCTGAATCTAGGAAGATGTTACAGGGTTGTTCACTGTACTGTTCTTTTTTCTGTACATGTGAAAAGTTAGTTAAGTCGCTCAGTCGTGTCCAACTCTTTGCGATCCTGTGGACTGCAGCCCACCAGGCTCCTCCATCCATGGGATTCTCCAGGCAAGAATACTGCAGTGGGTTGCCATTTCCAAGAATTTTTCTTAACAAAACTGGGGATTACCTTCATAATTAAAAGTAGGAATTATTAGCACATGATGAGATTTCCAAAAACTGACTTTGCACTCATTGTATTTAAATTTTTACTAGTATATGGTAATTTTTACAAAGTAAAAAATTTAAGCTAAGTTTAAGCATTTTTAAAAATTCAAAATTTAAAGTCATTAAGACCAGTAACTACATGTAACAAAAGGATAAATGACCTTGAATAAGTGACTGAACATATATGCTTCCCCCTCCCCATTTGTAAAATTAGGCCTCAGCTATACTGTGTGTGTGTGTATCTGCAGTATTCAAAATTCCTGAATTACTAGGGCTTCCCTGGTGGCTCAGTGGTAAAGAATTTGCCTGCCAATGATGCACGAGACATGGGTTCAATCCCTAATTCTGGGAGATCCCACCTGTCAAGGAACAATTAAGTCCATTTGCCACAACTATTGAGCCTGTACGCTCACTCTCTCTCTCCAGTAGCTCAGCTGTGTTCGACTCCTTGCGGACTACATGGACTGTAGCCCACCAGGTTCCTCTGACCATGGAATTTTCCAGGCAAGAATACTGGAGTGGGTTGCCATTTCTTCCTCCAGGGGATCTTCCCAACCCAGGGATGGAACCCCCATCTGTACTTGCAAGTGGATTCTTTACCACTGCACCACCTCTCAGCTACACCAAAGCTTTCCCAAAAGGGTTTATCTTTAAGGGGTAGAAGGTATAGCAGAGATAAGGATCTCCTAAGCACTCATGGGAACAACAGAAGGTGCCCATCACAAGCACAGTAGATGATGCTCTTTCACCTCAACATCAGCTTTAACAGCTAACTGAAAAGTAAGCGACTGTCAATCTTTTCAGTGGAGCTGCTGGAGAGGTTTACATACCATACGCCAAGAAGGGCAGACAGGCAGACCAAGCTGTGACCGACTGGTCTCAGTGGTGATATGGTGAAGCTGAGTCGTTGGCTCCTGGCAGGAGCAACTGAAACCCTTAAATCTCTTGTCTTCTCTGTTCAGATGGCATCCAAGACAGCTGCAATGCTGCTATGCACACAAATTCTCAAATTAAAGCTACATCTTTACGTTTACATCATTGTTTTTAATGTTGGGCTCAAAATACATTCACATTTTTCTAAAAGTCAGTACTAAATAAAAAGGACAAGCCTTTATCTTTAAGCACTTTAACTTAAAATTTTTGAATGTCTTGAAAAAAATGCTCTGAATGTATCACATATTTATGCAAATGAAACTTCTTGCTGATGATGACTGTCAGTAATTTGGAGATTATTAAAGTATGTGTAGCTCTTTCAAGCATAAAACCAACATAAATCTTACTAGAGAAACAAGATCAAGTTCATTAAACTTTCAAAATATTTTTAATTGGAAAGTTTCACTATTATTATTCCTTATTTTATCAGGATTATACAAAATGTCAAATGATTCTTTTGCAGTTTACTCCATTATACTATACCATAAGAATCATCTTCTAGAGATGGTCTTCCTATTAATTCACTGTTGAGCCTACCCATATACCATGTGCATACTTTAGACGCTACAGAAAACACAAAAATAAACACTGATCTCAAGGGGCTTAACAGAATACAGAATTTACTGCAACGCTTGCAACAAGGCAATTGTATGTAAGGAGTGGGAGGGGGGAAAAAAGCGGTATTTAAAATGTTGATTCCTGGGGCTTCCCTGGTGGCTCAGTGGTAAAGAATCTGCCTGCCAATGCAGGAGACATGGGTTCAATCCCTGATTCAGAAAGATCCCCCATGTCGAGAAACAAGTCAGCCCATCTGCCACAGCTATTGAGCCTGTGCTCTAGAGCCCGGGAGCTGCAACACTGAGCCCACGTGCCACAACAGAAGCCCACACACCCCAGAGCCTACGCTCCACACGAGAGAAGCCACCACAATGAGAAGACTGCACACCACAACTAGAGAGTAGCCTGCACATCAAAGTAGACCCAGCACAGCCAAAAATAAATAAAATTCTTTTTTAAAAATTCCTGGGAATTCCCGGGCAGTCCAGTGGTTAGGACTCCAAGATTTCACTGCTGCGGGCCCAGGTTCAGTCCCTCATCAGGGAACTAAGATCGTGCAAGCTGCATGGCATGGCCAAAAGTGATGACTCCTAAGCATCATCTTACACCAAGAGTCAAAATCTTTGGGGAAAGAGAACAGAATACTGCATACAAAACCACAGATTTTACAAATAGCTCTGGGATTAGTTTAAGAAAAGTATAACTTGACACAGTCTGTTGTTTTAACATAAGGAAAGTCCCTCCCACTGATTCCTTTTTTGGCTACACCAGAGACATCTCTGTAAAGATAACTTGGTTATTCACAGCAGAGGCCAGCAACCTTCATAGTATCATCTAACTTGCTTGCACTAGGTTTAAATATGGTATCAATAGGTACTTTGAGTTCAGTTAAGTCGCTCAGTCGTGTCCGACTCTTTGCGACCCCATGAATCGCAGCACACAAGGCCTTCCTGTCCATCACCAACTCCCGGAGTTTACTCAAACTCATGTCCACCGAGTCGGTAATGCCATCCAGCCCCATCTCATCCTCTGTCGCCCCCTTCTCCTCCTGCCCCCAATCCTTCCCATTATCAGGGTCTTTTCCAACGAGTCAAATCTTCGCATGAGGTGGTCAAAGTATGAGCTTCAGCTTCAGCATCAGTCCTTCCAATGAACACCCAGGGCTGATCTCCTTTAGGATGGACTGGTTGGATCTCCTTGGAGTCCAAGGGACTCTCAAGAGTCTTCTCCAACACCACAGTTCAAGAGCATCAATTTTTCGGCGCTCAGCTTTCTTCACAGTCCAACTCTCACATCCATATATGACCACTGGAAAAACCATAGCCTTAACTAGACGGGCTTTTGTTGGCAAAGTAATATCTCTGCTTTTTAATATGCTATCTAGGTTGGTCGCCCGAGGTCAGGAGTGGCGGCCGAGGGGAGCAACCCCCCGTCCAAGGAGCAGTGGCTGTGCGGCTGCAAGAGGGCCGAGAGGAGCTACTCCACATTCAAGGTAAGGAGGGGCGGCTGTGAGGAGATACCCCTCATCCAAAGTAAGGAGAAGCTGCTGTGCCTTGCTGGAGCAGCCATGAAGAGATACCCCACTTCCAAGGTAAGAGAAACCCAAGTAAGATGGTAGGTGTTGCGAGAAGGCATCAGAGGGCAGACACACTAAAACCATAATCGCAGAAAACTAGCCAATCTGATCACAGGACCACAGTCTTGTCTAACTCAATGAAACTAAGCCATGCTGTGTGGGGCCACCCAAGACGGTCGGGTCATGGTGGAGAGGTCTGACAGAACGTGGTCCACTGGAGAAGGGAATGGCAAACCACTTCAGTATTCTTGCCTTGAGAACCCCACGAACAGCATGAAAAGGCAAAATGATAGGATACTGAAAGAGGAACTCCCCAGGTCGGTAGGTGCCCAATATGCTACTGGAGATCAGTGGAGAAGTAACTCCAGAAAGAATGAAGGGATGGAGTCAAAGCAAAAACAATATCCAGTTGTGGATGTGACTGGTGATAGAAGCAAGGTCCGATACTGTAAAGAGCAATATTGCATAGGGACCTGGAATGTTAGGTCCATGAATCAAGGCAAATTGGAAGTGGTCAAACAAAAGATGACAAGAGTGAATACCGACATTCTAGGAATCAGCGAACTAAAATGGACTGGAATGGGTGACTTTAACTCAGATGACCATTATATCTACTACTGTGGGCACGAATCCCTCAGAAGAAATGGAGTAGCCATCATGGTACTTCGAGAAGCCGCCCGCAAAAAAGCCAAATAGACGAGGCCCAAGGCTATCAGGTTTATTGAACCCCCAATTTCCACTATTAAAAACACACAGAATTCTTAGGTATACTCTATTAATATCAAAGTCTGACCTTGAAAATTCTTCTCTTACTTTTTTTTTAGGCTCTGCCTGTGATAGGCTTTTTTTAATCGGAGGATAACTGCTTTACAATATTGTGTTAGTTTCTGCCATAAATCAACATTAATCAGTCATAGATACATATATGTCCTCTCCCTCTTGAACTCCCATCCCACCCCTCCAGGTTGTCACAGAACACCAGTAAGCATCATTCGGCAAATTCCCACTGGCTATTTACATATGGTAGCTAACTCATTAGAAAAGACCCTGATGCTGAGAAAGACTGAAGGCAGGAGGAGAAGGGGACGACAGAGGACAAGATGGTTGGATGGCATCACCAACTCAATGGACATGAGTTTGAGCAGGCTCCAGATGATGGACAGGGAGGCCTGGAAAGCAGCAGTCCATGGGGTGGCAAACAATCAGATAGCACTGAACAACAAAGGTTTGTTTCAATGTTACTCTTTGAATTGTCCCTCCCTCTCCTTCCCTGACTGTGTCTACAAGTCTGTTATCTTAGCTAAGTCTTTAAAAGTAGCATTCTGACTAAAAGAGGCTGAGTTGAGCCTTCTTTTCTCATTCCTTTCCTTCAATTATGAAAATGTTCTCCAACGCACAGTTCAATATGGCAGCTACGAACATGCGGCTACTGAAATGTGACTAGGGACAAAAAGGCTGATTTTCTAAAATTTTACTTAATTTTAACTCATCTTAGTACAAAATTAGGGACTTCCCTGGCAGTCCACCCGTTAAAATTCTACACTTCAAATGCAGGGGGCTCACGTTCGATCCCTGGTTGGGAAACTAAGTTCCCCTGTGCTGCACACAGCCATATGTGGGTGATGCTACCATCCTGGACAAAGCTGTAGAGTCCTATGGCCCATATAAATCAGGGTAAGTATCTACTCTAGCATCCAGAAGCAACCAATACTAATTTTCCCAGATGTCCCACTTTTCACTTTGGTTTCCTTAAGAGAGCTCACTTCATGACCAAGTAAACCCTTATTGTTCTCGTTCAGTTGCTAAGTTGAGTCCAACTCTTTTCGATCCCATGCACTGTAGCCTGCCAGGCTCTTCTGTGCAATGGATTTTCCCGGCAAGAATACTGGAGTTGCCATTTCCTTCTGTAGGGGAGCTTCCCGATCCAGGGATCAAACCCGCCCTAACTTAAAATATATATCCTGATTTAATATTTCTCCAGTAGGCAGGAATTCTAGGTTTACTGTGTACAGCTCCAAGTCATTCATCCAAAATGTTGGCTCACTTATTAAAATTCTAGTTATAATTACTGTGTACATAATAGGATAACTTATAGAAGCATAATCACAACAAATACTTTAATATCAGAATTATTCTAAGCATTTTACCTACAGCTGACCCTTAAACAAGGGTTTGAATTGAGAGGGTCCTCTTATATGTGGATTTTTGTTCAATACATACATACTACAGTACCACACCCAAAGCTGGTTAAACCTACAGATAAAAAGAGCCAACTGTAAAGCTGCCCATGAGTTTTTTACTGCAATGGGGTTGGTGTCCCAACTCTCACATTGTTCAGGGTCAACTATGTCAGTTTATTTAAACCTGGTAACTTGTTGAGGAAGATATTATCCCAACTTCATAGAGAAATAGCTGAACTTGCAGATACTAAGTAGAAGCATCATGAGAATACGGTAATAATAGGGCAGGAGATACAGGATTTACAAAACACAACTTGTATTATAACTTCCAAATAAGTATTTTAAAGAATCTAATTGTTTTAATGCCATTTCCTGATACAAGTATTACCAATCTTACAGAAAGTGATGAATAATAAGAGCTTCAGCATATGCTGCACAGTGAGGCCAAAAAGAACAAAAGTAGGATAGATAACTAAACTTGAATTTCAGATAAATAATATATCATATTAAAAAAAGAGAGACGTTTAGGCCCCTAAGCCCACTATCCCTGCACTTTGTCTTTTAATTGATTCCTTTTTCATCCAGGAAATGACCAACTCTTTAAAAAACTTACTGAGAACTGCCTGGGTATCCACCAAAAGGGCACTGGTTAAGCAAATCAAAAAAAGGAATATTATGTAACACTAAAAAAAGAGTTACTTAGAAAGACTGGAAATATCTATTAGGGGATAAAAGCAAGCTACATGTGTGTATATGTCCTTATATGCAGACTATCTAGAAGAATACAAACAGTAACCATACATGAAAAGTTAGATGAAAGAAGCTAAGATGGGAATTAACTTTTTTTCCCACTGATAAAGTAACTTTCAAAAACAAAATTTAAGGTCAATAAAAGTTTTTGCATATTCCAAGATTCTCTATACAAAAATCCCAATCTACAGAGGTCTGAACCTCATTCCCTGTGCAGAAAAGAGTTAATTTAACAGAGAAGGCCTGAGACTGCTTCTCCTTAGGAAGACTTGCCAGGTTGGCTCTTGGCCGTTGTCAGTACTTGGATTTTGAGAGAATTCCCACTCCCAGAATGAGGCTCATTGTGCCTAAGCTGTACCCAAAAATGTGGCTTATGCTGAACAGCTGTTTTCCCTCTGGGAACCTAGAATTTTCCTATGTGGTAGGCAGAAGGTGCCTTCATGACCAACCGAGGCACTGAGTATGAGCTTCCCTGCCAGGCGACATTTCATACACATGTGTTGTCACAAGTGCTGGAGGAATGAAGTGAGTCCTGTGTGACTCCCACTGGGAGAGGCTCAGGCACGGGAGAACAAGCCCGAGTTTTCTCTGGCTGTTGTTTAATCACTAAGTTGAGTCCAACTCTTTTCCAACCCCAAGGACTGTACCCCAGCAGGCTCCTCTGTCCACGGGATTTCCCAGGCAAGAATACTGGAATGGGTTGCCATTTCCTTCTCCAGGGGATATTCGTGATCCAGGGATCAAATCTGCACATCCTGCATTGGCAGGTGGACTCTTCAGCATGTTTGCTTTCCTGATTTTGCTTTGTATCCTTTTGCTGTAATAAATCACAGCCCTGAGTAGAGTCATATGCCAAGTCTTGTAAGTCCTTCTACTGAATTACCGGACACCCACCTCCCAACACATTCATTCTGTTACTAGCCGAGAAGTGCCTTCTGAAGGTAAGTGGACTCAATTTGTGGGTCTCTTCTCTAGAATGTGCAGAATCCATTTCAGAATTTTACATTTTATCATAAAGACAATTCTGGAAGCTATTTGGATTGGCTTAGATATGTTTTAGGGAAGAAGGAAGTGGGAGTCTGGTTAAATGCTCACCAAATCTGTTTTCTCTTCCTGGCTCAATACCTAGACTTATTGTTCAGGCGCCTGCACAGGTGTGGCAAACAGACTAAGCTCTACCCAATGAAATGTAGGCCAAAAATGGTATCAGCCACTTCCAGAGCCAGTCCATAAAACCTCATACGCATGCTCCTCTAGTTAGTTCTTTTATCAACTGCCAGGTGAATGAATAGAACTCCCAGCACCTAGAGGAAGGTGGCATCACAAGATGGAAGGAGCCTGGGTTCTTCAATTACTACTATACAGAAGGCAACCTAAATGAACACTCTCAATTAAAGTTACAAATGTCTACCCTGCTAAGCCACTAATATCTTGGGGTTGTTAGTTACAATGTTAGCTTGCTCTGCCTACTAACAGACATGAATGGGTGAAATTAAAAGTTATTTTTGACAATGTGAAAAACTGAGAAGTCAGAAATTAAGGCTATCAGTGAGAAAAAGAAGTGAATGCATTCAAGAGGGAACTACAAGGACTCTAACTGGAGAAAAAGGAAAGAAGTGAAGAAAGAGAAGGAATCAAATATTCACCTTTCTAGACTAAGCACCTGAGTTCCACTTACTCCTGACATGAAACAACTGAGGAAGAAAGTGTGAAGGGCAAGAAAGATAATGAGGAATATCTGGAGTGAGGCATACACATGAAATCCACTGGACAGCTGGAGTTACAGCCAGGAGCACATCAAGTGTGGGATGCAAATAACAGATCTCAGAATCATCAACATATAGATGATAGCATGGGAGAATTACAGAAATGAGCATAAAACAGGCCTACGGAGAGTCCTAAGGAAGCTCAGCACTTATGGAAAGGTTAAAAAAAGAACTACACATGATCCAGCAATTTCACTCCCAGGTATGTATCAAATGAAAACTAGAACTCTAATTTGAAAAGAAACATATACCCCAACGCACACTGCAGCATTATTTTTTTTTTTTTGCAGCATTATTTATAATAGCCACGATATTGAAAGAACCTAAGTGTCCATCAACAGAGGAACAGATAAAGAAGATGTAAGCATTTACATATATATGGACACACACACATATATAATGGACTATTACTCAGCCATTTAAAAAAATGAAATACTGCCATTTGCAACAATGTGGATGGACCTAGAGGGTATTATGCTTAGTGAAATCAAAGACAAATGCTGTATGTTACCACTTGTGCAATCTGGGGGGAAAAAAAAATGACTATAAGAAAACAGAAACAGATTCACAGACAGAACAAACTAGCAGTTAAATGGGGAGAGGGATGGGAGAAGGGGCAAGATGGGGCAGGGGATTAAGAGGTACAAGCTATTATGCAGATATACTGTACAGCACAGGAAATATTGCCAATGTTATAACTTTACATAGAATATAACCTGTAAAAATACTGAATCACTGTTGTACACCTGAACTAATTAACACTATAACTCAACTATACTTCATTAAGGAAAAAAAAGAGGGGAACTCAAAAAGGGAAGAGTGGACAGAGAGGTGGAAGAAACTTGAGAGTTATTAATATCAGAAACCAAGGAAAGTTCTCTACTTAATGGTAGTAACTAAAACCTAGCAACAGATAACATCCCTAAGAGAGCTCCCAGGAAGAATCTGTCCACTATGGCAGGCAGCCTCTAAAACAACCCCAATATTTTCTGCCTAATATTTACATCTTTAAGTGATCTGCTCCCTTAAGTGTCAGCTGGACCTTAAGTGTGGCTTCAAAATAAGAGACTAGAAAGTCACTTCCAAGATGAAGTTACATGAAGACTGACTTCAGCTTTGTTTACCTCTCTAAACCTGTGCTCTGAGAGAAAGCAGCAAGCTGTCCTGGTATGAGTAACCCTGTGGAGAGGGCAATATGGCAAGGAACTGATATCTCCTAAACAACAGCCAGCAAGGATCTGAGATCTGACAACAGCTACATGAGTAAGCTTGTACCCTTCAGACCCTTCTTACTCTCTTTCAGACATGAGATGATTATGGCCTATGGATACCTGCACTGCAACTTTGTGAGAACACTTTGTCAGAAGCATCTAGCCAGGCTGTGCCTCTGAATAAAAAGCCAAAATGATTTTTAAAAAATAGATAAACTTGGGAGTTGAGCTATTTCTAAACTCATCGTGCAGCAACTGGTAACTAACACATCAATAATAGTCTATGACAACCACAGGGAAGAGATTTTATGACATATATTTGGCAGTATAAAAAAGAAATTATTGTAAATTATCAGAATTACTAGGAGATCACTAATGACCTCCAAGAGAGGGACGTTAGTGGTCACCAGGAGACAGGCCAAGACTCCTCCATAAAGAGGATAAAACCATAAGGTAATAGACCAGGGCCAGGCCCAAGCCCCAGCCCCTCCAAAACCTTCCAAACACATCAGTTGGTCTACAGATCTAAGTGCTGACCCATCTCCCCTTCCCTTCAGTACGCATGCTGCATACTGTTAAAATTTAATCACACTGTTCACTATTGTTTCATGTGTATTATCCTTTTCATCAGTTCCTGAGGACATACCTTGGGTTTGCTTCCTATCTCTTCTTTGCCTCCACTCCCAACCAAACAACTAGCTTTGAGGGCATCAAAACTTTTTCCATAACCCTGCTAAGTCCAAAACCAGTATTCCGTTTCTAGGTTTCTAAAATACAATTTGACTAGACTTATCAGGAAACAAAATGTATTAAAAATTTGCATTTCTTCCACCTTCATCACCCATCAAAGGTGGAGATAATTTTCCATAATCTCATTCCAGGTTTGTTTGTCTTCAATTGTGATAACTCACTATTTTATGTTATCACTTACAAAGTTTATTTGGCAGTATTTCTTTTGACATAATACATCTCAATTCCAAAAGTGTTAAAATGTTAAAAATCTTTTAGAATCAGTAAAATATGGTATTCCTTTTCCATATGCAGTGTTTCACATATGCCAGTGTGAAATTAAAATAATTTTAAGTATACTTGTGACTTATCCCAACAATATATGAATAGAAAGTAAGCAAAATAACCCTGACAACAAATCTGAACCCCAAAAGAGTATTCACTGGAATAAACTAGGAGGCAATATTGCCTCCAAAAGCATTTTGAAATGTGAGTGAGTCACTGGAATTCAGTGTGAAGTAGAGATGCAACAGACATTCTGCAAAGAAGGAGAACAGCACCAATAAACTATTCTGCCCAAACATCAATAGTGCCCTTGTTCAAAAACAGCTTTTGCATCAACTTTCTGCAGGGTGGGCCCTAGAATGTGAACACCTCAAGTTTGGCTTTCCACAAAGTTAACATACAGTCAAGCACAACTCATATCCACCAAGTGGTAGGAAATAGTATATAGCGGATGTGAAGTGGCTACCAAAACTTATCCAAGAAACAGTTTGTGTGTCAGGTATTTGAGCTACATCAGGGGACAGTCATACATCATGGCATTCCCACTGTGGGAGAGAACCAAAAATCATAAAAAAATTATCAAATATATTTTAAAAGACACTACATACTGTGGAAAAATAGCAAAGTAAAGTAAACCAAGTTGGAAGGGGATGCAGGGTGTCACGAATTTTAAAGTAGGGTGGTCAGTTAGTCTTATGGAGAAAGCAATTATTTAAGCAGATTTTAAAGAGTTGAAGGGTTTAGTTAGCCATAAACACATCTGAGAGAAGAATGTTCCAGGCAGAGAGACTGTCAGTTAATGCAAAGGCTTCCTCAGAGAGGAAGCATGTGTGAAAAGAAAGGCATGGAGGTCAAGTGTAGCTGAAGTAAACTTAGTGAGGGAGAGAATAAGTTGGCTGGGGGAAGGTGGAATATACAAGAAGGTGCAGGGCAGGGCTAATAATGAAAGGACTTTCTTTGGCTTTTACTAAAGACAAATGGAGAATCAATGAACAATTTGAACAGAAGACACGACCTTAGTTTTAAAAATATAAGAATCACTCTTTAAAAAAAAAAAAAAGTAAGAATCGCTCTAGATGATGAGAAGAAACCACAGGGGAGCCAAGTGTAGAAAGCAAAGTAGATAACAGCACATTAAGAGAATTAGTGACTGAAACCCAAACACAGAAGAACTCTAAAAAGCTATACACATTGAAGAAAAAAAAAAAAGCTATACACGTATCCCAAAACTAGGTTAGTATACTAAAGCAATTTATCATGCCAACATTTTGTGGTTGCCAAAGTCCTTGAGGGCTTACTGATTAGAGAAGACAAAAATCAAAATGAAATACTTACAAGGAATTTTTACATTTTACCTTTGGACAGACAACCTCAACTTTTGTAACCTCTAGCATAACTGTTTGAAAAGGGAAGAGAATTATTCCTAAAATACTCATGCCATAATAGTGACTATTTATACATGGTATACATATCTCTTCATTACCTATAGAACAAAGAGCACCAGCATGAATAATTCATATTGTGGACACCCCCAAATTACATATTTCCAGGCTTAGAAAGGTTTAGTGTAAAACTTTTTCTTAGAACTCACCTGGCAAGGAATAAGGAAATATTCAAGGGCATAAGAGTGGACAGGTAATAAATCGGTTTGAAATGAAAGTTCTGCCAAGGATAAAAACAAATGAATCAAGAGTTGACTTACTTCATGACTATGTCACTTCAAATATGCCAATTTTACTCAAGGCAATGGAACCTTAATACTAACTTAAAAAACATTTAATAGCCTTGTGTGGATAGCTTCACAATTTTATTTATTTTATGGCCACGCAGCACATGGGATCTTAGTTTTCCAACCAGAGACTGAACCAGCACCCCCTGAAATAGAAGCATAAAGTCTCAACCACCAGACCACCAGGAAAGTCTCTTCACACTTTTAAAATAATTCAACCCATACATCAGCATACTTTAAACAATTGTGTTAGCAAAAAAAAAAAAAAAAAAACAATTGTGTTAGCAAATAACAATTTATTTATAAAAACTGAAAAAGTGAAAAGAGCTAAAAAAGCATGCTTACTCCAAAATCAGAAAAGAATCAGTTCTTGATCTGAAATCAACCAAATCAGAAGCATCTTCCCAGTAACATGTGCAAAATTACAAAGCTATGCCGTATATATTTAAGACTGCTAAAAAATAAGAGTACTCTTCTTGGAGCTATACCTTAAAACTCTTAACTACACCAAGAGAAAACTTACTCAAATATCTGTCACAATTCAACTTACAGTGAAGAACATTTTAAAACTTAAGTAAAAAAAAATTTAAGCAGCTCATCCTTTGAAGGCCTCAAAAGAAATGCAAGTTTATTATACTGAAGTTCAGTAATGCCCACTTTCAATAACTGTAAGAGAGTTTTATATTTTGTACTTGAGTTTTGTATTTTTCACACCGAAGAGATGAAAAACTCAAACCTTGTAGCTTGTCCTCCAAAAATAAGTGGTTGATCATAGATTATCCTAACCTTTTTGATGAATGATCAAAACGTTTTCCTTGTACTTCAGTAGTATGGCAAGACAGAACCAACAGTAGGGTAGAATAGGAAAACCTGGTCTAACACTAATCTAAGAAAGTCACTTCAATTTCCTGGGCCTCAATTTTCTAAACAAACCATTAATTCTGTATGACTCGATTTCAAAGTTTAACTTTCTAAAAGATGTCAACAGAATTATAAGTATAGCTCGAAGAGCAACAGCCTGTGCGCTCGAAGAACAAAAACCAGGGTGTATGGTTTTCCAAGAACGCCATGTTCTATAAATCTACCCAAGTGTAACAAGCGGAAGCGTTATTCAATTACAACTCAGGACAATTGTATGTGTTTGGAGGATGAGAGACTCCTTACCTACTACAAAGTAGGACAGAAAACTTACAAGTCAATATATGGTACAGGTAAGTGAAACTAGCCAAGAGGAAGGAAGAAATTATTTTTGCTTAGGGAAATCAAGGAAAAGATTATAGACAGTACATGTGAAAATGAATTGGAATGGTAATGTTTTGGTAGATACAGATGATGACACTCCAGGTAATAAGGGCAAAAATGCATTTGGGAACCACTGTGTAACAATCTTTTAACTATACCATAAGTTAGTAACATGCTGCTATGAGTACAGAGGGATCAATACTTACACAGTGATAGGTCAAGGTACTGAAAAACTTGAGTACACAATGCCTAGATTCAAACCAATGACTTGGTAGACAGTTGGTCATTAATATAAAGAACTAACTGCATTCCTGGAATCATTTACATTTACAACATTTTCATGTATTATTTATGTAATAAAGAAATCCAATAAACAAAAGATACTGGAGATCAGTTAGAAAGAAGGAGCTATTCTGAGTCCACAAAAAAATTAACAGTAACGCTGCATTTCAAAATAAGAGCTCTAAATCCAAGGTGACAAACTTTCAAACTAATTATCTAAAAGGGGAAGTGTTGAGCTCTTAATATGAAGCTTAAGAGCAATAAAATGCTCTCTTTCAAAATAATGCTTTCACTTTACATTTCATATAATTAGTCCAACACCACTAAACAAAAACAAAAAACCCACAACAACAAAACCTACACCTCCACTGCAGACACTTTTAACATCTCATTCAACATTCTAATTTAGCCTAGAGGCAGAAATGCATTTTTTTTTCCATAAATGCATTTCTCAAACCTATACTCCACACTCCCAAAGGCTGCATTTCCTTCAAATCTCAACACAGAATTTCAAATTAAGTCTACACCTCTACTGACTTCTCAAATGAGTTTTTCAACAAATAATTTGTTTTATTTACTTTGCTACATTCTTGCAAATACATGAATGAAAAGTATCTTAAAATTAACTATTGTGTACATAAAAGATGCAAAGGTTTTGAGCCCATTTTAGCCTTGAAATATGCTTCTTAAAAATTGTGAGCAAATAGGAAAGGAACTGCAGGATCTTTCTTTATATAAGGTCTTAAAATAAAACTCAGTAGGATGCCATTTTGAAACTTCCCAGCAGGAAGTTCAGTTTGGACAGAGGGCCAGTTAAGAAATGCTTCGACCAATATTTTGTAAATGACTTGAAAGTCAGTTTTGTTGTCTTACCAAAAAAAAAAGAGGAAAAAAAGAAACAACCAACTTTATGACTGGTACTAATTTTATTAATTCAAGAATCATAAACATCTTACCAAAAATAAGTGTCTTGAAATATCTGGGCATCCAATTTAAATTACTGTAGACAAATTCTCTTCCATAGTATTGGGTAATAAAGATTTGTTACACGGTAGAATGAAATAAAGATTCAAGTTCATAAATTCATAAACTTAAGTTGGTTAAAAAGAAACTTCTCATAACTAGATCAGGATCTAACCAAAAACATACTTGGAAAAAGCAATATTCAAGGATAATTTGATATTAGTCTTTAAGCATGTTGTCAAGAAATAAGCATTTCCTCTTCTGTCCTCCGAGTTTTTTTTTTTTTAATGACTTAACCCAAAGTTAGGAGGACATTACAATATTTAGCCTGACAAGATCAATATTAAAGAGACCAGTACTTAAAACCCCAGCAGAAATCTCTAAGAGACTATATTTCTCTCTGGCTAAGCCAGAGATCCATTTGAGTTAGGAACCGAAAGCATTTCAGTTCTGTTCCACAATAATGCCAGAAAAGGGTGCCTTAAAACTGCCAAGACTACAATCTTAGGCAAGAAAGGGTAAGACGTTGTTATTGATGGTCAAATCTCTGCCTTGTTTACATGGAAGGAATTGGGACCCTTCACTTGTTGAAAAGTGACCAACTCTCCAAACAAGTTTTATTATCGCATGACCATTTCAAAGCACAACTAGATGCCTACATCTAGTTATCTAGTTAGGTTATCATCAGTTCATTTTCTCCTTAGACAAGGTAACAATTTGGAATGTCCTAAAACAGGATAATTTAAACTGTTACCATATATCTTATTAAGAGCTAAAACACTACACTGCCAATCTCTGCAATAAGAGATATGACAACCTGAGAACACTAAACCCAAATACTTCTACACAAACAAGTTTGTTCTTAATCTGTTTGACCTACTTCCTGATTTTGTATGTGTCCAATCATTTTTCCATCCGTGTATCCCTACTCCTATCAAACGGACTGTCACGAGGCAAACACTCAATTTTCTCCGCAAAAAGTAATCAACTATACTCACTCAGTTATTACCTGTTAAACTCCCCAAGGCAATCGAATTACAGAGAAATAAGAAGGGAGACTAAGAGTTAATATTTTCAGAAAAAAAATACTTTTAAAAGTCCTAAAATATGTGATGTTTGAGTGACTTCAAAGGGAAAAGCTTTCTGCTCAAAGTTTATTTTAAACACATCTCCAAACCCACAGACATCAAGCATTCAAGTTTAATCCTAGGAAGGGTACTCATCTGTGGAACCCAGTTGGGTGAAATCTGCAGAGGCGGTGGGACTGAAAAAGAACATTTGTGCTTTCGGCCTTATGTAACCCCCTCGAGACCCGTAGTATCTCTCACTGAGGCCTCCCAAATGCTCGGCTCACTAGGAGGGCACTTCTCCGGGGCGAGTAGTACCGCTACTACAGAACAGACACTGGGCCAGGTGGGTGAGGGCCGACTTTGGAGACTTGAGTGAGCGCCCGGGCGCGCGAGTGGAACAAAACCTGTGGCGAGAAGTAATAAGGAAGTGCTCGCTCCCGCCCGCCCCTCCCACCGGCGGACACCCGAAACACCCGCGGTTTGACAACGTGCTGGGGGCGGGGGAGGGGGACTGGCAGCTCCAGGTCCACCGAGAGGAACGCGGAGTCGGCAACTACTCCGAACACGGTCACCTCGCGCCGCCCCCCCCCCCCCCTCCCCGCTCGGAGCTAGGCCTCCGAGGCCGATGTCCGAAACACCCATCCGGCAGTTGAGGAGCTCGTGGAGTCTGCGAAGGGTGCAGTCCGCGCGAAGCGAGGGCCCAGCCACCCCAAGTGCCGCCAGCGCCGCCCTCAGAGCCGCCAGGCCCGGGCAAGGTGCGGGCCAATCCCGGGTCTCATTCCGCGCTCTGCGCTCGGTTTCGCAGAGCTTTCACCAAGCCCTCTTCTCTTCAGAGGCCGAAGACTCCGCGGGCCGAGGAAAGAGAGTCCGCCCTCTCTCGCCTCGCCACTTCCCCGTCCCGACTGCCCCTCACACCTCGGAGCCCCGGGAAACGCTCCCAATGGCCCCGGGACCACCCCCGTTCCTTCCCGCACCGGCACCCGCGTTCCGTAGCTGACACCGCCTGCCGGCCTCGGCACCCGACCCCAGCCCACCACACCTCAAGCGGCTCCGGCGGCGCTGGACACAGGAAACTCCTGGGTCCCCGACTCCGGCTCTCCTAGACCCCCTCTTCGCTTAACTCCGCTTGTTTCTCTACAAAATGGCGCCGGAGGTCGCGCGCTCACGTCGCGGCCTTTCCCCTCCCCGTTCCCATTTCATCATTTGCTGCCCGCCAGAGGAGGGTTGGACCCAGCACCAGCCAATGATCGCACCCCGCCTGTGGCTCCCGCCCAATCACCGACAGGTGCCCGCGGATTTAAACCAATCACACACTATCACTTGCAGAAGTCAAGGAAGAAACCAGGCTCCTGCTAGCAACTACCAATCCAGACTCCTACTTCGCGGGCTTTGGCCAATTGCCGTTCACCAGTCCCTAGGGAACCGGAGTCGGAGCCCTCGCGCCTGCGCTCGAAGCGAGGGCCAATGGGGAGAAGCAGATAACTTCGATTTGGGGCTTCACGGACTTCCCACCTGCCCTCGAGGGCCTCGACCAATGGGGGTCTGGCAATGCCTCAGAAACAATAAAGGAAGGGGCACTTAAGCCCTCTTCACCTTGCGCGGGAACTACGCTGAGTTAGAGTGAAAACACCCTTCCAGTACTCTCCTTCCTCTTTCGAAGTGTCAAGTGTCCAGTAGACCACGGGGATTCCCAATCTTAAACATTCCCCTCCTCCCCCGCGTCTCTTTGGCGGGGAACGCCGGTTACGAGAAAGCTACAAGCAAGCCAGGCTCTAACTAGAGCTCTGGCGCTTTGCATCCTGGGATGTGTAGTCCTCCCCCTCTGCCCATTCCTGTCGCAAAAGTAGTGCGAGCTCCTCCCTCATTTACGGCGCCCGAGGAAGAGCAATGCATTCTGGAGAACGTAGTCCCGTTTGGTCCTCTCATGCTCCCGTCAGGAGAACTTTCCCGTCTAGTTCTGCGTCTTGAAGGAGGCACTCCTTACAGAGAAATAGGAAACTCAGATTCTCTGTGGCTTAGTCCGTGTTAGCGGTAGCAGAAGGAATACTTATGCCCTTTGCTCTCAGGAGAAAAAAATGTAGAAACATCTTTTTTAAGATTTTGTGGTTAAAAAAAGTATTTAAAAAAAAAAATATTTTGTGGTCACCTGTATCCAACTCAGGGTGGGAGAAGTGAGAAGAAAGTGTTGACTGGTGGCTCTTTTACTTTTTGAAAACACGTATCGTTGTCATCCGCGTCTTGGGGCTACGCGGAGTTGTCTCCTAGCCATCTCTCCTACTATCTTTTGTGCCTAAAAATAGTTTTTAAAAAAAGTTGTGGTAAGGCCCGTGGCCTTCTGAGATGTCCCACACTCTGTGGAGTATTGTTTCTAAGTCCATATCTTACCTTAAAAAAAAAAGTTGTGGTAAAAACACTTAACAAAATTTACGTTTTTATGTGTATCGCATGTTGTTGTTCAGTGTTGCATGGTAGTGTTAAAAATTTATGCATATTGTGCAGTGGATCTCTAGAAGTTTTTCATCTTGCAAAACTGAAGCTGTGTACCAGTCGAACAACTCCCCATCTCCTTCCTCCAGTCCTTGACAGCCACCCTTCTGTTTTCTAAGAGTTTGACTACTTTAGATACCTCTTACAGGTGGACTCATGCAGAATTTGTCTTTTTGTGACTGACTGATTTCTCTAACCTCCTAAAAATGCTTTTTGACACCTGCCTTGGTTGGATGCCAACTCTTCCAGCAAACTTTTACGGAGTATGTGGTGGTTTCAAATACCTGTAGGATACCGAAGGACCCCATGTACAATAAGCACAAGGGTTGCTTCGGTCTTGTTCATAGCTGTATCCCAGCACCTAGCACAGTGCCTGGCACTTGATAGACACGTGAGCAAATAAATGTTGAAAAATCATGCAATGGAGAATTGGATTTAAAACATTATAATGTTAGTGATAGAAGACCCCTGAAACATACCAAGGATGAGAATATAAGTCCTTCCTATGCCTTGTTGCTGTATAAAGTTGCTGAAACCTCAGATAGCAGAATTTTAGCCAGATTTATCAAAACTGAAAATGCATAGATCCATTGATCCAACATCTAAGAATTTATTCCACAGGTGAATATTGAAAATTTGTACAGAGATGGATATTTAAAGATATTCATTGATGGGGTTAATGGGGTCCCAAAAAGAAAAGGCAGAGGAACCAGAGATCAAATTGCCAACATCCACTGGATCATCGAAAAAGCAAGAGAGTTCCAGAAAAACATCTATTTCTGCTTTATTGACTATACCAAAGCCTTTGACTGTGTGGATCACAGTAAACTGTGGAAAATTCTGAAAGAGATGGGAATACCAGACCACCTGACCTGACTCTTGAGAAATCTGTATGCAGGTCAGGAAGCAACAGTTAGAACTGAACATGGAACAACAGACTGGTTCCACATAGGAAAAGGACTACGTCAAGGCTATATATTGTCACCCTGCTTATTTAACTTACATGCAGAGTACATTATGAGAAACACTGGACTGGAGGAAGCACAAGCTGGAATCAAGATTGCCAGGAGAAATATCAATAACCTCAGATATGCAGATGACACCACCCTTATAGCAGAAAGTGAAGAGGAACTAAAAAGCCTCTTGATGAAAGTGAAAGAGGAGAGTGAAAAAGTTGGCTTAAAGCTCAACATTCAGAAAACTAAGATCATGGCATCCAGTCCCATCACTTTATGGCAAATAGATGGGGAAACAGTGGAAACAGTGTCAGACTTTATTTTTGGGGGCTCCAAAATCACTGCAGATGGTGATTGCAGCCATGAAATTAAAAGACGCTTACTCCTTGGAAGGAAAGTTATGACCAACCTAGACAGCATATTAAAAAGCAGAGACATTACTTTGTCAACAAAGGTCCATCTAGTCAAGGCTATGGTTTTTCCAGTGGTCTTGTGTGGATGTGAGAGTTGGACTATAAAGAAACCTGAGCACCGAAGAATTGATGTTTTTGAACTGTGGTGTTGGAGAAGACTCGAGAGTCCCTTGGACTGCAAGGAGATCCAACCAGTCCATCCTAAAGGAGATCAGTCCTGAGTGTTCATTGGAAGGACTTATGTTGAAGCTGAAACTCCAATACTTTTGCCACCTGATGCGTAGAGCTGACTCATTTGAAAAGACCCTGATGCTGGGAAAGATTGAGGACAGGAGGAGAAGGGGACGACAGAGGATGAGATGGTTGGATGGCATCACCGACTCGATGGACATGGGTTTGAGTGGACTCTGGGAGTTGGTGATGGACAGGGAAGCCTGGCGTGCTGCAGTTCATGGGGTTGCAAAGAATCGGACACGACTGAGTGACTGAACTGAACTGAAAAGGTTGGACACAACAGGAAAGAAGATGAATAAGAGTATGGAATACCACAAAGTTTTTTAAAAATATAAGTCTGTAGGTACTAATATGGAATGATTCAAAGATTTATTGTTAATCGTTAGGTGCAGAATAAGAAAAACAAAACCAAAAATGGATGCAATAATCAGTATGTTACCATTTGTGTAGGAGAAAGGAACTATATTTGTATTTACCTATAAATAAATGTATAAAAAGATTTGAAAAGATATGTCATTTCCCCCAACTGACATCAGTGGTTATCCCTGGATAGGGATTGGAATGAGGAAGGGTAAAGGGAGCTTTTGCTTTTTGTTTTGTTTTCAGTCAGTCAGTTCAGTGACTCAGTCCTGTCTGACTCTTTGCAACCCTATGGACTATAGCATGCCAGGCTTCCCTGTCCATCACCAACTCCCAGAGCCTACTCAAACTCATGTCCATCACATCGGTGATGCCATCCAACCATCTCATCCTCTGTCGTCCCCTTCTCCTCCCACCTTCAATTTTTCCCAGCATCGGGGTCTTTCCCAATGAGTCGGTTCTCTGCATCAGGTGGCCAAAGTATTGGAGTTTCAGCTTCAACATCAGTCTTTCCAATGAATATTCAGGACTGACTTCCTTTAGGATGGACTGGTTGGATCTCCTTGCAGTCCAAGGGACTCTCAAGAGTCTTCTCCAACACCACAGTTCAAAAGCATCAATTCTTCGGCACTCAGGTTTCTTTATAGTCCAACTCTCACATCCATACATGACTACTGGAAAAACCATAGCTTTGACAAGATTGACCTTTGTTTTGTTTTATTACCATACTATTTGAACTTTTGAAAAAAGGATGTATTCACGCTTTATTTGTATAATTTAAAATATATATATTTTAAAAGATACCTGTAGAGGTCAGCTATCTTAAGATCAATGCTGTAATTCTACAACTAGAATTGTAGTTGGTCTTAGACATAAACCTCCTAAAGTAAAGTAAGTTGAATAAAATAAAGCTAAGTTGCCTTTCCCCACTTCAGCTTGTCTTTACCCTAAGGCTGCTCTGGGAGACCCTTCTGTCCACTGCCAGCCCCTGCCTCCCACCCTCAAACTCACAGCCCCAGCTACACCAACACTACTCCTAGGATTTGACTTGCTTTGGGGACTTAGTCTAGTACCTGCAAGGACTCCCACAATAAATAGCTTGGAGATCAAAGGTCTTCAACTGTGTGTTATCATGAATTCTGGGTGGCTTCTATACTTACCAGAAAGGAGAGAGACACATAGAATGTTTTCCAGTTGGAAGGGTTAGTGGAGATCACCTGGTGTACTTTTTTCATTTTATTGAAAGACATAGTTTGGAAGTCATACTTTGTCTGGACAAAGTAGTTTACTAGAGACCTTCACAAAGAATTGAATCACCTTGTAACTCAGCAATTATGTGTTCTGGGGTTCAAACATATTTAGAAACAGGATATTTTTACCAGCTGTTAATTACTCACCTGGCCTCTTTCCTCAGCCTTCTTCCAATCCTTCACCCCCCAATTAATTGTGCATCCCAGACTCTGGAAGAACTATACAAACTCTTTTAATTGTTTTTTAAAATAGCCTAGAGAGGAACATCTAAGTGCTAGGAAACAAAAGCCTTATTGAATTGGCTTGGGGTGGAGGCAAAAATGCCTAGAAGACAAAGGACTTTGAGACTTTGAGGTCTGCAGAAAACTGTGTTATAAAATGTTTGGAGGTACTTAAAGAGGAGATACTAGACCTTTTTATTCCATGTTCTTGTTTTTCAGTCCCATTTATCAGAGAGTCAGTAACTTCAACTTACAGGAGTTTTGACTGTCTTATCCAAAGCAACTCACTGACAGCCTAAGTCTGAATTCTGATCTCCTTCCAGTCCATCACCACTGCCTAGCTCCAAAACCTTCTCGCTCCCTGGGCACCCAGGGTTTGATATGAATTCGGTGACTCTACCCTGATGGGGGATGAACAAGGAGGCACGTTCTATGAAGGCCATTGAGGACTTAAAAACTCCAGTCCCTAAGCCGGGCTATGCCCTTAACTTTCTGTGTAACCTTGGGAAAGTCACTTCCCCTCCCTGTACTTCTTTTTCCCCCTTCATTATTCTGAGGTTATTGGGCGTGACCCCAATACCTGAGGATACTTGGTGTGATTGTGTTCTGTGGACCCCTAGGAAGGCAAGGACTTACTGTGGGGTCCTGGAATTCTTACGTGCACATAGGCTTATTAACTAATAATATATCAAGTACTATACTCTAAAGGTAAAATTTTACATGCTTTATCTCATCCATACCTCAAGACCCTGTAGAATAGGGACCCCATTTTACAGATCATAAAACTGAGGCTTAGGAAGGTGAATCACTTGCCCAAGATCACATACCTAGTCAATGGCAAAGCATGCCTTGCAGCCCAAGCTCTCTGACTTCATGGTATACATTCCCAGTTATCGCCCTTTAAGCCTTCACTTGGAAATCCCCATGCCTAGGTGATCTCCCAACTGTCATGTTCAGTGATCCAGTAGTGACCAGACAATTTCCAAGCCAAAAAATGTGATGCATCATCTGACAGGGGTATTATAAATTAGTGACACAGGTTCTGAAAATACTGCCATGAGTTTGGAGTTTTCCAGTTAAGTTTACATTTGAATTTTTAGATCCTCTCCTTAACAGGGGATTCAGTCCAAAGACTGTGTAGAAACTTTTGACTTTTTTTGGTAAGATTGTTTATCCCTCTGTTTCTTTTCATGAGTGAACAGGGAAGAATCTAAGAGGGAAAAGGAAAAGCTGTGAAGCATCTCCTCTGGTTCATGGTTAGTTTATGGTTAGTTTAGCACTGAGTGAATGCTTGCAAACAAGCTGGAGCAGGTCTGAGAAACCTGCCTTGGGTTGGAGACAGATGTGTGGACTTTAGGACTATTGATGAAATTCTCCTGAGCCAGGCAGAGTCTGTGTGACTCTGCCCTATTTTCTGTTCTCCCTGATTACAGACCTGATGTTTGAAACAATTGCTGAAACCTGCACCATTAGTCCGAGCTCTTCATCCTCTGCCCATCTGGGCCCCTGCTTTCGCAGATAGTTCTCATTTAGTTCTACAGACTTCTCTGCGCTCTGTCTCAATCCCTCTGCCCCCAGCTTACACATAACATCATTTACCTAGCACCCATCTCTACTGTCGTCTTAGAGAAATAAACTTACACGATATCCTGAACTGAAGTGGGGAGGGGGCAATAAGTTGAATATTGTCTTTCAAATTCCCCTTTTGAGGGGTGCCAAGCCACCTCTCCCAGGTGGCTGAGTGGGAAAGACTGCCTGCCAATGGAGAAGACTTAGGTTCAATCCCTGAGTCAGGAAGATCCCCTGGAGGAGGAAATGACAATGCATTCCAGTATTCTTGCCAGGAAAAATTCCATGGACAGAGGAGCCTGGTGGGCTACAGTCCATGGGATTGCAAAGAGTCAGACACAATTGAGCATGCATGCAAGCCTCACAGCTTGTAGGATCTTAGTTCTCCAACTAGGGATTGAGCCCTGGTCAATCAGTTGGACCCTGGGCCAGGTCAGCTCAACATACATCACACACACTCCTCCCCCACCAGGGCAGAACCCTCGTTTCTTCAACAGATTATCATGGATTCAACATCTGCTCTGTCCTGCTCAGAGCAGAATAGGCACTTCAGGCGCCTGTGGAAGTTAATGTTGCTCATTATCCTCTGCTCAAACTAGCCAAGAAGCCAACTGTCAGAACAAAGGATTACAAATGCGATCAATGTTAACAAATGGGGAACATAGGGAGTTTGGGAGAAACCTGCAACCTAGTCTAGGGATTCAAAGACTCTCTAAGGATGTGAAAGGGGTAGGGGTGCTATAGACAGAGTGGCAATACCTGCCAGCAAAGAGCGAAGCCTCAAAGAGATGACTGCTGGCATTTTTGAGGAATTAAAAGAACAGAAAGGTTGGAGCCTAGAGAAGCAGTCAGAGGCGGGCTTAAGCCTCTGTGGTCAACCCTTTATCCTAAGGGAGCCTTTGAAGGGTTGGATGGAACAGCTGATGTGCTAATATTTGCATTGTTTGAAGGTCACACTGGCTGTAGCATGGCGAAAGGACTGGAGTCCAGCAAGAGACGCAGCTGGGAGACTAACCAGGAGGCCACCGCAGAAGTCCAGGGGTGGTGGGGATGGAGGGAAGTGGGGCCACCAGAGATGTGGGAGGTCAAAGTGCCAGGCTTTGGCAACTAATCAAATGTGAAAGGTGAGAGGGCAAAGGGAAGGATTGTCTGCTCCTGGATACTTCCCCGGAAACCCCGTCCCATGAAGCAGGGAGACTGGAGGAGCAAGACAGAGATAGTGAGTTCAGTTTAAAAGTGCATATGTTTCACACAAGTGGAGTGGCCCCCTTGGGCTAAAGCCCTAGGCAACTGAGAGCTGGAACTGCTGATGGAGACTCGAGTTACTGACCAGCGGGTGGCCCTGGGGGAGCCTTCAGAGAGCAGAGGCCCTGGGGCCCTGAGAAGAGCTATGCTCAGACCCCTGGTTGAGGAGGGAAGAGTCATTAGCTTGCTGGGAAACAGACCAGCCCAGGAGGCCTGAGGACTGCTGGAGGCTGAGTGAAGTCACCCTAGCCAGAGGACAGAGGGACTCAATGTTTTTGAGCAGCCAAGCAGGGAAGAGATTGACAAGGCCTTGGGCTGTGTGATAGGGCTGTGTGACCTTGGAGAGAGCCTTTTCTGTGTGTGGAGGGAGGGGACCTTAAGCCAGAAGGGGCTGGGCTGCCAGGAGAGCTGTAGGTGGAGGGGAAGGGAGGGTTTGTTTTTAAGATAGAGAGATTGGGGCACATTTGAATGATAATAAAGTCCTTGGAGTTCAGTCAGTTTTAGATAGCTGAAGGGACAAGGTCTTCTGTGTTTTTGGAAGTACTTGGTCTTTGAACTTCTCCAGCCCTCCTCCTCCTCCTTCTCCTAAGGGTTCTTCTCCGAAGCAGAATGTGTCCAGCAACCGCCCCATGGGAAGTGACTCTTCCTCTGGCTGCTAAGTTTGGGAAGAAGAAAGACCTTGGCCACCCCACCGCCACCCCCACCCAGACCGCCCCAGAGTCCACCCTTCTCCTGGGGTATCATGTCCTCACTGGCTGCCTCGGGGCCTCCACGCACATCTCCCTCCCCATGAAGTTGTAAGCCGGGTCAGTGTCCCCCTTAGAGACAAGGGCTCAGAGGTCATCCTGCAGCAGCTCTCAAGGGAGAGGGGCGGTCCAGACAACCCATGTCTACTCTGGGACACAGGGAAACTGGGAACTGGCGTTCCCGAGCCCCTTTTCAGCCTCGTCTCTTTAAAAAATATATATATACATATTTATTTATTTTTGGAACCCTTTGTTGTGGCCCTCTGGCTTCTCCAGTTGCAGCTCGTGTGCTTAGCTGTCCCAAAGTATGTGGGAATCTTAGGTCCCCGTCTAGGAATTGAACCTGCGTCCACTGCATTGGAAGGCAGATTCTTAACCAGTGGGCCACCAAGGAAGTCCCAACCTCACCTCTTTTTTTTTTTTTTCCAACCTCACCTCTTAATCAGGGAAAAGTTGCCCCTCGATATGGGCCTATCCACTCTCCCAGGATAACGATTGATTCCTTCCCACACCTCTTCTTGGACTTTCGGACTGCACCTCCATCCCATCTGCTTCCGACTGCATCAGGGGCCTCTGCGTCATCCATCTCTTCTTTCTACAACTATTTGAGTCTTTACTGTGTTCCTGTCACTGATCCAAGTGCTGGGATCCTAACAGTGAGCAAACAGCCTGCCCTCACCTACATCCTAGTGTTGCTGTCTCTGCCCTGGGCTAGTGCCCGAGACAGGGTTCAATTCCTGGATCAGGAAGATCCCCTGGAGAAGGAAATGGCAACCCACTCCAGTATTCTTGCCTGAAGAATTCCATGGAGACAGGAGCCTGGTGGGCTACCGTCCGTGGGGTCACAGAGAGTCAGACACGACTGAGTGAGCAACACACACACACATATGTCTGCCCCACCTCTCCCCAAGAAGGCCCTGTAATGCTGGGAGGTCATATCCACACTCTCATGCCTCTACCAGGAGCTGCTAGATCTCCTCAGGCTTACCTGCACAGTTCCCAGGCAGGGAGGGAGTTGGGGATGTGTGTCAGCTCCATGGTTGAACCACAGGTATGTGGTGTGGCCTGGAGACATTCAGGTACCCCAGAGATGGGGCCATTAGGAAACTGGAGGCAGAGTATGGAAGGGATTAGGGGTTGAAAGCTTCAGCTATTCCCTCCCACTATCCCACTTTCCATGCCAGTCCCCCCAAAACTTGGTGAGCCTCATAGAGATGCTATTTTGGGTTTCCACAAACTCTTCCCATGTTCTAAGCCCCTGAGCCCCTACTGTGATTCTGCTCATCCCTTTCCCCCTCTCTAGACTTCAGGTGACCTCGAAGTCCTTTCTCTCTGGAACTGTTCTGACTTCCACTGCAGCCTCTGGTCCACCCTGTACCCCAAATCGGAATTGTCAGGGAGAGTTGCCTGAAGAAGGCAGGACAGAGAGAGGAGGGGCAGCCAGGCTACTTTGCCTGCCTTCCACTCTCACCATCCCCACATGATAGTCCCAAGAAGTAAGGACTCCAAGGACACACCTGTCCTGGTCAGGGAGACCTGGGGAAGTGCTGCCTGCCCCCATTCCCACCATCCTGAGCATCCCACATCCTGATCTCTTTCGACTCAGACCATGCTGTCCACAGTCCAAGGTTGCCCTAGGTAACCTTGCACTGGGACGTTGTCTCTCTTAAGCTTCAGTTCCTTCATCTGTGAAGTGGGGTCACCATAATACCTACTGTGGAGGTTCTTTAGAGAGTTACATGATCTGGTGAAGTATGTAAAATACTCAGTGCCTGGCATAGAGACACTTCATTTATTCAGTCATGGATTCAACAAATAGTTTTCAGATTTTTTGTTTGTTTGTTTTTTGGTTGCGCTGGGTCTTAGTTGTGGCACACAGAATCTTTTTTTTTTTTTTTCACACAGAATCTTTTAGTTGTGACATACAACAAGGTCTGGTTCCCTGACCTGGGACTCAACCTGGGCCGCCTGCATTGGGAGCACGGAATCTTAAGCCCTGGACCACTGGGAAAGCCCCAACAAATGGTTTTTAAGTGCCTCCTATGTGCCAGGTGTTGAGACTATAGCAGCAAAAAGAGCAAAGTTCTTGCAGTCATTGACTTTGCATTTAAACAGGGGGTTGTGATAAACAATAATACTAAAGAAATCGCGTAAGGCAGTATAAATGCTCCAAAAAGTAATGAAGCAGAACAAAGTACTAGAGTGATGGAGGAGGGCGGTTAGGGAGACGGACAGCTCTTTTTGTTTAGGGAGACCTCTCTGATAAAGATCTGAGCAGAGCTCCAAAAGAAGTGAGGAAGGAAACCATGCAGACATCATGTGGCAGAGGGTTCCAAGAAGGAGACCAGAAAGTATAAAGTCCTTGAGGCTGAAGGGTGGTGAGTCTGCCACTGGGGCTGAACCCTGGGAGAGGAGGAGCAGAAGATGAGATCAGACGGGAGCCAGAATGTGGGGCCTTGTCAGCCATGGTGAGGACTGTGGCTTTCATTCTAGTAAGAAGAGAAAGCCGTACATAGATTTTGAGCTGAGAATGATGTGAGCTGACCTTAGTTCTAAAAGGTTACTGCAAGAAGAAAAAATTTCAGGAGAGCAAAAGGGCAGGGAGCAGCAGTAATCTCCAGATTAGGAGGATGTAGTAATCCAGGCAAGACATGATGGTGGATTGCACCAGTTGCAAAGGTGGAGAGACGCATTACCTGTCCTAATTATCTCCAGACTACAGGGCACAGCCCTCACCATCCCCGACCCCACCTTTGTCGTTGTTGTTGAGTCTCTCAGTGGTTCTACTTTTTGCAACCCTATGGACTGCAGCTCTCCAGGCTTCCCTGTCCTTCACTGGATCCTGGAGTTTGCGCAAACTCATGTCCATTGAGTTGATGATGCCATCCAACTGTCTCATTCTCTGTTGCCTCCTTCTCCTCCTGCCCTCAATCTTTCCCATCCCACCTCGCCAATCAGTTACTCTCTGGTAACTGCTCTGGTATTTTTTTCTGGTATTTATATATATATATATAATTTTTTACCCAAGGGCAGCTTTCTTTCTTTTTTAATTTATTTGAATGCATTGGGTCTCAGTTACATCATGCAGGATCTTCATCACGTCATGTGGGCTCAGAGACTCTCTAGTTGTGGCGCTCTGGCTCAATAGTTGCAGCTGGGCTTAGCTGTTCCATGGCATGTGGGACCCTATTCCCTAACCGGAGATCAAACCCCTGTCCCCTGTGTTGCAAGGCAGATTCTTGGCCACTGGACCACCAGGGAAGACTTGACGTGGTATCTTCAGAAGAGGTTGCTCATGTCAGCAAGCGTAAGGCCCCTGGTAGCCATGTGTCCCCCAGCAGAGTGAGCAGAAGTTGCAGACATTGATTGCAATGCCCTGAGTCATGCCATGAGCTTCCAGAACCTGCAGAGAGGGATCAGTCCAAGGGCTTTCCAGGGTTGAGGGTAAAAACACAATTTGCTGGCCTTTCAGGCACACTGTTGACTTTGATACCTAACATGGTGAAACTAGTCAGCAGAGCATGAAGGGCCGGAGCCTGTGCCCCCTGGCCTCTTGGATGGGCAGCCGTCTTGGCGCTGACCAGGGGAGACACATCCGTGCCATACCACGGGGAGCTGAGGGCACTGCTGCTTCCTTCCTCATGGGAGAGAACCGCCAAGTGCCAGCCAGCCCCACCAAGTCAGAGGGGTGGGTTATGCTCTAGAGCACCAGTCCCCAACCTCCAGGCCACAGACACCTTCTGTCACATCAGTACCTACCTGCATTAAATTAGGAATAAACTGCACTATACATGTAATGTGCTTGAAGCATTCTGAAACCATCCCCTCCGCCACCTCCTCCATGGAAGGATTGTCTTCCATGAAACTGCTCCCTGGTGCCAAAAAGGTTAGGGACCGTTGCTCTAGAGGCCAGGATTAGCAATTGATTTTTTTTGTTTTTTTAAGTTTGGCCCATTTAGATAGGGTCAAAGGCTCTGTGGTCCTCTTATCTTCCCCATTCGTACTCCTCGTGGTATTCCACTATCTTCATGTGAGCACGCATAGCAGGAATTTTGCAAGGCTGCATGGCAGGCAAACTCCTTGGCAGAAATCTGGAGTTCAGTTGCTCAGCAAACACTCCTGAAATGCTCATCCTTATTTGCAAATCAAAATGTGTTGAACTGGAATAGCTCCCTCTGTACAGTAACACTTTGTCACGGGTCAAAGGAAGGTGTGAGGCGTGTTCCATTGGGGGTTCTGGCAATGGCTAATCAGAACCTTGAGGGCTGGGACTTCCCTGGTGGTCCAGTGGCTTAAATTCCACACTCTAAATGCAGGGGGCCCGGGTTCAGTTCCTGCTTAGGGAACTAGAGCCCACATGCCACAGCTACAAGTTTGCATGCTGCAGTTAAAAGATCCCCTATTCCAGAACTAAGACCTGGCACAGCCAAATAAATAAATAAATACTTAAAAAAAGAAAACAACCTTGAGGGACAAGCACCAGCCTAGGGAGCAGAGGCAGAAATGCTGCTCTGGGAAGGTCATCCCCTCAGTGTTGTCATCTTTCCCAGTGAGACCTCCTGCTGTTTATTTGGCTTAAAAAATCATAGAGTGCTAAAGCCTGCACTCAGATTTGCATCATTTGCATTCAGATACGCACACCCTCTTGGGAGGAAGAGACTAGAGTGGTGTGACAGCAAGTACTCCAGGAGCAATTGGGGACAGTGCTGATCTCCTGCGGGAGAGTAAATGTTATCTGATTTGGATCAGGGCCTATCTGCTGTCTATTTGCTAAACCTTTTATAGGTTTCTTTTGGATTAGGGCAGGGTAAGGGGCAGAGGTAGAGGCCCTCTGGGAGGCCACATAGCCCAGGGGACAAACCCGGCCCTTGGACACAAAATATCCTGAATTCTAGTGCACACTCTGCCTCTTACTGGCTGGAAGGCTTTGGGGTAGTTTGTTTTTCTGCAAGATGGGGAGGACATATTGCCTGACTTTTTAATGAGGACAGTATATTGTATTTACAACTGAAAAGCAAAAAGGGTGTTTTTAAATTTTATTTTTACATATTTAAATTTTTTCTGGTTTATTGAGATACGGTTGACATATAACACTGTATTAGTTTAAGGTATACACCATAATGATTGGACACATGTAGATATTGCAAAATGACTACCACATTGCTGTTGTTCAGTCTCTCAGTTGTGTCTGACTCTTTGCGACCCCATGGACTGCAGCATGCCAGGCTTCCTGTTCTTCACCATCTCCCAGAAGTTTGCTCAAACTCACATCCATTGAGTCAGTGATGCAATCCAACCATCTCATCCTCTGTCGTCCCCTTCTCCTGCCTTCCATCTTCCCCAGCATCAGGGTCCTTTCCAATGAGTCAGCTCTTCGCATCAGGTGGCCAAAGTATTGGAGCTTCAGCTTCAGCTTCAGTCCTTCCAATGAATATTCAGGGTTGATTTCCTCTAAGAGTAACTGGCTTGATCGCCTTGCTGTACAGGGAACTCTCAAGAGTCTTCTCCAGCACCAGTTTGAAGGCATCACTTATTTTAACTATCACAATAAGTTTAGCTAATATCCATCGCCTCTTATAGTTACAATTTTTTTTCTCGTGATGAGAGCTTTTAAGATCTACTCTCCTAGCAACTTTCAAATATACAGTAACAGTATATTCAATAGTGTCTTCATGCTGAATTACATCCCCAGAACTTATTTATAACTGGAAGTTTGTACCCTTTGACCATTTTCAGAAATTTCCCCACCCTCCAGAAATAAGACTTTAAGAAAGTACATATTTATTTATTTGGCTATGCTGGGTCTTGGTTGCAGCACTCGGGATATTCTTTGCCCCACACAAACTCTCTCTCCCTAGGTGCAGACCACGGGCTTCAGTAGTTGCTCTGCGGCATGTGGGCTCTTAGTTCCCCAACCAGGGAGCAAGCCCGAGTCCCCCGCATTGCAAGGTGGGTTCTTGATGACCAGACCACCAGGGAAGTCCCCAGAAATAAGAATTTTTAAATCACCATGTGAGTCCCACCAATCTGCCTGCCTCGCAGGGTTGCTATAAGCTGACTTGGGAGCATGCACTGTGTGTGTAAGGCCAGCTCTGCACACTGGGGTTCTGAGCACCCCTTTTCGTTTACTCTCCCACCAGCTGAGAAGGAAGGAGGTGCCCTGTTTCCAGCCCTCATGGAGGAGAGAGGGGACTCATGGCGCTGAAGCAGTTGTCCTCTGTGGTGTACATGCAGAGCAGTAGTAGGTGTTGGGGGAAGGCCTGAGGATGTGGGCTGAGACCAGGAATCAGGCAGTGAGGGTGTGGCCACCTGGGCTCACCTCCACTCCCATGGCAGTTACCCCATTGCCTGCCATATGAATTACCTCTGATCAATGTGAACTGGCCTGCCTGGTGGCATCACCTGCCTCTGGCCTATGGATGGCAGAGAGCCAGTTGCATCAAAAGTAGGCATGCCAAGGACTGGAAGGAAACAGGACTTACTCATTACCAATGAGCCCATGGTAGTCACCATACTCTATCAGTGCATCATCACTCAGCTGGTAGCTGCTCATTTCCTTTCCCATGCTGAAGCCCAGACACCAGAAGACACAAAGAAGTGCTGAGAAGTCCCTCCTGATGGTAACAGTGATAATGGCTGAGCTTGAGCACTAGGCCCTGCTCTGAGCCCTGTGTATTCATTGTCACTGAAGTTTATTCACCGTAATCCTGTGAAGCAAGTACTATTTTGTGTATCCCCATTTTACAGGTAAGCAAACTGAGGCACAGAGAGGCTAAAGAGCTTGCTCACGACCATATAGCCAGTCAGCGTCAGAGCCAGGGTTCAAACCCAGCTTAGTGCCATCTCCAGGTCTCTATTCTTAGTGCCTCACGCAGAATTAACCCAGAACCATACTCAGTTATCTCAGAGCAGCTGGCTTCTCTCAGATTAACCTTATCTATGGACAGGAAACAGGCCAAGGGGATAGAACTCAAGGTCAGAGATTGATCTCTGTCTTCCAGATACATCCCAAATCTTTCCACTCATCTCCACCTCCAGTGCTCCCATTCTAGTCCGTGTGTCACCGTCATCTCTGCCTGGATCACTGCAACAGGCCCTACTGGCTTCCTTCCTTCTGCTTTCCCTCCATCCCCTGCAATCCATCCTCCTCCTCAACCCCTCCGGTGGCTTCCTGCTTCTGCTGCTGCTCAGTCGCTCAGTTGTGTCTGACTCTCTGCGGCCCCATGGACTGTAACCTGCCAGGCTCCTCTGTCCTTGGAATTTTCCGAGCAAGAATACTGGAATGGGTTGCCATTTCCTCCCCCCAGGGATCTTCCAACCCAGCGATCAAACCCAACCAGGGATCTAAGCTGTGTCTCTTGTGTCTCCTGAATTGGCAGGTGGATTCTTTACCATTAGTGCCTCCCAGGAAGCCTGTTCCAATGACTTTTTAGAGAATTCTTACTATGGCTTACAAGGCCCCCAGCTTCCTGTTCATCTCCCCAGTAGCACTTTACCACATGCTCCTGCTCATTCTCCTCTATCCACAGTGGCTTTCTTTCCACCTGGGCTTTTATGCCTCAGTCTTGCATTTGTTTTTCTCTCTGCCTGGGCCACTTTTCTTGAGGCTATTCTCTTGGCTTCTGGTCATTTAACTCATTTGTCTTCTTCTCAGGAAGGTTTTCCAACTGTGATGTCTAAAGCAGTCCTTCACAGCCCTTAACAGTCTCTGAAATGACCTTGTTTATATGAGTGTACATTTATTGTCTATTTTTCCCCCACCTAGAAGGCAGAGACTGTCTTGGTCACCATCATATCCCAGTCTGTGTCAGACTGAGTGCTCAAAGAATATTTGAAGAGTGAAGGACAAGATAAAGATTATTGGGCAGTATTGGCATTTGGCTTCTGTTCAGCCATCCAGAGACCCGAGACTTACCTTGAAGTTGCTGGAAAATGGATCCTTGAAAAGTTGTGCACTCGGGGTGGGGGGATGTATAGCCCACAGACTATAGCCCGCCAGGCTCCTCTGTCCATGGGATTCTTCAGACAAGAATACTGGAGTGGGTTGCCATTTCCTTCTCCAGAGGATCTTCCCAACCCAGGAATCAAACCTGGGTCTCCTGCATTGCAGGCAGGCTCTTTACTGACTGAGCTATGAGGGAAGCCCCATATACCCCCATAACTTTCTCCAAAGACATATAAGTCATGGCTGGAAAAAATGGGGAACTTTTCAAACCCACACCAACGGGGATTCCAGGTCTAGAACATGGGCCACCAGGTTCTGGCTGTGTGGATTCATGTAGAGGGATTTGTCAGCATTCCCTCTATAGGGAGGAGGGAGATGTGTGGGTGTCCTTCGGGCTGCAGATGCAAAGGGCACCCACTAGGCTGAATGCAAGGGTTGTGGGCCTCTTGCCAGTGCCTCCTAACCAGATGGCAGCCAGGGAGGGGCGTAGGTGGCTGCTCCAGCCTGTGAGTAGGCGGCTCCAGGGTATCCCCCAGGTTGGTATCACAAGGGAGGCAAGGGAAGACCTCTGTCCTCCAGTCTCTCCAGCCTTCCCTGGAGAGAATCCTTCCACCACCTAAGCGATAGAGGGTATTCCCACTTCAGGGCAAACTTTACAATGGAGTTTCTTCCTGAATGTCAAAACTGCTCCTGGCTAGTCCTGTTCTCCCTTTTGTGGATAGATAACTTGTCTGCCAGCTACTGTACTAAGTACTCTATGGGAATTGTCTCCTTATTCCTCACAGCAGCCTTTGAAATAGGTTTTGTTTTTTTTTTTTTTTCTGGTTCTGTTACACAGCTTGTGGGATCCTACCTCCCTGCTTGATGAGGGACTGAACCCAGGCTCTTGGCGGTGAAAGCACAGAGTCGTAACCACTGGACTATCAGGGAATTCCCATGAAGTAGGTTCTTTTATTATTCCCATTTCTTAGATGAGAAAACTGAGGCCAACCAGGTTTATTTACCTAAAACCACATAACTAGTATATGGCAGAGCCCACATTTGAACTAGTCAGTTTCTATGGCACATATATGCTAAACTTCCCCTAAATGATCTATATCTTCACAAGACTAACATTATTTTCCACTTCACAGAGACCTGCAGAGAGAGGTTAAGTAATTTGCCCAAGTTCCCACAGCTGGGAGGTGGTCTTATCATAGCATATGAACTGACTCTGCAACTTAAAAAAAATATATATTTCTTTCTTTCTTTGGCTGTGATGGGTCTTAGGGTCTTAGTTGTGGCATATGGGATCTAGTTCCCTAACCAGGAATTGAGCCTGTGTCTGCTGCGTTGGGAGCTCGGAGTCTTAGCCCCTGGGACATCAGGGAAGTCCCTGACCCTGCAGCTTTTAGTAATGCTCAGGATGGTTTGCTTTCCATGGAATGTTATTCACCTGATCCTGTGGGTGAGAATCCTGGGATTCACAGAGGAGGAGTGACTGGCCCAGAGTGACACCAGCTACAATTCATGCCCCCTGAACCTAAGTCCAGTGTTCTTTCCACCACATGGAGCTGCTGTCACCGGTTGCTCTCCCAGAGTTTCAGCTCTGAAGGCCTGAGTCTAATTCTTCAGCCCTCACCACGTGGCACTAGGTGGAGCAGGGCTCCTTAGGGAAACTCACTGTAGCTCTGGCTTAGATCATCAAGGAAAAAGCAGACCAGATGGCCTTTATCCCTCCTGTCCCACCCCAACGCAGCTCCCAGGAAGCCCCTGCCTCACCCAGCAGGGCCCACCTCAGCCAGAATTCCCTGCATGGAGCTCTAGAGCAGACCATTCAGCCAGGGTACCAGATGGTCAGATGAGGGGTTCTCCTGGGACTCCCCAAACATGTAGGAGAAAGAGAAAGGGACCCTCCGGCCGTGTGTCCCAGGCTTTCCAGGCAGGCCAGCTTCATGGGTGCACCACCTGTGCAGTCGCATGGTCTGATAGTTAGAAGGTCCCCACTCTTGGTTGACTCCTCTGCTGTCCCTGTCTTGAATTCTTAATAACTTTTGAGTAAGGACTCCACAAATGATGTGGCGATCCTGTGGCTAGGAAGCAGCCCAGATGTTTGAAAGTGGGCCTCCCTACCATTTCCCACCTCCTACAGAAACCCTGTGTTGGGGTGGAATGACTGGCTTCTCTTTTTTTTCTGGGGTCCTTACTGAAGGCTCAGACCGCTCCAGTTCTTGTGGCTAGTTCCTGGCCTGGCTTCAGCCCCATCAGCCATGTGTGATGGGTGAGGGTTTGGGAGGCATTTGCAGCACAGTTAGTGGCAAATTCCAGCTGGACCCACAGAAGTCAGAAGGACCTCAGCAGTCATGTGCTTCAGCCCTCCCACTGTAGAGGAACCTGAGACCCAGAGAGGGAAAGAAACCTGTTTAGATTAACAGTGACTCTTCTCTTACTGTCTGCACCCTGCTGAGGGCAGGCAACCAGTGAAGAGAAAGAACACTCATTTAGCATTGGTCTGAGCCTTGGGAGTCTTCTATCATCTTTCATGCCCAGTCGAACTGGGGCAGAAAGTTCCCTTAAAGTGACCCAAAAAAAAAAAAAAAAAAAGAGAGACAAGATTTTTAAAAAGAAAGAAAAAATTAAAACCCAAATCTGACTTCCCAGCAGAGCATCTTGGCAGGACACATTTGGAATGCCCTGCCAGGCTTCCCAGGGGGTGCAGTGGTAAAGAATCCACCTGCCAATGCAGGAGACTCAGGAGATGGGGCTTTGATCCCTGAGTCAGGAAGATCCCCTGGAGTAGGAAATGGCAACCCACTCCAGTACTCTTGTGTGAAGAATCCCATGGACAGAGGAGCCTGGCAGGCTACAGTCCATGGGGTAGCAAAGAGTTGGGCACAAGTGAGCAACTGAACACACACTCAGGTCCTGGCTGCCACACCTGCTGTGTCCTCACCTTGGCCCAGACCCAGGGCGGAGGACTTTCCAACACTGAGCTCAATTAATCTACCCAACAAACCTGTCAGATGCTATTTTTTTGTTGTTGTTACTGTTATTTTTTTTGGCTGGGCCACTTGGCAGAGAGGATGCTAGCTCCCAGATCAAGGATTGAACCCATGCTCCCCTCAGTGGAAGAAAGGAATCTTAACCACTGGACAGCTGGGGAAGTCCCAGATGCTATTTTTGTTTCCACTTTGCAGATGTAGAAATTCAGACTCAGAAAGGTAAAGTGCCTCTCCTGGTATTTCGTAGGCAGTGCTTTTAAAATTCACTTATCAGATGAGATAATGCCTGGGATGTGTTGAATACAATGCTAAGTGCATAGTAAATGCTCAAAAAACGTTGACAATTTAGGATCAAGACTCAGATTCAGACCTATCCAATTCCAGCCCCCTCTGCTCTATTCCAAGGATCTAGGTTCTCCTAGTGTCCCAGCCCTGCTCAGTTCAACCTTGATTGATTTGAACTTTGCTAGCCAGAGTTTGGGCTTCCCTGGTTGCTCAGTGGTGAAGAATCTGCCTGCCAATGCAGGAGACGTGCGTTTGATCCCTTGGTTGGGAAGATTCTTTGGAGAAGGAAATGGCAATCCATTCCAGTATTCTTGCCTGGGAAATCCCATGGACAGAGGAGCCTGGCGGGCTACAGTCCATGGGGTCACACAGAGTGGGACGACTTAGCGACTAAACACCACCACCACCCAGAGCTCACAATTGGGTTGATTTTTACCCCCTGATCTTCCTACTCAAAATAGTGAAACAAAAAAACAAAAAGCAAATCCACAGGAAACAGAACAGGATTTAGAATTTAGTCTATGAAGGCAATTTCTCAGGAATATTCTCTACTTAATACCCACTCCAGCCAGCTATCTGCACCTCTCTGTCCTCAAGCCTAGACAGGGGGTGACACATCATAGATGCTTAAAAACAGCTTGTGGAGGAAGGAAGAAGGAAGTAAATAAGCTCTCTACTGGACCTTTTTTTCCCCAAAGAAAGATTCAGTTGTATTTTATTTATGAGGTATTCTTTGCTAAAGAGGAAAGCATTCCTAACACATTTTGGGATTTTTAATTTTAAACATCAAGGATCTATAGGTTAGGGATATACAGGTTAATCAGGAATTCAGTTAGAAAGATGGGTCACTGGTTGTGGGTACTTGTTCATTGCTCAGTCGTGTCTGACTCTTTGCAACCCCATGGACTGCAGCACGCCAGGCTTCCCCTTGTCTTTCACTATCTCCTGAAGTTTGCTCAGGCTTATGTCCATTGAGTCGGTGACACCATCTAAAAATTTCATCCTCTGTTGCCCTCTCCTCCTCTTGACTTCAGTTTTTCCCAGCATCAGGATCTTTTCTAATGAGTCAGCTCTTCACATCAGGTGGCCAAAGTACTGGAGCTTCAGCTTTAGCATCAGTTCTTCCAGTGGATATTCAGGGTTGATTTCCTTTAGGATTGACTGGTTTGATCTCCTTGCAGTCCAAGGGACTCTCAAGAATCTTCTCCAACACCTCAGTTCAACAGCATCAATTCTTTAGCACTCAGCCTTCCTTATGGTCAACTCTGGTTACTTGAAGTCCAGCATAATATCACAGCACCCAGAAGCCTCCATTATACTAATATGCATGGTGCCCCACAGGCATGGCTCAAAAGAAGGCACAGTCAGCTTCTCCTTGGCCTTCTGTTAACCATAAGAAGCCAGGCAAGCCTGGAGAATGTTGGGGTCTGAGAACAGCCAAAGTTTATGGTGAAGCTGGGAGGCTACATCCATCTCTCTTCACTCCCTACACTGCCCTGGCTAGTATTCCTGGCCAGTCCCACTCCCTTTGTCAGTTTGAGCTTCTGGGCAGAGGCTGGTAGGACAGCTGGCCCCAGTGCTGGCTCCTGCTCAGCCATTGGCATTTCAGAACCTCACGACAGATGCTGGGTTACCAGGTAGCGCCTGGGTGGGCTGGGATTGGCTGATTTGGTTCAAGGATCACTGCAGGGCTCCAAAGCCCAGATATCCCCAAGTGCCAGGCAGGGAACATACATGCAAGAAGCTTCCAGGTTGGCACTGTACTGAACTGCAAAGCGGGGGTCTACCCAGCTCTAACTGGTGGTTTCCAGACAGGATTGAACACAGTATTACTAGACGTGGTAGTTTCTCAGAGAAGCTGGGCATCCAGATTTCTCTCTTTGCTCTTGTGTTAGTTTTCTGCTGTACTGCAAAATGAATCAGCTGCATATATATATATATATATATATATATATATATATATATATATATATATATATACACACACCCTCTTCCTTGGATTTCCTCCCATTGAGGTAACCACAGAGCATTGAGTAGAGGTCCCTATGCTCTACAGTAAGTTTTCACTAGTTATTAATTCTTCTTCCTTTTTTTTCTTTCCTTCTTCCCCACCCCCTTCCTTTTTTCTCTTTCTTTCTTTTCTTTCTTCTCCTCTTCCTCCTCCTTCTTTTTAAATGATAAGCACACAAGGGCTTCTATTGACAACGCCTGTGATAAGGAACTGAGGAGGAAAAGGCTGAGGACAAGATAATCTTCCAGAGCTGGGAGGGACCACAGAATCAATCTCACTGAGAATAAACAAGTGGCCCATGGACACATCCTCTCATTCCTCCGTCCTCAGCTTTGGTCATCAGGAGTCAAGCCCTGGGGACATCATCTAGTCTTAGTTGGCCCCTGTTCCAACCACTGTCCCTCCAGGAGATGGAGCTGGTCACATTCCCAGCAAGAGCCTCTTTCTCCAAGTTGACCCTTCAAAAGACACCTCAGTGGGTATGAAGGGTGAGTTCTAGCTAGTAAGATGTCAGTGAAATAACATAACCCAAGTCCTCTTTTCCAAGGCGATTTTGCTGTTTAGAGACTTGAGGTGAATTCTTGTAAGTGAAGAATTCTATCCTAATTTATTTAAATTATTCTCTGGGAGTTCCCTGGTTGCCTATCGGTTTAGATTCTGGGTTTTCACTGCTGTGGCTCAGGTTCAATCCCCGGTCAGGAAACTGAGATCCTGTAAACCATGGGGCCAAAAACAAAACAAAACAAAACAAAAAAGGTACCCTCTGATGCCAAATGTGATCTCTTAAAAAGGATAACAGTATTAAAACATTTATTTATTCCTTAGTATAGGCAAGGCACTTTTTATATTTTGGATATAATTTTTGCAACAACCCTTTGGGCTAAGTATGTATATTTTTCCAGAGTATATGGTAGATAAAGATGGCCACAAATTGTCACTTCTCTCTTGGCGGGGTGGGCCTAGCTTCCCCCAGTTGAATCTGGTGACCAGCTATGGATTGGGGTTCCCATGACTCCCACTTCAGAGGTTAATCGATTGCTACAATAACTTACAGAGCCCAGGGAAACATTTTCTTACATTTGCTGGTTGATTGTAGAGGATATTATAAGATACAGGGCTTCCCTGGTGGTTTGGTGGTAAAGAATCTGCCTGCCAATGCAGGAGATGCAAATTCGATCCCTGATCCAGGAAGATCACACATGTCTCGGAGCAACTAAGCCCGTGCACCAGAATTATTGAGCCTGTGTTCTAGAGCCTGGGAACTGCAACTATTGAAGCCTGCTCACCCTCTAGCCTGTGCTTGGAAACAAGAGAAGCTATTGCAATGAGAAGCCCATGCACTGCAACTAGAGAGTAGCCCCCACTTTCCACAGCTAGAGAAAAGTCTGAGGAGCAACGAAGACCCAGCCTAGCCAAAAATTTAGCCAAAATTAAATACATAAAACTATAAAGGATATTTTAAGATACAGATGAATGGCTAGGATGAAGAGGTATGTAGGGTGAGGTCCAAAAGGGTCCTGAGTACAGGAGCTTCTGTTCCCATGGAATTAGGATGTACCCTCTCCTGCCATGTGTATGTGTTCACCAACCCAGAACTTCTGCCAGCCATGCACTTTTAGGGTTTCTGTGGAGGCTTCACACATAGGCCTGAGTGATCACTAACTCAGTCTCCAGCTCCTCTCCTCTTCCCAGAGTTTGAGGGATGGGGCTGAAAGTTTCAAGCTTCTAATCATGGCCTGGTCTTTCTGGTGATCTGCTCCAATCCTTCAGTTATCCAAGAGTACACCAATCACTGCCCATTAGAACAAGATACTCCTATTGCCCAGGAAGTTCCAAGGGATTTAGTAGCTCTGTGCAGGAACCAGGGTCAAAGACCAAACATTAGAACAAAACATGCTCCCAAGTGCCCTTATCATTTAGGAAATTACAAACGTTTCAGGAGCTCTGTGCCAGAAATGGGGCAGAGACCAACACATGTATTTTTTTAAGTTGTTATTTCACAAGTTGTACTGTTGTCTAAGAATGGAGAAGGCTGACAAGCAGTCTTAGCCACAACAAATATAATCCATAGATAAGGAAATCAAGGCCCAGATAGTTTAACTAATTGCTTAAGGCCTCATTAGAAGCAGCAAAGCTAGAATTCCAACATGGCCTATAATAGACATTCAATTTTTACTTCTCTTATTTAAAAAAAAAATTGTTTTATGATCACTTTTAAAAAGCACTTCTGAAACTGCTTCCCTGGTGGCTCAGACGGTAGAGAATCTGCCTGTAATGCGGGAGACTTGGGTTCAGTCCCTGGATCAGGAAGATTCCTTGGAGAAGGGGATGGTAACCCACTCAGTAATCTTGCCTGGAGGATCCCATGAACAGAGGAGCCTGGCAGGGTACAGTCCATGGGGTCGCAAAGCACTAAACACAACTGAGAGACTAACACTCTGACTTTCTGAAATCGTGCAACTTATATTGGGACTTGAACCCACAGGCTGGGACGCAAACCCAGCCGAAATCCAGATTGGGACTTGAACCAACGGTCTTTTAACTGAGATTGTACACCTGGTCTCAGGACTTAATGAAGCTCAGGTTCTTTGATGTCTTGTCACAGGAAGAATCCGGTGAGAGACAAAGTGATAGGTAAGAAGTGGATTTATTTAGAGAAACACACTCCACAGATAGAATGTGGGCCATCTGAGGAGAGAGAGGCACCAGTGTAGGGTTGTCAGTTTATATAGGAGTGGGTGATTTCATAGGTTAATGAGAGGGAGGAGCATTACAGCTACTTTGGGGAAAGTGAAAGTGTAGTCATTCAGTTGTGTCCCGCTCTTTACGACCCCATGGACTGTAGCCCACCAGGCTCCTCTGTCCATGGAATTCTTCAGACAAGAATACTAGAGTGGGTTGCCATTCCCTTCTCCAGGGGATCTTCCTGATCCAGGGATCAAACCCAGGTCCCCCACATTACAGGCAGATTCTTTACCATCTGAGTCACCAGGGAAGTGGTGGGGATTTCCAGGAATTGGGCCACCACCCACTTTTTGAGCTTTGGAACTGTTACGGCGCCTGTGGGTATGTCATCACTTGCTGATGTGTTATAGTGATCATACACAGAAGCTCAAGGTCGAGTGGAAGTCCACTCAACTGCCACCTTGGACCTTGTTGTTCAGTCACTCAGTTGTGTCCGACTCCTTGTGACCCCATAGACTGAAGCAAGCCAGGCTTCCCTGTCCTTTACCATCTCCCAGAGCTTGCTTAAACTCATGTCCATTGAGTCAGTGATACCAGCCAGCCATCTCATCCTCTGTTGCCCCCTTCTCCTCCTGCCCTCAGTCTTTCCTGGCATCAGGGTCTTTTCCAGTGAGTTGGCTATTTGCAACAGGTGGCCAAGTATTGGAGCTTCAGCTTCAGCATCAGTCCCTCCAGTGAATATTCAGGGTCGATTTCCTTTAGGATTGACTGGTTTGATCTCCTTGCTGTCCAAGGGACTCTCAAGAGTCTTCTTCAGCACCACGATTCGGAAGCATCAGCTCTTCAGTGCTCAACCTTCTTTATGGTCCAACTCTCACACCTGTACATGACTACTGGAAAAACCATAGCTTTGACTATACAGACCTTTGTTGGCAAAGTGATATCTCTGTTTTTTTAATATACTGTCTAGGTTGATCATAGCTTTTCTTCCAAGGAGCAAGCAAGCGTCTTTTAATTTCATGGCTGCAGTCATTGTCCGCAGTGATTTTGAAGCCAAAGAAAATAAAATCTTCCACCGTTTCCACTTTTTCCCCATCTATTTGCCAGGAAGTGATAGGACCAGATACCATGATCTTAGTTTTTTGAATGTTGAGTTTTAAGGCAGCTTTTTCACTCTCCTCTTTTCACCCTCGTCAAGAGGCTCTTTAGTTCCTCTTTGCTTTCTGCCATTAGAGTGGTATCTTGGACCTATTTGGTTTTAATCACTTTATGCCATTGGCTTCCCAATCGGCGTAGTGATAAAGAATCTGCCTGCCAATGCAGGAGACACAAAAGATGTGGGTTTGATCCCTGGGTTAGGAACCCACTTCAGTATTCTTGCTTGGGAAAATACCATGGACAGAGGAGACTGGCAGGCTACAATCCACGGGGTCGCAAAGAGTCGGACATGACTGAGTGACTAAGTACACACACCGCTTATGTCAGGTCTTAGGCTGCTGCTGTGAAGTCGCTTCAGTTGTGTACAACTCTTCGACTCTATGGACTAGCCTGCCAGGCTCCTCTATCCATAGGATTCTCCAGGCAAGAATACAGCCCTCCTCCAGGGGATTTTCCCTACCTAGGGATTGAACCCATATCTCTTAAGTCTCCTGCACTGGCAGGTGGGTTCTTTATCACTGGCACCACCTGGGAAGCCGTATCCTCAGGCAATGTCATTTTTTTTTTTTTTTAATTTACTTGACTGCATTGGGCAGCACATGGGATCTTCATTGCGTCACATGGGATCTTTTGTTGTGGAGCATGGATTCTCTAGTTGAAGCACAGGCTTCAGTGGTTGTGGCACTTGGGCTTAGTTGCTCTGCAGCATGTCAGATCTCAGCTCCCCAGCCAGTGAGTGAAGCCGAGTCCCCTGCATTTCAAGGTCTATTCTTAACCACTGAGCCACCAGGGAAGTCCCTATGTCATTCTTGTAAAGGTTGTGACCTGACCCCTTCCCTCCTGTCTCAGTTCTGCTGTAGTCTTTCTTATTTTTATTTTATTATTTCTTCCAGTTTTATTGAAATATAATTGACACACAGCACTCTGTAAGTTTAAGGTGTGCAGCAGAATGAAATGATTACCACAATAAGTTTAGCGAACATCTGTCATCTTACATAGATACAAAATAAAAGAAACAGAAAAAATAAGTTTCTTTCCTTGTGATGAAAACTTTTTTTTTTTTGATGAAAACTCTTAGGATTTACTCTTCTAACTACTTTCATAGATAACATGCAATAGTATTAATTATATTTATTATACTGTACATGACATGCCTAATACTGATTCATCTTATAACTAGAAGTTTGTACCTTTTGACTAATTTCATCAAACTCCCCCACCTCTGGTAACTACAAATCTGATCTCTTTTTCTATGATTTGGTTTGTTGTTTTTTTGAAGTATAATTGACCTACAACATTTTATTACTTCCTAGTATAAAATACTGTGATTTGATATTTCTCCACATTTCAGCTGGTAGCTCAGCTGTTGAAGAATTTGCCTGCAGTACAGGAGACCGCAGTTCGATTCCTGGGTCAGGAAGATCTCCTGGAGAAGGGACAGGCTACCCACTCCAGTATTCATGAGCTTCCCTGGTGGCAAAGATCATAAAGAATCCGCAGTGTGGCAGACCTGGGTTCGGTCCTTGGGTTGGGAAGATCCTCTGGAGAAGAGAATGTCAACCCACTCCAGTATTCTTGCCTGAACAACTCCCATGGACAAAGGAACCTGGCGGACTACAGTCCATGGGGTTGCAGAGTCAGACACGACTGAGCAACTAAGCACCCATACATTTCAAAATGATCGCTATGATAAATCTAGTTACCATCTTTCACCATACAAAGATATTATATCATTACTGACTGTATCCCCCACGCTGTACATTCCATACTCATGATTCATTTATTTTGTAACTGGAAGTTTGTACCTCTCAGTCTCCCTCAACTATTTTTCTCATCTCCCCACCCTACTCCTCTGGCATCTACCTATTAGTTCTTTGTATCTATGACTCTGTTTACATTTTGTTGTGGTGGTGGTGTTTGTTTTTTAAGATTTCAAAAAGAATTGAAATCATTGTCTTTGTCTGACTTATCTCATTTAGTATAATATCCTCTGGGTCCATCTATATTGTCCCAAATGGCAAGATTTCATTCTTTTTTTTTATGACTGAAAAGTAATTAATTGTGTATAATCAGTCACTCTATAAAAATTATATATATGTACAGGCTTCCCTACTGGCTCAGATGTTAAAGAGTCCACCTGCAATGCAGGAGACCTGGGTTTGATCCCTAGGTTGGGAAAATCTGGAGAAGGGAATGGCAACTTACTCCAGTAACACATGTATCTACACACCACATCTTACCCATTCATCTATCACTGAGCACTTAGGTTGCTTCTATACCTTGGCCATTGTAAGTATAAAAATAATTGTAAGTTTAAAGCCCCAAAACAAAACAGGACTTCCCTGGTGGTCCAGTAGGTAAGACTCCGGGCTTCCACTGCAGGGAGCACAGGTTCCATCCCTGTTCGGGGAAGAGTACTGCATCCTGCGTGGTGTAGCCAAAAACAACAACAACAAAACAATTAGTCATGCATCTTGTTTTAAAAAAGCCAGTCCTGGGACTTCCCTGGTGGTCCAGTGACTGGGACTCCACCTTTCCAATGCAGGGGACCTGGATTGGCGTCCTGGTTAGGAAACTAAATCCCACAGACCACAACTAAAGATCCCACATGCCACAGCTAAGATCAGAGATCCTGCATGCCGCAACTAAGACCAGGTGCAGCCAAATAAATTTTTTTTTTTTCCTAAAGAAAATCCAGTGGTAATAAAAAGCTCATATGAAAAGCCAGCAGTCCTAAAAAAAAAAAAAAAAAAAAAAAAAAAGAAAAGCCAGCATTCCTTTGTCCTAGCTTTGCCCACCTCCAGCTCACTGTGTTGACTACATTTATCTCTTTTAAGCTGTTTCTTTTGGCATTTATCTCAGTATTTTAAGATAATGTGCTTATATTGTTATTTCATGATTTAAAAGCTAAAAGCAGTAATTATTGACAAAAGATTTAGCTTTCTTACTGCTGCACCTTGAAGTCCCTTCCTCCCCTTTTAAAATGAAGTTATGTCACAATACAGCCCATAGGGTTAAATAATCAGTATGGACATTATTGAGTATGCAAATATCATTCACTGCTGTGCTTACTAGTTTACTATGATTACCTTTCCTTTTATGTAAATCTTGTTTGTTTTTCCTGTGATTAATAATGGCCATATTTCCCATTTGCTTTGTTACATGCATACTTATCCAAATGCTCCAACAGATCTGTCAATAATTATTCCAAATGCTTAGACAAGTCAGATAACCTCTTAGTTTTATTTCTCCCTGGAGCCTTTCCTTTGATAGTGCTCCATATTCTTGGTCCAACTGAACTGGCCACATTCTGGTCAGCTGCCCAGCTGTCATTTGAAAACCTCTTGGTTGTTCTTCTGAGATTGATTCTTGGTTTTCTAGATGCTCTGCTTTCCACTTCCTTGCTTTACAGCTCTATTTTGCTGAAACATATTCTCCAGTGACTTTCTGAGAAAGGTAAAACAGGATGCAAATTTATTTACCCTTTATTTATCTGAGAATATTTTTATTTCAGCCTTATACTTGATTGAAAGTTTGGTTGCACATGAAATCTAGGTTGAAAAGTTTCACTCAAAAGTTATGAAGGCAAAAAAAAAAAAAAAAAAATGAGGGCATTGGAAATTCCCTGACTGCCCAGTGGTTAAAACTTCGCACTTCCACTTGGAGGGGTCGGGATGTTGTACATCCCACGTGCTGTGTGGTGCAGTCAAAAAATTAATCAATTTTTTTTTTTTTTTTTTTTAGTATATGTGCTGCCAAAGCGAGCACTCAATTTTTTAAAAATATAAAAAAGTATGAAAACATTGATGTGTTATCTTCTAGCCTGCAGTGATGTCAAGAAACGTGACATCCCTGCCCCCCAACATCTCAGAAAATCTTTAGGGTTTGCTCTTTATTTCCAGTGTGCAGTTGTTAAAGTTCAATTCACTGGTTCAAATATGGAGATTCATGTCTTTGTTTTGCAAACTTTTCTTGAGTTATTTCTTTGATAATATCCCTTTTTCTCTACTCCACCACTTCCTGTCCCTGCCCATTTTCTCTGTTCTCTATTTCTGGAATTCCTGTTAGTCAGATGTTGTAGCTGAGCTGAAACTTAATTTTCTTATTTCTTCTTTCCATCTCTTTGTCAATGAAGCTGCTGAGCCCTAACCACTGGGAAGCCAGGGAATTCCCTCCATCTATTTTTGTTCAGCTTTCCAGGAGATTCTCTTAACTATCTTTAACTCTTCTTTTGATTTATTTTTAATTTTGGCAATCATACTTTTTATTTTTAGGTGCTAGTTTTCTTTTTGTCCATTTTCCAAAGAATTCTCTTTCTGGCTTTATAGTTGTGATATCTGCTTTATTTAATTTCCCTTCTCTTGGGAATCCCCTGGTGGTTCAGTGGTTAGGACTCTGAACTTCCACTGCAGGGGGCCTGGTTTCTACTCCTGGGCATCCCACAAGCCAAGCCAGGTGGCATGTACCAACCACCCCTCCCCCCAACACACACACACACAAAATATTCCCCTTCTCTCTAAAGAACTCCTTTTAACAGTTCTTTGAAGGCAAGTCTACCGGCAACAGAGTCCCTCAATTTTTGTCTGAGAAAGTATTTCTCCTTCACTTTTGAAGGACCATTTTACAGAATACAGAATTCTAGGTTTAACACTTAAAATATTTCACTCAACTCTGTTTATGCTTGCATAGTTTCAGAGAAGTCAGATGTGCAGTACACCCTTGAACAACATGGCTTTGAACTGTGAAGGTCGATATACAATGGATTTTTTTCAGCAGTAAATACTACAACACTACATGATCTGCAGTTGGTTGAATCTGTAGATGAGAACTGTGGGTACAGAGGGCCAACTATAAATTATATAGAAATTTTCAAGTATGTTGAGGGTCAGAACCTCTAACTCCCACATTGTTCAAGGGTCAACTGTGAATCATTTTTTTTTTTTTTTTTTTTGCCACACATGTTGGCTTGCAGGACCTTGGTTCCCCAACCAGGAATTGAACCCAGGTCTGGGCAATGAAAGTGGAGTCCTAACCACTGGACTGAAGGGAAGTCCTGGGAATTCTCTGTAACTATTTTTTTTTTGGGGGGGGGGGTGGAGGAGGAAGGCAGGTTTTTAATTTTTTTGTTATTTTAAAATATTTATTTATTTTTGGTTGCACTGGGTCTTCATTGCTGCACGTGGGGTCTCTCTAGCTGTGGTGAACAGGGGCTACTCCTCGTTGGGGTGCACGGGCTTCTCATTGTGGTGGCCTCTCTAGTTTCAGAGCACAGGCTCGAGACACGTGGTCTTCAGTACCTGGGGCACATATGCTCTATAGTTGTGGCTTGAGGTCTCTAGAGATCGGGCTCAGTAGTTGTGGCGCTGAGGCTCTGTTGTTCCACAGCATGTGGAATCTTCCCAGATCAGAGATTGAATCCGTGTCCCCTGCATTGGAAAGCAGATTCCTATCCACTGTACCACTGGGGAAGTCCTGTAATTCTTAATCATTGCTTGTCTGTAAGTAGTGTTTTCTCCCTCTGGCTTCTTTCAGGATTTTTTCCTTGATTTTTTTTGTATTTTTGAAAATGGTATGACTTGGTGTCAGATTTTTTGTCATTTATCCTGCTTGGGGTTCTCTGAACTTCCTGGATCAGTCATTAGTTAATTCAGTTCAGTTCAGTTGCTCAGTCGTGTCTGACTCTTTGCGACTCCATGGACTGCAGTGACGCCAGGCTTCACCGTGTTATCATCAACTCCTGGAGCTTGCTCAAACTCATGTCTGACGAGTCAGTGAGGCCATCCAACCAACTCATCCTCTGTCATCCCCTTCTCCTCAGAGGATTAGTTAATTAGGTGCCTAAAATTAATTTTGGGGAAATTCTGTCATTACTGCTTCAAATATTTTTCTGTTCCTCTCTTCTTGTTCTGATATTCCTATTCTGTGTACATTATTACTTTTGGTTTTCTACAGTTCTTGGAATTTCTTTTTTTTTTTTAGTTTTTTTTTTTTCTCTTCAGTTTTGGAGGTTTCTATTGAGATATCCTAAAGCTCAGAGATTCTTTGCTAAGTTGTATCTAATCTATACTGTGTGTTTGTTTTCATTGCTATGTTGTGTCCAACTTTTGCAACCCCGTGGACTGTACCCCACCAGGCTCCTGTGTCCATGGGATTTCCCAGGCAAGAATACTGGAGTGGGTTGCCATTTCCTTCTCCAGGGGATCTTCCCAACCCAGGGATCAAACCCAAGTCTTCTGCATGGCAGTGAATTCTTTACCTCAGCCACCTGGGAAACCTGTATGGGGGTTCCCTATACAGCATAGGCCTGTCAAAAGCATTCTGCATCTCTCTTAAAGTGTTTTTTTTCTTCTTTAATCTTTAGCATTTCTTTTTGGTTCTTTCTTAGAATTTCCATCTCTCTGCTTACATTGCCCATCTAGTTCTTCCTGCAGGTTGTCTGCTTTATCTGTGAGAGCCCTTAGCATTTTAACCGTAGTTGTTTAAAATTCCTGCTCTGATAATTCTAACTCCCCTGCCATATCCGAGTCTAGCTCTGATGCTCTGTCTCTCCAAACTGTATTTTTCTGCCTGTTAGTCTATGTTGTATTTTACAAAGACTCTGTGGTTGTACTGGGTCTTCATTGTTGTGTGAGGGCTTTCTTTAGTTGGGGCAAGCGGAGGCTACTCTCTAGCTGTGGTGGCTGCTCTTGTGTAGCATGGGCTCTAGAGCACACAGGCTTCAGTACTTGCAGCATGTGGGCTCAGTAGTTGTAGCACTCCGGCTTAGTTGCTCCACGGTATGTGGGATCGTCACTCCAAATCACAGGGATCAAACCTGCCAATGTCCCCTGCATTGGCAGATGGATTTTTAATCACTAGACCACCAGGGAAGCCCTCTTACAATTTTTTTTTTTTTTTGATAGCCAGACATAATGTATTAGGTAAAAGCAATTGCTGTAAGCAGGCCTTTAGTAATGAGGCTGCAGGGTATAAGGGGAGGGGAGGTGTTCTGTAGTCCTATGATTGGATCACATACTCTCAGTGAGCCTGTGCGCTTCTGGACTGTGGACGCCTCTGTTTCTCAGCTCTCTCTCCAGTCCCCCTTACGTGGGACACAGTGGATAGAGTGGGATGAAGTTGTGTGTTTCCCTTCCCTCAGGTCTCTTAGGCTCTGATAAAATCCCAGTAGGTTAGGCTCTGGTTAAATTTTAAGTGTCTCCCCAGGGCACATCTTTGTTAGCAAGAACAGAATGCTCTAGTAATTTCAGAATGGTTCTTTTTACCCTTCTCTGCTGGAAGCATGATGGATTTTTTTCTGATGTTTACTATAAGAACTTGGTAGAACTTCAGGTAAAACCCACAAAGTCTCAAAGTCTGTCCCCTTCCCCCAAAAGGACTGGGCTCCTTGGTGTTTTTCTCCCTCCGATTTGTCTGCACTGGACCTCCAGAAATTCATCAATTACACTTTAGGGCCCCTTACTCTGGCAGTGACTCCCACAGAGGTTTCTGCTTGTGGCTTTCTGCTCTGTATTTGTCTCTCTCTCCAATTTGAGGGGCAGGGGTGTGCCTTATAGTCTGCCTTATCTTACGCATTTTAGAAGAATTGACTTTTTGGTTTGTTACAACTTTGTACTTGTTAGGATGGAGTGGCCACTTCCAAGCTTCTTACATGCTGTACTCTAGGAAACACATCAATTAAATCTCTTTTCTTTTTTTCAATTTCATTTTTAATGGAAGAATATCCACGTGGATGAATCACGTGCCTATTCCTCTCCCCTCCCACCCCACCTCTCAGGAAACATAAAGTATTTGGAGGACAGGGTATCTGCCTTCTTCCTTCTTCCTGGCTACATTATCTCTGGCCTTCCTCCATATCTACTGAAAAATTTTTCATTGTACCACAGCAGTGAATTACCAAATTTGGACCTATAATATTGAATCTACATCTAGCACATGTACCTATATAATTAGATTATTTGACTGGTCTGATTCCCCCACTAGGTTGGAGACCATGATCTAGAAGTGGCCCTGCCCCAGTAGAGGGATGTCATTCAGAAATGCTAGGCAGCCAATCACCAGGAACTTGAGGGACTCAGAGGACTGCAGTGTCCTCCGAAGCCATAGGCGCCTGTCTTTCACAGGCTGAAATTATACAAAGGTGACCTCTACTGACCAAAGGATGGAACTGTAGTTACACATCATGGGCCCCCTGCCCTGCTCTTTCTTTCCAGTAAAGGAAATGATCAACATAATCCCTGCTATCTACTAGGCACTTCACATATATTATACCATGTGTCCTTGGATTTTTAATATTTTCATCTACAAGATGGGCACATCACTCCTACTTCATAGTCGAGGAAAGTGGGGTTCGTAGAAGTGAACTGATTTCCTGAGTTCCCAGTGTAAAGAAGTACTGCTCAGATCTAACCCAGCTCTGTCTGAAGCCAAAGTCTTTGCTCTGTTTACCAGTCCCCCTGATGCTCAAAGTGCGGCCCAAGGACCAGCATGGGCAAAACTGGGAGCATTTACAATGCAGACTGAAGCCCCACAGCAGATCTACTGAATCAGAATTTGTATCCTAGGGAGATAAAAATTTTGTCTGTACATTAAAGTTTGAGAAATACCCTGACTCCCAGGAAGTGTTAGGGGAAACTTGGCCTGTGGCCTCCTGAGTAGAAACTGAGTTTTCACATTTCTTCTGTAAATGTGGATTTCTGGTTATAAAGCATTTGTCCTTTTTTCATGTACTATCCTGACACTGGCTCTCCTTTATCCTGGGAGGTAAACAAGGTCAGTAAGGATCAGTCCCACATCAGAGATCTGGAAACAGCAGCTCAGAGATGGGAAGTGACTTGCCCAGAGCCACTGGCCAGCTGACATCCCACCACTTGATGTGGATTGGCTGGAAGGGTAAGCCAGGGGTTGCAGGATCTGATGTTGGTGCCGGCATGAGGGTTGGAAGTTCCTAAGGTTATGTTCTGGGGTCAGAAGTCACCAGGCTAAGAGCCCTTTGCCCACTTGTTCATTCATGCATGGCAAGAGGGCTGTCTGGTTCCAATATTACTTCCTGTGTGTCCCTGGGTAAACTATGTAACATCTCTTAGCTTTCACTTCTGCATAGAGTTGTCATGAAGACCAAATGTGAATGATGCAAGCACTAGCACAAAGTAGGAAATCAGCAAGTGTTAGCTGATATTCATTCATTCACGCAACAACTATTGAACACTTGCCAAGTGTGTTCCAGGCACTGGCTAAAGTAACTGACGGATAAGGGAGATGTGCTTGCCTCCATGGAATTTACAGTCTAATGGAGAAGAAAGATAGACACTGATTAAGTCCTTACAAGTCTTGGCTAAAATGGATGAGTGGATGAATTTGGCTATCTGTTTGCCTATAGACTAGATGTAAGCTTTTCTTCCCTCTGTTTACTCAGAGAAAGTGAAACCACCCTCAAGCTCCTGGCCCACTAAGCAAGTGTGCAGCGTGGCCCAAAGCTATCCCACCTGTGTAGTCTTTTTACTTGACTGCATAGCATGTGAAATCTTAGTTCCTGGACCAGGGATTGAACCCATGCCTCCTGCAGTGGAAGCTTGGAGTCTTAGATACTGGACCACAGGGGAGTCCCCCACCTGTCTAGTCTTGCATCGTGTTTCCTCCTTGGAGAGAGTCCCCATCTCCACCAGGAGGGAGGGATCTTTGCAAAATACCTGAGCAGGGGTAGAGAGTGTGAGAGGGATAGAGAGCGTGGGAGAAGGTGAGCTGGTTAGACTTTTAAGTCTAACTAGGGGCAGCCACTGATGACAGAAGCCATCCCAGAACGCTCTGCTCTCCTCTGCTACTCCCCCACACCCTGGCCATGCTCCACCAACACTGGCCACTTTCCAGTTCCTCAAACCACCATGTTCCTCCTACTTTGCAAATGCATTTCCCATGGCCTGGAAAGACCTCTCCACCTCTTCACTTTGTTCATTCCTACACATCCTTCAGGGGCCAGCTCATATGTCACTTCCCCCAGGAAACCTTCCTTGACTCTCCAGAGAAGTGCCAGACCCCCAAATCTAACATTCTGTATTTTCCCTACTTGGCATGTATCACAACTCGTGTGTTTATATTTGTGATGACTTGCCAAGCATCAGTCTTCCCCAGCAGAGGGAGAGCAGAGCTGGTGTGTTTTGCTGAGTATCTTCTCCCAGCACTTGAGCATGGTGACTGGCTCCTCAACTGGGACAACGGGGCCTGCTCTCAACACCGGCCTCTGGAAGGACAAACGGGGGATGCTCAGGAGTTTGAAGCTCACCCCAAAACTTGAGATTGGGGGGTGACATAAAACACAGAGGCCAATGTGTGCCTGCCCAGGAGGGGTGTGAGCCAAGGCAGAGTCCCAAGTCAGCGGGGAAAGGCTGATGGGATGTGGAAGAAGGCAGAGGTGTCCAGAACCACTTGAGGTTTCCTGCTTGGTAAAGGGAGCGCAGTGGGCCCATTCTCAGCTCAAGGGTCATAGATGGTGAAGCCAAAGGCGCTTGCAACATCCCAGCCCCTACTGCCCGCCCCAGTCTGTCTTTCTCCTACCAGTGGCCTGGACTGTCCCCGGCATCAGACACAGACCATGCAGCTTAGCAGCACAAGTCCCTTTTTATTAACCATCCTTCCTGGTCTGAATGTGCACAAGTAAAAAAGAAAACAGTAAAATGCCCAGGCAGGGAGGGCAGGGGAAGGGGCTCCTGAGGTTATCAGGCCAGATTCCAGCTCACTTCCCCCTTACAGACCCCCACCTGTGATTGAAATGCAACATGAGGCTGCGGTGCAGCCCTGCTGATGTCTGTCCTCCCAAACCTTGTCCAGATGGGCGCTGGCGGGGCCTGGTGCTGTGTAGCAGGCTGAGTAGACGGCCACGTGGGCCTGGCCCTGGGGGAGCCTCGAGGGGATGTGAGGAGCGGCAAGTCAGCCAGTCTGCAGCTGAGCAGAAGTCTATGCGGCTCCAGCCAGCCTCTGCTTCTTATATCTCACTGCCCTGAGAACATGGGTCCCTCTCATCCCCACTTCTCCATTCAGAGGTTTTAGGCAGGAAGAGCCAGGGAAAATGCTGAGTGTTCCAGGCAGAGAAAGCCTGATTTGGTGCCTGGGGTTGGCCTGAGTGGCCAAAGTGTTCAAAATATGAAGGCGGAGAATATCCCTCCTCACCTCGCATGGGGCACAACCTAGCTATGTCCTCAATGTGATCGACAGGCCTCCAAGGCCTGGCCTAGTGGACATGTGGAGCTGAGGAAGTGGACAAGAGAGGGTCTGGTCCACCCCACTCCCACACTTAGGTGACCAGGAGAGACTGTGGCTCCATAGGAAAATGGGGTGGGGGTGAACAGGTGATGGTGGAAAGGAGCAGACAAGATCCAGACAGGAAGGGAAACTTCTAGGCCAGCATGACTACACTCAAATGTTGTCCAGTCAATGACATGTCAGCTGCCTTTCTTGTCTCGTCTCCGGGTACCTGGCTGGGGTTAACATGGAGGGCAGGGAGAAGAGAAGCAGCCATTGAAAGTGAAGATACCAGACACAGTCACCTTGATTCTCACGAGCCCAGCCCGCGTGGCATTCCCAGCCTGTTCCATCACCCACTCTTGGGCCTCTGTCTCATTTTTAACTTTTTTTCTGGTCGCACCTTGTGGCATGTGGGATCTTAGTTCCCTGACAGGGACTGAACTCGTACCCTCTACATTGCAAGCAGAGTCTTAACTACTGGACCACTAGGGATGTCCCCACTCTTGTTGCTTTGAAAAGAGGGGCCCATCTGGAATCTAAGAGAGAAAGCAGACTCCCCACCGTGGGGAGAGTTCAGGGAGTACTCACAGCACCGTGGCACGGGGCAGCCCCTGGCCCCTGGCTCAGAGCTGGGCTGGCACCGTTTGTAAACATTAGACTTGGTGATGTCTGGGATGGAGGAGCAGAGGGATGCCTGGACCATCAGGTCTGAGTAAAGAGGCAGGGCGAGTCCCCAAAGACCTTGGGAAATGTCAATCAGCCATGGGCAAGGGGGCTCTCGGGCTCTCTGCGGGCCCAGGAGGCAGTGGACAGGCATCCATCTACCTGCCTTGGTGCACTCATATGCTTTCAAGCTACCTCTGGGACTTGCCAGAGGAAGCCACTGGTGGCTGGGCTGCCGACAGCCTAGAGCACGTGCTGAGTCCCGGGGTGATGAGCAGAGCCTCTACTCAGGACAGGCTTCTCTGTGGAGGATGGCACCCCTCGGAGCACACTCTTTCTCCAGAGGCAAGTCAGGCTGAGTTCTTTCTTTGGAGACCTACTGACACTCTTTACCCTTGGTGTCCAGACATGGAAAAGTCAAGAGGTCGAGGAGGGGAGGAGGTTCCCCTGTTACATGAGACTTCTTCCTACCATCCACGGCACTGCCAGGGTGGGGGAGCAGGAAGGGAGCTGAGTTTGAACTGTCCACGGGGGTGGGGCCTGATTTCACCCCAGAACTGTTCCTGGAAAAGGATGTGCAGATGTCATCCCACCAGTGGAGGGGAATGATGCCGGGCCCAGGGTGGTCCTGAAGCTCTAGGAGATGGGTTCCTGGGTCCAATAACAAAGGCCAAGAATTCTCTGGGAGGCAGTGGTTATGCCAAAAGATCCACAAAAATGGCGTTGGCTGTGGTCTGGCCGAAGATGAAGGCTCCCAGGGTGACCAAGAGGACTCCGTAACTGACCATCGCCCACCAGCTGTAGAGCAGAGGGTGAGAGAGGGCCTGGTCAGTCAACCACTCATGACTTTGCCGACTTTCATATATATGAAAATGCATGTACTAAGTCACTTCAGTCATGTCTGAAGTCATGACTCTTTGTGACTCTATGGACTGTAGCCAACCATGCTCCTCTGTCCACGGGATTCTCCAGGCAAGAATACTGGAGTGGGTTGCCATCTATCAGTTAATTACTGTAATTACTTATACCCCTTCTCCTGTGGGTAGAGCACTTCCTACTTCTCAACAGCTTTCACACAAAGGTTTATGGGGCTGGGTGGATGACTCCTAGACCAAGGGTAAGGAGCCCAAGACCTAATGTGATTAGCTGACTGGTCAGGACATCAAGGGCAGGACCAGAATTAGAATGCATGTCTCCTGATGGAAAAGCTGGTCAGGAAAAAGCAAGTCACATGGAGTGATCCATTTTATTAAAAAAGAAGTCAAAAGACATCTGCAAACGTATATATCAAAAATAGCTGCAGGGTTATAACTGGATTTTTTTTGGGGGGGCCTTACCACATGGCATATGGGAGCTTAGTTCCCCTACCAGCGATCAAAGCCATGCCCCCTGCATTGGAAGAACAGAGTCTTAACCACTGGACTGCCAGGGAAGTCCCCACAAAAATTTTGTTTTTGTTTATTTTTTTAAAGCAAGCTACCTGGTCATAAACTCTCTACCATTCAGGAACATGTACATATTAAAAACAACGCAGCGTTTTGCAAAGTGTGGCCTGTACATACAATGAATATTATTCAGCCTTAAAAACAAAGGACATTCTGACTTCTGCTGCAATAGACAGACCTTGAAGACATTATGCTAAGTGAAAGAAGCCAGGTACAAAAAAGACAAATACAATTCCAGTTACAGGAAGTACCTAGAAGAGTCAGATTCACACAGAAAATAGAATGCTGGTTGCCAGGGGCTGGGGCAAGGGGGAACAGGGAATGACTGTTTAATGGGTACAGAGTTTCAGTTTAGGATGATGCAAAAGTTCTGGAGATGGCTGGTGGTGACCGTTACACAAAAATATGAATGGAATTAATACTACTGAACATTTTAAAAAGGTAAAATTTTTAAAAATGTAGTGTTTTGTTTTCAATAGACTAAGAAATATTGAAAAGGCCTCTATGTACTGTGGAGGCAGGGATATGGGGAACAGGGCACTTTCATTCACTGCTGCTGGGACTCTTGACTGGTACTGCCTCTCAAGAGGGTAATTTGAACCCATATGCAAGAGTGAAAATGAGCATGCCTTGTGATAAAGCAACTTCCTTCTAAGAATCGATGACACTAAGATCCTTGAACAGGTGTGCCAAGGTGTATGTGCAGAAGTGTGTTCGCTTCAAACAACACATTCAAACAACAGATTCTATAGCCACTGAAATAGGAAGCAGTAGATCTTGTGTGGACACAGAGTGATCGCCAAGATACATGGTTCAGTGAAAAAAAGCAAGGGGTAGAAAAGTGTGTCTGGCTTGAAATAATTTTTGAAAAAAACCTAACCAGACACAAAAACCCATGTGTCTGTGTATATACACACATCACTTTGTGTACACAGACAACTGTGCGCACACAGGAACAGTCTACAAGGGCACAGGCCATGCTCATGACATGAAGCTCTCTCAGGAGAAGGGAGAGGGCGGCGGGGAAGGATGGACTTCCACGTTTTTCTCTAAAGTCCTTCAGAAGTGCTTGAACTGTTACAACTAACACGTTACTCATTTTAAAAGAAGTATTTTAAGGAACTTCCTTGGTGGTCCAGTGGCTAAGACTCCATGCTCCCAAAGCAGGGGGCCTGGGTTTGATCCCTGGTCAGGGGACTAGATCTCACGTGCTGTAACCAAGACCCAGCACAGCCAAATAAATAAATAAATAAATAAATTTTAAAACAGTATTTTAAACACTCCTGTTTTCAAAGTACACAGGTCTCCTGATTCCGACCCGTTTAAAGGGTACTTCCTCATCCAGTACCTCCCCGAGAGGCCCGCAGGCTGGGCGTTGCTTTACCTGGCTGGCTTGACTTCCTCCATCTCAGAGAGTTTGGCTTTAATGAGGCAGAGCCCTGGAAGAGAAGAGAGAGCTTGGTGGGGCCGTGAGAGCTTGGGTGGGTCCCCCGGCGCACAGGCCAGCCTCCACCTTGGCCAGGAGACAGGGGAGGTGGTGGAGAAAGGCCTGTGTTTCCTCCACTCTGCCTCCACCCTGCACCCCGATGGAGGCCTGGCGACTGGTCTCCCAGGAGAGGTCCTTGGGTGGCACGCAAGAGCTAGAGCTAAAGGGGCGGCACTGGGAGGCGACTTTGTGGTGCCCTCACTGCAGGGCCCTTCCCAATGCACTTCTGAGCAGGTGTGGCCCCCTTGCTCCAAGCAAAGTGGCAAGAGCTTTCCAGGTGGCCTCTTGGGTAGAAATAAGCTGGGTATAGGCGGAACTTGTGACTGGGCAGACGGGACGGTTTCCCAGGGACCTGGTGGCAGACTGTCTGAAACTGAGGTCTCCCGACCTCCGTGTCAGGGTGCCAATGCCAGACCCTAATTACCCTCTCAGGGGCTGACCCAGCCAGACCCCGGACAGTCACGGAGGAACAGGTACTTTTAGAGTTAAGACTATATAGACTGCGGAGCTGGACAGACTTCGGTTTGAAAAGGGTCTGTTATTCTTTACTTGAGTTTGTTAACCCCTAGGGAAGTTTGTTACCGTCTCTGAACCTCATACCTCCTGGTGGGTAAAATGGAGATGACAACTACACCTTCTCTGCAGGAGGTGATGCTTAAACAGGGGTTCCCACAGAGCCTGAAGGTGATCAATAAGCGCTGGTGATTATGCTCCCCCGCAGGTGAGCAAGAGAGGAGCTGAGGCCAGGAGGGTCTGGGAGTGAGTGCTGTGGGGACGGCGGGGGTCCACACCTGGGAAGACAAAGATGAAGCAGGCGGCCAGGCCTCCGATGACTGAGATGACCTTGCCGATGTCAGGGATGAAGAGTGCCAGCAGCAAGGTGAGCAGGAACCAGACCAGCGTCTGCAGCACTCGCCGCCGCCGCTCCCGCCCCACGTCCTCCTCCACTGGCATGCCCTGGTAGCGCAGCCATAGGCCTTCGATCACCGCCCTGCCCACACAGAGAGGGGCTCAGAGGCGTACCTGCTGACAGTGACCCCCCACTCCAGCCACGGAGCCAGACCCCCAAATGGATGGATTGTAGGTAAGACAATCCCTGGGCCTCAGTCTCCTCATCTGTGAAATGGGTCTAGTGCCGTTCTTCTCAGGGTTGCCATGGGGACCAGATGGGATGGTGAATGTGAAAGACTGAGTGCCTTGCCTGGTCCAGAGTTTGCACACCCCATGGGAACTGATTCCACTAGACTCCTGGAAAGTGAGGGTCTGGGGTATTCAGAAGACAGGGTGTTCAGGAAGGGACCTGGATTAGAGGTTCTCAGAGCACTCACAGATTGTCCTGGGGACTCTGGGACAAAGGTGGCCCCCCAAGACCTGGCTGGGGGTGCTTGCAGGGCCATTCTAGGCACTGACTGTTTCCTATGGGCTTCAGTGTCTCGCTCTATAAAATCCATGTTACACAAGGTCCAAGGACCATGTTCAAAGAGCATCCAGGGGCCCTGGTGAGAAGAAGCACCTTTGTGGGGTGGGGAGGGGCTCACCGTCCGCAGAAGTGCAGGATGGGGTAGGAGGTGAGCACACTCAGGATGATGAAGGCTCGGGCCACAGCCACAGCCATGTCCTCCGATGGGTAGGACAGGAGCACGTCAGGGTCCACAGCGGCTCCAAAGGTCAGGAAGCCGCAGATACCTGAGGGCGGGGACGAGAGGGCTGGGTCAGAGCGACCTGGGAGGGTTAGGGAGATGGACCGTCCCTTGCTCAGTCCAGCAGCAGATGGAGAGGTGACAGAGCAGCCCTGGAGGCTAAGACTGAGGCTTAGAAGGGTGTCAGGGCTGGGCTCAGAAGCCCCCCTCCCTGACTTCTCACATTCCCCACCCCCACACTGTTACCTCTTTGATCTTGAACTCCCCCAGCAGTTCCTGTCTCAGAGCTTCTGCATTAACTTCTGCCTGCCCATCTCCTCATCATTCAGGTCTCAGCTCAGGGGTCCCTCCTCATCCACAGTGACCCCTGTTCCCCCAGGCACTCTCGCGACATCACCTTGATCTCTTTTCTTCACAGTGTTCCTCTCTCTTTGGTTTTTCTTTTTTTCACTTGTTTATCATCTGTCTCTCTCAACTAGTAAAAACATGAGCCCCAGGAGAACAGGGCCTCTGCCTATTTGCCCTCCCTTGTTCTTGGCTCTGTATTCCTGGCTGCGTCTGCAGAAGCTAGTACAGAGCTGGTCCTGAGCCCCATCTGTGGGAGCAATCACTGGGCCACTCTTCCTGGTCTCCCGGTCCTGCTCCCTCATCCACACCATTCTCCACACAACACGCAGAGCCAACCCTTCTCCGAGCCACACCCCTGCTGAAAACACTTCCTCTCTGGCTCCCACCAGTCCTCAAGGATCTGGCTGTGCTCCCTGTTTGGCTGTGCTGCCCACCACCCACCCCCACAGCTTGCTCCACAGACCACCTTCTGTCTCGGCCTCAGGGACTCGGCATTTTCTCGTTCTTCTGTCTAGAATGGTTTCCCTCCGGGCTCTTCAGATTCTAGCTCCTTCTCTTGGTTTGGGCTTCCCTGGATGCCAGCTCCTCTGAGGGGAGCCGTCTGTGATCCACCCCCTAAAGCCAGACCCACTCACATCTTCCCTGGTTCACTGTTACCGTGGCACTCATCTGGATTTCCTTACTGATTCCCAGTTTACTCCTTTAAGACTGTGTCTCCGAATAGACTGTCAATCTCAATGCAAGCAGGACCAGACCTCTCTCTATGGCATCCCCTCCATGCTGAGAAAGTTCCTGGGGCTGACTGACTAGGTGCCCACTGAGAGCTGCTGAATGAATGCATGCACACATCTCTCATCTGGGAAGGAGGAGGCCCAAGGCAACCCAAGTTCAAGCCAATGCCAACAGAAGTATTTGACGTGCTGGGAATGCAGGGTTAAGCCCAGGAAATCCTGGGCCAGAGCACTTGGGAATGAAGAGGGAGACTGGGAGCCCTCTAAGCCTGGCCCTCAGAGGGGAGCACTCACCTGTGCCCATGTAGACAGCGAGGGCGATGACCATGGCAGCTGTCACCACGCCGCCCCAGGTCTTCAGCTCGGGCCGCCGCATGCTGTTGAAGACGGGTACGCTGCTCACGTGACACTGTCAGGGTGAAGGGCAGGGTCAGGGTGGGCAAGTGACCTCATCCCAAGGACAAAGGGCAAAGTCCGGGTGCACCCACTCAGCTCCCCTTTCCAGGACCACCCGCCCCTGTCCCACCAATAATGTGGACTCCATCCCAGGGTGGGGAGTGAACTAAAAAGGGACCTTGCAACTGGCACCTGAAATCCGAAGCAGATGGTGGGCATGGCGTTGAACACGGCTATCCAGGAAGCTGGCCTGCGGACAGACACACAAGATGCTGCTGCCCCGGAAGCCCTCAGAGTCCCCAGCTGCCCCAGGCCTTTACTCTTGAGTCAGCCCCCCAGAGCCCCCACCAGCCAGCTACACACATTCCGCCCACACAAGTGCGGAGCCGGGAGAGGACACACTTCACAGGTCAGTAAACTGGGGCTCTGGAAGGCCCTCCCAGGACTCAAATCCAGAAGGTTTGGTTCTTGCACTTGGGCTTCTGCTTCTCTGGTTTGTTCCTTTCAAGAAAAAGGAAACCAAACTTCCTCTCAGTGGTTAAAAAAAAACCATACACCTTGCCTGCCAATGCAGGAGACAGGGGTTTGATCCCTGGTCCAGGAAGAGCCCATATTTCGAAAAGCAACTAAGCCTAGGAGCCACAACTGCTGAGCCCACATATTGCAACTACTGAAGCCCATGAGCCCATGCTCCGCAACGAGAGAACAAGAGAAGCCACTGTAAAAGGAGCCTGTGTGCCGCAACTAGCGAGTAGTCCCCACTTGCCACAACTAGAGAAAAGCTCTAGAAGGAATGAAGACCCAGCACAACCAAAAATAAATAAATTAATCAAAAAAAGTTTTAAAGCTTTTAAAAAAAGAAAACTTTCTTTAAAAAAAAATGAGAAAATTGATTCATTTTCACAAAGAAGATAAAGGTAAGCACATGTTGAAGATAAGCACATGTTGAAAAAATGTGCAGTTCCACTTTGGCAGGATCTATAACCTAAGGCCTAGTCTCACACTGGCTCATCTGTTGGATGTTAATGGCAAAGTGGCCCTCATCTCTGGTTCTTACTCTTTCCTCCAGTAAAAAGAGATAGGACCTCTTGTGTCCTTCCTACGATGACCAACGAGTCAAACCCCTAATGAGCCTTGGGATTTTTTTTTTTTTTTTTAAATGTATTTATTTGGCTGTGCCAGGTCTTAGTCATCACATGTGGTATTTAGTTCCCTGACCAGGGGCCCCTGCATTGGGAGCACAGAGTCTCAGCCACTGGACCACCAGGGAAGTCTCCTGTGTGGCTTTTTGATGCCTGACCCAATACCTCCTGGGGCCCAAGTGGAGCTTCTTATCCTGTATGCCTCCTGGGGGCCCTCACTCACCTGTTCAGGGTGTCTGCTGGGGTCATCTCTTTATCAGGCCAGATGTATTTGATGATAATGATGGCAGTCACATACCAGGTGCCCACGACGCTCAGGAAGCTGCCAGGAAGGATGAATTAAGCCTCCTCCTCCCTAGTCCCAGCTGCCTCTTCTTCAATTCTATCCCCAGTGACATCCATCCTTCACCTTAGTGACCTAACGTGTCTAAAGAACCAACTGGGAGATCATTCCAAACAAAAGACTTAAGAAATGCATGAGAAATAAATTTCAGAGAAACAAGCCACAGTTAGGAAGCCAAGAGGGGACCAGACTGACACATGTGGCCCCTGGGGAAATGAGGTGGTTCAGCTCCATAGCTCAGAGACTGCAGCAGGGGGCGCTGGGCTTCAAAGCACATCTATTACTTCAATCAGAGCAGCCCAGGTATGGCCAGAGCTGCAAGCAGGGCCATTGAGAAGCAGGAAAGGCTGGAGGTAGAAGGCTCCAAGGCATTAATACCAGAAAGTCAACATTAAAGGGAACCTTGGAGACACTGAGTGTGACCCCTTCAATTGAGGATCACAGGAAACAGGTTAGAATCCCTGTTTTTCAGATTCTGAGCCAAGAAGCTAGTCCCTTCCCTTCACACTGAGCTGCATGGAAAATGCTGCAAAGCTAACAATCCCAAATGATCAAGAAATCCCGTGCTTTGTGAGAAAGACAAGGCCTAGGCCAGAAGAAGCCTTCACACTCAGGATTACTATCTGTCCCTTCTTGGACAAGGACATTTGGAGCTGACGCTCCCACTGATGCAAAGAGCCACTGTCTCCCTAGCTGCTGACACAAAAGGAAGGTCTTCTGCTAGAATCTCTGCAAGCCCTGGTCTGCCCCTGCCTCGTCCCCTCTTTATGCCCCTGGAGGCAAGGTGGCATGGAGGAGAGGGGTTCCCCTGCTGCCCTTGGGTCTCTGACTGCCTGTGATCAGCGCAGGCTGGGGTGGGGCCTCCGAACCTGGCATATTTCTGGAAGCCGATCTCCCTGGGTATGGAAAGGGGCAGGATGAAGAGGCAGGCAGTGAGGCTGATGGTGAACTTGCGGTCTGTGTACCAGGGGCTGCCGCCGGCCCCCTCAGGCTCCTTTGCCATCACAGCTATAACTGCAGAGGGAGGAAAGAGAGAAGATGATGCCAGGCTACTGCAGGGCATGGTCCTCCATCTCTGCTGGGATCGCCAGCTGTCTCATGGGCCCAGCAGCCAGGAGGGGGGATTCCCAGATGAATGCCAGGTCCGGGCTTTGGGTGGGTAATCCATGCTCTTCCCTGCCCACTGCAGGATCCCCAGGGCCAAGGGGGAGGGATGAGGTAGATACTGAAGGGGGACCTCACTCTTGTCCTGCTGGTCCCCGATGATGATGAGGAAGGCGATGCAGGTCCCGAACGTGTAGGTAGCAATGGCGACCTCACACAGCACGCCTGTCAGCTTGCCACACACAGCCCACACCACCTCCTGGTAGGTCCTCTCATTGCTGGCCTGGGAGCAGTAGGCCAGGATGACGAGGCCACTGATGATGAAAACCAGCATGGCCTGCAGGCAGGGTGGAGCAAGAGTGTGTGGGAAAGGTCTGGCAGCAAAGAGCAGCCTGGTTTTGCTCAGCGTTTACTGGCCTGGTGCCCAAAGCCCATTTGGCAAATGAGCCTTATCCTGCAGGGCAATCTTAACAGATTACTGGAATTGAGATTTTTCCTTAAAGACAAAAAGTTTTGAGGAAAATTTCAAACGTGAGCAAAAGTAGAGAGAATGGAATAGTGGGCCACTATGTACCCATCACTCAAATCTCAAATTCAAAAATCATCAATTCAGGGACTTCCCTGGTGGGCCAGTGGTTCGGACTCCATGCTGCCAATGCAGGGAGGACAGGTTCGATCCCTGGTGGGCAACTAATATCCCACATGCTCTGTGGTGTGGCCAAAAGATTAAACACAAAACAATCATCAATTCATGACCAGTCTTGTTTCATCTCGTCCCTTTCCCACTCTGGATTATGCTGAAGAAAATACAAGCTATCATATCATTTCATCAGTAAATATTTCAACATGCAGTTCTAAAAGGTGTGGGCCCACTTTTTAAACATAACCACATAACTATTAAATAGGCAATTGATGTCTGAAATTCCCTAATTGCGAGGAAGGCTTTTGAAACCTCATCTGGCCTCAAAGGAAAGAATGCTACAATAGTTTAATAATGTCAGCCGTGTGTGGCAGAGGGGAGAGTGATTAGCATGTGTCGCTGACCACTCCTGATCCAGAGCCTCCCTTCTGAGGCCAGGAGCCCAGACCCACCAGTCTGCATTTCTGCCTGCCAGGCCCCGCTCACTCACCATCTGCAACGTGATGCCAGCTGCCACGCCCCCAGCAGTGCTGAAGGCTGCCGGGAAGTTGAGTAGCCCCGCGCCCAGGCAGGCATTGACAACGATGAAGATGGCTCCAAGTCTGGAAGTGGTGCCTCCGCCCAGACCCCCAGGAGGGGCCTCCCCCTCACTCTTGGGGGCTATGTCCACAGAGGGACTCTGCAGCAGACGGGCACGCTCCCCAGAGTCTGTGCTTAAGCCCCATTCGTCAAGGTCTCTGTTGATGCTGACCTGGGCCATGGCCCCTGGAGTCCTGTTCCCGCAGGGTCTGTGGGTTCTGTATCACGGCCTCATCCGCTGGGGAACTGAGGGAACACACCTTCAGCTGGAGGGTGCCCCAGACTGTGTGGGGCTGTTATCCTAGGAGGCCTATGGGTTCTGGCTCTCCTAAACCTAGATGGGAAAGGCAGATATACTGTCATCCCAAGATAACAACTTTCCCAAGATCAAATGGCTGAGATTCAAACCCAGGTGTGCCAGTGTGTGGAACACTGCACTGGGTGCCACAGGGTAATGGCAGAGACAGAAAGATGTCAGATGCAACTCCTGCCTGCTACAGGCTTACAGACCGACCAGGTAAATAAGACATAAACCCAGAAGAGAGAGGTACCAACACTTCAGCACTAGAGGTCGTGCATCAAGCAGGAGTGTCATGTACATATCTCATTCATTCCTTAGATGACAGTGGTCATAAGGTTCAGAGAGATCAAATCACTCATCTAGGATCACACAGTAGCAAGCTGCAGAGCAAGATTTAGATTCAGATCTGTCTGGCTTCCCAACTGGTTTCTACACCGCAGGGTCTGAAGAACAATACTCACCTAGAACTGTGGGTATTTCAGTTTCTTACAGCCCGGCATACCTCCCTCTGGCCCAGAGTCTAAATTTTGTGGAGCTTTCAAAGCCCTTCAAAATTTCAGTGAGGATTTAAATTCTCTTCTCCCACATGACTGACCTCACCACTGCTCATCACAGAGGCATTCCGTCTCATGCCCCCAGCACACTGAGGGGTTTAAAATGTCTAGTGAGGCCTCTTGGGTGGTCTGATTCTTGTCATGGCTCCTCCTGTGATGGCTGAACAAAGTTGGGAGCTGTAAACTCATCAGAGGGAAAAGGGGGCATTTGGGTACTCTCAGACATGTCACCAAGCATGCAACCAAGGGACACAGCTCCAGGGAAAATGTCTCCCTGCTGGCTCCAAATCCAGAAAGATCAGTCAGATGCCACAGGGCTTCCTCTTATGCAACTTGCCACCCAGCCAGCAACTCAGCAAAAAATCAAAGCAGTGAATGAGTACTGGAGGCAGTTTTGGTCTCGGGCTTCCAGGGTAGCTCCAGAGAGAACCATGTAAAGCTGGTGCTCCCCACACTGTGAGACCTCGTCCTCCATCCTGCTCACTTCTCAGACACAAGAAGTCTCTGCACTGCTCCAGAATCTCTTAGCCTCCCCTCCCCTCAAATTACTCTGCTCCATGGTCCCCAGCTTACCTGCTCTTTCCACCCTTCTGGCTTTGGTGGACAGAGAGCTATTCCTTATGGCACCTTCTCCCCCCAGATCTGAGATCTGATTCTCCCCACTTCCCTCTTTGCCTTCAATTTTTTCTTTCTCAAACTTCACCATTGCTGGTCAACAGAGTGAAGGCAACTGAGACGCTCTGACTCTTAACTCACAGAGAGAAGCACCAGCTCAGTTAGGGAAACAGAGCCATGGAGGGAAAGAGGCTAATGTCCCAGGGTCTCGTTGGCAGTCAGGACTAGCAGCCTAATGCCCACGCGCTCAGGCCAGGGCTGTAACCACTGCAGTAGGCCCCTGAGAGCCCAACGAGAGGAAGTACCCAGGCCAGCCTGGGGCCGAATCCCAGAAATACGAGGGGTGGGCTGCATTGGAAAATGGGCCACGGCCTACCCGGGACGGAGAGTGGGCTGCTGTGTGTTAAACTGGGGAGGGGATTCCGGGGCTCGACAGGTGGAGACCAGGTAGGGACAGGCCGGGATAAGGCGCAGCAAGGGCCGCCCGACCCCGGGCGGGCATGGGGCAGAGGATGCCAGGCTGCAGAGCCCTGCAGCGAGTGAGTAGGGTTCTGCCGCGGTGGGGGCCTTGGGGACCCAGATTCCACCCTCCAGCAACCTGTACCTCCTTCCACCTACCTGCGGTCTTTCTAGCCCGGGCCGGCAGTGGAGACACGTGAGCAGCGATCACATGACTGCCGGGGCCGGGCCGCACCGCGGGGCACGCTGGGAATTGTAGTTCTCTGCTGGCGCCAGTGTTAGACTTGTTCAGTCGCCCAGTCGCGTCCGACTCTTTCCGACCCCCGTGAACTTCAGCACGCCAGGCTTCCCTGTCCCTCACCAACTCCTGGAGTTTGCCCAAGTGCATGTTCATTGCATCGGTGAGGCCGTCCAGCCATCTCATCCTCTAACGCCCTCTTTTCCTTCTGCCCTCAATCTTTCCCAGCATCAGGGACTTTTCCAGTGAGTCTGCTGCTGCTAAGTCGCTTCAGTCGTGTCCAACTCTGTGCGACCCCATAGACGGCAGCCCACCAGGCTCCCCCGTCCCTGGGATTCTCCAGGCGAGAACATTGGAGTGGGTTGCCATTGCCTTCTCCAATGCATGAACGTGAAAAGTGAAAGTGAAGTCTCACAGTCGAGTCCGACTCCTAGCGACCCCATGGACTGCAGCCCACCAGGCTCCTCTGTCCATGGGATTTTCCAGGCAAGAGTACTGGAGTGGGGTGCCATTGCCTTCTCCTCCAATGAGTCTACCAGCTCTCTAATCCTCATCCCCAAAGCTTTGCCCTCGGTGTTTCCCAGCATCAGGGACTTTTCCAACAAGTCTGCTGCTGCTAAGTCACTTCAGTCGTGTCCGACTCTGTGCGACCCCATAGATGGCCTCACCAGGCTCCCCTGTCCCTGGGATTCTCTAGTGAAGAATACTGGAGTGGGTTGCCAATAAGTCTACCAGCTCTCTAATCCTCGTCCTGAAAACACTGTCCCAAACTAGTCCGGGCACTCTGCCCGCCTGTATTTATTCCTGTTACTTTTAGTTCTGGGTCCCTTGGCCAAACTACACACTTCTGCTTCCTTTTAGGAAGAGCTTAGGGAGGTTTGGTATTTTTGCCAGTCCCGGTGCCCCGTGGGCCCTGGCTGTTTGGCTTCATTGTCTGCCTTTGTTTCCCTTTTTGCCTTCACACCCACAGACAGAGACTCTGGACTTTTAAACTCAGGATAGCGAGGGGTCATCTGTACCTCCTTGAGCTGTGGCTGGCCTGAGAGTTGTTCATATTAATAGTTACAACCCTAGGGCCTGGATTCTACAACTGAGCATCTGAGGCATTGGTGTCACTCAAACAAATATTTGTTGAGTGAAGGAATCAGTGTCCAGAGCCCTGGCTTCTGTTTCTGGCTGTGTGCCCCTTGGAAGTTGTCACATAACCTTTGGCATTCCAATGGTCTCATCTATATTACCTCCTCTCCATGCATCAAAGGTCCCTGCTGGTGAGATTCTGTGTACTGCTTCCCTGGTTTCCCTCAATGGTGACATTTTGCACAATTACAGTACCGTATCACAACCAGGATACTGACATTGACTTGATCCACTGCTCATGTTCCATTTACTCAGTCACATTTATAGTCATTTTTGGTGTATATTTTAGTTCAATACAACTTAATCATGTGTGGGGTTTACAAATATACATACACCACATTCAAGACTCTGAATATTTCCATCACCACAGGGATCCCTCCTGTTGCCCTTATATTAACATAACCACACTCACCTCCTTCCAGCAAGTCCACCCCCTTCTGTAACTCCTCTCAATCACTCATCCATGGGAGTCAACTCCATTTCTAAAAGGTTCTCAATTTCAAAAAATGTTCTATAAATAGCATCATAAAGTCTGTAAATTTTTAGGATTGACTATTTTTATCCAGCATAGTTGCCAGAAGACTCATGCAAGGAGTATGTTTTGTTACTGAGTAACAATATTCCATGGTCTGTGCAGTTTGTGCAACTAATCACTTTTGAAGGACATCTGAGCTGTTTCAGGTTTTTTAAAACATAAATGATTTTGCTGTGATTTATGAATTTTACCACAGAATTCATACTTTCAGTGCTCAGTACAGTGGTTTTTAGTATCTTCAGAGTTTTGCTTGTTACCACTACCTAATATCAGAACATTGTCATCACTCACACCCAAAACCCTGCAACCATTAGCACTCATTCTCCATTCCTCCCTCTCCCAAGCCCCTGGCAACCACTAATCTACTTTGTGCCCTGCATGAACTTTCAAGATTCATTCATATTGAAGCATATTTTAGTACTTTATTCCTTTTGATTGCTGAGTATTATTACATGTATGTATGTGTATGGCTATATCAAATTTTGCTTATTAAATCATCTGTTGATTGGACGTTTATGGTTTCCATTTTTTGGCTCTTATGAATAATGCCACAGTGAACATTCAGGTACATGTTTTTGTATGCACATGTTTTATTTATTTTAGGTAAACACGTTAGCAGTAGAATTGCTGGGTCAAATGGTAACAACGTCTATGCTTTTGAGGAATTGCCAGACTGTTTTCCAAAGCAATTGTCCAATTTTACATTCTGACCAGCAGATGTATAAATGTTCTGTAAGTATAACTGCATGTGTGCTCCGTCGTGTCCAACTCTTGGCAACTCCGTGAACTACAGTCAGCCAGGCTCCTCTGTCCATGGGATTTTCCAGGCAAGAATAATGGGGTGGGCTGCTATTTCCTACTCCAGGGGCTCTCCCGAAACCAGGGATCGAACCGTCTCTTGTGTCTCCTGCATTGGCAGTGGATGCTTTACCACTGTGCTGCCCGTGAAGTCCTTAAGGGTTCTAGTTTCTCTGTATCCATGAAAACCCTTGCTATTGTCTGATTATAACCATCCTAGTGGGTGTGAAGTGATTCTCATTGTGGTTTTGAGTTGCATTTTCCTGATGACTCATGTTAGCATCTTTTCATGTGGTTATTAGCTATTAGAATGTCATCTCTGAAGAAGTGTCTATTCAGACCCCTTTTCCAGTTATTGTTTTTTTTATTGAGTTGTAAGATTCCTTTATATATTCTGGATACAAATCCCTTGTCAATTATGTGATTTGCAACACTGTTCCCAACATGTTTATAAGACTTTTAAAAAAAGAAAAAAATTGGTCTTTCAGTTATTAGATAGAAACAAACCATTAATTTCTATTAAAATTTTTCCAATCAACATACTCCAATAAAAATTAATTAAAAAAATTTCCACAGCCTAGGAGTAAGGAAAAAATTCTCAAAAACAAAATTCTCAAGTTGGTTGAATGAGCTGGACTTTGGTTGTTTAGAGGTAAGCATGAGGCAGTTTGGTCTAATAGCACCCAATGGTTGGCCCATGGGTCGGCTGTATCTCTGCATCACCTAGAAAGTTTATTTTTATTATTATTATTAAAAAAAAAATTCCAAGCCTTACCTCAGACATACTGAGCTAGAATGCCCGGAGGTAAGACCAGGGAATCAATATTTTAAAAATCCAGATTTGAGAACTATTCTGCCTTAAATTATAGTGAAACAAAGGCATGACTTCTCTTTCTGGGCAGGCAAACCACCTCCTCTATCAAGTAGAAGAATATTAACATCTTAGACTCCAGTAGGAAACAAGGAAAAGGTTGGTGGCAAACAGACTGAACTGTCAGAAAAACATCAGGTTCACACCCTGCATGACTTTTCGGTGAGGAATAGGACTTAGTCCAGGGTGAGCTGGAAATGGATGTGTTTAAAAATAACAAGGTCGGCCGCGTGGTCAAGTTCCTTTTCCAGCTGAGGTCTTGATGGCCAACTTTGGCTCCAGACGGGGCGACTTTAAGCAGTTTCTTCTATGATAGGCAGTCAGCTCCTTTACAGAGCCGCTGACTAATCTGTTGCCTGTTTCCCCATTTAAGATACCTTCCCAAAGACATCCAGTGACTCAGTCCATTCACTTGACCTTTCATCACCTTGGGATATCCATTAGCAACAGGAACACGCAGAGCCATAGAGGCGGGAATGAGCCCATCATGCACTGTGTCTCTCTCTCAGAGAGTGAGGAGATGCAAGGGGGAAGGACCAAAGTGAGCCCGTTTTCCCCTTCTAACTATAATCAAAACACTGTGGATGGGCTATGGGCCTGACCCCTGCTCCACGGCCTGTCTGCCCAGAGCTGCCCTGTCATGAATGGCTCCTGGCATGAAGTATAAGGTGACGGGAAATTGCTGACGGAGTATGTGACTTTATGGTAGAGGCTGCACACTGGTGATCTAGTTTGCATCTTGCTTATAAGTCATTAAAAAAAAAGAATTAGTTGCCAGCTTTTAAGCATCAATAGACCTCCTAAAAAAAAAAAAATCAGGATTTCCATTTTATTTGAAAAATTGAAGATCTGCAACCCTGGGTTTTTGTTTTCACAGTACCTGTCAATTACTTCTCTACTATGTCTCACTCTGAGGATATTGGCTCGTCACCAATAAGCATCTCACATCAAGTTCACATCACTTTTTTACTCTACATGCACTATTTATTTACATTACCTACTTGAATCATGTAGATATCTGAAGTTGCCACCTCCCCATCATCTCCTCATCACTGCCTATAGCCACAGGATTTTGAGGTACTCCACTTACTTGTTCCCCCAAGGCCCAAAGGATTATACCCACATTTTCAACATTATTGGACTGGATATAAAGAATGACACCTAAGATGTGGCTTTAGTTTACATTCGCAACAGCTAAAACATCTCTTGGCTTATGGTCACCTGGACACAATTCCAGATTCTGGGGATATATACCTACTCATACCTTTTCATCCCATTAAAGAAAAAAGATAACGTGGTAGACAGGTTGGATCTACAGTAACTTTATTGTAACAGAGAAACCAGGCTGCAATAAGTCTACATGATTAGAGCAAATGGTGGTTTTCTTTCCAGAGGGTGAAGCCTGAGCCCAGCTGGCAGCACACAAAGGTTAAAACTGAAGCCCAGAATATCCTCTTTCCCGGTTCTACCCTGCACTGCCTGACTCCTGATGAGATGACTGACTGCACGACCACACTGCACAGAGGTACGAGGGCCAGCTGGGCAGAGGCGACATCCCCACATTGCAGAGGATGGCAAGTAAACCAGCACTGCAGAGGATGCCAAGTAAACCAGCACTGCAGAGGATGCCAAATAAACCATCACTGAAGAGGATGCCAAGTAAACCAGCACTGCAGAGGATGCCAAATAAACCAGCACTGAAGAGGATGCCAAATAAACCAGCACTGAAGAGGATGCCAAATAAACCAGCACTGAAGAGGATGCCAAAATAAAGTGCAGTTACGAGAAAAGCGAGGGTATTGGGATGAGCAGTAAATAATGTTCTCCATTCTTCAAATAAGTAAATCCTATGGGATGGGATTGATGGTCACTCTGGGAGTAGGAAAGGATGAAAATCTGGGCTAGTTACAGATCTCTGTGCGCGAGGAAAGGAACAGCAGTGATTAGGGAGAAAAGAGGAACATTAAAATCCTGCAGGTACTAGAAAGGAGAGCTTTCTTTCTCTTTTTCTTAAATAAGTTGGGAAAGAGCATCTTTTATTTTCTCCCACTACAGTGGTAGCAGACTCGCTGTAAAACATGATCTCCAAAAAAAAAAAGAAAACATGATTTCCATAATACAGTGTGTTGACAAGTTGCTTAGTCACGGGAGGACAAACATGAGGCTGACTGCTAATGTCAGAACTTCATATTTTCACAAAACCTCTAACAGGTGCAGTTTTCAGGCTGGTTCTACGGAGAAACCCATGACACCAAAAGGTGTTTCACTTAAAGCTTCTGAAATATTGCAATGGTGTGATTGACAGGGTTTTTTTTTTTTTGGACTTTCTCGTACATGTAAACTCTGGTGGAAAAACTGGAAATAAAGGATGACGGTGAGTTTGGTTTACAGCCACAAAGTTCCCAACACCAGTCACAGGTGCCTCTGCCCTATTTCACTGCACGTTCTTTTCTGAGAAACACATTCAATCGCTGAGTTTTAAAGTACTGTGGTTGGAAAAAAATGATCCGCTCACCACCATCCACCCTCCCTCTTCCTCCATGTGAATCTCATAACAGCAGAGGCTGAAGACAGGAAGGTTGTCTCTGTTCCCACTGACCAGGGGAATTACTTGGTGACCTGGTGAATGGCGTGAGCAAGATAGCCCACGTTGCCTGAGGTGACCCCCGCCACAGAGATGCGGCCGTCCTTCGTCATGTAGATGGAGAACTCCTTGGTCAGCCGCTCCACCTGCAGAGAGAAGAGTGTGTGGGTCCTTCCTGCTTGAGGGGGGTGGTCTCCCCAGCCCTGGCACAGCACAACTAGCCAATGGTTAGAACAGAAAAAAAAATAACAGAAGTTCTGTTTTCTCACTTAAACCCATTCCTAGAGTTTGGTGTGTTAGCTTAGAACAAAAGAAGAATAAATAGCTATCTTAAAGTAGGATGTTGAATTCTGAGATGGGGACAGGTGAAAAAAAAAAAATCTTAGATTCAGCATTTCTAGAAAAATTGATCCAGAATCTAGCTACAGAATAGCTACTTCTCCTATCAATATTCAGGCTCTTGCTTGTTCTGGAAATTTTTTGAGAAACAGTGCTGGTCATAAAAGTGACCAAGACAAGCTCTGTTCTTCAGAAGTTTGTAACCTCACAGAGTAAACAGATAGGTATAGTACTAACAAAAGGTAAACGACTAACAAAGAATAAAACGAAATGAATGCTTCATACTTCTTTTACCTAAAAAGGCTTCAAAATGATTCTTCTTAGAGTAATCCTAAATACACAGGTGACCTGAGGAATTCTGGTTTGCAAGGACTGATCAGTTAGTCAGTGGGAGAGAAATGGGAGTCTCCTCACCTGTTCAGGCTTTAGGCCTGTGTAACAAAACATGCCGATCTGGTCGGTGATGTGCTGCCAGTTGTGGGAGGAGCCCTCCTTCTTGAGGTTGGACACCAGCTGAGTCCGCATGCTGATGATGCGGTCGGCCATGCCCTTTACTTCTTGCAACCTGTAAAAAAAAAAAAAAAAAAAAAAAAATTCCCCAAGATGTAGCTCAGTTCTGGCCAAGCACTGACAGATAAGCCAGCTCTCAGCACTTTTATTAATAACCTCCCTTGAGTACTCTCCCAGGGTGCCTCAATTCTCTGTTCTTGACCAAGTCCTGGTCTGGGAAGAAAGCTATTTGATAGCCTTCTGCTTTATATCAGAGCACTATGATCAGGCAACTAAAATAGTTGACATAATTGAGTTATTAAGGAAAATGAACAGAGTGCCTTTCTACTTACCAGATGGATACTGCCCAATTTATGAATTATTTAATAAAGCCAATTAGAATTTCAAATTACAAAAAAAGAAGAATGAATAACTCATTCTAAAACTTAGGAGGGCTAAGGCTCTCCATCTTTTATACAGGGGGCAAAACCTTCAAATTAAACAGTAAAATATTACCTTATTCTTTAACATGGATGGAGGAAACATTCCCACCTTCACAGTTAAGACAGTGTGCTGTGAAATGACTATGTGCCCAGCCATATCTAAGTGCTGAGGAGAAAGGGAGGACTGAGACCTGGCCCTTTTCTTTAAAGGCTCACCACCCGTGGCCGGGGGCATACCTGTAAACAACCGACTATGGAACAAAGCAGGACAAACTATGAACCAATAGATTTGTGCTGTGCTAAGAGAGCCTTGAGAAGACAGGGTTAATTCCACCTGGGGGAGCAAAGAAAGCAGTCTTCTGGATTCAAGACACAGTCTCCCCCTTCCTCAGGAATTACCCTTTCATTCCATTCCTGTGGAGTTCTGGGCAATTCTTGTGGGCTCTTACCAGCTAGATGACTGTGAAGAATTTACCTCCTTGTTCTTATGTGTTCACTTTTCCAAACCATCTCTCTATGATGGTGTCATGCAGAGTTAGAACAGAGGTTACATGTTGCCAGCTAAAGGTCAAATAAGAGTCTTAGTCGGGTCTTATTTGACCCAGTTAAACATTCCTAAATTTGGCACTTGCACATAAAGATGTAGATTTGCAGCCTCTCTTAAAAAACAAGAAGCTGGCAACACTGCATCAGCAGTGAGATTACTGGCTGGAGCTGGAACCCCTGGCCCCACTAAGGATGGCATTTGATTTTAAATTTCCTGTAGTCCTATTCATCCAGCTCCATTCACTTTGAGCCTGGGCCCTAAAGGCATTGAGCACATGAAATGGCTAGATGCAGGGCCACCTCAGCAACCAGTGCCCCCAAGGATCACATCCACGATCCCTGTTGTCCACAGAATGAAGATCTGGCTTCTTACAATATCAAAGTACATGATCTGCTCCCACCTTCCCAGCTTCGCTGCCCTCTGCATCCTCCTTACACTCAGTGTTTCTCCCACAAAACTTGCGACGTTCAAAGCACACCCTGCATGATGCGCATCACGCGCCTGTGCTGATCCTCACGCACATCTCTCCCTCCAAGTTTCCTTTCGCCTCCCTTTCTTTGGAAAAGAGCTCCTTCTCTCTTCAAGGTACAGTCAAATGATGCTGTCTGCATCACATCCTCCCTCACTTCCCACTAATCAATAGCTCTTCCTTTACTCAGCATTTGTCCTGTCTGTCTGTCTTGTATCAATGCTATACATGTTATCTCTCTCACTAGATTACAAACTCCCCAAAGGGACCCACATCTTAGTCACCTAGCATAGTATCTCTGTCATCTCTGTACACTGCAGACTTCAAATGAATATTGAAATGCACACATTAAAAAAAAATAAACATCTTGATAACCATTAAGGACCATGGAAATCTTTTTTAAAAACCACTTAAAAATTAAGGAAAAAAGGTTATTATAATTATTTGTGACAAAAACAAACCAACCCTACACATATTTATCTAATATATACACACACATATAATACATAGACATATTATTCATGTTACAATAGGGATAATAACAGCAAAGGGAAAAAACTTCTGGGTTATAGTGACTTGCCCAAATTTTCTGAAATGTAATCACACAATAATTTTGTAAAAGAAAAAAATAAAATTCTCATTTAAAAAGTAGTTGATTTTTTAGTAAGCCTAGCATATATCTGAAATATCCTGAACCAGACTCTATTTACCCTCAATGTTCGTAGGATTAATTTAAGGTAGAAAAAATAGTTGTCACATGATGTCCAGGTGAGCTGAGGATGAAGTTTCTTACAGACTTAGCTTTTCTATCCCATTAGCTGCTTAGGGATCTACCCCTCAGCTAATCAGCTCTACAGGATAAACTCTTACATAACAAATCACATCTTCCAAGACTCTGAATTATACAGAGCAAGGGTTGGTAAGCTTTCTCTAGAGGGCTAGATCATACATATATTAGGTTTTGTGGGCTGTATAACCCTCTGTTACAACTATTGAACTCTGCTGTTGTGACATGACAGCATTCATACAAATTCATCAAGAAGAGGGTAGGGCTGTGGGCCAATAAAATGTTATTTACTAGAATTGGGGCAGCCTAGATTTGATCTGCAGAACAGTTTGCCAACCCCTGATCTAGAGCAATGTTTTCTAAACTGTGGCCATGATCCATTAGTAGGTCATAAACTCAGTATAGCTGGGGGCAATTGGCATTTTAAAAAAAATTGGAGTATAGCTCAGGAAGACCAAATATTGAGTTTTGAAAGCTGTGTGTGTATATATACACACACACATATATAGTGTATATATATATATGTATATAGTTTCAGTTATATATTCATACATACATAGGTGATGATGTAAGACATAAGCTTTATGTGGATTGTGATTAAAAGAATCTTTTCTTCTGAGTAACACTAATTTAGAGCACAGGTACCAACAGATTCAGATAGTATAGATAATACAAAATATGCAGAAATACCAATTCAATGCTTGCTATTATTAGGATAAAAACAAAAAATAAAACATTCATTAAAAAGTTTTCAGTTTAAGAGAAGGCAGGTTTTACTTAACATGGAGATGATGGACTACAGGGAACTGCTGTTTCTGAATTAGGCCTGTCTCTTACAGGGGAAAACCAATTTATTTGTTTGAAAGTGCTGACAAAATGCATACTTCTCTCTCCTTCTTCCCCTTCCATCTATGGAAGCTGAGTGATAACTGCATGCCCCTATACGCCAAGTATAAGGGAGCTTTGAAGGATCAGTGGTGGGAAAGGCAGATGGCTGGGGAGGTGCAAATCGTCTTTACCATTGTTTCCGCAAATCCGGGCTGGTCAGAATAGTGGAGGCAATCCGGGCCCCATTGATAGGGGGGTTGGAATACATGGGACGGATCAGGATCTTCAACTGGGACTCAACTCTTTTGGCTTCCTCGGCATCTTTGCAGACCACAGTGAAGGCTCCCACACGCTCACCTGAAAAGACAAAATGGATCTTGTCTTCTGGTTCGCTGAAAATGATAAAGGCAATCATGACTGAATTTGCTATGTCTTATAGGTTTCCATTAGAAGCACTGCAAAAATAACTCTGTTATAAACACATCCTCATGTGCAATCCCTCCCCCTTTGACTCTACACTTTTGTGGCCCCCTCTCCCGGCACTTCTTCAATCTCAACAGAACACACATCACCCTCAGTCCTTTAGCTTACCGTATAAGCCCATGTTCTTGGCATAGGACTGGCAGAGACAAACATTAATGCCCTGTTCGATGAAGTGGCGCACAGCCCAGGCATCCTTGTTACCATCGCCACTGGCAAAGCCTTGGTAGGCCATGTCAAAGAATGCAAAGAGATTGTTTTTCTGGGAAGGAAAGAAAAGATGACCAAAGCTTTAGGCAGTCCTTCTTAAGAAGCCCCAGATGATTACCTGTGCTTATCGGACCATGCCTGCTTTGCTCAGAGTCAACAGTTTTGTCCCCAGGTGTCAGTTTGGAGATGTTTAACTTTCCTAGAGTTAAGAAATTAACATATATATATATATTTTATGTTGGTGGATATAAGCCTTCAAGAAGACATTAAGAAAAGATGATCCAATCTGGAAAGAATGCTGTGTGGTCAAACAGGAAAACTGTTTGCTTGTTTTTTGGCCCAGCTGTGCAGCATGGAGGATCTTAGTTCCCTGACCAGAAATCGAACCTGTGCCCCCTGCGTTGGGAGAGCAGAGTCTTAACCACTGGACTGCCAGGGAAGTCCAAACAGGAAGCTCTTCTAAGGCCCACAGCGGTCTGGGTAATCCTTTTGGTCCAATCAACGTAGGACTAGCCTCAGCCTTTCCTGGGGCTAATGCGACTCTGGCAGGCCATCTTATTCCAGGCCTCTTTATAACCATCTCATCTGGAAAGTGTTCTCTGAATGCTTTTCTGACTCGTTCTGTTTGCAGCTTAGGTTTGACAGAATCCAAAGAAAGGGGAAACTGAAAGGAATGAGAATGGGGACATGAGGCAACAGGAGTATCTCCCTCCTTGGGAACTTTGACGAGTGCCTTCTCTCAGAGAAGAATGAGAATCACTGTGAATAATTAATGGCAGTGCTGAGGAGAGTGGCAAAGACAGGAGGGGATGTGAAACAGTGGATGCAAGGAAGACCGGGTAACCACTGACCAGGGCAAGGGGAGGCGCCACCGGCAGGTATCACGGGGCTGAGGAGGCCAGCTGTGCAGACTGGCCAGGGACAAGTTTTATCAGAATCCCATACGTCTTGGCCGAGGAACAAAAGGTGATTTTCAAACTCCTGGTGTATCACGAATTACAGAACTGCTAATTATGCAAATGAGGAATTCTTTCCTGGTGACTACACAATGTGTGGAAATTTCATGCAGCCCTGAGGTGCATTCTCACGGCTACGACTCCGCCACCTGAAGCGCCAAGGCCAGCTCCTAGATGCAGGATGGCCACCGGTCAGTTCACCCCCTCACCTTCACCACTGTCGCCATCTCCCTCCACTGCTCAGGACGAGGGTCCACTCCCGTGGGGTTGTGGGCACAGGCGTGCAGGAGAATGACACTCTGCGCTGGTATTTTCTAAACAGAACAAGGACCAAGAGATTACTCTGCAGCTTAATAGGAGATCATTTACCTGAAATGCCACAGGGTCGCCACTATTTGATAAGTAATGAAGATAACATGAGGTCTGGGAATTAGCTCATCTTGGTTTTTTTTTTTTTGGCCACTCCTCGTGGCATGTAGGATCTTAGTTCCCTGACCAGGGATCAAATCCATAACACCCTGCAGTGGATGGAGAGCCTTAACCACTGGACCACCAGGAAGTCCCTCATCCCAGTATTTTAAGTTGGATATTGAGACCCAAGCAGGAGACATCAAACCTCCACAAGGAGGTTTATTCCTTGTTCCTTCCCCCTCCTGCTCTGAGAGCCTCACTTACTGAAATGTCCTCAACAGCGCCTGTGAAGTCAAAGCCGCATGTCTTGGGGTCATAGTACCGGTAACTCTGGAGTTGCATGCCAGCATCCCTGAAGATGGGTGTATGATTCCCCCAGGTTGGTTTGGGCAGGAAGACATCCCGGCTGAACTTAAAAAATCTTTGCTAAAAGATCGAATGAAAGTGAATGGAAAAATGAAGAAAGAAGAGGCAAAAAAAAGAAGTTAGTATATTTTACTGACAGGACGTTTTTCTCTACTGAAAGTCAGCTTCTCTCTACGATTGAGAGACAGTGGTGACTCAGCAGTGAGACTTCCTGGGTTGGTTCAGGTTCCAACAATTATACTGGGCTCTGTAGCCAAGGATCTGTCTGGGCTCACTTTCTTCCTCTGTAAAATGGCATTAACTAAGTCTCCCTCAGAAAGATTAAACATGTTAAAATATAAAAGCTCCTAGTTACCATATGTGCTCAGTAAGTTATACTTTATAATATCTTCCTTATTGTTTCTTCTAAGAACTTCCATTCCTCCCCTCCTCAAACTTTATTTTTCGGAGAACAGGAAATCTTCCAGCCTTGTGGAAAGAGGAAATCTACTTCCAGGTCAGAAGCCAAACACATAATACAGTTGGGAACCCCATCACCCCTAACTTACAGACCGTCTTACAGCTCTTTCCTGAAGGAGTTTCCAGACTCACCAGAAAACTGGCTCCGATCCGTAAGGCCCCGGTTCCAGAAATGGTCTGCACGGTGACATACTGAAGCAGAGAGGTGAGTGGTCAGTGAGGTGCGCCACTCTCCCTGCGGGCCCACGACTTAACCAACCCGAGCCCAAGCCCACAGAGAGGCACTGTGCAGTGAGTACCCTCCTTCTTCAGGAGCCGAGGGCATCCTTCCAAAAGAAGATTTGGAAACAAGAGAACGGCACTATTGTTTTCATCCCATTTTCTAAGAGACAGATGGACTCTCCTTACAGGTTCTCAAAAGAGCTGGCTCTTCACCTTCCAGCACCTTTGCTGATGTGGAAGCTAATTCCTTATGGCCTGGCCTGAAAATTGTCAGTGTCATACTGTGCTGTAGTATAAATTTTCAGGACACAACTCCCGCCTCAACCAGATATGAAAAAGCAGTGATTCATATAGAGGAAAAAAGATATGACCAACAGCCGCTACATTAAAATATTATTCTAGACTTAGATGAAATTGAATGACTCTCTGAACATGAAAAAGCAAGTCATCTTAAAAAGTCAACAAGTATGTTAGAATAACATTATCACATGAATCATATCCTAAGTGTTTTCATAATCTGAAAATATCTTTAGGGTAACAGGGAAATGGCCTCAGTAAATCTTCAAACTGGTCAACTTTAGGGGATGAGGAAGAAACTACAGAAGGGTTTGTTTGTTTGCTTGAAGGCACCACAAAGTACTATGCTGTACAAAACATAAGTCTACCTTCTGGACTGGGAGGCGGTGCATTAAATGGTGGGAACCCCTACTAACGTACTCTTTCATAAACAAAGTTTGCCTGTGCAAACTTATAAAAACCTAACTGTAGATCTGATAATAAGACTGACAAAGGCATGGCAATTTATAAAAGAGAAACTGATGTTATTTTATTTAAACTGTTATTTTAAGATAGGCCAGTCCTAGCTGTAATTTGCTTGAGGAACACAGACTAAGCAACAGCTGCAGAAAAATATAGACATTTTAATGAGGGGTAAACAGGTGGTTGGATCTTCCCTGGTGGCTCAGATGGTAAAGCGTCTGCCTGCGATGTGGGAGACCTGGGTTCAATTTCTGGGTCGAGAAGATCCCTTGGAGAAGGAAATGGCAACCCACTCCAGTACTTTTGTCTGGAAAATCCCATGGATGGAGGAGCCTGGTAGGCTACAGTCCATGAGGCCACAAAGAGTCAGACATGACTGAAAGATTTCACTTTACTTCAATGGTTGGTTGGTTGACAGACAGCCGTCAGACCATATTTTGTCCATGACTTACAATCAATAAATACTACACGACCCTAGGGCTGAGGGTGTATGCTTCTCTTGGAGTTCAAATGAACTGATGGACTGACTTAGATCAGTCTTGTGAATAACTCATTTATTCTGGCCTGGGGAATGGGGAAGGGAGATGTATTAGCTTAGCTTTGCTACTTTGTGTGTTTTCCCCAGGACTTACCCAGAAAAGTAAATATTTAAACACACAAATGTATCTATTTAAAAAATATATTTGCTTCAAAGGCAAGTAAACTGTAATGCACATGAGCCCACATATCAGGCTGGCTGGCTGTATCCAGGTGCATGAAGTGGCTTCTGCTTTCTCTGTGAGTGCATACAAGAATCTGTTTGTAAAAAGCTTATGTTCAGTGACCTTTAGGGACCTCTTTCTTTCATAGAAAGGGGGCCCCCCAGGGAACTGGAGGGAGGAGACATCTAGGAGTCCCTTGTGCATCCATCCTCTCATGGCTATAGTGATGTTCTCTGCCCTGAGAAGAGGGAGACACTCAGAAGTGAGTATGGGCTGCTCTCTTTTTTCGTGCAAGCTGGCTGTGAAGAGGAGGCAGAGGACTGCCAGACTCGTCCTGGCCCCAGCAGTCCCCCTGTGGCTTGTTTTCTGCCTGGTTCCTGTATCTAAGCTGGAAGCGTGGGGGCATGAGGGTGAGAGGGCTAACTTCAGGCCTTAAAACTCGGCACAGTTTGGCACTCTTAAAAGCCACTAAGTGTAAAATGAACATAAGCTCACACAGACTAATAGCGAAAGCAGTGGCAAATCTTTGGTCAGATCACAACATTTTCATATTCCTACTCCATTTTGGGAATTAGTATTATAGGAAATCTTTTATTGAGAGAGTGCCAATTTACCATCTAAAGGAAGTCATTGTGTGGCCACCTCCAATCATCACAAAGTGATACATCTTCTCTTGTTTAAATTATTTCAAATTTCTTTAATCTGTTAAATTTATTTATTTATTTTATTAATCTGTCAAATTTAAAAACAGACTCTGTATGATGCCAGAGCCTGTGCTACTTACCCGGCCACTTTTCAACACTTCATTGTTTTCACCCAGGGCTAGTTCTGCAGATGCCTTACAAAATTCAGCCAGCCCTGCAATGGGCAGGTATTCTTTATCCAAATTTTTTGCAGCAATCTGGGCCTCTGCCTAGATAAGGAAAAAATGTTTTCTAAGTTAAATTTTGGAAGTAAAGCCTCTTTTAAAAAATTTGGAGATACTGTCCAAGAAGAAGGGTAATTAGAATGTATCTCATGAATAGCACAGAAATTTTATATTTTTAAATCATATTTTATTATTTCTTAAAGTTAGGTTTTATGTGAATGGGTAGGTATATGATATCTCTTGGTTTAACAAAAAATGGCACTCTCGGAATGCACAAGAGCAAGGTTTAAGAGCAACACTTTAAAAATAGATATAAGATGATAAAATCAAACTGAATACATAAAGGAGTATTTCAAGGTATATGCTAATCTAAGAGGGCTTCCCTGGTGGCTCAGATGGTAAAGAATCTGCCTGCAGTGTGGGAGACCTGGGTTCGACCCCTGGGTTGGGAAGATCCCCTGGAAGAGGGCATGGCAACCCACTCCAGTATTCTTGCCTGGAGAATCCCCATGGACAGAGGAGCCTGGTGGGCTACGTCCATGGGCTCGAAAGGTTGACAGTTATAGTCACGTTATCTTCATGCTTTGGAGTCGGAGGCCTGGCTGACCCTCACTAGCGGTGTGACTCTGGGTGATTTATTAACCTCCTTGAATCTCAGTTTGCTCAACAGCTGTGTCTACACCTCATATGACTCAGGTAAAGAGTTAGGAGATAATGTACAAAAGTGCGTGGTAGTGTTTCAGTTTCTGCCAATAGCTAACACATGCTAAATACTTAATTTTTTAAATTAAATTTTATTTTTTAAAAACTTGTTCAGGAAGATAATCTTCCTTTCTTCTTCTTTTTAATCCAGGTCTTTTGAAAAAAATTAATTAATTTTTGATTTCTCTGGGTCTTCATTGCTGTGCATGGGCTTTTTCTAGTTGTGGTACACAGGCTTCTCACTGCAGTGGTTTCTCTTGTTTTGGAGCATGGGCTCTAGAGCATGGGATCAGTAGAGGTGGCACATGAGCTTGGTTGCGCCAAGGTACGTGGGATCTTCTTGACCAGGGATTGAACCCATGACCCCTGCACTGGCAGGCAGATTCTTATCCACTGGACCACCAGGGAAGCCTCACGCCAAATACTTTAAACTGACTTACTGAGAACAAAAGTAACCCCTGCACGACCTGAGACCCAGGAGCTGGCAGTTTTTGTGAGTCTTCTCATTACAGCTATTTCTTAAGTCCTTTTTTTTCTCCTTAGAGAGATGACACCTAATCTGTACTCCTACACTCAGAAATTTCTTCTTTCGGTGGTTCATTCAGCCCCTGCTCTGTTACTGCAACAGCTCACAAGGACCTGAGCCAGCCTACTGAAGCTCAAATGTGGTTCTTTACTGTTACCCAAAATTACGCTTCAGTAACTTCCACTCAGGATGCCTAGTTCTGCTGTTTGTAGGAACAACACATCACTACCCCATGTTGGGAAGTGACACAGCAGCACATTGCTATTTCATTAGAGGAGGTGCAGATGAAAGGAAATATTTTCTTTTAAAAGTTAGTTACATTATTTAGAGTTGTAATAACCAGTAAAAATACTAATAAAAATATAACAAAATAAAATTATTTAATAGTTCAATAGGATGAAAGGACAGAGCATGCCTAGGTAGTTGCGTCTTATTAAGGCAATCAAAATGGGAGAAATGGGACATAACAATGGTAACCCTCATCCACAACGGGCTATTCCTATCACCGAGAGACAATGTTTACATTCTTAGACCTTTTGTGCATCCTTAGGATTAACCATTATAGTCAGTTCAGTTCAGTCACTCAGTCATGTCTGACTCTTTGTGACCCCATGGACTACAGCATGCCAGTCTTCCCTGTCCATTACCAGCTCCTGGAGCTTGCTTAAATTCGTGTCAATCAAGTCGGTGATGCCACTGAACCATCTCAACCATCATTACACTTTGCCTGTTTTACAGATAATCATAGAAGTTCAATCTTGGAAAAGATCATATAGTTCCAACCTCTCACTTTTACAGCTAAGGAGGCTACCCCAGATAACACATGTGATTCAGGTAGTGAGTATCAGAACTAGAACCCAGGTCTCCTGACTCCCAATCCAGGAGTCTGTCTTCAGGAAGGCCCTTTAGTTATTTATCCCCATCAAACAGACGTCTAGCAAGCTTACCTTCCGGACACTTGGAAGCACGTAAGGCTTTCCATTATCATCCCGGTAGGCACCAACTCCAAGGTTCATTTTTTTGCTGTTGGTGTCTCTCTTAAAGGCTTCTGTTACTCCCAGGATGGGATCTGGGGGCCCCATCTCCACATGAGCCCACCAGGAGCTGAAATGGGAAAAATAAGACATCAGTCACAGTACCTAGATTTCCATGGCCAGAGACAACTTGGGTCTGCCAAAAATCCATTTCAAGAAATGTCTGCATGTCTACTATGCATACAGTATAGCAACAGACACTAATATAACACAATAATACCTAAAACTTCACAGCAGTTGCTGAAGAGTGGAGAAGGCCAATAGTATCAACACAAATGCTGTGAGAAGCAAAAGGCAGGGACACCCGACTCATCCTGGGAAGGACAGGGTGGATGTACATGCTTTCAATGCAGCCCAAACCTGACCTGAATTCCCAGGCAAAGGATATCACAAGTAAGTTGGCAGTAAGAAGCTGAGTGGTAAATGATGAGACAAGAGAAGGAAGCAAGACCAATGTAAAGTTGTTATGTAATACACCCAACCAAGGGGGCTGCATTTTAGCCTGTTTCCCAACTTGATAAGGGCATCATTTGGAAAGCCTGCTAAAATACAGATTCCTGGGCTCTACTCTGGATGCAGTGAAAATATACAGAATCATTTTTCTTTTGGAGGGCAGATGGTGATCAGGTAAGAACAGTGATGTGAACAGATTTTTATAGCTCGTCTGGTCACAAGATGGGGTGCCGAATGCAGAGAGGGAGAGGAAATACAGCAGGATCACTGAAAAACCTGGTTCCTTACCCAGCAAGAGAGAGAGATGAAGGCTTGAACCAGGCTGGGGCAGTAGTGGTGGAGAAGGTGACAAAGAATTGCCAGGTATTTAAAACCGGTTGTAATATGGCACTGATTTCCTTATTACTTATTGAGTTAAAATGTTTAACAATGTCCAGTATTTTATACTTGTATGAGTCATGATTTTACCTTAAAAAATATCCTTTAAATGAAATCTTGCCACTTGTGGCAATATGGATTGACTTGGAAGGGCATTATGCTAAGTGAAATTAAGTCAGACAGAGAAAGGCAAATACTGTATATTACTTACACATGGAATCTAAAAAATACAACAAAGCTAGTGAACCTATCAAAAAAGAAGCAGACCCACAAATACAGAAAACAAACTAATGTCACCAGTGGGGAGTGTGCAGGGGGAGTGGGGGTACAAGCTATTGGGTATTAAGATAGGCTCAAGCAAGTATTATACAACACAGGGAATATAGTCAATATTTTGTTATAACTGCAAATGAAAAGTAACTTTTGAAAAGTTGTACAAAAATAAGAATTAAAAGAAAAACCTTACCCTTTCAGTGTTTGGGGTCATACACCACTGCCCAGTGGATTTACCTGGTGAGGTCAGGTGAACTGTCTCGCTGGGGGAGCACACTCCCAGGGTGAATCCCAAGAGGGAAATGCACCTAAATAGCTGTTTCTCTAGCTTGTTCCCCAGTCCCTACTAATTTGGGGGTTCTGGTTCCTTTATGGTCAGTAAGCTGGTCCCTGTCGGCAACACAGACTGTGAATGTGGCATCATGCTTTGCCCATTAGTGATTTCTGGAAATGGATAGCAGAGTTCTATTCTCCACTGGGAGAGATGACAGATACTCTGTTGTTGCTTTCCATCTTTATTTGTTTACTTATTTGGCTGCACCAGGTTGTAGCTGTGGCACGTGGGATCTTCGATCTTTGTTGTGGCATGTAGGATCTTTAGTTGTGGCATGCGGGATCTAGTTCCCAGACCCGGGATCGAACCCGGCCCCTCTGCACTGGGAGTGTGGAGTCCTAGCTGCTAACCACCAGGTGAGTCCCTGCATAGTTTTTTGGTTGTGCTGAGTCTTCTTCACTGCTGTGTGTTGGCTTTCTCTAGTTGCAGGGCACAGGCTCTAGGCTTTGGGGCTTTAATAGTTGCAGCTCCTGGACTCAGCAGTTGCTGTGTGTGGAACGCGGGCTTGAACTCAGGCTCAGCAGTTGGGCCGCATGGGCCCAGCTGCTTTGTGGCAGGCAGGATCCTCTCAGACCAGGGATCAAGCCCATGTCCCCTGCGTTGGCAGGTGGATTCTTAGCCACTGGACCACCAGGGAAGTTCCCTGCACCTTTTCTTTAAGTAAGATTTGAGATTGTGTGTTTTTACTCCTCACCTGTAACTGAAGTTTATAGCTTTTTCTTTTTGGCATGCAGGATCTTAGTTCCCAGAGCAAGGATCGAACCCGTGCCCCCACCGGTCCACCAGGGAAGTCCGAAGTTACAGATCTTAAGAGATATAAGGTCTCCATGTATAATTCAGAAAGTCTTTTTTGTTTGTTATATCTCTGAGTGTCTGAATGTTAAATGTTTTCCATCTCTGGTGAGAGATGGAAAACACTGATTAGATTAATCTCTCTGATAAAGTAGATTATAAAAACTTCAAAGTAAAGGTGCTCTGTTCTAATTGTTACAAAAACTGAATTTTTAGTGCTTAAAATGTGCTACTCAATTTTTCTTTTCTTAAAGCAGCTCAGAAACATTTTAGAAATTCAAGTTCATATAAATTAAATCCTTGATAAATAAGACTAAATTTGATTAAAATACCCAGCTATATATTTTATTCATGTTAATGTAAGCATACATTTTATTCTATGTGGGTTTGCTATTTCTAAATTTACACTAGTTCACTTGATAAAAGAAGCTAACAGCACTCCTATGTGTGCATGCTCAGTCGTGTCCAACTCTTTGTGATCCCACATGGACTGTAGCCCATTAGGCTCCTCTGTCAATGGGATTCTCCAGGCAAGAATACTGGAGTAGGCTGCCATTTCCTTCTCCAGGGGATCTTCCTGCCCCAGGGATCAGAGCCGAATCTCCCTCCCCAGCCCACCCTTCAGCCTGTCGCAGAGCCCCTGTTTGAGTACCCTGAGTATACAGCAAATTCCAATTGGCTATCTGTTTTACACACGGTATTGTAAATTTCTATGTTACTCTCTCCACACATCTCCCCTTCTCCCTCCTCTCCTCCCACTTTGTCCATAGATCTGTTCTCTATGTCCGTTTCTCCACTGCTGCCCTGAAAATAAATGGCTAATTCTTATTGATACATGACAGAAAACCACAAAATTCTGTAAAGCAATTATCCTTCAATTGAAGAAAAAAAAAAAGCCACATCTCTTACATCTCCTGCGATGGCAGGTGAATTCTTTACCAGAGTTACCTAGGAAGCCCAACACCACTCCTAAATGTTCAAAATTATGGAAAATGTAAATTTGTGTTCAACCAATTTTTATTTTGACAAATTTAAAATTTTAACAGTAATAATATATATTTTAATATTTATTTTTTATTTTACTTATTTGGCTGCACTGGGACCCTGCTGTGGCACATGGGATCTTTGATCTTCATTGTGGCATGCGGGATCTTAGTTGTAGCATGTGGGCTCTAGTTCCCTGACCAGGGATCGAACCCAGCACTCTGCTTTGGGAGCAGGGAGTCTTCATCACTGGACCACCAGGGAAGTTCCCAGTAATAATATTCTTTTACTTTTTATTAACAGGCTTTATTTTTTAGAACAGTTTATATTTAGAGAAAATTGAATAGATAGTACAGAACTCTTGTACACCCAACCCACAAGTTTCCTCTTAACATTTTATATTAGTAAGGTACACTTGTTAACAATGAAAGAACCAATGGTTGCTACATTAAGTCTACAATTGATTCAGACTTTTTAGTTTTTACCCAGTGTTCTATATCTGTTTCAGGACACCACATTACATTTAATTGTCATGTCTCCCTAGGCTCCTCTTGCTTGCGACAGTATCAGACATACCTTGCTTTGATGACGGTTGACTGTTTGGGAGTACTGGTTAGGGATACTCTGTAGGATGCCCTTCTTTTGGAATTTGTCTGATGTTCTTCTCATGATTAGACTAGGGTTATGGGTTTTGGAGAGAATTTTTGGGAGAACCGTAAATTTTGGAGTACTCAATTTGATAATCTCTCAGATCTTTGAATAACTTAAAATCTTGGATTCATATTATAATGAGTTAACAGAGTAATTAATCATTGATACAGAGATAATTTCTAAGTATGACAAAATACTAAAATGCTGATTACTAAGCCTAATTAAATGCTTGTGTAGGACTGACATCAACTCCCTCCCCTGTTTTATCTGTGAAATGTAAGTTACTTTGGTTAAGATTATAATTATTGAGTGGTTGAGACTATACTGTGATCAACAGTGATACAGAAATAAATGTGTAGGTTTTTGTTTTTCAAGGGAAAAAAGTGTTGTCCTAAAGCAGCTGCTCTCAAACATTTTGGTCTTTGTATCCCTTTATTCTCCTAAAACTTACTGAGGATCCAAGAGCCTTTGAGCTTTTATTTATATGGCATATGCCTACCAAGATTTACTGTATCAGAAACGAAACTGAAAGACTATCCTAAAGTGTCAGTTTGTGAAAGAACGTGTAAGACACACCTTAGGGGAGCTGAGTTCTATGGTAGCCTCACGGGTAGGATTCATTGCAGTGGCCTGGTTCAATCCCTTGTCAGTGAACGGAGACGGCCGCAAGTGGTGCTACATGACAAACCTTAGAAAGTGAACTTTGTTTTGATTTATAATAACTGAGTCTGAAAAGAAGCTACGAAATGTGTTGCTATTTTAACAAGGTTTTGCTCCATCAATCATTCTTGGTGATTTTACCAACAATATGAAAGGTTACTTTTTACCTTTCGTGTAACCTGTCTAGATGTTAGAGATTCTGTGTTTTAGGAAGCAGAATACTTCTCTATGCTTTATGTTGACTCTCATGTCTTTGATTATTTAAGCATAAATTAGAACAAATTTAGTAGATTAATCTTAGTTTTGGCTAGCAATTCAGTGAACAAAAGAATTTAAGGGACAATGAGTTTTTTTTTCCTTCTATTTTCCAACTCAAAGTTGTTCTTTTTTTTTTTTTTTTTATTTGATGTTCTGCACATTTGAAAGAGCCAGTTCTTTACAATCATGTTATATGTTTATATTATTTTGTTGTTGTTTTGATCAAATAGGTAACCAATGATTATTTCTCTGGCACTCACAATCCTTCGTTAATCTTAATCAAGGGACCAAATATTAATAACATCTAACACTTTCATTTGACCTTCTCAAAATTGAATCCTAGCTACAGAAAACATAAAAATTTCAGGCTATCTTTCACCAAAAACTATCTTTGTGATTTGACCCCTGAAAAGCACTATGTCCCCCAGCCAATAAACCTCCTGGCAGCATGGATGCATTAGTGGATAAAACTGAGGTTTTTACCTCATGGTAAATTACTGTCCTGAGAAAAAGCTTATTCGACCTTTTCCTTCAGGGATAATGAACAGAAAGGTGTTTTTATAGTTTCATATGATAGAAAACAAAGTCTTTTTGACCTCTAAATCAGTTGTTGAGAACCTGTTGTGTGCTAAGAGTTGGGTATAAAAAAAAGAATAAAACACAATCCCTCACCACCAGATTAGCCCAGTGGAGTGACCAGTACAGAGTTATGGACAATGTAGGCTGGGGGTTGGAGGTGAGGGGGATAATGTACAGTGATGAAGACAGGTTCAGGGCATAGATTATTATTCATGGGGGCCCTGAGGAAAGGGCCTGATAGCCAGGGAAGGGGAGTGAAGTACATGCTTAGGAAGGCTTCCAGGAGGAGGTGACCTGAGAGCTAAATGCTACAGATTAAAGGAGGAAAAAGGCATTCTAAGCAGAGGCTAAGGGTAAGAAAGAGCCTAGGGTGTTGTAGTAGAAACTGGAAACTAGGGAAGCAAGGTTCCCAATGACTTAGGTGAAATAGCCCACCTTTTTCTAGTAATCATCTATCCAATCCTAACCAACCAAATGCTTCAGCACAGCACAGCACACTACCCACACTGAAAGCCTGATGAATTATTATTTCATTAGAATTTCTTCCCCAATAATCGTTCTCTTGTTGAACTTGTGGCCAGTCAGCACTAATATACCTCTCTCCTCCACAAGGCACATGGGATGGCTGCTCAGACATGGCTGCAGAGGTAAATTTAAGCTCTCCTGACAAGTTGAAAACTGTCTCAGTCTCCGGAGCTGTAATTGGTGTGTACAGCTAATTCTCTCTTGTCAAAGGGTGGATTATTCCATTTTCAGATTTTCCAGGCGTTTACTTCTTTTACCAGCTTGCCCTGGGCAATGTCAGGACTGGGCAAACAGCATGGATTCCAATGCTCAGTCACCTACCAGCTATGTGAGCACTGGCAAATCAATGAACTTCTCAGAACTTCTCTAAGCCTCAACCTTCCTTACTTGTGAAGTGGGGGCACAACGGTACCTATCTCAGAGGGTTGTGATAAGGATGAAAGGAGTTATTAAATGTAAAACACTCAAAAACAGGGCCTGGTACACAGTGAGTGCTTGATGTTAGCTGGTATCACTAAGTAATTACCACTACTTTTTTTTTTTTTTTTTTATTAACCATCTTGCCACTAGTACAGAGACTCGTGAGGTAAGTATGTAAAAAACTCAAGTCGCGTAAGTTACAACTTTATGACCAGATGCAGGCCTTTCTTGCCTTTCAAGATTACTACTCAGTTTTCTCCTGGAGTCTTGGGAGATATCATCAATCTTCCTCCTGACTAGCGCTCCTGCCAGGACTCAAATTCCTTCTCATTCTTTTTCACTGTTCTAGGCTGCTAGGCTGTTTCAGTACCTAAGCAATAGTAACAAACAGATATCCCGAAGCAATTTCTGAACCGTGCCTGGCTAAAGTTTTCATTATATCCTACTCATGATTCAGACCCTGGAAACATGTAGCCATCTGCCTATCTGTATCACTATCATTAAATTATGAGTGCAAGGAGTGCCCTGAGTGTCTAAGGACATAGAATTTTCAATAAGCAATTTTCACTTTTAAAAACACAGTTCTATTTCCAAGGCTTTCCATCAACAATGACAGAGCCACTGCTCCTAAACCACAAGGAGAAGGCACCCTTCTCATTATAGGGTATGAAAAGCACTTATTTGTCAAGTTCTTTAAGAAGTTTATCTAGTAGAGAAATTTCTTCAGAAATCACAACCTTGAGTCTTCTGGCAGAGAGCTGACTGAGTGGTATCTTTAAGAATTCTAAAAGAATTTCAAAATATTAAATCTTAATCTAAATAAAGGAGCAGGGATATTCCATTTGATTTCGTTTTACATCAGTTAGGATGTTTGAGTCCTTTATGCCCTTTATTATTCTATTGCTTAAAAGGGTAAAGATTATACCTACACTGCAAGAACTCTTTTTTTTTTTGTTTTTTTTAAGAACTCTGTTTTTAAGAGAGTACTAGTGGGAACCAAGAGTGCTCCAGGGACAAAATCGATGCTGATAATTTGTGGCCTACAAAGCACTCTTATCTATGCACTTTGGACAAAAGTGCAAAGCTTCAGCCATTGAGCAATGTTTACCAGCCAACCAAAAGATGTTAGGTACAAAGTATGCAAATAAGCATCTCCAACTCAAAAACCCTGCAATTTTCTTCAGGCCTACCTAGTGCTTCATAGTTTTTAAAATGCTTTCCCTCACACTCTTAATTTAAAATAAGAGAAGTTAATTGACTTGCTTATGATCATAGAACTAAAACAGCAAAGATGATAAAACTGTGATCTTCTTACTGGTTACTGTACCACTACTGTACACTGCCTTTTTAAAGGGTCTCCTGATATTCTTTCAGTTATTTCACTACAAATTAAATAATCAGAATTAAATGAGAACAGATATCTATAAAATACATTAGCATATTTTCCTTTCTTCACTGTCCTGTGACTTTGTCTGATTTCATGTTACTATGTTTTTACAGCACAATAAGGTTAAATGTTTAGTGTTTTCTGTATAAAAAATGCAGCTATATGAAACACTTGAACTTAGTTCATTTAAATGACTCAAGTATGAAAATTAAGTATTTCATAAGATAAATACCCAGTTCTTCAGAATACCAATTGCCAAGGTTTCACTGTATTAGAATGAGCTGTTAAAAAAAAAAAAGAAAAAGAAACTTCAACCAGTTGAGTTTATTTTTTATAGATGTTTTCCAACTTTACCATCTGGCTTTAGGTAAAGATCACATCCACAGTGGCAGGAAAGGAGGTTCTTACTTTCTTGTTGTCTCAACAGTCATAGCCAGGCCTGGCACCTGTTTCTGTCACTCAATCATGCATCATAGTTAAACCTGAACACCTCAACTGCAGGTGCTCACATATTTTAAGACTTTTTTGGTACACATGTTGCACCACTCTGGTTCCCCTATATTTAGACTTTGAACTAAGATACAATGCTAAAATGTTGTATTTGTCTCTGTTGCATTAATTTAAAAATCAAAGTTTAAAGTTAAAATATTTCATTTCAAAGGCATGCCAGCCAACACTGTAAGTGCTGAGATAGAACAGTAATAGGTAAAGTCTCTGCTCTCATGGAATTCACATTCTAATGGGGAAAAGACACAAAAGCATCAGGCTGTCAAAGTGAAAGAATGACTAGAAGGACAGAGCCACAGGGATTTTCACCAAGCACTTTGTAAGCAGAGCTGAGGGCACTCAGTCAAATCCAGAGAACAAGAGATTTACAATGGTGAAACAGACTGTCACTTGGTTATAATTTTAGGCACTGCTTTCTGTTCTCCAAATTTGCTGCATAAATGATAGTGAACTGAAGTCACTCAGTCGCGTCCGACTCTCTGCGACCCCATGGACTGTAGCCTACCAGGCTCCTCCGTCCATGGAATAAGCCCTCCCTAACTCTGGCCCACTAGATAGGCTGCCTTAAAGAGCACAGCTTGACAGTGGGCCAAGAAGGAACCAAATCAGGGAGAGAAGAAAGTGAAAGCCTGGGCAAACTTGTACACGGTCTGGAAAGGACAAAGTGTCCCGCCGGCTTAGAGGCTTCCTGCATGCATTCAAACAAAAAGGCCAAGACACGTCCAAGAGGTCAAGGCTTCGCTCTTTGGAGTTAATATCTGATTGCGGTGGTTTTGGAGACTCGGTTCCCGATTAGGGAGTTATTAAGGGCACTGTCCCAAATCGGCTTCTTGAGTGAATTAAATAGCCTGGCTTAGGTCGCTCCACTAAGAAGGGTTTACTGACTCGTTTCATGCTCTGCAACTTTTTCTCTGCAACACATCACACAGTTTGAAATAACATATTTGGAATTTTTGAGTGGCACCGACCCCTCCCTCGGGCTTGTTTGTTAACTGCAGCATCTATCTAGAACAGGTCTAGTGCCTGGCTCTGTGAAACTGGGATGAAGAAATAGTCACTAGATCGAAAAACAGAGCGAGTGGGAGGGGAAGAAAGGCAACTTTCCTACAGCCAGACCTCCTGAGGGAAAATAGGCGGGAGGGGGAGGGTCACTACACCCGGACTCTTAAATCCGAGGGCCAAACGGCTGGGGGAGGGGTCACTGGTGACTCAGGAGGCGACCGGCGGGAGGATGCCGCGAGCCAAGGTCACAGGATGCAGAGAAGCAAGCCGGGCCCGAAAGCCACAGCCCGAGAATCGTCCTCCGTTGAGCGTCCTTGCCCCGACACACAAACAGCAGTCAGCCGCAGTCCGTCTAAGTCTGTAGCGGCCCAGGGAGACCACTACCTGTGAGCCCCGCCGCCCCCCTAGAGCGGCCGGGTCAAGGGCACACGCGCCCCTGGCGCCTCAGCCAATAGGCGCGAGGCAGTACTGGCGCCGCAGCCCCGGGGCTCTCCCCTCGCCCCACCCCCCACCGAGCCGAAACCGCGAGTCTGGATCCCACCCCCGCCCCCAACCTCGAATGAAGTCCGGCTGCCGCAGAGGGACACACTTCCTAACCCAGGGGAACGCGTCGGCACGCTCTCCGACAGTCCCACGGACATGGGAGCGGCGGGACGTAGGACCCAAAGGGTCATTGTGAGATGTGGACGCTCAGTCATCAGCCCCCTCTGAATCCGAGAGGGGAGCGGAGAAAGTTGGTGTGTGAGGGTGCCCGCGTGTGCCTTCAAGGCGGGTTTAGAGGTCCTGGGGCGCCGGCAGCTCGGCTGGGCAGGCCTGTGGCCCCGGCTCCTTTTCCTCCTGCTTACCTGGCTCTGGCAGAAGCCGCGGCAGCAAGGCCTGGGTGGAAAGCCGCGGCGACTCCGGACAGGACGCGGCCAGAGTGCAGCAGGGCCATGGTGGGCGGCAGGCGGGCAGTGGGTAGCTGGAGGACTGAGCGGAGATGCCAGCGGGCGCGGACCCAGAGGCGCGAGGTCCTGCTGAAGGTAAGGGCAGCGACTTCCCCCGGGAGAGGCTAGAGCGGCCTCCGCCGGGCCCCGAGCCGCGTCACAGCGCACCCTGGCGGTCGGAGCGGAACGGCTCGATTTCTGTGCAGTCTTGGGTGGCGGGTCCCGGGTTGGCGCCACGTGGTCCCGGAAAACAGTGACAGCACAGTTTATCGCAGTTTACAGCGCTCGACACACTTCTTTCATTTAACGACGACGGACCCTACCGAAGGGGTAGCTGCTATTACGCCACTTTAAAAGATGGGAAAAGGTAGGCTGACGTAGGTGAAGTAATTTGCCTAAGACTATAGAGCCAGTTACCTAAGTGGCCGTTCCTAAATCTTCAGCCGGATGTTTCCGTAAATGCAGATCACCTCATCTTGTTCCCGAGTGGTTTCTAATCTCTGTTATGGAGAAGATAACATGCGTTATCTCTTGGGACTCTTCTGAGGATTAGGCGAGATTAGCCGATTAGGTCTAAAAACAGGGTCTGATTTAGTCAACTAGAAACAACTGGTTAATGATAACCTTGTGTTTGTCAAATCCTTGCACTTGTGTGTGGAAGGGAATTAATCATTCTTAAAGGAAAAAGCAAATAAATTTGAGACTCCAGACGTGGAAAGATTCAAACAAGTCCATTCTAAACAGTGGCTGTTTCTCTTTTTTTGGGCCATGCTGCTCAGTTTATGGGATCTTGGTGGTTCCCAGTCATTGGTTCCCCCACCAGGGATTGAACCCTGGCCCTTGGCAGTGAAATCACAGAGTCCTAACCACTGGACCGCCAGGTAATTCCCAATGGCTGTTTCTGTGACCCCCTTCTCTAAAACCCAAGTAGAACTGTGTCTCTTGCCGACTTAGTTAATCTTCTCTGGCATGACTGTGTAAATGAGTAAGTCTAGATGCCTACCTAGTGGCACATTCTAGGCTCTTCCTAGGGCAGCCCCAACTTACTGTCTCAGACTCATCTGCTCACTCTCTGACCTCAGCCTTTGCCCTCACAGGCCATGATTTCCATTATCCTAACAACTGCCGTAACAAATTACTACAAACTGGATGGTTTAAAGCAACAGAAGCGTATTCTTTCACAGTTTTAAGTGGCTAGAATTCCAAAATCAAGGCAGAATTCCTTCCTTCCGGAGTCCCTGAGATGGAATCTGTTCCATGCCTTTCTCCTAGCTTCTGGCAGTTGCCAGCATTCCTTGCTAGTTCCTTGCTTACTGACAGATTGCTCTAACCCCTGTCTCCATGTGCATGTGGTGCTCTCTCCTTGTGTGTCTCTTCAATTCTTACACAGATGCCAGTCATATGGGGTTAGGGACCACCGTAAGGGCTTCACATTAGTGGCTTGATTACATCTGCAAAGACCTCCTTTGCTAGTAAATCACATTCCCAGGTATGTGGGTTGGAACTTCAAGCTACCTGTTTTGCAGGATACGTTTCAACGCTTAACAATCATTGTCCCCGGAGCCTAGCAATTATACTTCCCGGGATAGATCCTAGAGACCTTGTGTATGTTTAAGGATGTCAATGAAATGTTATTGGTAAAGGTAAGACACAGGCAACAACCTAGTTGCCTATCAATAGAAAATTAAACGCATGTGCTGTTATAGTCATGCAGTGAAGAATTACAGACTGCTGACCTGAATGAGCTCAGTTTATAGGTACCCACACGTATGACCTCAAGAACATAAAAAAGCAAGCTACAGAACTATAAGCGTAATATGGAGCCGTTTAGATAAAATTTTATTTTATTTATTATTTTTTAAGGAAGTGACCATATTACTTATTTTTTTTATTGCTTTGGCTGCGCCCTGCAGCATGCAGGATCTTAGTTCCCTAACCAGGGGTCCAATCCACAGCTCCTGTGTTGGAAGACTGAGTCTTAACCCCTGACTCAGTCTTCTTAACCACTGGACTGCCAGGGAAGTCCCTAGATAAAATTCGAAAATACACAAAACCATAGCATACATTTACTCATAAACGTATGTAAATGTTTGAAAGAATGCACCACAGATACAGTTGAGTTCAGGATCAGGAGGGCACAAGAGGGTGTTTGCCCTTGTGGAGAGAATAAGACAACTTTGTCATATTTGCTTCATAAAAAATTACAGAAAATATTGCCAATTATCACCATTCTGGGTGTGGAACTCTGTAATAAATACATTTTACTTTCTCATAAGAAAGCAAATTTGAGCTACTGGTATGAAAGGTGAATTGGAAAGGACAGTTGTTAGGGGTGGGATTGTTATTTAGTCACCGAGTCATGTCCAACTCTTTGTGATCCCATGGACTGTAGCCCACCAGACTCCTCTGTCCATGGGATTCTCCAGGCAAGAATTATGGAGTGGGTTGCCATTTCCTTCTCCAGGGGATCTTCCTGAGCTATGAACCTGTGTCTTCTCCATTGGCAGGTGGATTCTTTACCCCTGAGCCACCAGGAAAGTCCAAGGAATAGGGAGGCAAGGTCAAAAGAAGGCTGACAATAAACCAGGCAAGAAATTCTTGATTGTCTGAGTTCAGGTAGAAGTAGCAATGATGGAGAAAAGGTTACAGATCTGGACATATCAAGGAGGAAGAATCAAAAGTGTTTGGTGATTAAAATGCAGGTAGAAGTAGAAAAGGAGTCTGAAATAATTTCCAGTGTATCAGTTAAAATTAGGATTCTCTTCATGTAATAGAGACCCAAAATAATAGGCTTAATCAAGAGAAAATGTATTTCTCTAACTTAAAAATCTGGAGATAGGCAGTCCAGGGCCAGTATGGCATTTCTGCCCCACACAGCCCTCAGCAGCCCAGCTTGTGCCTCCACCCTCTGGAAGGTGTGGCCCTTACCCAGTGGTCCAAGGAGGCAGTCGCAGCTTCAGCCACCACGTTTCCATTCCAAGCAGGAGTCTAAAGGAGGAGACACACACACACAAATCCAGTACAAAGGATACACAGTATTGCCTTGTGTTTTTTTTTTTGGCAGGTGGTTTTTGGGATCTTAGTTCCCCGACCCCAGCTCTTGGCAGTGAAAGCATGGAGTCCTAACCACTGGAATGCCAGGGAATTCTCAGCCAGTTGCCTTTTAAGGGAGCTATAATAGGACGAGGCAGAATGTGGCAAAGATGAGTTGGAGGAAAGAGAGCCGGGGAGGGCCCAGGAGGGAGGACTCAGTGCCAGCTGTGGAAATCAGGGAAGCCTTCATGGAAGAGATGGCATTTGATCTGAACTTTGTAGGATGTGTGATGGTTCGCATGTTGGGGAGGAAGGAGAAAACGCGGCCAGTGCCCCGCCTCACTGTCTAACTTGTCCCTGCTGCCCCACTGGTTCCTGTCTTTCTTCTCAACATCATAAGGGTGGCTCTCCTCCTTCTGCCTCTTATCTTCAGAAGACAGTGGCTAGTTGGCTTCCCTCTTCTGACTGATCACCTCTTCTGGCCATTTCCAGGTTTGTTGTTTTTTTTTCACCCTCTTACCTCCCACTCCCAACCCTACTATTAATGACCTGGACTCCCGAATCTTGCATTTCAGATTTTGGTCCTCATCTGCTAATTAGCTGGGAAAGATCGAAGGCAGGAGGAGAAGGGGATGACAGAGGATGAGTTGGTTGAATGGCATACTAACTCGATGGACATGAGTTTGAACAAGCTCTGGGAGTTGGTGATGGACAGGGAAGCCTGGTGTGCTGCAGTCCATGGGGTAGCAAAGATTTGGACACGACTGAGTGACTGAACTGAATTGACTGAATTCTTTTATCCATCTATCTGCCATTGTAATCAGAGAGCCTCTGGCAGCCTCTTCTGCCCTCAAGTCAACCATGTATCTGTACTTTATTTATATTCTCTTTATTTTACATATAAACTTCCAAGTAAGCACTCATATATATATGAATATATATATATGTCAAGTTCATCGGTTTTTTTTTTTTTTGGCTGTGCTGTGTGGCTTTGGGATCTTAGTTCCCTGACCAGGGATTAAACCTGGGCCGTTGGCAGTAAAAACACGGAGTCCTAACCATTGGACTGCCAGGGAGTTACCATTCCCTTTAAATCAGTTTTAACAAACCACATGTAAGCCCTTGGTCCAGGCAGTCTGGGTGATGTTTGGATTCAGGCATTCACAGGCTCTGGATTCCAGCAGTTGGAAATGACTATTGATAATATCATGCCCTGTTACATGGCGTCTGGAGCCTTTCTCCCATTTTCTGGTTACCCTCAGGCAGGCTCAGAGGAAGTGTTTCCACAAACTTTTCTGAGCTCAGAAAAGTCAGCCCCTTGGGCTCCAGGTAGATCCAAATGTTTATTGGATTCTCCTGGGTGAAAGGGGGCAGGAATGTCTAATAGTGAGGAGATCCTGAGTCAAAGAAATTCTTCACCATACTCAACCCTCATCATTGTTTGTATTATTATTTAAAAAATTACTCTTACCACACAGTCAGGAATTCTGTTGGAGTTCCAGCTGCCTGGAACTGAGCTGTCTATAGTCATGAGAGAGCAACAAAGACAAAACTTTGCTGGCAAATCAATAACTCCTCTCAACCCAAAGGCCCACACTCTCCATCCCAATGCAGGTGAAGTTGTAGATCATAGATATCTAGAAACTGAAAGGGCTTTCAGAGCTCCTTCAGGACAGTGCTTCTTACGCTGTGATGTGCATTGGAACCACCCAGGGGTCTTGTGACAATGCAGGCTCTGATTCAGCAGGCCTTAGTGGGGCCTGTAATTCTGCTTTTCTTATAAGCTCCTTGGCTAGGCCAGTGCTGCTGGCCAGTGGACCACGTGGAGCAGCATATATCTAGATCATGCCATGCAGCCCTTTATAGATGTCAATGGAAGCCTGTGTCCCAAACTCCAGACTTCCCACTGTATATATGGAGAATCTGAGGTCAAAGGAATGAAGTATTGCCTAAGGTCACCTGGCCAACTGGGGCTTGGGACTGGGAACAAAAGCCCAGATGAAGGGTAGATTCCTTTTCCCAATTTCAGCACCAGCTGCAGATGACTGTGAGGATCCCCTGATCTCTTCCTGACCTGGAGTCAGCTCCTTGGTGGCCTGTCCGGGAACCACCTCCAGACTTCTCCAGGCCTAGGCTGTGGATCGGTGCTGCGGGTCAGCCTCAGGCTGCAGGAAGAAGAGGTATCGTCTCCTCCAGGCCAGAGGACTGAAGATCCTTAAGGAAAGAGAGACCTTTGCACAGACTGGTACTTTAAGGGGAGCGCTTTCACCATCACCACCTGGGAGAATGACGGAAGCAGGACTGTTCAGCAAGAACAAAGGCTCTGAAGCTATAATGGCCCTGAAGAGTGATCCTGAACTGGGGGGAGGGGTCTGCCTTTTATACCTGTGTGTTGATCTCCCCCCCATCTCTTGTCCTGCTGCATGACCTTGCCTGGCAAGTGAGTCCTGCTTCCGTGGAAAGGGAGCAGGGGATCTGAGCAGCCGCCCCCAGTGGCTACCACGTGGATGTTTATATAAACTGTGTAAGGAGAGAGTACTGATGAGGGGCCCACTTGTATGTGGGGGATGTGTGTGTGTGTGTGTGTGCGTGCGCACATGTGTATATGGTGGCTGTGTAGGAACGTGTCCTCTTTGGAATCTTCGGAGAGTGTTCATGTGCACTGAGGATGACTGCATTTGAGTGTGACCTTCTGTCATTCATTTGTGTGTACGCGTGGAAGTCAGTGAGCAGTGTGTGGTTCTGTGTTGACGTCTGGGTGTGCCCCACTTGTGTGTGGGTGTGGGAATGGTGACAGGTGGACATGTACTGGCTTCCAGACCCATTCGACGAGAAGCCCTGTGGCCTCCTGTTCCGAGGAGAACAGAGGAGGCCCCCGAGCCAGGGCAGGGGGTGCTGGGCTGTCTTTGTGGCCGTGGGTGGGGAGGGGATGGTACTGCTGAAGGCCACCTCATCTGAAGAAGCAGCCCTTTCTCTGGATGGACCGGGGCCTTCTGTATCCCCTCAACCCTTGTCCTCTACGCCCAGCCTGCTCTAGGAAAAGGTGCAGCCCTGGAAGAAGAGCTTGGAGGGAGGCCTGGGTGCAGGCCCTCTTGCCAGAAGGAGGCTGGAGGAGGAGTTTCTGGTGACTCTGCCCCTCCTCAGGGTTGGAGGGCACCTCCAGGGCCCCCACAGAATGTACTGGGGTCTTTGGCTGGTGGACCATCTGGAAACCTCTCCCCCTGGCTCACAAAATGTCTCCAAACACTTTTCTGTGCATGTGAAGTCACTCTGGAGAAGCACACCTCCCGTTTTTACCTGATAACTATAAGGATTTCAATAAATGATTTTTGAAAACCCTTCATTAAAGGTGTCCAACTGTGGCTTCCTGCGTGCGGCCCTTGGATGTGTCTTGGTTTCCCTTTGCTCTGCTTCACACTCAAGACGCTTCACCTGAAGGACCCCAGCTCCCCTGTCAGCTGGAATCATGACTAGCTCTGGGTTCTGGACCAGCCCTGGGCTCATGCTGGTCACTTATGACCAGAGGGAGCGCACACGTGGCGTTGCGTGTCCTGTGCATGCCCGTCTGTGCTGGGGCTGTGGGGTAGCTGCACCTGCCTGTCATGTGGTGGTTCTAGGAGCCCAGAGTCAGGGGGGTTGCTTCTGAATGGGGAACCAGGAGGGGTGACATGGAGAAGGTGACTCACCCAGGGCCACACAGAGCACCTTTAATAGGGCCTAGCCTGTCACATAGCTGGCCTGTTGTTTTTCCCAAACAGTTCTGTCCCTCTGGCTGCCTCTGCTGGATCCACCCTGCCCTGCCCGTGGGGGTGAGGACCAGCATTCAGGTTGAGACGTGAAGGCCCGAATCTATTCCATCCAAAGATCCCAAAGACACCCTCCCATCACGACCTGACATGCTCAATGTTGAGTCATTTCTGATTTCACCCATTTCCAGAAATCCAAGTCATCCTTGATCCAGCTCTCTATCACCTCCCACACTCCCCAGTTGACCCCCAGAATATACTAATGAACAGCTACTAAAACGTTTATTTCCTCATTTATTCCTCACAATAAGTTGGGAGGAAGTTGGAGCCCAAAGTTTATAGCAAGGGAGGGGCTGAGTTGGGGATCAGGCCCAGCTCTCATTATCGCAGAAAGTAGAAGGCACCTGCCTCTCGTCCACGTGGTCACATCACAGCCCTCTCTTGGGTCACCCCAGAAGCCCCTCACTAGACTGTTGGACTCCGGTCTTGCCCGTTAGAGCATTCTCACTGGGACAGCCAGCAGTATCCTTCTAAAACATATCATTACCCTAGGGCGACAATGCAAAAAAGGGCAATTATAAAGGAGGATGCAGCATCTGCCATAAGACTGAGCATTTTGAAGGGAAGAACTGATTTGGGGTTCCCTAAGTGTGGTGATAAATGTAAATGCAGATCCTGCTGCCAGAGAGGTGCAGAACAGAGACATCCAACCTGCAGTGTCAAGTAAAACCACCTGGATTTTCCAAAGAAGATATACAGATGGCCAATAGGCACATGAGAAAGGGCCAACATCACTAGTCATCAGTTCAGTTCAGTCGCTCAGTCGTGTCCAACTCTTTGCAACCCCATGGACTGCAGCACGCCAGGTTTCCCTGTCCATCACCAACTCCCAGAGTTTGCTCAGACTCATGTCCATTAAGCTGGTGATGCCATCCAACCATCTCATCCTCTGTCGTCCCCTTCTCCTGCCCTCAATCTTTCCCAGCAACAGGGTCTTTTCTTTTTTTTTTTTTTTTTCCAGTTTTTTAAAAAAATTAATTAATTAATTAATTTATTTTTTCAGTGGGTTTTGTCATACATTGACATGAATCAGCAATAGATTTACACGTATTCCCCATCCCGATCCCCCCTCCCACCTCCCTCTCCACCCGATTCTTCGCATCAAGTGGCCAATGTAGGGATCGGGATGGGGAATACATGTAACTCTATGGCTGATTCATATCAATGTATGACAAAACCCACTGAAATGTTGTGAAGTAATTAGCCTCCAACTAATAAAAAAAAAAAAAAGTGGCCAATGTATTGGAGCTTCAAATCATCAGAGAAATGCAAACCAAAACCACGGTGAGATATCACCTCACACCTGTCAGAATGACTATCATTAAAATGTCTACAAATAACAAGTGTTGGTGAAGATGTGGAGAAGAGGAAACCCTAGCACACTATTAGTGGGGTTGCAAATTGGTGCAGCCATTATGGAAAGCAGAACAGAGGTTCCTCAAAAAACTAAAACTTTAACATATGGCCCACCAATTCCACTGTTGGTATATATCTGAAGAAAACAAAAGTGCTAATCTGAAAAGATAGATGCATCACAATGTTCATAGCAACATTATTGACAGTAGCTCAGATATGGAAGGATCCTAAGTGCCCATCAACTGATGAGAGAATACAGAAGATATAATGAATATATATATATATATATATATATATATATATATAAAGACTTGGACATGACTGAGCACACACACACACATATATGTATATAATAGAATATTACTTAGTCATAAAAAGATGACATTCTGCCATTTGCAGCAATGTGGATGGACCTGGAGGGTATTATGCTTAAATAAATCAGAGAAAGACAAATACTCTGTTATCATTTATATGTAGAATCTAAAACAAGCAAATGCGTATAACAAAACAGACACAGACTCACAGATATAGAGAACAAACTAGTGTTTACCAGTGAGGAGAGTGAAGGGAGAGGGGAACAGAGGTGAAAGGTAGCTTAAGAGATATAAACTATCATATATAAAATAAATAACAAGGCTATGTTGTACAGCATGGGGAATAAAGCTATTGTTTTGTAGTAACTTTAAGTGGAGTTTAACATATAAAAATACCGAATTACTATGTGTACACCTGAGTGAGTGAGTAATAGTTGCTCAGTCATGTCCAACTCTTTGCGACCCCATGGACTGTAGCCTGCCAGGTTTGTCCATGGACTTCTCCAGGCAAGAATACTGGAGTGGTTTGCATTTCCTTATCCATGTACACCTGAAACTAATATTAATGTTGTAAATCAACTGTACTTCGACTAAAAATATGGGGAAAAAACATCTGGAGGAGGAAACACTGGCTTGAATCTGAAGAATGAGTACAAGTTTCCTAAGCAGAAAAGGAAGGATGTTACCAGGATGAAAGAACAGCACTTGTCAAGGCTGGAAGACATCAGAGAACAAGATGCAGACAGTCAAAGTCAAGGTGCTCTCAGATCGAACGCATGTCTCCTGCTTGCCAGATGGATTCTCTTCCACTGAGCCACCTGAGAAGCCCCTATTAAGACACAGTGACTGACACATAATAGCTAGTGTTTGCATGCATTATTTCATATGGTCTTGATGAAAATCCTAGAGGGTTGACTCTTATTATTCATTTTATAAAATCTTTAGTCAGAAATTGAGAAAAGTCTGAGATTTTTACCTTACTTGTAAGCTTATGAGTTAGCCTGTTAGAGTTTTTATATACTTAGAGCAGACATGAGACCTTTGGGTCAGAGACAAGGAGGGTTTAGTACTCACCTGCCAGGGCACCTTTTCCGCATGCTTCACGCTCCGTGGGGAAAGGTGATGAGGGCTAGAGGTTACCTGTTCATGCAGAGGGGTGCCCTATAGGATAGGAGCCCTCAGACTAGGAAACTGGTGATCCTTTCCAATGGTGAGAGAGGTCAGTTATTCCCCTGGAATGTAAGCAGGCTTCCACTAGGGAGAGAGGAGAAAAAGGCTTATCTTTACTACCTCGCCATATCTCCAGAGAGATAATCTCCAAACATATCATGAAATATGTGTCTCTAGCTTCCAAGGCTGTTTTCCATTCAGACATACCTTAACATAGAAGACCCAGATCTTGCATCCAGTGAGAAATCTGGTCAGACTTGTCTCCTAACAAGGATAAGGAAATCGAAGCTTAATATATTGCAAATTATTTGAACTTGGGCTAGTGGAAGCACTAGGAAAATGAATGAATGAATGAATGAGCTAGGCGAAGGTCAAGATGCAAATGGCCACCTTTATATGCTCTCCTGAAAACAGGTATTGGGGCTTCCTTGGTAGCTCAATTGGTAAAGAATCCGCCTGCAATGCAGGAGACCCTGGTTCGGGAAGATTCCTGGGTCGGGAAGATTCCCTGGAGAAGGGATAGGCTACCCACCCCAGTATTCTTGCCTTGAGAATTCCCATGGACAGAGGGGCCTGGTGGGGTTCACGGTGTCGCAGAGTCGGACACGACTGAGTAACTAAGCATAGTGCAGGGCGGTATGTGAGTGCCTTGTGATCATAGCAGAAAACTCTTTCTCTAAACTAAGTTAACAGGGACTTCCTGTGGGTCCAGTGTTTAAGACTCCATGCTTCCACTGTAGGGGGCATGGGTTTAATCCCTGTTCAGGAAACTTTATTCATTTTCGACTGTTGGATCCTTGCTGCTTTGAGGGCTGTCTCCAGTTGTCACAAGCAGGGGTACTCTCTAGTCGCCATGGCTGCTCTTGTAGCTTGTAGTGTCTAGGCACAAGGGCTCAGGAGTCGTGGCTCACAGGCTTAGTGGCCCCATGGCATGTGGGATCTTCCTAGACCAGGGATAGAACCCATGTCCCCTGAATTACCACTGCCATTAGTGAAGTCCATTACTGTCCCCAGTTTTATAAGAAAATGTGGCACAGAGAAGCCAAGCTTTTTACAAGATTGAGCTTTGGCAGATGGCAGGCCTGGCATTTGAACCCAAGTAGTCAGACTCCAGAGGCCAGTTTAATAACCATTTGCTAAACTCATTTGAAGTACCAGGCATTCTATCTGTGTGTATGTGTGTATGTGTGTGTGTGTGTGTGTGTGTGTGTGTGTGTGTGCGCGCGCACGTATGTTTGTGTGGATAAATTCTCCTCTAGTTCTCACAAGCCTATGAGAGAGGCATTATTATCATCCCTAATAAAGATGAGGTGACTAAAACTCAGGTGTAAAAACTTGCCAAAAATCTTTGTGTTAATAAGTTGTATTTAAGAAATTTGGACAAAGCCCTGTATGTCTACTAAAGCTAAGCCCTGACCACTATATAATTCTGATGTTTCTGAACCTCAGTTTCCTATATGCAAATAAATGTAAATAAAATTATACCTGAAAGTGGGGACATGGAAGCAACCTAAATGTCTATCAACAGAGGATGAATAAAGAAGATGTGGTGCATATATACAGTGGAATATTACTCAGCCATAGAAAGGAATGAAATTGGGTCATTTGTAGAGATGTGGATGGACCTAGGGACTGTCATACAGAATGAAGTCAGTCAGAAAGAGAAAAACACCCCTCATATAGAGGGGTGGGATGGGGAGGGAGATGGGAGGGAGCTTCAAAAGTGAGGGGGTATATGTATACCTATGGCTGATTCAGGTTGAGGTTTGACAGAAAACAACAAAATTCTGTAAAGCAATTATCCTTCCATTAAAAAAGAAATAAAAAAACAAAAAAACCCATGTATTAGCACATATATATGGTATCTAGAAAAATGGTATAGATGATCCTATTTGCAAATGAGAAATAGAGACACAGACACAGAGAACAAGCATACGGACACCAATGGGGGAAGAGGGTTTGGTGGGATGAATTGGGAGTTTGGGGTTGACGTGTATGCACTATTGATATTATACATAAAACATAACTAATGAGAACCAACTGTATAACTTAAGGAACTTACTCAGTGCTCTGTGGTGACCTAAAAAGGAAGGAAATCCAAAAAAGAGGGGATATATGTATACATACAACAAGCTTCCCAGGTGGTGTTAGTGGTAAAGAACCCACCTACCAATGCAGAAGACTTAAGAGATGCAAGTTCGGTCCCTGGGTCTGGAAGATGCCCTGGAGGAGGGCATAGCAACCCACCCCAGTATTCTTGCCTGGAGAATCCCATGGACAGAGGAGCCTGGAGGGCTACAGTCCATAGTGTTGCAAAGAGTCAGACACGACTGAAGCGACTTAGCATGCATGCATGCACACACAACCGATTCACTTTGCTCTTCAGTAGAAACACAACGTTGTAAAGCAGCTAGACACCAATAAGAACTTAATGAAAATATGTTAAACTTACTTGTCAGTGAAAAAAAAAAAAACTATTCTGGGCAATGACTGAGGAGAGTATCACTAAGACCGTTGTGTGTGAGAGCCCTTTGCTCCCTTTGGATTAAAACCTAAAGGGAACAATTAGAAAGCAGAAGACATTTTTATTGTACTTGTTTTTACTTTGAGAATATGTCTCCCCTTGATTCTGAAAAGACTTTCTGAGCACAAAGGTTAGATTGGAGGCTGGTTGCCAGCCAGCATCCAAATGACAGGATTTGCATGTAAAGAGAGTTTATGCTTTAATTTAACTTAGTTTTATTTGGAACAGCTTTATTGACATAGCATTCACATGCCATATATTCACCTATTTAAAGTGTACAATTCAATGATTTTTAATGTATTCAGTTTTATAACCGTCACCACAACTGTTATTGAACCAAACTCAGTCTGCTCACCTACATGCAGAAAAGCCCATTTAATGAAGCAGATTGTGGTAAAGAAAAGTGCAGTGTTTATAGCAGGAACAAGCAAGGAGTTTAGGCAGCTAATTCTCAAAAGGCGCAAACTCCCCATGGCATCAGGCAAAGGTTTATAAAGATAGCGAGAGGGAGAGGGAGGGGGTTGCACTGTATGTGTGATCAGCTCGAGGACCTTCTCCTGATTGGCCGGTGGTGAGGTGTATCGGGAGTCAGCATCGTCAACCTTATGGTTCCAGCTGGTCTGGGGGCTCCGTGCTTGTGGGCAGCACGCAGTTAACTTCTCCCACCTGGTGGGGGTGTCAGTGGCTGCAAAACAGCCCAAAGGATTTGGCTCAGAATATTATCTGCAGCCCTTGAAGAGGAGCTGAAGGTCTTTGACTTTGTGTATTGGCTAAACTGTCATTACCTGTGCTCAACTGCTTTCCTCTGTCCCTGTATTTTCTCACCTCTTTGATTAAATATATTCTTGGGAAGCTGGGGAAGGCCTTAGGAGGCTAGGTTTTCTACAAACAGGAGGCAGGCAGAGCACATGGGGAAGGAGTTTGTCCTGGGAAGGCCCTCCGCTCAGTTACGCAATCAAATTTTGAACATTTTATCATCCCCCAAAGAAAGTGTGGCTCAGTGGTGAAGAATCTGCCTGTAATGCGGGAGATGCAAGTTCGATCCCTGGATTGGGAAGATCGCTTGGAGAAAGAAATGGCAACCCACTCCAGTATTCTTGCCTGGGAAATCCCACGGACAGAGGAGCCTTCTGGGCTATAGTCCATGGGGTTGCAAAAGAATCGGACACGACTTAGAGACTAAACAACAAAGTACCCTGTGGCCTTTAGCAGCCATCCTCTGTTTCTCCTCATAGAACTAGGCAACCACTAATTTACTTCCTGTCTTTATAGATTTGCCTCTCCTGGACCTTTCTTGTAAATGGAACCATACAATAATAATACGTGGTCTTTTATGACTGCACTTTCATCATGAGTCATGTTGGTTCCTGCTCACAGAGCAACCACAGATGTGGGGAAATGTTTATGCTCTGTTCTTAGTGGCTTAAATCATTTGGTCCATGTGATCCTGGGCAATCTACCACCATAGTGACAAATAACCACTATCTTGGTTTTGCCAAAGTTGACTAGTTCCAGAATTTCACTCTCAGTTCTTTCTAGAAAATAAAACATCTTTCCACCGATTGAGGGCAAAGGGAAGAAAAAAATCTTGTGTAAATACAACTGGAAGGAGATAACGTGTGTTGGCTTGGATGTTAGCTGCCATATGTCTTCATATCTGCTTTCATAATGGTTCTCTGGCTTCAGTGTCCATTTTTATGTCAGATGGAAATGTAACTTGCTGAGGACATTATTTCTCTACTCTGCTCTGAGTGAATTGATGTGATCAGAACAAGGAGCCAGAATTCACACAGATGATCACGTCAGCCTCCACAGCAAGTACAGATAATTAAAGGTCGTGACCAGATCCACAGAAACAAAATAGTTTGGATGCTATAATACTTTATGCAGTGTCTATGAATTGACATTCAGACACATTAGGAAAAGTCTCATTGCCTGACTCCCTTGACTAAACATTTTCTCTTGGCAAACTCCTACATTTACCGTATAACCTTCATCATTCTGGCCTTGATTGGACACAGTCAGTATTTATTTTACATTATTTTATTTATTTTTTAGTTAAAAAACTGGCAGCACTGGGTCTTTGTTTTGGTGCCTGGGCTTAGTTGCCTAGCAGTATGTGGGATCTTAGGTTCCCCCACCAGGGTTTGAACCCACATCCCCACCATTGGAAGGTGAATTCTTAACTGCTGTACCATCAGGGAAGTCCCTCACAGTCAGCATTTATTAATCATATCATGAACAGCCAGATGCCTGTGTGACAGGACCAGGTGCATTGATGTTATTCTCCCGATAGGTCTTTCCCCACAATTCTGCCCCTGAGCTGGATGCCAATCCCTGTATTCTTCCTCAAACAGGTCACCTATCCTCTCTGACAGCTCCGTGTCATTACGATGCTATGTTCGTCTAAAAAAGATCTGACTCACCCTTTAAGATTGAACTCAAGCACCATCTCTTCCCTGGAGTCTCCCCTAATTCCTTCCACTTTGGATTTTCTTAAAATATGCATGGTAGAAAGAAAAAGAGAGCCACAGTATTTTGGAGCTCCTCCTATCAAAAGGAAGAGTCTGTTTCCCTTTTGCTTGAATCCAAACTGGCCTTATGAGCTGCTCTGACCAATAGAAAGTGGCAGAAATGATGCTATATGAGTTCCAGAGCCTGGGTCTCCAGGTGCCTTAAGATGTCTCCCTTTGTCCTCTTGGAATGCAGCCCTGAGACCACCAAGCAAGGGAACTGTCCAGCCTGCCAGAGGGTGAGAGGCTGTGGGGGAGAACCAGGGTGCCCTGGCTGAGGTCATCTGATCAGCCCCTCCCAGTGGAGCCATTGGATGATTCTAGCCACAGGAATGAGCGCAGGTGAGCCAGATGTTCCTGTGTGTAAGCCTGGCCAAGAGCAGAATCATAAGCATATAAATGGTTGCGTTTTTAAAAAAATTACCTTTTTTTTTTTTCCCACATGACATATGGGATCTTAGTTCCCCAACCAGGGATCAAACCTGTGCCCTGTGCAGTGGAAGCTTGGAGTCTTAACCACTGGACCACCAGGGAAGTTCCCTAAATGGTTATGGTTTTAAGTCACAAGATATTGAGGTGACTTGTTACACGGCAATGGATAACTGATAACAATGGGCTATTTTTCTTGATGTTTTTAAAGGTCACATATGTGAAGGATGTTAGAGAATTGTGTTTGGGAAGGTGCTTTCTTCTCAGGGGAAAATCTTCTCTTTCTCCTATTTTCTTTATTCAAAGAATTCTCCTTCACTATTTAAGTGTCATATTAGGTATCCATTCTTGGAATCCTTCTCTGCACTCAGAGACAGGATCAGGAGCCCCTCGGGTGGGCTGTTTTGCACTCTTGTTCTTACCATAGTGCATTTTATACTTTATAGTTAAAACTATATATTTTTTTCTGGTCTGCGTTCTCTGTGAAGGTCCTGGGAGGGCAAAGACAAAGCTTAGCTCACCTGCGCATCTAGAATTTGGCACAGCAGAGGACATACATGGAAGGGTTTTCTGCTTATGGATCTCACTGGTTCATCAAATACTGATGCTCTCCCCAGGTCACCTGTTCCACTGGGGGACACCACTCAGCGTGACAATGCTTTCCCCTATCACAATATAATCCCTATCTGTGTACGTTCTATTCAAAGATCTGCATCTGGCCGCTAGAGCCAGAAGACTAATGCCCTGCATATTTGAGCACAGGTAATGTGCCCTCCTCATTAAATCATTTCTTGGGACGTCGCTGGTGGTCCAGTGGCTAAGACTTTGTGCTCCCAATGTAGGGGGGCTGGGCTCAATCCCTGGTCAGGGAACTAGATCCCGCGTGCTGCAACGAAAAGATCCCAAGTGCTGAGACTGAGACCTGTTGCAGCTAAATAAATAACATAAGAAACCATTTCTTCTTCAGTTCATGGCAGGAGAAGCAGCTGAGGATCCTGGGGATGTCTGGCATAGAGCTCCTGACCATCCTGAGCTCTCTTCTCTTTATTAACAAAATTCACCCTAACTTTTGGCATCAAAACCCATTCTTTAGGTTAACAAACCCATCATAAAATGTCATAACAAGAACTTGGCACTATTGGGAGAGGTCTGATCCAGTCAGAGAAGAGTGTGATAATCACTTTCAGTTCAATTCAGTCACTCAGTAATGTCTGACTCTTTGCGACCCCAGGGACTGCAGCATGTCAGGCTTCCCTGTCCATCACCAACTCCCGGAGCTTGCTCAAACTCATGTCCATCCAATCGGTGATGCCATCCAACCATCTCATCCTCTGTTATCCCCTTCTCCTCCTGCCTTCAATCCTTCCCAGCATCAGGGTCTTTTCTAATGAGTCAGCTCTTCGCATCAGGTGGCCAAAGTGTTGGAGTTTCAGCTTCAGCATCAGTCCTTCCAATGAATACTCAGGATTGATTTTCTTTAGGGTTGACTGGTTTGATCTTGCAGTCCAAGGGACTCTCAAGAGTCTTCTCCAACACCACAGTTCAAAAGCCTCAATTCTTCGGTGCTCAGCTTTCTTTATAGTCCAACTCTCACACGACTACTGGAAAAACCATAGTTTTGACTTTTGTTGGCAAAATAATGTCTCTGCTTTTTAATATGCTCTCTAGGTTGGTATTAGCTTTTCTTCTAAGGAGCAAGCGTCTTTTAATTTCATGGCTGCAGTCATCATCTGCAGTGATTTCGGAGTCCAAGAAAATAAAGCCTGTCACTGTTTCCATTGTTTCCCCATCTATTTTCCATGAAGTGATGCAAGAAATATCAATAACCTCAGATATGCAGACAATACCAACCTTACAGCAGAAAGTGAAGAAGAACTAAAGAGCCCCTTGATGAAAGTGAAAGAGGAGAGTGAAAAAGTTTGTTTAAAGCTCAACATTCAGAAAACTAAGATCATGGCATCTGGTCCCATTACTTCATGGCAGATAGATGGGGAAACGGTGGAAACAGTGGCTGACTTTATTTTTCTGGGTGGGCAGATGGTGATTGCAACCATGAAATTAAAAGACGCTTACTCCTTGGAAGGAAAGTTATGACCAACCTAGATAGCATATTAAAAAGCAGAGACATTACTTTGCCAACAAAGGTCTGTCTAGTCAAGGCTGTGGTTTTTCCAGTGGTCATGTATGGATGTGAGAGTTGGACTGTAAAGAAAGCTAAGTGCCGAAGAATTGATGCCTTTGAACTGTGGTGTTGGAGAAGACTCTTGAGAATCCCTTGGACTGCAAGGAGATCCAACCAGTGCATCCTAAAGGAAATCAATCCTGGGTGTTCATTGGAAGGACTGATGTTGAAGCTGAAACTCCAATACTTTGGCCACCTGATGCGAAGATCTGACTCATTTGAAAAGGCCCTCATGCTGGGAAAGATTGAAGGCAGGAGAAGGGGACGACAGAGGATGAGATGGCTGGATGGCATCATCGACTCGATGGACATGGGTTTAGGTAAACTCCGGGAGTTGGTGATGGACAGGGAGGCCTGGCGTGCTGCTGTTCATGGGGTCGCAAGGAGTCGGACACGACTGAGCGACTGAACTGAACTGAACTGATGGGACTGGATGGCATGATCATAGAGTTTTGAATGTTGAGTTTTAACCCAGCCTTTTCACTCTCCTCTTTCACCTCCATCAAAAGGCTCCTCAGTTCCTCTCCACTTTCTGCCGTAAGGGTGGTGTCATCTGCATATTGGAGGTTATTGATATTTTTCCTGGCAATATTGATTGCAGTTTGTGCTTCATCCAGCCCAGCATTTCGCATGATGGACTCTGCATAGAAGTTAAATAAGCAGGGTAACAATATATAGCCTTGATGTACTCTTTTCCCAATTTGGAACCAGTCCATTATTCCATGTTCGGTTCTATTGCTTCTTGACCTGCAAACAGGTTTCTCAGGAGGCAGGTAAAGTGGTCTGGTATCCCCATCTCTAACAATTTCCCACAGTTTGTTGTGATCCACACCATTTGTGTGTGGTCAACATAGACTAAGCTAAAAGGCTTTAGTGTAGTCAATGAAGCAGAAGTAGGTGTTTTTATGGAATTCTCTTGCATTTTCTAAGATCCAATGAATGTTGGCAATTTGATCTCAGGTTCCTCTGCCTTTTCTAAATCCAGCTAGAACATCTGGAAGTTCTCAGTTTAAACCACTAACTTGGTGGCATTTTGTTACAAAGGAACAGATGATCAATACATCATCAGCCTGTGCTGCGCTGTGCCTAGTTGCTCAGTTGGGTCTGACTCTTTGCGACCCCTGGACTGTAGCCCACCAGGCTCCTCTGTCCATGGGATTCTCCAGGCAAGGATGCTGGAGTGGGTTGCCATTCCCTTCCCCAGGGGATCTTCCCAACCCAGGAATTGAACCCAGGTCTCCTGCATAGCAGGCAGATTCTTTACCATCTGAGAGCCACCAGGGAGGCCTGATAATCACTTTATTCTTTTATTAATGCAACCTAAGGCCATATTGATTTCCTGGTTACAGTGCCCCTGTGGCTAGCAGTAGCATAGCAAAAACTCTTCTGAGTCAGAGTTACATAACATCTAACCTCAAAGGAAGAATGCATAGTTTATTTTACTAACGTTTTTGGACAAGTGTGTCAATCTTCATAGCACTTAAATTTTATATGGTGATGAGGCATTTCAGATGCTATTGAAGGCATTTCAGGTGCTAATTTCAGGTGTTAATTTCAGGTGCTAATTTCTTTTTCTGTTATACCTGTGAGAATTCTTGTTGACTAGAATTTCATATCCATTTCATTTAACTATGCTATGTCTTTAATAGGAAAGCTTCTGTCTAGCATTTGGCAAAATTCTTTGTTTAATTCTATTGGATTCTGTTTGTAAAAAGAAAAAAAAAACCCAAGTGACACTAAATCTTTTCAGAGAACCGGATATTCTTGTCCCCCAGCCTCCAGTATTGCAGAAAAAGTTCCAGTAAAGTAGATAAACACTACAATAAAGTGATAGTAGAAAGAAGGGAGTTTGTAATCAGACAAATTTGGGTTTGAATCTCTCTTCAACCACTAGGTGGTCTATGAAAATAGAGATGTGACTAAACCACACTATCAGTTACCGGAGTGAAAAAAGGGAATGAATTACTTCATGGTACCAGGGTGTGGTCATCCGATGTCTGGGATTCCTTCGTTTGTGGTTTCCTGTAGGTCCTGGCTGTGCGGAGTACCACCCCCAGTGAGGTGACCTGGCCGACGCTGGGGCTGGTAAATTCTGATACCGAAGCTGTATTGCTGTGTATCATTTGTAAATAATACAAAGCATGTATTATTTAACATGCTGCATCTCCAGTGACTTCTGTATTTAAAATAGGGATGAACAAACGGATGCAATAGCCCTCTGAACTTTACGATTTGGTGTGTCAGGGGCTTTTTCTGGGCTTGGACAGCTTGGGTGGGGTGTGTGTGTATGTGTGTTTAAAAGATCCACAGCTGCATACAAAGTGACAGGACCTTCTCAGTGAGTGAGGGAGGACTATGTGTGCACCTGTGGAGGCGAGGAGAAGAGGGCCTCTCACAGGGTTAAAACACAGGGTAACAATGTTTTCTGAACCCGCACTGAATCGGCAGCTCGCCTCCCACTAAAGAGATGAGGAGGACTCAGGTTTCCTCCCATCACCTTGCTGCAGAGACGGGCTAGGCTGGTTGTAGCGTCTGTGGGTGGATGCTGCCACCTCGTGGTAGCTTCTCAGAATGCGCCACGCAGGACCCTGCGAAGCCTGAGCTGTCCCCCTTCTGCTTTTGGAAGAGGATTAAGCGATTTTGCCAGAAAGTAATTTAAAAAAAATTATAAACTGAACCAAGATAGATGTATTCTGGAGTAGAATGTATGTCATATTTACTTTATTTAATACTGTTTCAGAGTGGTTTTAGATTCACAGCGACACTGAGTGGAAGGTACAGACATTTTCCCTTATCGCCCCTGTATCCCTACTTAGACACCTAACTTCCCTCATTATCAACATCTTCCACCAGAGTGTTACATTTGTTACAACCTATGAACCTACATGGTAATCATCCAAGGTCCACAGTTTACATGAGGGCTCATTCTCAGGGCTGTACCTTCTACAGACTTGGACAAAGTTATAATGATGTGTATCCATCATTATGTATGGTCCAGAATATCTTCTCTGCCCTAAAAAATCATCTGTGCTCTGCCTGTTCACCCAAAACTTTACAGAATGCCAAGCAATGTAAGGACATATACCCAAACCCTTACTAGCCCTTTCACTCAACTTTGAACATGTAAGGAAAAAAAAAATAATACAGGCATAACTCAGAGAGATCACACATCGTGTTCCAGACCATTGCAGTAAAGTGAAAGTCAGGAGGACCAGAAGTGTTGATGTCTGAGGAGAGGAGAAGATAAGTTCAAGCAAAAAAGCAAATTTGCCCTTCCTTTACCTTTTTGTTCAATTCAGGCTCTTTTAAAAAAATTATTTATTTGGGTGTACCAGGTGTTAGTTGCGACATGAGGGAGCTTTCAGTTGTGGCATACAAACTCTTAGGTGTGGCATGTGAGATCTAGTTCCCTGACCAGGGATCAAGCCTGAGCACCCTGCACTGAATGCAGAGGCTTAGCCATTGGACCACCAGGGAAGTCCCAATTCAGGCTCTTTATGGATAGGATGATGCCCACCCACACTGGGGAGGGCAATCTTCTTTACTCAGCTGCTGATTCATATGCCAGTCTTTCCTGGAAACACTGTTGCAGACACACCCAGAAATAATGGTTTACCAGCTGTTTGGTCTCATCCCTTCAGTTCAGTTCAGTTCAGTCACTCAGTTGTGTCTGACTGTTTGTGACCCCATGAATCACAGCACGGCAGGCCTCCCTGTCCATCACCAACTCCCGGAGTTTACTCAAACTCATGTCCATCGAGTGGGTGATGCCATCCAGCCATCTCATCCTCTGTCTTCCCCTTCTCCTCCTGCCCTCAATCCCTCCCAGCATCAGGGTCTTTTCCAATGAGTCAACTCTTCGCATGAAGTGGCCAAAGTACTGGAGTTTCAGCTTCAGCATCAGTCCTTCCAGTGAACACCCAGGACTGATTTCCTTTAGGATGGACTGGTTGGATCTCCTTGGAGTCCAAGGGACTCTCAAGAGTCTTCTCCAACACCACAGTTCAAAAACATCAATTTTTCGGCGCTCAGCTTTCTTCACAGTCCAACTTTCACATCCATACATGACCACTGGAAAAACCATAGCCTTGACTAGACGGACCTTTGTTGGCAAAGTAATATCTCTGCTTTTTAATATGCTATCTAGATTGGTCATAACTTTCCTTCCAAGGAGTAAGCGTCTTTTAATTTCATGGCTGCAATCACCATCTGCAGTGATTTTGGAGCCCCCCAAAATAAAGTCTGACACTGTTTCCACTGTTTCCCCATCTATTTCCCATGAAGTGATGGAACCAGATGCCATGATCTTAGTTTTCTGAATGTTGAGCTTTAAGCCAATTTTTTCACTCTCCTCTTTCACTTTCATCAAGAGGCTTTTTAGTTCCTCTTCACTTTCTGCCATAAGGGTGGTGTCATCTGCATATCTGAGGTTATTGATATTTCTCCCGGCAATCTTGATTCCAGCTTATGCTTCATCCAGCCCAGCGTTTCTCATGATGTACTCTGCATATAAGTTAAATAAGTCAGGTGACAATATACAGCCTTGACGTACTCCTTTTCCTATTTGGAACCAGTCTGTTGTTCCATGTCCAGTTCTAACTATTGCTTCCTGACCTGCATATAGGTTTCTCAAGAGTCAGGTCAGGTGGTCTGGTATGCCCATCTCTTTCAGATTTTCCACGATTTATTTTGATCCACACAGTCGAAGGCTTTGGTGTAGTCAATAAAGCAGAAATAGATGTTTTTCTGGAACTCTCTTGCTTTTTCAATGATCCAGCGGACTTTGGCAATTTGATCTCTGGTTCCTCTGCCTTTTCTAAAACCAGCTTGAACATCTGGCAGTTCACGGTTCATGTACTGCTGAAGCCTGGCTTGGAGAATTTTGAGCATTACTTTACTAGCTTGTGAGATGAGTACAATTGTGCAGTAGTTTGAGCATTCTTTGGCATTGCCTTTCTTTGGGATTGGAATGAAAACTGACCTTTTCCAGTCCTGTGGCCACTGCTGAGTTTTCCAAATTTGCTGGCATATTGAGTGCAGCACTTTCACAGCATCATCTTTCAGGATTTGAAATAGCTCAACTGGAATCCCATCACCTCCACTAGCTTTGTTCGTAGTGATGCTTTCTAAGGCCCACTTGACTTCACATTCCAGGATGTCTGGCTCTAGGTGAGTGATCACACCATTGTGATTATCTGGGTCATGAAGATCTTTTTTGTACAGTTCTTCTGTGTATTCTTGCCACCTCTTCTTAATATCTTCTGCTTTTGTTAGGTCCATACCATTTCTGTCCTTTATCGAACCCATCTTTGCATGAAATGTTCCCTTGGTATCTCTAATTTTCTTGAAGAGATCTCTAGTCTTTCCCATTCTGTTGTTTTCCTCTATTTCTTTGCATTGATCGCTGAGGAAGGCTTTCTTATCTCTCCTGGCTATTCTTTGGAACTCTGCATTCAAATGGGAATATCTCTCCTTTTCTCCTTTGCTTTTCGCTTCTCTTCTTTTCACAGGTATTTGTAAGGCCTCCTCAGACAACCATTTTGCCTTTTTGCATTTCTTTTCAATGGGGATGGTCTTGATCCCTGTCTTCTGTACAATGTCACGAACCTCTGTCCATAGTTCATCAGGCACTCTGTCTATCAGATCTAGTCCCTTAAATTTCTCACTTCCACTGTATAATCATAAGGGATTTGATTTAGGTCATACCTGAATGGTCTAGTGGTTTTCTCTACTTTCTTCAATTTAAGTCTGAATCTGGCAATAAGGAGTTCATGATCTGAGCCACAGTCAGCTCCTGGTCTTGTTTTTGCTGACTGTATAGAGCTTCTCCATCATTGGCTGCAAAGAATATAATCAATCTGATTTCAGTGTTGACCATCTGGTGATGTCCATGTGTTGTTGGAAGAGGGTGTTTGCTATGACCAGTGCGTTCTCTTGGCAAAACTCTATTAGCCTTTGCCCTGCTTCATTCCATATTCCAAGGCCAAATTTGCCTGTTACTCCAGGTGTTTCTTGACTTCCTACTTTTGCATTCCAGTCCCCTATAATAAAAAGGACATCTTTTTTGGGTGTTAGTTCTAAAAGGCCTTGTAGGTCTTCATAGAACTGTTCAACTTCAGCTTCTTCAGTGTTACTGGCTGGGGCATAGGCTTGGATTACTGTGATATTGAATGGTTTGCCTTGGAAACAAACAGAGATCATTCTGTCATTTTTGAGATTGCAATCCAAGTACTGCATTTTGGACTCTTTTGTTGACCATGATGGCTACTCCATTTCTTCTAAGGGATTCCTGCCCACAGCAGAAGATAAAATGGTCATCTAAGTTAAATTCACCCATTCCTGTCCCATTTTAGTTTGCTGATTCCTAGAATGTTGACATTCACTCTTGCCATCTCCTGTTTGACCACTTCCAATTTGCCTTGATTCATGGACCTAACATTCCAGGTTCCTATGCAATATTGCTCTTTACAGCATCGGATGTCAAATTGACACATAAAATTACCCATTACAAGCCCTAAGGTGTCCATACCTCTTAATCTTCTTCTTCCTGAGGGTTAACATTTAGATAAAAATTCTGTCTGATTTAAACTTAGCCTCGTTTTTCTCCTGAGGCAATGGTAACACGACCAATTATTTGTTCATCTCCTAGGACATGGAATTGGGAAACATACAATAGAGATTAAATATTTCAACATATTACCTTGCTATGTTTCTCCTTCTGGTAAATATTTCCGACAGTGATGGTGACCTGAATGTCTACCTTGACTTCTGATCAAAATTTCAAAAAACTAATACCATTACTTTTCCAGAGTAGAGTAGCTGATGGGTCAGAAAAGCAGGTGAACATTGGAAGGGGTGTGTGTGTGTCCAGTAGGGAAGAGCAGTTGGGTTCTGTCACCGATAGATGGAGAGTTCGGGCACATGATTTGGTTCCTCTTGGATTTATGAGACTGGGGACCAGTGGCAGAGAGCCCTGGGAATGAGGATCCTGGGATCTTTTTGCTGTGTGGCTGATCACAGAGAGCCTGTGGAAAGAAATTCTCATTACCTACCCCCCCTCCACCTGGCTTCCAAAAAGACTGTAAAGTGACATCCAAGACTTATTTATTGATACTTGTGGTGTTCAGTTCCCATCTGCCTGCTGGAATCACCCTTCGCTGTCCAAGGAATAGGTTCAGTCCCTTTAGAAATGCTGGGCAGGAGACAGGGACTTATAATAATCACTTTAGAAACTCCCCACCCCCACCCAGGTATTCTCCTAAGAATTTTAGAGAATTGAATTCTTCTCCATCATATTCTAGCAAGGGTTCATTTGTTCTCACTTCTTTTTGCGGACAACCCCAATGTGGCCCAGAGAATTTAAACCACTGGGTAGAAATGCAGCTGGTTTTTGAATACGATTTTACATCCTGCATCTTTACTGAATTTGTGTATTACTACTAGCATTTTTTTTTTCTGGCAGACTCTTTAGGGTTTCCTTTATATAATATCATGTCCTCTGTAAACAGAGGCATTTTTACTTCTTCCTTTCCAATTTGGATGCCTTTATTTCTTTTCCCTGTCTAAATGCTCTGAGTAGGAGTTCCATAACTATATTGGATAAAAGTGGTCCGAATGGGCACCCTTGTCTTGTTCCTGATCTTAGAGAGAAAGCTTTCAGTTTTTTACCATTTAGTATAATGTTAGCTGTCATACATGGCCTTTATGTTATTATGTTCCCTCCATACTCATTTTGTTGAGAGTTCTTATAATGAATGGGTATTGGATTTTGTCAAATGTCTTTTCTGCATCTACTGAAATGATCCTATGATTTTTGTCCTTTATTTTGTTAATGTGCTATACCACACTTACTGATTTGTGTATATTGAACAATCCTTGCATTCAGGGATAAATTTCACTTGGTCATGGTATATGACCCTTTTAATGTGTTGTTGAATTTAATTTGCTAGTATTTTAAGGATTTTTGCATGTATATTCATCAGAGATCTTGACCTGTAATTTTCTTTTCTTGTAATGTCTTTGGCTTTGGTATCAGAGTAATGCTGTCCTTTTAAAATGAGTTTGGAAGCGTTCCCTCTTCTTAAATTTTTGGAAGAGTTTGAGAAGGCTTGACGTTAATTCTTCTTTAAATATTTGGTAGAATTAATTGATGGGGTCATCAGAGCCTGTTCTTCTCTGTGTTGCAAGATTTTTGATTACTGATTCAATCTCTGTACTGATTAATGGTCTGTCCAGATTTTCTGTTTCCTCATTATTCATTCTTGGTAGGTTGTGTGTTTCCAGGAATTCGTCTGCTTCTCCTAGGTTGTCCAATTTGTGGGCGTATAAATAAATGTTTGTGGTAGTCTTCTATGATCCTTTGCATTTCTATAATATTAGTTGTAATGTCTCTTCTTTCATTTATAATTTTGAGTCTTTTTTCCTAGTCTACCTAGAGATTTGTCAAACTTTCTTTGTCGTTAAAAAACAAAACAAAACCCAGATCTTTTCACCTTACTTATAGTCTCCTTTGTTGTGCAAAAGCTTTTAAGTTTCATTAGGTCCCATTTGTTTAGTTTTGCTTTTATTTCCAATATTCTGGGAGGTGGGTCATAGAGGATCTTGCTGTGATTTATGTTGGAGAGTGTTTTGCCTATGTTCTCCTTTAGGAGTTTTATAGTTTCTGGTCTTAACGTTTAGATCTTTAATCCATTTTGAGTTTATTTTTGTGTATGGTGTTAGAAAGTGTTCTAGTTTTATTCTTTTACAAGTGGTTGACCAGTTTTCCCAGCACCACTTGTTAAAGAGGTTGTCTTTTTTCCATTGTATATCCTTGCCTCCTTTGTCAAAGACAGCCCTCAGATTGGGAGAAAACAGTAGCAAATGAAGAAACAGACAAAGGATTAATCTCAAAAATATACAAGCAACTCCTGAAGCTCAATTCCAGAAAAATAAATGACCCAATCAAAAAATGGGCCAAAGAACTAAACAGACATTTCTCCAAAGAAGACATACAGATGGCTAACAAATACATGAAAAGATGCTCAACATCACTCATTATTAGAGAAATGCAAATCAAAACCACAATGAGGTACCATTACACGCCGGTCAGGATGGCTGCTATCCAAAAGTCTACAAGCAATAAATGCTGGAGACGGTGTGAAGAAAAGGGAACCCTCTTACACTGTTGGTGGGAATGCAAACTAGAACAGCCACTATGGAAAACAGTGTGGAGATTTCTTAAAAAACTGGAAATAGAACTGCCATATGACCCAGCAATACCACTTCTGGGCATACACACTGAGGAAACCAGATCTGAAAGAGACATGTGCACCCCAATATTCATCGCAGCACTGTTTATAATAGCCAGGACATGGAAGCAACCTAGATGCCCATCCGCAGATGAATGGATAAGGAAGCTGTGGTACATATACACCATGGAATATTACTCAGCCGTTAAAAAGAATTCATTTGAATCAGTTCTAATGAGATGGATGAAACTGGAGCCCATTATACAGAGTGAAGTAAGCCAGAAAGATAAAGAACATTACAGCATACTAACACATATATATGGAATTTAGAAAGATGGTAATGATAACCCTATATGCAAAACAGAAAAAGAGACACAGAAGTACAGAACAGACTTTTGAACTCTGTGGGAGAAGGTGAGGGTGGGATGTTTTGAAACAACAGCATGTATATTATCTATGGTGAAACAGATCACCAGCCCAGGTGGGATGCATGAGACAAGTGCTCGGGCCTGGTGCACTGGGAAGACCCAGAGGAATCGGGTGGAGAGGGAGGTGGGAGCGGGGATCGGGATGGGGAATACATGTAACTCCATGGCTGATTCATGTCAATGTATGACAAAACCCACTGAAATGTTGTGAAGTAATTAGCCTCCAACGAAAAAAAAAAAAGAAAACCAGATCTGAGTTTCATGAATATTTTCTATTGTTTTTCTATTATCTATTTCATTTATTCCCACCCTCATCTTTATTCCTTCTCCTAACTTTAGTTTATTCTTCTTTTTCCATTTCCTTGAGGTGTACAATTAGCTTGTTTGTTTGAGATCCCTTCCTTCCTCTCTCTCTTTGATAAGATGACCTAATTTTATTTTTCAAATTTCACTTTATTGCACAGAAACTAACACAACATTGTGGAATAATTTTACTCTAAAAAACAAGAAAACCAACCCAAAGTGAATTTCAAAGATCTGTGCAGCGGGTAGTGATTGAGTTAATTTACAGAGGCTCGGAGTCACAGGCCTCCGCAGACCCTCTTCAGTCTGCGCTCGGCCCCACGCCCCACCCGACGCCCTGGACGCTGTGTTGTGTTGGGTCGCCCGTCCCTGCGGCTGGCCGATGGGTTTTCTCGGGGGCACGCGGGTCTCCGACCGGGCACCAGTCAGGTGCGTGCTAGCTGCAGAGCCCTCGGCCGTCAAGCCTGCCGTGTGGTCTGGGAGGCGGTCCCCACAGTGCTGGAAGGATCCGGGCAGGAGTAGCTGCCTTTCCAGGCTGCCATTTCCAGGGCGTCGGACTCCCGGGCCCGCCTCCTTCCGGGGACGCCCGCCGCGAGCACGGGGCCTGTGGGGGCCGGTCCTTCCCTGCAGCTGCCGGGCCGCTGGGAGAGGCGGTGGAGGGCGGACGCACGGGCGACGGTTGTTTCCTGGGGAGAAGGGCAGGGGACACGGAGCGGCGCCTGGACGCCGCGCCTGCGGCCGCTAAGAAGGCGTGCGCACCCCTGAGCCTGCTCTGGGCGCGCCGGGGGTCGGGGGACCCTGCTGCACGAGGCCGGTGACTCTGCGTGCGCGCGGGAGGCAGGCGGAGGTGGGGTCCGGGGGGCGAAGAGGCCGCCTGTGCCCGGGGTGTGGGCTCCGGCCTGGGCCCAGGTTCCGGGGATGACCCAGGCTGCGGTCTGTCTTAGTGGCTCCCGCGGTGGGAGCAGGTGCCACAGGGCGTGCAAAGCAGGCCGAGGTTTGTGCTCGGGGAGAAAGGAGGGCGCCGAGGGGGCCCTCCGGGGTGGCTTCGGCAGGAGCCGGGCTGGCATCACAGCTCCCCGGCATGTGCCCTGCCCGAGCAGGACCCCTTCCATGGTGCCGTCGCTGGTGGGACCCACAGGGCGGTGGGGTTAGGGCCGCCGGGCCCCGGGCCTCCCTCCCAGCCCACACCTTCCGCCCTCCAGCCGCATCCTCCCGGGCCCTTTCTGCTCGTGGGCCCAGAAGGGGACCACCCCAGTCCTTTCCGATGTGCTTTCCGAACTGACTCTCAGGGTGGCGAAGCTGTGGTCAAGGTGTATTTCCTTCCAGAAGCTTCTGGGCGCCAGGCCTTTGATAAACTACAGGGCCTGGATGGGGCGGGTCTTCTGGGAAGATGGAGGGGGAACGTGGAAGACGTTTGCAGATTTCAGCTTTCTGCTGAAGAGCAGCTCAGGTGGCAGTGATCCACCAGCTAAGTGGTCTCCGAGGGGGTCCTTGTGTTTTCAGTGGGCTGATATCATCAGATGAACCTTCTGAAAGAGCCAAGACTCAAAACAGAGGTGGAAACGCCTGTGTGGGGTGCAGAGGACCCTGGAGAAACGAGCTGGGCCACCACAGATATTTTGAGGGTGGCCAGAAAAGTGCTTAGCTGGGGGCACGGGCTGATAGGGTGGCCTTTGTGGAGAAGGGTGGCAAGGATCCACTCTAACCACTTGCTGTTTCTCTCCCCAGGTTCAGAGGGCTCATCTTAAGCAAGACCGTCACCTAGCAGAAGTGCAAAGGCATGGCCGTATTTGCTCTCATCATGTGTGGTAGGTTTTGCCAGTCTCATCACTTTTTCTTCCAGGTGGCGGGGCTGAGACGACAGCTACTTCGGGAGTCTGGCCCTGGCCGGGGAAGGCAGCTGGGAAGCTGAGCTGTGGCTGGGCTGCTGTCCCCAGATGGAAGCAAAAAGCCCTGCCTGGGGCTCCTCCAGCTCACACCTGCCCTCGCAGGCACCCAGGACCAGAGCTGATCCCACGCCTGCAAGGGTTTAACCTGGGATCTGCTGGCATCTGAGGCTGAATGTGGCTTCAGAACTGGGGTGTTGGCCTCTTGTGGCTTTTCTTTTACTTTAGATTCACTGACGACACTTAGAACTCAGACAGTTACACGTGAAAATCTGGATTCCCATCTTCTCCTTAAAAAGCCAGGCTGTGACAATACTGGTTCATGTCAGGGTAGGCAGGAGTCAGCTGCCACCAGGATAGTGTAGTTTGCCTTGATCCCCTCCATCCTCTGTTGTCTTCTCCTTGACCCTCCACTGGTTCAACTTCTAGGCCTAGGCCCCGGGGGCATTTGTGGTAAGGACCCATTTTTTAACCAGAGCTTGACTTGTGTCCAATTTCTGGGAAGGCTCTGTAAGTGGGACCTGGGGGTCGGAGAGGAGCCGGGGGGACAACTCACTGCCCAGGCCCTGGCTGTCCGGCTCTGCCTGTCAGTGGGCCTCGCTTCAGATCTGCACCCCGGCAGGATCCAGAAATCCCTTCCTGGCGCAGAGGCTGGTCACTGCAGGGAGGATGGCAGCAGTTATGGCAGGCCCAGGGGACCACAGGTCTGGAGAGAGTCCCTGGGGGTGCCCTCCTCAGCTGTCCGTGGGGGCTGAGTAAACAGCCGGAATGAATGATTTACACAGGGGAGGCAAGCTGGGTGGTGGTCAGCAGTGGGGAGCAGGACAGAATGCAGAGTGGGTTCCTGGCTGACTAGCATGGTGCCCAGTAAGTTGCTAGCTGATGGGAGCCAAGGTCAAGAGTTGCCAGAGAGTATATTTATATCCAGTTGTTACAGCACTGTTTGTTGTTAAGACTTTCCTTTCTGCATTGTCTGTGTGCCTTTGTAAAAATCCAGCTGTTCGTGTATGTGTAGGTTTTTTTTCCTCTGGACTCACTACTCTGTTTGTCTGTTTTTATAGAAAGCCATGCTTATTTGTTCACTCTAGTTTAAAAGAAGAAAAACTCTTAAAATGAATTATGTTAGTCCTTCAAATTTGTTCTTTTTCTAAGTTGTTTTTGGTTATTCTAGGCTCTTGATCTTTTCATATGAATTCTTGAGTTACCTTATCAATGTCTACAAAAATGTCTGCTAAGATTTTGATTGAGATTGCTTTGAATCTGCAGATCAGTTTGGAGGAGAATTGATGTCTTAACAACTCTGAGTCTTCTGACCCAGGGTCAAAGTATAGCTCTCCATTTGTTTAATTCATCCCTAATTTCTCTCAGCAACATTTGTTTTCACTGTTTGGGTCTTTCCCATCTTTTTCTGGTTTATCCCTAATTAATATTTTACCTGTTTTAAGTGATTTTTTAAAAATTCAGATTCCAACTGTAGAAGCATATACAAATATAATTGATTTTTAGGTATTGATCTTGAATCCTACACCTTTCCTATACTCATCTATTTATTCTAATAGTTTTTTGGTTGATTTTGTCTTCTTCCAAATAGGTTATCATAGTATCTGTGAATAAAGATTAACATTTCCCTTCTTCCTTTACCATCTGGATACTGTTTATTTCTTTTTCTTGCTTGATTACACTGTCTAGAACTTCCAGTACAGTGTTCGGTAGAAGTGATGAAGAGTGGAAATCCTTGACTTGTTCTTGATCTTAGGAGGAAAACATTCAAGTTTTTCACCATTCAGTATGATGTTAACTGTTTTTGTATGTGTTTGTGTCTATGTGTGTGGATGGCTTTTCTCAGATTGGAGAAGTTCTCTTCTGTTTCTTGTTTCCAGAAGTTTTTTTAAAAATCAGGATTGGATGTTGGATTTTGGCAAATGCTTTTTCTGTGGCTGTTAAGATTATCATATTTTTTTTGTCTTCAGTTAGTTTACTGTGTAACATAGTAAATTACATTGATTGAATTTTGAATGTTAAAATAACCCTGCATTCCTTGGAAAAATCCCACATAGTCCTGATATATTATCGATTTAATATGTTGTTGGTTTTGATTTGCTAAAATTTTGTTTAGAATTTTTGCCATCTATGTTCAAGAGGAATATTGGTCTGTTTCTTTTCTTGTAATGTCTTTTTCTGATTTTGTTGTTGGGGTACTGCTGTCCTCAGAATAAGTTAGCAAGTAGTCCTTTCTCAATTTTTGAAAGAGTTTCTATTGAATTGAAATTATTTCTTTAAATATTTGATAGAATGCACTAGGAAGTCATCTGGCCTGGAGTTTTCTTCTTTTTTAATGGTGCAGCTACTATTTAAAAAAATTTTTACTTTATATTGGATAGTTAACAATGTTTTGTTACTTTTAAATGTACAGCAAAGTGATTCAGTTAAACATATACATATATCTATCTTTTTCAAATTCTTTTCCCAGTTAGGTTATTATAGAATATTGAGCAGAGTTCCCTGTGCTAAACAGTGGGTCCTTGTTGCTTATCTGTTTTAAATATAGCAGCGTGTACATATCAGTCCTAAATTCCCAATCTGTCCCTCCTTCAACGCTTCCCCCTGTCCACCCCCCGCATCCGTCTGTTACTATCAGTTCTTTCTCTAAGCCTGTAAGTCTGTTTCTGTTTTGTAGATAAGTTCGTTTGTACCACTTCTAAAAATTCCACATATAAGTGATATTGTATGCTACTTGTCTTTCTCTGACTTACTTCACTTAGTATGATGATCTCCAGATCCATCCATGTTCCTGCAGATGGCATTATTTCATTCTCTTTAATCATTGAGTGATACTCCATTGTATCTTCCATTGCACCACATTTTTATCCACTGACGAGGGACATTTAGATTGCTTCCACGTCTTGGCTGTTGTAAACAGTGCTGCAGTGAACATTAGGATGTATATATACTTTTTTTTCCCCCTGTATATACAATACCTTATTTATTTTTAAAAACTTTTTATTTCATATTGGGGTATAGCTGATTAACAATGCTGTAATAGTTTCAGGTGAACGGTGAAGAGACTCAGCCATACATACACAATATCCATTCTCCTTTGCTGGGGTGTTTTAAGTTATGGTTTAGGTTCCTTTCATTGATAGACATTTTCAGGTTGCCATATGTTTTCTTTAATGAGCTTTGGTCATTTGTGTCATCTAAGGAATTTGTCCATTTCATCTAAGTTTTTGTATTTATTGTCATAAGGTTGTTCATTATATTTACTTTTATTTTTAAAATTTATTTATTTTTTGGGTGAGTGGAATGTGGGATCTTAGTTCCCCAGCTAGGGATCAAACCCATGCCCATGCTGCATTGGAAGTGCCGCGTCTTAACCACGGGACCATCAGGGAAGTCCCCTGTATTTGCTTTTTTCCTTTAATATCTGTAGAAATTTACTTTTTTATTTTTGACTGTACCATATGGCTTGCAGGATCTTAGTTCCCAGACCAGGGATGGAACCTGGGTCCCAGCAGTGAAAATAACAAGTTCTACCACTGGACTGCCAGAGAATTCCCTGTAGAAATTTAAATGTTGTAGCTCTTTCATTCATTATGTTGGCAATTTGTGTCTTTTCTCTTTTTCTCTTAATCATTATGGCTAGAGTTTTATTAATTTTATTGACCTCAGAGAAGCAACTTTGGCTTCATTTTTTTTTTTCTATTGCCTTTTTGTTTGCTGTTTCATTTATTTCCACTTTGATCTTTAGTATATCCTTTCTTCTGCTTAATGTGGGTTTAACTTTATCTTCTACTTGTAATTTTTAATGTGGAAAGTGAAATTGATTTTTCTTTTCTAATATAAGCATTTTGTCTTATAAATTTCTCTGCTTTGGTGACATTCCATAAATTCTCATATTTTCATTTTCCTCCTGTTCAAAGTATTTTCTAATTTCCCTTTTGATTTTGTTTTTGACCTGTGGATTCCTTATATATGTATTTAGTTTTAAAAACTTTGGGGATTTTTTTCAGAAATCTTTTTGTTATTGATTTCTAATTTAATTTCTTTGTGGTCAGAGAAAAATACTTTTTGGGAGTTGCGTCCTTTAGAAATAACTGAGATTTGGGGTATGACCCAGTATAGGGTTTTTGTTGGTGACTGTTCTGTATGCATTTGAGCAGAATGTGTATCCTGACATTGTTGGGTTGAGTGTTTTGTAAATGTCCCTCAGGTCAAGCTGGTTGATAGCTGTTCAAATCTGCCACCTCTTTGCTGATTTCCTGTCCATTTGTTCCATCAATTATTGAGACATACTGAAATGTCTAGCTGTAACTTGGGATTTGTCTGTTTTAATGGCTCATACTTTGAGTGTAAGTATCTCCTGCTTTTTATTTCCCTGGGAATCTTGTTCTGTTCTCCCAGCTCACCTCCAGAATGAGGTGGTGCTCTACAGAGCACATTCGACTTTTCCTGGAGGAGTGTTCACTGCTGTGTTTGTCTACTGTTTTTTTTTTTTCTTTCAGTCCTTTCACTGGGTTATTATGTCCTAGACCACAGTGACTGGGTTTTGTTGCACTCGCATATGAGAGACTCAAGAAGCATTTTATGACGTAAGAAAGGGATTTGAGGCTCAGTACATGTACACGTGGCATTGTTAGAACTAGGAACAAGAATTCATTAGACTCGGAAAGTGCAGCCTGCAGTGGCAGTGAGAGTATAAGAACCTTGAGAATTAACAGAAATTATTGTGGAGGACATGACTTTTGACTTGATCACAAGTTAAGAGTGAAAACTATCAAGTGCATCTGGCACGGGGTTTCATTCACATCTGCTCAAGTTAACAGGATCACATCCTTGATCCTTTTGTTTCTCTTCATAACCCATTTCCAAAGGATTCGTGTAAAATGTTTTCCAGCGGATGGAATGTGGGCTTCATCTGAGATCTCATGTGTAACGCCCAGAAATTATAGAGATCACAAGGGTTTACTCTGGATGCTTTGGCCAGAAGGTGGTATGACTGAGGTGGTATGGTTTCACTTTGTTCATATAACCCGAAGTTGGAAAGTTCATGGGAAAATAAATCATTGTGGTTGGCGAAGAGCGTGGGATCAGAACCTCTGGTGCATAGTAAGAGTCTGAGGACATAGGCAAGATTCTTAACAGAAAAGAGATGTAAAAACAAGAGGGTTATGGTTTAGGACAAAATTTGAGAAAGAGAAAAAGCTGGATGAGATAACTTCTTTTTAGGTCTTTTGATCTGGGGATGGGCTGTCAGGCTTAAAGGGACAGAGCTATACTCTGTTAGATAAGATATAATCTTAAGAGGTGATACATTTGATATCATTCTGCAGAAGTGACAGAAGGAAGCTCTTTCAATGCTCAAAGACCCAACTCTCTGGAGCCAAGACAGATGGTGAGCAGCAATCACTGCTTGAATGGGTGGAAAAATGTCAACATCACGGAACGTTTTATCTCCCGTCTGTTTCCCTCTGCAGTTTCAATTTGGTGCAATAAATCCAAGTTTCCCATTTCCTTTCCTCAGGCTGCCCAGGTTGCCAGTGTCTTAGAAGTTGACACGGATCCAGGTTGTTTTGAAAGGGAAGTGTTTAACCAAGATGCTGAGCCTGGAGCTTTCAAAAATGGTCCTCTTGCTTAGGTTGTCAGATTGTATTAATGCTTTTTTTACCCTGGGCTTTGATTCTGTATGTCCAGTATCCTCATAAAGAGATAGGAAATAATTCATTCAGTAGCTTTCCGTTCAAACATCTCTGCCTTAGCCACTCAGATACTCCACTAGTGTATTAATATATGAATTAATTCAAGCTTCTGTCTGTTTAGGAGCTGATGATACAAATGTAAATTTGATATGATCCTTACCCATAAGGATCTCATGGTCTAGTAGAGGGGAAAGTGGATAGATGTTGTTTTAGTTATCTATATAGTAATTTATGATTTCCCATAAATCCAGGGCTGACTTTAAGGTTTCTGAGGCTCAAATGGGCAGTTTTTCTGCTTGTCTTGCTTGGGGAGTCTCTCATGCACATGCATTCAGCTGGCTATTGAGCTTGGCTGGAAGATCCAATATGGCATCACTCATATGTCTGGCATCTCAGTGCTCTTCCATATGGCCTTTCTCTTTCTTTGTGGTCTCATCATCCAATAGTCTAGTTCAAGTTTCTTTGCAGCGAGGTGCCTGGTTTTACCAGGGAGAGGGCAGAAGCTGCCTGACTTTTTAAAGGAGAAGACCAGAAGTGATACCACTTCTGTTGCATTTTATTTATTTACTTTTAAGGATAAAAAATGTCAAATTTATTAGATTTTTCCACAGTCAACAGTGGTGATCTTCTTGCTGGTATTGCAGTTTCTGGACCCAAAGCTCTCTATGGCTTCCACAATATTCATGACCTCCTTCACCTTGCCAAAGACCACATGCTTGCCATCCAACCAGTTAGTCTTAGCCGTGCAGATGAAAAATTGCAAACTGTTTGTGTTGGGGCCCGTGTTTGCCATGGACAAGAGGCCAGGACCTGTATATTTCAGGATGAAATTCTTATCATCAAATTTCTTCCCAGAGATGGACTTGCCACCCGTGCCATTATGGCATGTGCAGTCACCACCCTGGCACATAAATCCTGGAATTATTCTGTTAAAGCAGGATTTATCCTTTCCCCCCAGTGCTCAGATCATGAAAGTTTTCCACTGTCTTGGAACTTTGTCTGCAAACAGCTCGAAGGAGACGTGGTCCAAAGACTCGCTGTTGTCAGCAGTGTTGAAGAACACAGTGGGACTGACCAACGCTGGGCAATATAGAAGGCTCTGGGGTGGTGGCGTCTGCAAGGCCTGTTGCATTTTATTCACCAAGGGAAGTCTTGACTCAAGAGGAGGGGTAGTAGTAGTGGTAATGGGTGAAGTAGCACACACTTACAGAGAGGGAACTCTCTTTGGAGAGTAATTTCCACAGAAACAAATAAACAAGAACCAAAGCTAAAATTTAGTGAGCTCTTCTGTGTCAGACAGCCAGCTAAGTACTGGTCATATGTTATCTCACGACATCCTCATACTAACCTAAATGAAGTAGGAATCATTCTTACCCCCATTTTATTTATTTATTTATGTATTTATTTTATTTTATTTGGCTGCATTGGGTCTTAGTTGCAACACATGGGATCTTTAGCTGCTGCATGTGGGATCTAGTTCCCTGACCAATGATTGAACTCAGGCCCCCTGCATTGGAAGCACAGAGTCATAGCCCCTGGACCACCAGGGAAGTCTTACCCCCATTTTGCAAGTAAGTGAATGAAGCAAGAGGTTAAATAAACGATCCCAGGTCTAATAAATGGCCAGGATCCAAACTCCTCAGAGATTAATTTGTTGCACTAAGAAAAGTTTGAGTGAAATGATGAAGAACTCCGTCTATGGAGTCATCACATTGTATTTAATGCTAGAGAGAGGGCAGTGAGGTTCAGTGAAGGGAAAGATCCCTTCTGTGTGGGAGTTGAGGGAGGTCTTTAGGAAAGGTGACATTTGATGCTGAAGGATGGTTTAGACATGAACAGATGGTGGATGGAGGTCTCCTTGCAGGTGGGAAACAGCATGCACACATGTTGAGGAGAGGGTCCAGGAGTGCACTCTGGGGCCAGCAGCCAGTTTATCTTGAGTGGTCTCCAGAATTCAAGGAGGGAAACAGAAAGTGTGATGCAGGACATTTGGGGTCAGGTTGTGAAAATACTCAAAAACCAGGCTGAGATATTTGGACCTTTACTTCATGGGGAGACATTTAGTGTTTGGGAATAAGAACTTTATTTTAAAAAGGTTAAAACCACAGAGGTAGATTTGATACACAAAAATGCAGATACTTAAAACAGGATGAGCAGAGAATGAATTCTATGTAGGCTAATGGAGCGGAGATTTATGTCCGAAGCTTTTAATTGACCCCTGGGATGGATTAGAGGTAAAGAAGAGTATAGATATTGAAGGGTTGATAGCTGAAGATAGAATCAAAGATGAGTGTCAAATAACCAGCCGCAGTAACTAAAATAATAGGGATGGGATAGACTCCGGAAATATATATATAGCTGTTTAAATTTTAAGCTACAGAGTTGACTTCAAACAATGCTGTTGCCCTGAGGGTGGGGTGTGGGGGGCAAGGTGGGTTTGCAGGAGTTGATCCAAAGGTAAGAGTCAATGTGACACTTTTCCTTTAAATTTATTTGGCAAGATATTGTAGGCTATTAACATGATTTTCTCCTTTTCTCTTTGTTACTTTCAAATGCAAATGGAACCCAGTTACTTTTATGGCCGGATGCATTAGCTGTATATGTCTCCTAACTGTATCCCTCCCCCTGACATCCTCACATTAACCTCAGAAGGGGCACTGCCCTGTGTCAGGGCATTAAGAGCTCGGTGGGATACTATGCCTTGACCTACTGCTTTACACGTAAGAAAATGAGAGAGGGAAAGTTAAATGACCAGTATAACATAAGAGTCAGAATCTGTGTGCTGACCTGAGCCTACGCAGATAGAAGGACATTTACGACCTTTATACCCAGGGCGTGGGGAGGTGGAAGGCCAGGTCATAGATAAACTTAAGCACCCAGGGAAAAGATAGATACTGCCCTGTGGCCTCTCAGCATCAGGAATAAGCCTGGGATAGATAGAACTGTGAGCCAGTGACTCAGTTTCCTTTGCAAGATATTTACTTTTGACAAGAGTCCTCATAGGTTCAGGATCTAAGATCCTGTAATAGTGCTGTGGTTAAAGATTTTCCTTCTGGATAGAGTCACACACTGGCAAATGGGTGGGAATCACCAGAACTTACGTAGCTGCTCATCAGAATGAATGCAGTCATTTCTGAAGTGGGTGGTTAACTTTTTACTTGCTCTCTTGTTTTTCATTTGTTTCAGATCTGAGTATGTGAGTTCTGGGGCCTTGGGAATGGCAACTGGGATTTAAATATTTAATGGAGACTGCTTCCTACCATTATGCCTCATTACCGACTCTCACTCTCATCATTCATCAGATCGGTAGCCCCTCAAGGAATGGGAAGATTGCACTGTCTCCTCACATATGCTTTGTCAAACCCCTGATTATTTGTCTGAGTTGGACATGTCCCATGTTGAAGGGAAAGGGTTCATGTAGGAACTGGTTTCCAAGAGCCCATACAGTTCGTTGAGGACTTCCCAGGCCAGTGTTTTGTTACTTGTGGCCATGTGCTAAAACAGTAACTACTACTAATATTTACAATAGCAGCAGTGTTCAACTTACCTTACAGTGGGCTGGGCAAGTTATACTTATTATTTTGAATCCTCGTAACAACCCCTTTTACACATAAGGAAATTGATATGTCTCAGTTCCACAACTTTAAATCCTGGTTCCGATGTCAGAGGTTATGCCTTTTGTCTTCTGTGATGGGAACTCTGTTGTTCCTCTTACGTGGTGGAGAATAGGGTTGTTAGGAGAGGCCTTTGAATATGATCTTCCATTGTTTCTGTACCCTCTTTTGGTTATTTCAGCAAATATGGGCAGCATATGTACACAGTTCCCAATATTGTATTTCTTCCTTACTGCCTGGGGCAGCCAGAATAGAATGCTCATGACAGTAAATTGGTCTTGGGCATCAAGGAACAAAACAGACCAGATTCATGGAGTATATGGATTTCTTGGATCATCTTTTCCCTGCAGCTAGGCTGGCCTCTGCCAATAGGATGTGAGCATTTTGAAGCTACATGTAAATCAATACTTAGCAGGTATAGCTTAAGGTAATAGGTAGTATTGATCAGGAGAGAAATCTATTTTATGTGTGGGGGGCAGTACAGCAGGCTAGGCGGGGAGCCCACAATAATGAAGAGGACATAGACTTTCCAATTTAGTGGACTCTGGCTTGGATATTGTCTCCACAACAAACCTTGTGACTTTCAGCCACTCTCTTAATCATTCTGAGCCTCAGTTTCCTTGTCCGCAGAATCCTCCTACCTACTGGTTTGTTCTGAGGAAGTTATAGCTACTTGTTGCCAAAGCTTATTACTCCTAAGGCACTATGATTACTGCTTTAAGTATACTCTGTATGTGTTTACGCTTTTATTGTTGTTTGGATGCTCACCAATGTTTGACTGTTAATTTCTGTTATTATATTTTCCTTTACTTACATTTTCACCTTTTGGTGGTTATTGACATTGTTTTTGAACATACCAGCCTATCCTTGCTCTACTTAAGACAAAGAGGACATTTTTAGTGGCCACTGTGGATTCCAAGAAATGAACAGGAAGGATTTCCCTGGTGGTCCAGTGGTTAAGACTCCATGCTCCCAGTGTGGGGGTCACAGGTTTGATCCTTGGTCGGGGAACTAAGGGCTCGAATGCCACATGGAGGGGCCCACAAGAAAGGAAAAAAAACAAAAAAACCAGCAGGATACTCCTGGATGCTACGGTGGAATGAAAGGAAAGAATACAAGTAGAAGACAAAACATAGAGCCCTCTTCATACAGCCAGCCCTCTGTCTGGGAGAATCCCCGTTATGCCCTGAACCATCAAGGGTCCAATTTCACAGGTCTTGATGTACTGGACTTAACAAAGAACTTATTCCTTTGCTAATCCCTTAAATTCCTTTATCTGTATCTTATTTTTGTACTTAATCAAATGTTACCTCATACTGTTATTATTTTCTAAGAACCTTATCAGTGTTTTTGGGGTTTCCCTGAAAGAATCCACCTGCAATGCAGGAGACCCTGGTTCAATTCCTGGGTCCGGAAGATCCAGCAGAGAAGGGATAGGCTACCCACTCCAGTATTGTTGGGCTTCCCTTGTGGCTCAGCTGGTAAAGAATTTGCCTGCAATGCATGAGACGTGGGTTTGATCCCTGGGTTGGCAAGATCCTCTGGAGGAGGGAAACGCTACCCACTCTAGTATTCTGGCCTGGAGAGTTCCATAGATTGTACAATCCATGGGGTCACAAAGAGTCAGACACGACTGAGCAACTTTCACTTTATCACTGTTTTTATATTATGATGTCATCACCATTTCCACTGTACCTAGCTCAGAGTTGGCACATAGTAGGTGGTTAGGTAGGTGTGTGTGTGTGTGATGTTTTCTATTGTTTCTTTTGATTTAATAAGTAAACTAAAAAGAGAGAATTGCCATTTCAGTTAATCCCACAAACCTTTGTTGTTGTTTCTCTTTCATTGCTAAGTTGTGATTGTTTCTCTGCTACCCCATGGGTTGTAGCCTGCCTGGCTCCTCTGTCCATGGAATTCTCCAGGCAAGAACATGGGAGTGGGATGTCATTTCCTACTCCAGGGGATCTTCCCAACTCAGGGATAGAACCTGCATCTCCTGGGTCTCCTGCACTGGCAAGTGGATCCTATACCACTGAGCCACCTGGAAAGCAAATCCTTATGAGGTAATTACATAGATATACTCAGTTATACACATACTTGAGTGTTTGTACAGAGCTAGAATCTGAGCATACAAAGAAATCAACATAGTCCTTGCCCTTGAGATTCCCATAGTTTGGTGTGCAAAATAGCCACACAAGAACAGTTCGTAGTAAAACACTGGATATTATGTAAAAAAAGAAGGGGAGTCATATTATCTGGGGTTTCAGGGAAAGCTTTCTGGACATGCATCTTGTTGAATCTGATTGAATGAATAAAAGCCATCCAAGGGAGAAAAGAAGGGTGATACAATCCAAGCAAAGAAAATAGCATAAGCAAAGTCAGAAGGTATATGTGGGAAGTGATATGGTGTTTCACCAGAGTTTGTGGAAAGCAGTTTGGAGTTATCACACTCCAAAGTACAAAGTAACTTATTTTGGAAGTGAGGAAAGGAGAATGGATAGAGGGGCCAGACCAGAACTAGTCACTATAGCCCACTAAGATAAAGATGTCTGTAAATAAGGTGATGTAGTTACAGTTGTCTTTAGATTGATCAGTCTGGTTACTGATGGGATGATGAATTTATGATGTGCTAGAGATAGGGGGAGGAATTAGAAGGTTGTTGAGATAGTCCAATGAGAGAAATTAAGGGCCTAGCTTAGGTCGGAGAAGGACAGGATGTTGATGATGAAGTTGCTTGTACTACTGTTACTCCCGGTAGCAACATTTAAATACAGTTGATCCTGGAACAACTCACAGCCTCCCCAACTGCCCCCACTCCATGCAGTTGAAAATCCCCATCTAACTGATAGTTGGCCCTCCTACCCACGGTTCCACATCTGCGGATTCAACCAACCTTGGACCAGGTGGTACCATAGTATATACTTTCAAAAAAAATCTGCATGGAAGTGGACCTGTGCAGTTCAAACCCACCTTGTTCAAGAGTCAGCAGTATATCCTGATACATTACAGGTTCCGTTTAAAGGGTTTAATAGGAATTAATTTAATTGTCCTATCGACCCTAATTCTTTCCCCATTTTATAGATGAGGAAGCTAAGAGGTTAAGTAGTTCATCTAGTGTATCATGAGGCAAAGTGGCCGAGCTCGAGTTCAGGCCAGGCTCTCTGGCTGAGTCTGTGTCCTAATCACTGCTCCTTGCTGCTGCTTTCTATATCAAAGCAACAATAGGGTTTGTTTTTCTGATATTTTAGCAAAGGAATCTATTCCTCAGTTAATTCTCATAATTAAAACTGTAACTTTATCCTTTGATTAATAGTTATGATAGAAAATTTATATAGTACTGATAAGCAAAAAGAGAAAAATAAGCAACCACTCCAGTTCCAATATCCTTTAGGTAACTAGTGAAAGCAATTTGTAATTTCTTTTTGTATCTTCTTCCCTCCCTTTCTCTTTCTTTTTTTTTTTATTTTAAATTTTAAAATTTTTTTTTTTTACCTTTCTGTCTCTTATCTGATCCTCTGTGTGTATGTACGCATGCTTTTGGGACATCTTTCTAAGGTACTAGATGTTTCTCCATCTCTCCCTCTTTTTTATTTTGACTGTGCCATGCAGCATGTGGGATCTTAGTTCCCTGCCTTGGAAATGTGGAGTCGTAACTACTAGACTTCCAGGGAAGTCCCTCAATCTTATTTTTAGTGACTGCCCAATACTCCTTTTTAGAGTGGAGGACTTTGGTGACTAGATCAATGTGGGTGGGTAAGGAAGAAGTAATATACTTAGTATGACTCAGATTTATGGCTATGTGTGTGTTGATGCAATGAGGAACAGAGAACTCTGGAAGGTTATATAGGTTCATGTTGAGTTTGAGGGATTTAGGTATCATTTGAGTAAGGATGCTTTCAACTAGCTCAGTATATGAATCTGAAGGTCAACAGAAATTTATTTTTCTTTCCATGCACTTGATGAGTTTGAAACTCAGAGGTTAAGTCACTTTCCCAAAGTTCAAAGTCTGGCCTGGTCACAGCTCATGTGTTCTTCACACATTATTATTATTATTTTTTACACACATTACCCATTACATGGGTAAATAAATTAATGAAGAAACTTATAAAATAGTCTTTTTTTTTTTGATAATGTTCAGTGTTCAGCCCACTTTTCATTCTGCTGATTCTCACCTCTCACTTTCTTCCTCAAAGAAGATACAAGGGTAGGCTTGCCCTAAGGAAGTTTAGAAGCTGCATTTGTTGAATATTACTTCAAAGGTCCAGTACCCTTAGGCTGTTTAAGATTGTTTAGCCTGCCTTGCTGCTATTTGAATAGACAGGATGCTTTGAAATGAATGCAAAACAAACAAGAAAACAGACAAAAATAAGAACACTAAAACCCTAGTGAGACTGACAGGTCATGAAATGGAAAGATTGGGATGTAAGAAATAGGCCACCTCAAGTTCTGAACGTTATCTGGCTCTGTTTGGGAGCTCTACTTCTTGGCTGTTTGTGGGACCCTGTGTCCAGCAGTGGTTGCTGCTGATTTAAAGCTTTAATCCTGTGAAGCCATGTGTAGCTCATTTATTTCATGGGCAGAGTAGTAGAGGATGAGGCAGTGTCCAAGTGAAAGGAGGCAAGAGGAAGAATGATTTTCCTGCACTTAAGGAGCAGCCAGTGTGTACAAGTCTGCCCTGGCCCAGAGGGGAAGAGACCTTGGATTGCATCCAGCTTATTTTTCTTCTTACATCTGTCTCTTTCTCCAACGTAGCTGGCTCACTGTTGCCCAGCTTGCTGTACGCAGGAGCAAACACACACAGAAAAGGCAACACTCCATCCTGGACAGTCGGACCCCAGGCATTTGCCCTTTTGGACTTCCTCCCAGGGGACCTAGTTCTTCTTTCTAGAGCCGCACAGAGTGTGTTCCTTACCTTGTCGCTGTGATGTCACTTTAAAGAAATTCAGGCGTTACGAGAAAACTTCCCCATGCTTCATTAGCTTCCTCCTTGAGTCTCCTCCACTCCTTCGCATCTGACAGTTCCCACTTTGGTCCCTTTTCTTTCAAGGTGTGGCATTCAAAATATTGCTGCATTTAGTGTTTAAAAAACTTACTGTGGAGTCTTTATATAGGCATTAGGTAGGATGTATTGAAAGTTAAGAAGCTTAGTCCCTGAATTGGCCATACCAGTTACTGTGTGGGACTTGGGCAGACTAGGTCTCTAATCTCTAGTTCTCTAGTCTGAGCATCAGTTTTTCCATCTGTAAAATGAAGGGCTCAGATTAAGAGATCTCTATTCCTCCTGGTTCTGAATGGACCCAGTGCCAACGGAGGATGAACTTTATTAAAAATCACCTTTTAAAAAGTTTTAACACAGAGGATTGTAGAAATGAATACAAAAGGATCTTAAATCTGATACCAGGATATCCTCTGGTGACTTTAAAGAGTTATATGTGTTGAGTAGAAAATTCAAAAAAATATCATAAGATGTGAAGTAAAAAGTAAAAGTCCCTCTTCCAGTCTCTGATCCTGGTTCCTTTTCCCAGAGGATTTCAGTATAGCTAATTACTTGTTTTTTCTTCCCTCTCTTCCCAAAATAAGAGTATCAACTTTTAAAACAAGAATATAGAGTTTCGAAACGTCTGTTTCTTCTCTATGGTCTTGGGTGAGAGGAGTCTACACTTTCTTGTGCAGTTTCTCTTGTGGCAAGTGCGATTAAATACAGGCTGTCCTCAACTTGTAATGGTTCGAGTGATGACTTTTATTTTATTTTTAAAAAATGCACAACCTCCTTTTTTATTAATTGATTATTTTTGGTAGTGCTGTGTCTTTGTTGCTACATGCGGGCTTTCTCTAGTTGCGGTGAGCAGGGGCTGCTCTTCGGTGTGGTGCATGGGCTTCTTATTGCGGTGACTTCTCTCGTTGCAAGGCACAGGCCTTAGGCACCTGGGCTTCAGTAGGGGGCTTAGTTGCTCCCAGGCATGTGGGATCTTCCTGGACCAGGGATCGGGCCGGGTCCCCTGGACTGGCATGTGAATTCTCATCCACCGTACCACCAGGAAGGTCCTGACTGATGACTTTTAGACTTAACAGTGATGTGAAAGTGATATGTGTCCAAAAAAATCGTACTTGGAATTTATTTATTTATTTAATTAATTTATTTTATTAGTTGGAGGCTAATTACTTTACAATATTATAGTGGTTTTTGCCATACATTGACATGAATCAGCCATGGATTTACATGTGTTTCCCATCCTGATCCCCTCTCCCGCCTCCCTCCCCATCCCATCCCTCTGGGTCTTCCCAGTGCACCAGCCCTGAGCACCCTTCTCATGCATCCAACCTGGGCTGGTGATCTGTTTCACCCTTGATAGTATACTTGTTTCAATGCTGTTCTCTCTGAACATCCCACCCTCGCCTTCTCCCACAGAGTTCAAAAGTCTGTTCTGTACATCTGTGTCTCTTTTTCTGTTTTGCATATAGGGTTATCATTACCATCTTTTAAAATTCCATATATATGCGTTAGTATACTGTACTGGTCTGTATCTTTCTGGCTTACTTCACTCTGTATAATGGGCTCCAGTTTCATCCATCTCGTTAGAACTGATTCAGATGAATTCTTTTTAATGGCTGAGTAGTATTCCATGGTGTATGTGTACGTACATGGAGTTTTAAATTCTGCTCTCCTCCTGGGCCAGCAACACACACGTCTAGTACTCCCCTGTGATGCTGGACGTCAGCAGTGAGCTGCAGCTCCCAGTCAGCCACGTGATCACCAGGGTGAAAACTGATACACTATTAATCATCCTGTTCTTCACTTTCAGTACAGTGTTCAGTATCTTCAGAGACATTCAACACTTTTTGGTAAAATAGGCTTTGCGTTGGATGACTCTGTCCAATGGTAGGCTAACGTAAGTGTTCTGAGCAAGTTTAAGGTGGTTGTTTAGTCGTTAAGTCTTGTCCGACTTTTTGTGACCCTGTTGGCTGTAGCCTGCCAGGCTTCTCTATCCATCGGATTTCCCAGGCAAGAATGCTGGAGTTGGTTGCCATTTCCTTCTCCAGGGGATCTTACTGACCCAGGGATCGAACCTGTGTCTCCTCACTGGCACGCAGATTCTTTACCACTGAGCCTTCAGGGACGCCCCTGCCACCAATGTAAGTGTTCTGAGCAAGTTTAAAGTAGGTTAGGTTAAACTGTGATGTTTGGTAAGTTAGGTATATTACATTCATTTTCTGTTTATTATATTTTCAACTTATGTTTATTGGGAGGTAATCTTTGTTAGTCGAGGAAGATCAGTAGTTAAACAGAGAGGTGCTTCGGTAGTGGAATCTTTGGTAATTATTGTGGCTTGGCTTACAAACCTGAGTGCTAAAAAGACAATCTTGAAGTCCTCAAAGAGGAGTGAAATTGATAGCTAGAGGTTTCACTGGATGGCGGCTTTTAAGTAGACAGCAACACCTAGTGAAATGATTTGTGGGAGTCCTTATGACTGTGATGGACCTTCACTTGGTGATTGAAAAGAAACATTAGCATGGAGCATTATCTACTGAAATAAGTTTTTTTTTTTTTCCATCCTAGATTTATGAGTCAGTGTTGAAGGAGCCCCATTTAATGGTCTCACGAGGAAAAGAGTCCTTATATGAATGGTTGAAATAAATCTCTTGAAATTCTGTAGATTTTTATTTTAGATTTTACTTCTGTTAGTACTTACAAGACAAATAGGCAGTTATCACCAGCTATGGTCTGGCCCATAACATATTTTAGCCATGCTGGACTTTCAGATTGATATCTCATAGAAACTGAAGATTCCATTTCCCTTAAAATGTCTTCCCTTATTATAGCAAATGAAATTCCCACTAGTTTAGAAATCTCTTTGGATTTATTAAGATATGCTTTAATGCTTTATGATTCTAAAATAGTGAGTGCCCGTTTTTGTTGAGGCATGATTGATATTCAATAAATGGCACATATTATAGTTCATAATTTGATTCATTTTGACTTATGTATATACCTGTCACAATCAAAGTAGTAAACATATCATTCATGACCCGTATTTTTCTTGCTTTCCTTTAAAATTCTTCCTTCTTGTCCCTCATCATCCTGGCTGCTCCCCCTTCCCTCCAACCAGTGATCTCTGCTTTCTGTCACTGTTCAGTCACTAAGTCCTATCCGAGTCTTTGTGACCCCATGGACTGCAGCATACCAGGCCTCCCTCTCCCTTACAATCTCCTGAAGTTTGCCTAGGTTCTTGTTTGTTGAGTCAGAGAATTTATATAAAAAGAATGACAAAATATGTTTTTTATTAAAATTTTTTTAGTCTGGCTTTCTTAACTCAGCATGATTATTTTGAAAGTCATTCATATTGTGTATATCAATAGTTCATTCCTTTTTGTTGCTGAATATATCCTATTGTATGGATATACCACAATTGTAGTATCCTTTTACCTGTTGATGGACATCTGGCTTATTCCCAGTTTTGGCTATCACAAATAAAATTGCTGTAACATTCTTAAACAAGTCTTTGTAGGGACATAGCTCTTCTTTTCTCTTGGATAAATAGGGATGGAATAGCTGGATCATATGGTAGATGTAAGGCTTCCTCCATGGCTCAGTGATAAAGAATCCGCCTGCAATGCAGGAGTTGGAGGAGACACAGGTTCCATCCCTGGGTCGGGAAGATCCCTGGAGGAGGGCATGGCAACCCACTCCAATATTCTTGCCTAGAGAATCCCATGGACAGAGGATTCTGGTGGGCTACCGTCCAGTGGGTTGCAAAGATGGACATGACTGAAGCACCTTAGCTCGCACATGGTAGATGTATTGTTAATTTTTTAAGAAGGCGCCAAACTGTTTTCCAAAGCAGTTGTACCATTTTACATTCCTACCAGCAGTGTCTGAGGGGTCCAGCTCCTCTGCATCTTCACTAGCACTTGGAATGATCAGTCTGTTAAATTTAAGCCATCAAATTAAAGTGTGTGGTGCTGTATCATTGTGGTTTTAATTTGCATTTTCTTAATGAATAATGATATTGAGCATCTTTTTATACTTCTTTGCCATTCGTATGTCTTTATTTTCTGAAGAATTGGTTTAACTCTTTTGCCCATTTAAAAAAATCAGGTTGTTTTCTTATTTTTGAGATTTGAGAGGTAAAATATTCTGGAAAGAAGTCTTTTATCAGATATAAGATTTGCAAAAATTTCCCCCTGCTTTGTGACTTGTCTTTTAACTCTATAGTCTTTTGAAGGACAAAGATTTTCAATTATCATGAAGTTTAGTTTATTAATTTGGTCTTTTATGGATTGTGCTTTTTGTATTGTAGCTAGGAAGCCTTTGTCTAATTCAATGTATTCTCTCCTTTGTATTATTCTAGAAGCTTAAGGTTTATATTTGAGTTCAAATGAGTTAATTTTTGTATATAGTATGAGATACGGATCAAAATTATTTTTGCTATGTTTATATATAGATTATACTAATACAGTAGTTCCATCTCCATTTGGTGAAAGACTATTTTCTTCAATGAATTGTTTTAGTGTCACTGAAAAAGATCAACTGAATTTTTCATACATCTATGGGTCTATTTCTGTTCTATTCCATGGATTTATTTGTCTATCTTTAGTTGGGTCTTATATTTTGTAAACCTGGCAATTTCTGCCTTTAATTGGAATATTTGGATCATTTTCTTTGATTGTAATTCTGCTTTGATTAGGTTTAAGCCTATCATCTTCCAGGTTGTTTTCTATTTGTCTCATCTGTTCTTTGTTTTATTTTTCTTTTTCTGCCTTTTTTTTGAGATTATTTTTTATGGTTCTATTTTTATCACCCTTGTTAGCTTTAATAACTGTGACTCTTTGTTTTGTTATTGTAGTTTAGTAATCACCTTCTTTTGCCCCCACCTCCCAGCTCTAAGCAACCACTAACTTACTTTCTGTATAGCGTTTCCTGTTTTAGACATTTCATATACATAAAATAGTATCTATAGACTTTTGTCACTGACTTCTTTCACTTTGCATAATGTTTTCAAGGTTCATCCCTCTTGAATTGCTTTTATTTAGAAGGACATTTTTGCCAGGCTTAGAATTCTTTTATGACAGTTTTGTCTTTCAGTACTTTAGATGTGTTACTCTTCTGTTTTCTTTCTTGTTTTGTTTCTGATGAGAAACCTGCTATCATCCTTATCTTTCTTCCTCTCTACATGTCTTTTTTCTCCAGCTGAAATTAAGGTTTTTTTTTAACCACTCTGTAGTTTAATTATGATACATCTTGGTATAGTTTTTAAAAATTTTTTCTTGTGCTTGGGGTACGTTTGAGCTTAAATGTGTGGTTTATAGTTTTCATCCTGTTTGACAGTTTTTGACTGTAATTTGTTCAAGTATTTTTTTCTCCTTCTCCCCCTCTTTTTTAGGGCTATAAGTACCCATATATTAGATTTCTTTGAATTTGTCCCACATCTCACTGATTCTAATTTTATTGGGTTCTCTTTTCTCTCAAGGATACATTTTCCCCCCAGTGGTACATTTTGAATATTTTTTACTGCTGTGCTTTTAAGTTCACTTATTTTTTTGCTTTGTAACGTCTAATCTGCTGTTACTCTCATCAAGTCAGTTTTTTATCTTATAATTGTATTTTTCATCTCTAGAAGCTTGATTTGGATCTTATCTTTCATGTCTGTACTTCAAAGTGTGAACATATGGAATGCATGAATACCAATAGTTTTAATTATCCTCCTCATTCTGGCTGTATCTTTTTACTTTTTCATATCTGTTAATTTTTTAATAGATGCCAGACATTGTGAATTTTACCTTACTGAGTGCTGGATATTTTTGTATCCCTCTAAATCTTTTTGAGGTTTATTCTGGGACATATTTAAGTTACTTGGGAGAAATCCTTTTGTGTATAGCTTTTAAGAAATATTAGGTAGAATCTGAGCAGAGCTGTCTAGCCATGATTACTTCCCATGACTGAGGCAAGAGTCTACTGTGTACTCAGCGACTTGTGAATCATGTGGTTTTCTAGTCTGGATGGGTAGCTTTTTCACATATATGCATCGCACTGATCAGTCCTCGTTAAATACTTAAAGGGCACCCTCTGCAGTGTCTGGAGTTCTCTGTGCCCCTCCCTCCTTACTGGTTCTCTGTGCTGTGGATTGTAGCCACTTTGGTGTCAGATTTGCCTCTTCAACTCAGGGAGTCTGCTCAGTTTTGCCTGGTTTCCCCTCCTGTGCAGAGGTGCACTTTATCTAAATAAAGTATCCTGAGGCAATCATAGGGCTCATCTCATTTGTTTCCCATCTCTCAGGGATGACTGCCTTTGTTGCTTGATGTCCAGAGTCTTGAAAACCTTTGTTTCATAAGTTTCATCTTTTAAAAAAAAATTTACTTATTTTATTTATTTGGTCGTGCCAGGTCTACCTTGCGGCATTCAGGAGTTTTAGTTGCAGCATGTGAATGCTGTGGCTTGTGGGATCTAGTTCCCTGACCAGGGATCAAACCTGGGCCCTCTGCGTTGGGAGCAGGGAGTCTTGGCCATTGAGCCACCGGGAAAGTCCTTATTGTCGTGGTCTGGGTGAGGGTTAGAAAAGAATTTCCAGACATGAGACAGAATGAGAGGGAAATAAAGTTTATTAGAGTGTGAGACGCTGTTAGAACATTGGACCAGCTCAAGGGAAAACTGACGTTAAACAGGGGTCCTCAGTTCACTTTTATAGGAGGGTACAAGGAGTGGGACAGGGGTCTTGCAGGTCATTTGCTGATTGGATGAGGCATGTATACTGTGTGGGGGAAGAGTACGGCAAATACCTTCTCCCTATTGTTCCATTAATAGTTACAACATGGGGGTTCTATTTCCAGTTTTTTGAGGAATCTCCACACTGTTCTCCATAGTAGCTGTACTAGTGTGCATTCCCACCAACAGTGTAAGAGGGTTCCCTTTTCTCCACACCGTCTCCAGCATTTATTGCTGTAGACTTTTGGATAGCAGCCATCCTGACTGGCGTGTAATGGTACCTCATTGTGGTTTTGATTTGCATTTCTCTGATAATGAGTGATGTTGAACATCTTTTCATATATTTGTTAGCCATCTGTATGTCTTCTTTGGAGAATGTCTGTTTAGTTCTTTGGCCCATTTTTTGATTGGGTCATATGACCCAGCAATCCCACTGCTGGGCATACACACTGAGGAAACCAGAATTGAAAGAGACATGTGTACCCCAGTGTTCATTGCAGCACTGTTTACAATAGCCAGGACATGGAAGCAACCTAGATGACCATCAGCAGACGAATGGATAAGAAAGCTGTGGTACATATACACAATGGAATGCTGCTGCTGCTGCTAAGTCACTTCAGTCATGTCCAACTCCTTGTGATCCAGACGGCAGCCCACCAGGCTCCCCCGTCCCTGGGATTCTCCAGCAAGAACACTGGAGTGGGTTGCCATTTCCTTTTCCAGTGTGTGAAAGTGAAAAGTGAAAGTGAAGTTGCTCAGTCGTGTCTGACTCTTAGCGACCCCATGGACTGCAGCCCACCAGGCTCCTCCGTCCATGGGATTTTCCAGGCAAGAGTACTGGAGTGGGGTGCCATTGCCTTCTCCGACAATGGAACATTACTCAGCTATTAAAAAGAATGCATTTGAATCAGTTCTAACGAGGTGGATGAAACTGGAGCCTATTATACAGAGTAAAGTAAGTCAGAAAGAAAGCACCAATACAGTATATTAACACATATATATGGAATTTAGAAAGATAGTAACGATGACCCTATCTGCAAGACAGCAAAAGAGACACAGCTGTACAGAACAGTCTTTTGGACTCTGGGAGAAGGCGAGGAGGGGATGATCTGAGAGAACAGCATCGAAACATGTACATTGTCATATGTGAAACAGATCGCCAGTCCAGGTTCGATCCATGAGACAGGGTGCTCAGGGCTGGTGCACTGGGATGACCCTGAGGGATGGGATGGGGAGAGAGGTGGGAGGGGGGTTCAGGATGGAGAACACATGTACACCCATGGCGGATTCATGTCAATGTATGGCAAAAAAACCACTACAGTATTGTAAAGTAATTAGCCTCCAATTAAAATAAATAAATTAATTAAAAAAATAGTTAAAACATGGTGGAGGGAAGGACGATAAGGGTCTGGTCTTTCTGTTCCTGCATTCCAAGACCATCCTTGGTTATTTGCTCTTTTGTCCTTGGGTCACCACACTTATTTCACCTGTTTTTTGTTGTTTTTGATGTAAGGGTGAATTCCTTCTCTGTTACTCAATCGTGTATACCCAATTTTAAATACTGAGAAATATAGGCAATAATTAAGATAGACATAAAATTAGTCATCATCTTATATTTTAGCAATACTTAGTAGTAACAGATTGTAGAAGTTTTATCCATAAATCTTGTATGCTGTGTAGTAAAAATGCTTATGGGGGTCAGATATACTTAGGACTAAATATGCCAGTTATTTTTTATAGGTTACTAAAACTCTAATCTTAGCTTTCTTATCTGTAGGATAGAGGTAATAATACTTATCTCATGGGTTGGTGCAAGGACTAAATAAAACTGCATTTTTAAAAGCTGTAGTTTTTATACAGTGCTGAGTATATAATGAGAATGGGTAGTTAATGTTGATAGTCAGGAATCAGGGAGATGATAAGGCAGAAAGAAGCAGACTTGAGTGTGAAGATAGCAGTTTGTAAGTCTTGGGGAAAAGCCACAAATGCTGTGGTGTATCCTTGCTATGGCAATTTTGTATTAGATCTTCAATACTTAAATTTGGTGGCTGTTCTGAAAGTGTCATAGTTGGATTGCATAGGAAGTGCAGATGAGGTGGAGGAATACAGGAACTCATATTGAAGATGTGGATGAATAGGTATTAGTGTGACATGATAGTAACCATCATAGAAAAGGGAAATGAGAGCATTAAGGCTGGGGGGAGTGATGTAGGGGTTCACCCGTGCAGCTCTAGGCAGATAAATAATAAACCCGTTAGCACAGTCTAAGCTCCAGTGGACCAGTTATCTGGCTGTGGAATTGCTTGTTCTCTGGATAGGATGGGAACGTGGAATGGTTGATTTTTAGCATGAAAGGGCTTAGCTGAAGGCAAATCGAGGCTCTTTTTTTAAACTCTGAGAGCTCTATGAATAATACGATCTAGTCATTTATTCTCCCTTGATGGATTTCTTTATATCATCAAATTACATCGTTTGCTGTTGCTCTGGTTAAAGCTTTTAACTCCGTATCTTGGTTCGGCCAGACATGGTGTGGAAGGTGACTCAAGGTCAGTAATTTGGTCTCTGGCTCCTGGGTCTTCACTCTGTTGTCTTTCTTTAGTAGATAAAAGGGGCCCGTGAGCACTACAGTCTGCTGAGTGACTTTCATTTATAACTTTAAAAGGGGTTGTCTGAAGACAAAAAATTTCCCAAGGTGAGCGTTTTAATATTCAGAGATACAGCCTGCTTTTGGGAGCCGAATTCTTTTGTTGCTGACAAAAATCAGAAAAGCTCTGGAGTGTGGGGGAAAGATCCTTGTTTTTTAAATTGCTTCTGAAATCACTGTGTTATTGTTAAGAAAATGTTCACTTTGTGGGTAATGGGGACAAAATTCCCATCCCCTGCCCACCCTGCACTGGGGGCTCAGTGCTTCCTGATGCTGTAGTCAGGGGCTCTGGGTATTGTCTTTTTGAATGGGGGTCAGACTTTCCAAAATCTCTCTTTCAATTCAACACAGTCATCCTGTGGTGTATTTTTATTTTATTAAAAAGTGTTTATTTATTTATTTGGCTGCACCATGTCTTAGCTGTGGCACTTGAGTTCTTCAGTCTTTTTTTTTTCTTTTATATTTATTTATTTGGCTGCACTGGGGCTTAGTTGCCGGATGCAGGATCTTTGTTGCAACATGCGAACTCTTAGTTGTGGTGTGTGGGATCTAGCTCCCTGACCAGGGATTGAACCTAGAGCCCCTGCCTTAGGGGGACAGCACAGAGTCTTAGCTGTGGACCACCAGGGAAGTCCCCCCCCTTTTTTTTTTAACTTTGTAAAATTCTTTGTTTCAGCGTTCTTTGAGGTTTCACGCTTTTCTGTGGGAATGAGTCATTTAATTCTGTACAAGTTTGCAAGAACATATTGTTGGTCTAAAGTAAGATACTGCTCCCCTTAGCTCATCACTTGGGAAGGAATTCCACCCAGATGAGCCCTCTTTCCCGGGATCTCTAGGATTATTGCTCATCTTCTGCTGATTCTGCTCCCCTCCTACTGGAGCTGCTCCTTCCTGGGCTTCTCTCCTTCCACCTTCGCCTGCTCAGTCCTATTTGTCATCATGTCAGGGCGTGGCTTCCGCCTCCCTGAGTGTTACCTCACCTATACTCTCTCCGTTGTGGATTCCTGGGAATTTCAATCTTTATTGCAGCATGCGAACTCTTAGTTGTGGCATGTAGGGTCTAGTTCCCTGACCAGGGATCGAACCCAGGCCCCCTGCATTGGGAGCTCAGAGTCTTAGCTGGACCACCAGGAAGTCCCTTGTGGTATATTTTAAAAGTTGCCTCTATAACACCCACCCCAACCTTCTCTTTTCCCAAAGGGCAGAGATCAGACACTCTCTGACCCCAGGCTTATGTGTGTAATATTGGGAAAGGCATGCCACCAGGACCAAGATTATGGACTATGAAGCAAAATCCTGTCTCACCCTGAAACTTTTCCATATCTCCTGTGGCATAATGCAGAGTTACTTAAGTTTGGCACTACTGACATTTGTGCTGGATAATTCTCTGCTATGGGAGACTGTCCTGCCCGCTGTGGGATGTTTGGCTGCATCTGTGGCCTCCACCCCCTGGATGCCTGTAGCCTCTCCTCTGCCCTGAGCCGTGACAACCCAAAGTATCTTCAGACACTGCTAGATATCCCCTGGGTCCGGGTTGGGGCAGAATCACTCTCAACTGAGAACTCTTTGCATACTAGTTAAAAGCCTGGGCTTGGGAATAAGGCAGGCCTGATAACATGTGACTGTCATTTGTCAGCTGTGTGGCTTTGGGATAGTTAGTGGATCTTTTAGGGCTCAGTAGCTCCATCCGTAAAACAGGGATAGGATTACCTACTTTATATGTTCGTTCTAAGGGTTGAGAGAAACAGTACCATCATTGACTCTAAGTTCATGTGTCTGAGGCACAGCGAGGCCAAGCAAACTGAAAGAACAGAGTTTGGAGCCAAAAAACATTTATTTTTTTTTAATTTTTTTCTTTTTTCTTTTTTCTTTTATTTTCCTTTAAAATTCCCCACGGGGACTGACCGAGAAGATGGGAGGTGTAAGTTTGTCTCAGATCCATCTTACTGGCGGACGGCTTTTAAAGGCAACATTTGGGGTGAGGGTTATGGGGGGGTTGGGCACATGACTTTCTTCTGATTGGTTGGTGGTGAGGTAGCAGGTGATGTTTCAGGAATGTTCATCATCAGCCTTCTGGTTCCAGCAAGTCCGGGGTCTCCGTGCGTGTGCTTAGCATATAGTCACCATGGTCCGCCTGGTGGGGATCTTCATTCCTGCAGAATAGCTCAAAGTCAGGTTGTTCTGTGTAGCTCCCGGAGGAGGAACTGGAACTCTGTTTTATTGCTCAACTATTGTTTCTTGACTGCTTTTCCTTTATTTACGTATTCCCTCACTTCCCTGTTAGTAACTGCTTGAGTTACTTTGAAACTCAGGGATTTTTTTTCTACAGATGGTATGTAGAAGATATTTTTCTACAGATGATAAATGAGGGACAAGAAAAGGCTTTTGTGCCCAGGAGAGCCCAGAAGGGTCCTCCTTGGTTTCAGTAGTGTAATAGCACAGTGCCTGCTAAGGCTCTGCCTTTTTTTTTTTTTGCCATATTGCGCGGCTTGTGAGATCTTAGTTCCCTGACCAGGGGTTGAACCTGCTCCCCCTAGAGTGGAAGCATGAAATCTTAATCACTGGACCACCAGGGAAGTCCCAAAGCTCTGGCTTTCTTGCCTGTCTTTCCTCCCTAGGTTCCTAGTGTCTTCTTCCCCACCAACTTCTGCTGGCCCTGCTTTTAGATTGCATATACATATGTATTAATATATATGATATAAAAATACTCGGACGGATATACAGTAAAACAGTAACTACAGTCATATCTGGAGGGGTGGATTACTGGGGAGACAAAGAAACTCTTACTGTATACATATGTAATTTGAGAAATGATGTTATAAATGAATATATGCGTATGTGCTTGCTAAGTCACTTTAGTCCTGTCTGACTCTTAAGCGCTATAGACTGTAACCTGGCCAGGCTTCTCGGTCCATAGGATTCTCCTGACAAGAACACTGGAGTGGGTTCCCATGCCCTCCTCCAGGGGATCTTCCCAACCCAGGGATCAAACCCGCATCTCTTATGTCTCCTGCTTCCCAAGTGGCTCTAGTGGTAAAAAAATCCACCTGCCTGTCAAATGAATATATGTATTGACTCAGAACATTTTGAAGTGAAAAATATAATTTGCAAAATAATATGAAACCTTTTTAATAAAGAAATTCATGTATGCAGAGAAAATAATCTAAACTGAAGAAGAAGGTAAATGCAAGAGTCAATAACAATTACTTTTCGGCAGTAAGATTGTGGATGTTTTCAAATGTTCTTTTAGCTTACCTGTATGCTTCAATTTTGCTGCGACAAACATAGATTGCCTTGAATAAGAAAACAAAAACACACACACATTAGGAAATAAAGTTAGAAGTTAGCTGCAGAGAAAATCATCCTTGTTTAGGAAGCAAACTCAGCTTTTTCCTTCAGTGTAGGAAAAAAGACCCCAGTTCTTCCCTACTAGGTCTGTCTTCCCTATGTGTCTCCCTTAACTTCACAGAGAACACTTCACTTCTGACACTTCTGGTTACCAAATGCATGGAGATTTCCCCCTACACCAAGCAGTTCTCTGTGACACCAACTGGTTGTCCAGCAAGTCAACTCCATTCTGACACTGTCTACTTGGAGATAGCTTCAGATCCCTCTGGGTAAGGGTTCAGTCCTGTAGGACCGCTCCCTCCCTTTCCCCACCACTTCAGATGCCATTTGCAAAAGCCCAGGTTGTTATCTGTACTTCTGACCAAATAGCTATAAATTAGAGGTTCCTACGACTGCCCTCTTTGGGTTTAATTAGTTTGCTAGAGCGAAGCATAGATCCTAGGAAACCGGTTTCCTCACTAGATTTGTTGTTGTTGTTCGGTCGCTAAGTCATGTCTGACTCTTTTGTGACCCCATGGACCATAGCCCACCAGCCTCCTCTGCCCATGGGATTCTCCAGGCTAGAATATTAGAGTGGGTTACCATTTCCTTTTCCGGGTGATCTTCTTGGACCAGGGATCAAACCCGTGTCTCCCACATTGGCAGGCAGATTCTTTACTACTGAGCCACCAGGGAAGCCCTACTCACTAGATTACTGGTTTATTATAAAAAGATTTACCAGGAACCGCTAGATGGAAGAGATGCGGAGGGCAAGGTATGGATAAGACACAGAGCCCCCATGCTTTCTGTCAGCCCACCCACTCTTTCCAAGTCTTCCTGTTTGCCAGCCTGGAAGCTCTCCAAACCTTGTCCTTTGAGTTTTTATGGAGGCTTCATTACATAGGCACTGCTGATTAAATCATTGGCCATTGGCAGTTGAATTCAATCTCCATCCCCTCTCCTCTCCCTGAAGTTGAGTGGGGGGGCACTGAAAATTCCTACCCTTTCATTGCTTCACTGGTCTTCCTGGTGACCAGCCGCCCCCCCCCAGTCATTAAGTTACCTACTGAAAATCGAAAGTGTTAGTCGCTCGTTTGCGTCTGACACTTTGTGACCCCGTGGACCCTAGCCCGCCAGGCTCCTCTGTCCATGGGATTCTCCAGGCAAGAATACTGGAGTGGGGAGCCATGACCTCTTCCAGGGGATCTTCCCAGCCCAGGTCTCCTGCATTGCAGGTGGATTCTTTGCTATTCTGAGCCACCAGGGAACTTACCTAAGGGCATTCCAAAAGTTGCCTCATTAATATAACAAAAGACACCTTAAGTGCTACAATCAGAGGTAATGCCAAAAGTTTTAGGAGTGTAAGGTGATCTCTTATTGTAGTTTTGATTTGTGTTTATGTAATAACTAACAATGTTAAACATTTTTTCATGTGCCTATTGGCCATCTGTATTCTTTGGAGAAATGTCTATTCAGGTCTTCTGCCTATTTTTTTTGAGTGGGATGTTTGTTTTGATGCTGTTAGGAGTCATAAGTTATTTATAAATTTTGGACACTACTCCCTTGTCAGTCACATCATTTGCAAATATTTTCTCCCAGTCTTTGCGTAGTCTTTTCAATTTGTTTATTGTTTCCTTTGCTGTGCAAAAGCTTTTGAGTTTAATAGGTCTCATTTGTTTTTGTTTCCATTTAGGTTTTTTATATTGATTTTTGTATAGATTTTGTATTGTATTTTGTATTGAATCACTTTTTCCAGCACCAGTTGGTTGACAGGCTATGATTTCTTCATTGACTTGCCCTTACACCTTTGTCTTTTGGACTGTGCTTTTGGACTGTGGTGTTGGAGAAGATCTTGAGAGTCTCTTGGACTACAAGATCCAACCAGTCCATCCTAAAGGAGATCAGTCCTGGTGTTCATTGGAAGGACTGATGTTGAAGCTGAAACTCCAGTACTTTGGCCACCTGATGTGAAGAATTGGCTCATTGGAAAAGACCCTGATGCTGGGAAAGATTGAAGGCAGGAGGAGAAGGGTGCGACAGAGGATGAGATGGTGGGATGGCATCACTGACTCAATGGACATGGGTTTGGTTGGACTCCGGGAGTTGGTGATGGACAGGGAGGCCTGGCGTGCTGCAGTTCATGTGGTTGCAAAGAGTCAGACACGACTGAGTGACTGAACTGACTCACTACTCTTGCACTTTTGTCTAAAATCAGCTGACTTACGTAAGCAAGTCTGTTTCTGGATTTTCTATTCTTTTCCATTGAGTTAAATATCTATTTTTTCCCTTCAATATCATTCCCCTTGACTTTTATCTTTAAAATAGTAGATCTTGAATTCAGATAGTTATCAGTCCTACTTTGTCCCTTTTCTTTGTAAAGTATAGTTAGGGCCGAGGCAGAAAAGGCAGAAAAGGAAAGATGACCTCAACAGAAGTAGGTTACCTTTATTCAGGCAAGGAGGGGCGACAGTCGGCCTAAGGACCACGCTGAGCGCTGAGAGGGATCAGGGAGGCTCCATACTTACAGGGAGGTTTGTGGAAGCGATAAAGGAGACGTTAATCAGGTGGGATGTTTTGGGTATTCTTTAGTTGAGATGGCATTTGTAGTTGGGCAGGGGGTGATAAGTCTTCTGGGCAGGTGTAGGGGGTGGAAGGTTTCTGGACAGGGGGTGATAAGTCTCAGATAGATGCAACCGGCCTGGAGCATCAGGGCAGGACCTAAAGTTCTGTTTTGTTTTCTCCGAAGTTAGATGATTCAGCAAGGGCCTTTGAGACTGTTGTTTTCTTTTCTAGGCCCAAAGACTCCTTCAAGATTGACTTTACTTTTCTGAACCACTTTTCAGAGTCAGACCCATCTGGGCCATCCTTCTAGGAGCTGAGTGACTGCGCATCTCTGAGCGTTTGTTGTTGGCATTGTTTAGTCGTTCAGTCATCTCTGACTGTGATCCCATGGGCTATAGCCTGCCAGCCCCCTCTCTCCATGGGATTTCCCAGGCATGAATACTGGAGTGCTACTTTGTTCTTATTTTTCAATATTATTTTGGCTATTCTAATGCTGTTGTAATTGCATGTGATTTTAAAAATCAGCTTATCTGCTTGTACAAAACTTTCTGATGGTATTTTTTTATTGGATTGTGTTGAATCTATATATCAGTTTGGGAAAGACTTGACATCTTAACAACACTGAATCTTCCAATCTATTTACCTGGTATGTTAAAAAAAAAAAATATATATATATCTATTTATTCAGGAACTTTAAAATTTCTTTTATCAGTATTATATATTTAATATTTTCAGCATATAACATATCCTTATAAGATTTATCTTTGAGTATTGCATGTTTTTTCTGCTATTGTGAGTGACTTTTTACACAATTAAAATTTTAACAGTTCACTGTGAATATATAAAAATATAATAGATATTTTTACATTGACTTTGTATCATGCAGCCTTGCTAAATTCACTTATTAGTTCTATTAGGTTTTTTTCAGTGTGTATGTGACAAATTCTTGGGGTTATTTATGTATACAACAACTTTGTCATCTGTGAAAAAAGAATTTTATTTCTTCCTTTCCAACTGTATTCCTGTTACTTATTTTTCTTATTATATCTCCTAGGGTCTTCTGTAAAATGTTAAATAGGATTGGTAAGAGTGGAATTCTTGCCTTGTTCCCTATCTAAAGCACTCTGCCTTTCTCCAGTAAGAACATTAACGGTCAGGTTAAAAAAGTTCCTTTATATTTCCAGTTTGCTGAGAGTTTGTATCGTGAGAGGTTTTTGAGTTTTATTAAAGGCTTTTTCTGCTTCTGTTGAATCAGAAGTATAGTTTTTCTTGAGCCTGTTGATGTGGTGAATTATATTGATTTTCATGTGTTTAATCAGCTTTGCATCAAGAGATAAATTCCAATTGGTCATGATGTATTTTCCTTTTGATTTATTGTTGATTTTATTTACTAAGATCTTAGTGAATGAGGATTTACTTAGGAATGAGGATTTTTTTTTGTCAGTGCTCAAGAGGGATATTGCTCTGTAGCTTTCTTTTCTCCCAATGTCTTTGTCAGGGTGCAGTGTTGTACTCATAGAGTGATTTGAGAAATGTTCCTTCCTCTTCATTTTCTGGAAACCTTTATGTAGAATGATATTATTTTTTCTTTAAATGTTTACTAGAATTCACCTTGGAAGCTGTCTAATTTTCTTTGGGGGAAAGTTTTAAGCTGCCAATTGATTTCTTTAACAGGAATAGTGCTATCCAGGATATCTCCTAGGCTTGCTTAGTTTCTGACAGGAAGTTTGCTATAATTCTCATTTTCTCTGTGTAATGTGTGATTTCCCTCTAGCTCCCTTTATTTATTTATTTTTAAATTTGGCTACTATGATACAATTAAAATTGAAATATAATTGATTCATAATATTGTCTTAATTTCAGGTATATAGCATAGTGATTTAGTTTTTTTTTTTGCTGATTATATTTCATTAAGAGAGGCCCAGAAAAACATCTGCTTCTGCTTTATTGACTATGCCAAGGCCTTTGACTGTGTGGATCACAACAAACTGTGGAAAATTCTTAAGGAGATGGGAATACCAGACCACCTTACCTGCCTCCTGAGAAATGTATATGCCTCCTGAGAAATCTGTATGCAAGGAGATCAAACTGTTCAGTCCTAAAGGAAATCAGTCCTGAATATTCATTGGAAGGACTGAGGCTGAAGTTGAATCTCTAATACTTTAGCCACCTGACTAAAGAGCTGACTCATTGGAAAAGACCCTGATGCTGGGAAAGATTGAAGGCAGGAGGAGAAGGGGACAACAGAGGATGAGATGGTTGGATGGCATCACTGACTTGATGGACATGAGTTTGAGCAAGCTCTGGGAGTTGGTGATGGACAGGGAAGCCTGGCGTGCTGCAGTCCACGGGGTCACAGAGAGTTGGACATGAACTGAGTGACTGGACTGAACTGAACTGATATTCCATTATAGGTTATTACAGGATATTGAGTATAATTTCCTCTGCTGTACAGTAAATCCTTGTTGCTTATCTATTTTATGTTTAGTAGTTTGAATCTGTTAATCCCATACACCTCATTTGTCTGTTCCACGGCCCCCACCTTTGGTAACTAAATTTGTTTTCTCTGAGTCTGTTGCTGTTTTGTATATAGATTCATTCACTTTTCAGATTCTACATGTAAGTGATATATAGTATTTTTTTCTCTGATATATTTCACTAAACATAATATTCTCTAGGTCTATCCACATTGCTGCAAATGGCAATATTCCAGTTTTTTAAGTGTCTGAGTAATATTTCATTGTATATTAGCTGCCTTTTAATATTTTCTTTGTATCTTTCATTTCAGGAAGTTTGGACATGGTATACATAGGTGTGCTTTGTTTAGTACTTATCCTGCTAAACCACAGGTGTTTGTCATTAGTTTTGAAATATTTATCACTATTATTTCTTTGAACATTTTTCCTCCTCATTTCTTTCTCTCTTCTGGAAAAGAAATGGAATCTTTTTCTGGGATTCATGTGTATGAGACCATTTGACATAATCCCACAGCTCTTGGATTCCCTGGTCTTATTTTTTTCTTTGTGTTTCAGTTTGAGTAATTTCTGTTGACCTATTGATACATTCAAATTCACTGACTTTTTCCTTCAGTTATGTCAAGTTTAGTGATTAGTTGGTTGAAGGCACTCTTTATCTCTGTTACAGTGATATTCATTTCTAGCATTTCCTTTTTTTTTTTTGGCTGAAATCATTCATCTGATCTTGCATGCTATTCACCTTTTCATGATGCACCCCCCCCCCCCCTCCTTTTATTGGTTATGGTCTGCAGCTTGTGAGGTCTTAGTTCCCTGACCTGGGATTGAACCTGGGCTCCCAGCAGTGGAAGTATGGAGTCCTAACTACTGGACCACCAGGGAATTCCCTCTGTGATAGCCTTTAACATAATAATCATAATTATTTAGAATTCCCTGTTAGTTTCCACAGCTGTGCCATATATAAGTCTGATTCTGTTGCTTACTTTGTCTTGACAGTTTAAAAATTTTTTTTGGTTTGTCATTTTTTGTATGCCTGGGTTTTTGATTGAAACCCAGACCTTTCTTTTTTAGGATGTAGAAATTTAAGTCAATAGTTTTTATCTTTGGAAATTGGCGTGCCTTTCTTTTTGCTAGACCTTTAGTGTAGTGGTTTATTCAGTCGAGTCAGGAGTTAAGTGAGGTTTGGGATTTATTTTTTCTGTGGCTACTCTCTGTCTTAGTTTGCTAGGGCTGCCATAAAAAAGGTACCACAAACTGAATGGCTTGAAAAACAGAAATTTTTATCTCATAGTTGTGGAGGTTAGAAACCCTAAATCAAAGTGTCTTCAGAGTTGGTTTCTTCAGAGATGGCTGTCTTCTCTGTATTTCTCTTCACATCATCTTCTATGTGTGTCTGTCTAGCCATCCTTCCCCTTTTATAAGGAAATCAACCCTATTGAATTAGGGCTCACCTAAAGAACCTCATTTTAACTTGACTGTGTGAACTTATCTCCAAATAGGGTAACATTCTGAGGTACCAGGGCTCAGGATTCTAACATAGCTTTTTTGTCAGGAAGCAGTTCAACCTATAGCATCGTCTCTGTACCACAGACTTCAGATTCTTCTAGATTTTCTTTGTGTTTAAGGTAAAAGGGACTAACTTGCCAGAGGGTTTTTCTTCATATGTGCTCCACCGTAGGCATTAGGTCTTCACTGTTGCCCCTCTCCGGCAATAGACTGCTGTTATTATTATTTTTAAGTTGGAGTATGAGTGCTTTACAATGTTGTGTTAATTTCGTTACAGTGCAGTGAGTCAGCTCTATGTATACATATATCCCCTCCCTTTTTAAAAAAAATTATTTATTTTTTAATTGAAGGATAATTGCTTTACAGAATTTTGTGTTGTTTTCTGCCAAATAGTAACACTGAATCAGCCATAGGTATACACATCTCCTCCCTCTTAAGCCTCCCTCCCACCCTCTAGGTCATCAGAGTGTCGAGCCGAGCTCCCAGCCCTAGACAGCAGCTTCCCGCCAGCTATCTGTTTCACACATGGTAGTGTACCTATCTTAATGCTTCTCTCCCAATTAGCCTCACCCTTCCTTTCCCCCTCTGTGTCCACATGTCTGTTCTGTACCTCTGCACCTCTGTTCCTGCCCTGGAAATAGATGCATATGTATCATTTTTCTAGATTCCACATATATGCATTAATACACAGTATTTGTTTTTCTCTTTCTGACTTTAGTCTGTCAGAGCAGAGGAGGGGTCATATTTTCTGTTTTGATTAAGCCTTAGAATCAGATAGGCACTGTGTCCTATCTGGGTGTTGAGGATGAAGTCTACGGATTCTGTTCCCTTCCCACTCAGCTAGAGGAAGTGTCTAATGGCCCATGTCTGCTCTTTCCCCCAGGGATAGACATTGTTTTCTGTTCCTTTCTCCAGCTGTGATGGATTTGCACTTGTGCCCTAAACATGATAAGACCTAACTCTTCCTCTGTGAATTAGAAGTATGATAATAACAACAGCAAGTCTATAGGGATATTTTATGATAAAACGTGTGATTTAAATATGTTTGTCTCTTAGTTGTGTCCAACTCTTTTCGACCCCATAGACTATAGCCTGCCAGGCTCCTCTGTTCATGGAATTCTCCAGGCAAGAATACTGGCGAGGGTAGCCATTCCCTTTTCCAGGGAATCTTCCCAAACTAAGGATCGAACCTGGGTCTCCTGCATTGCAGACAGGTTCTTTACTGTCTGAGCCACCAATAGTAGTTAACAGATAGTTGCTTATTGTGCTTCACCCAATAGCTTTTTTCTCCACATCTTCACGTTATCTACAAAGCTGAGTTCCTACCTTTACATCTTCATCTAAGTCATCACAAGTGCTGATTGTTATAAGTCCTGAACCCAAAGATACTCATTAGCATTTTTCAGAGAAATAATAATAATTTTATTGAATATCCTTTTTGGTTTAAATATTTTTCAGCATGACATAATCTGAGATGAACTTTCCAGAGAGCCCTTCATGTTGGCAATTGTAATACAATTGAATGCCCCAAGAGAGATGTTTTATCTTGTGGGATATTTGCACAGGGCAATGAAAATAGGGAAAATCCAGATTCAGATTAAAGTTTAGAGGTCATAAATGGGAAGGTGAATTGCAAGCCTGGAGGCTATTAAAGTTGAAGATTCCAACCATAAGCACAATGGACAAGTTATGCTTAGTGTTATTTTTAAAAAAAATGTTGTGTTGGGACTTCCCTGATGGTCCAGTGGTTAAGACTCTGTGATTCCAATGCGAGGGTACAGGTTTGATTCCTGGTCGGGGAACTAAGATCCCACATGCCGTGGAGCAACTAAGCCCTCGTGCCGTAACTACTGAGCCTGTGTTCCGCAACTAGAGAACCTGTGCTCCGCAGTGAAAGATCCTGAATGGTGCAGTGAAGATTCCACGTGCTACGACTAAGACCCGATGCAGCCAAATGAATAAATTGATAAATGTTAAAAAAAAAAGAGATTGTGAACATCTTGAGGATTTCTGGCAAGTTTAGGTGAAATGTTATGTTCAGGGAGGAACATGGGAGCATTTTGGGAGAAAGGGACATTCTAGTGGTAAAGTGAAGGGTGTGATTACCCACACATGTGCAGTAGTTCAGAAAGTTTGTGTCTCACCATGTCTGCCTCTGGAATTTGAGCAAAAACAAGATGAAGGTGAATTTCATCTCTTCTCAATGTCCTATATGAGTGTATAGAATGGTAGCAGAAAGAATGGGCAAAAGTATGGTGAGTGTATAAGGAAGGATACTCATTTCTGATATCTGTGATACAGAGATTTAAATGATCTACCTCTTGAATCCCTAAATCCATAGTGGGAGAGGAGGTTAATCGTTTTTTAGTAATTAACAAGAGCATTGAACCTTTTGTTCTCATGTATACAAATCATCAGCAGAGCAAAGAACCAGCTGGAGGCAGGTGGTTTTCCAACTCCTCCAGAGCATTTGGAGAATTCATCTTTGGTGATGAAAGTTTTTCAAATTTTCAAGCTGCGTTTTTACTAGAAAAAAGTTTATGGGAACTGAGTTTCAGTGCCCCTGTTTAGATACCTCTGATGTTATACCAGTGTCTTAGTAGAGTGTCCCAAGCCATCTATTCCATGGACTATATAAATCTGCTCATTTGTCAGGCTCATTTCAAATCCTTAGCAACCTATTTTAGTATTCAGTTTTCAATGGAAACAGTGACAGACTATTTTTTTGGGGGTCCAAAATTATTGCAGATGGTGACTGAAGCCATGAAATTAAAAGACGCTTACTCCTTGGAAGGAAAGTTATGACCAACCTAGACAGCATATTGAAAAGCAGAGACATTACTTTGCCAACAAAGGTCTGTCTGGTCAAGGCTATGTTTTTCCAGTGGTCATGTATGGATGTGAGAGTTGGACTGTAAAGAAAGCTGAGCGCCGAAGAATTGATGCCTTTGAACTGTGGTGTTGGAGAAGACTCTTGAGAGTCCCTTGGATACAAGGAGATCCAACCATTCCATCCTAAAGGAGATCAGTCCTGGGTGTTCATTGGAAGGACTGATGCTGAAGCTGAAACTCCAATACTTTGGCCACCTCATGCGAGGAACTGATTCATTTGAAAAGACCCTGATGCTGGGAAAGATTGAAGTCGGGAGGAGAAGGGGACGACAGAGGATGAGATGGTTGGATGGCATCACCGACTAATGGACATGAGTTTGAGTAAACTCTGGGAGTTGGTGATGGACAGGGCATGCTGCTGTCCATGGGGTCGCAAAGAGTCAGGCACAACTGAGTGATTTAACTGAACTGAACTTTCCCTCTCTCCTAAGTCTGTCTTATATTTTCCTCATATACCAACAGTCTGTGACCAGGATTTAGTAGCCAGCCCAGCTTCTTTTCACCTTTTCTCATATCAGGTTCAGTTCCCCATGATTAGGTCACCCTTTGGGAACAGATGTCATTGACCCCAAGTTTGGGCCTTCTGTCCTTTTTTTTTTTGAAATGTTGCTGGTGATTTGGGTTAGGGACCAAGCAAGCTTCCCTATGGAATACTTGAGTGCTTTGGGGAAAAAAGCACATTCATTGGGTTTATAAATAAGTTCCATGAATGAAAGCCAGCCTTTGATTTTTGTTGTTGTTGTTTTTATGCCACACCACGTGGCATGTAGGATCTGCAGGAACTAAGTTCCCTGACCAGGGTTTGAACCCACACTGCCTGAGTTGGAAGCTTGGAGTCCTAACCACTAGACCACCAGGGAGGTCCCTGAAAGCCCGTCTTTGTAAAGAACCTTTTTTTCTGTTCTTGCTTCCTTCCATTCTTCCTTTGTTTTCATTAGATTTGAGTGTCCAGTATGAGCTAAGTTCAATAACCATTTGGTTTCAAGGAGTAAATACTCTTAAATTTTTTTTTTTTAAATTAAAAAAAGGTGCATGGCAGAGTGGCCCAGTCACACCCACACAGGTATCCATTCTCCCTCAAGCTCCGCTCCCATCCAGGCTGCCACGTGCAGGGCTCCCCGTGCCATCCTGTAGGTTGTCGCGTAAACGCTCTTCAAGCTTGGTTAAACTAAAGCAGAGAAGGGTGGAAGAGCATCAGAAGAATACAAAATCAGGTCTCATGAATGTCTGGAACCAATAAAGTTCAAAGCCAGTGGGAGCGACGACAGTTTTTCCTCCCTTTTCCTTCCCTCCCTTCTCTTTTCCGAACACGTGTTCATCTCTGGTCCGAGACTCAGTGTGGGAAATCAAATGATGTGTGTGGGAGGAAGCCACTGGCTGTATTCTGAAGGTGTCCCTACTTCCCAGAAGTTGAAACAATCATTTTTCTAGCTCATCCTTCCTTTTCCCCAAAGAGCTCTATGTATAGGCTTGGATTCCTATCCATCCAGTAGTCCCAGAGACTCCTTAGAGACTGTTGAGAACAGGCCAGAGATTTATTACTGTAACATTAATTAGTTAGTTCATTCAACAAGTCTTTCCTGAATGTCTTCTTTGGGCCATGTGCAGTTCTAGGTTCTAATGACACATGGGTGAATGAGACAGAGCGCCTACCCTTGAGGACCTAAATATTAGTAGTAAAACCTTCAGTGAATTAACTGAGAGCTTTTTACCTAGACTTATGGAGGAAAACAACTCTCTCCATGCCCCACCCCCCCGCCCTTTAAAAAAAATTCAAACTCTTTTCTTTCAGGAGATGTAAAGGTCCTGCTTGAATCTCCAAATAGCACAGCTGTTGGTTGGGCAGGTTGTTGATCAGTTGTACTAAATAGCCTCTCTTGAATATTCCAAGTACTCCTCAATTCAAGAAAACCGAATTCCTCAGCTACCGAACTCACATCTTCCAATGCACACTGGCATACAAACACATGCAGAAGGCATCACAGTTCACCCACTTGTCCAAGGTAGAAACAGGAGATATTCTCAATTTATGCCTTATTTCCACATTCAGTTGATCTTATTCAGTTAGTCCTTTTAAGAATTTTACTAATATATCATCTCTTACATCGGCTTCCTCTTTTTCAAAAAATGTTTGGCTTGTGCAGGGCACGCAGGGATCTTAAGTTCCCCAACCAGGGATCGAACAGCTCCCCCTGCAGTGGGAGTGTGAAGTCTTAACCACTGGATCCCCAGTGAAACCCTCTCCTTCCTCTTCTTTACCCCTTCTGGTATCATCTTCAGACATTTCAATCTCTCACCTAAATCCCTGCCATGGTCACCTAACTGACCCTCAATTTCCAATCCATACTCCGTCCATCCATTTTCAAAGAGCAGCGTCTGACAAACAGTGAAAAAAAAAGCGCTACTTGCTTAGTTGTGTCTGACTCTTTTCAACCCCCTGGACTGTTGCCCACCAGGTTCCTCTGTTCATGGAACTCTCCAGGCAAGAATACTGGAGTGGGTAGCCTTTCCCTTCTCCAAGGGATCTTCCTGACCCAGGGATGGAGCCTGGGTCTCCTGCATTGCAGGCAAATTCTTTACCATCAGAGCACCAGGGAAGTCCCCTGAAAAACAGTGGTTATTGTTAAAAGTTGAAAAAAAGAAAAGGAACTTTGATGTATTGGTTTGATTGCCTCAAGTTACCCTGATCTTAGTGTCCGAGATGACTGTGTTTTCCATTTGGCCTCCTCTAGATCTTTTCAGTGCTAGGATGGTAGTAGTATCTATATTCTTTACTGAATAAGAAAAATTATTTAACACTGTTAAATGAATTGTTTTGGTAATTAAAATTTCATATAGAGCTTAAAATTTTGTGCAAGATATTATTCATTCAATCTGTAGACTTCATTTCATGCATAGAAATTCACATACTATGTGTAATGTCAAGATAGCTGTCTCCATGAGCTTGTGGTCTAAATGATAGAAATCACTGTCCCCTCTATAATAAAGTTAAATACAGCCTTCCACTGGTAAATTTTGAAGTGTAAATAAATCTTCCTTCTACAGTGCCCTGGTAATTGCACTCAATGTTAAGCAGATCCCCATCCATATGAGTTAATTACTTAATTGGTCTAAAGCTTTCTTTCTAGCATATTCTTCCGATCAATATTCTAAATTTAGGGACTCCCCTGGTGGTCCAATGGTTAAGAATCCACCTCCCAATGCAGGGGATGCAAATTTGATCCCTGGTCAGGAAACCAAGATCCCACGTGCTGGGGCAACTAAGACCCAAAGCAGGCACATAAATATTAAAAAATACTGTGAATTCTCATCCTACTGCGTACTCTCATTTTAGGATGTATGTGTCTTGCCTGACAAGGTGCTTTTGCCGGTGCTGTTTCTGCTGCTAGTCAGGCATTCTTTCTTTCACGTTTTTGTCTATTGAAATTGTACCCACCTTTCAGTTCAACTTCATCCATAAAATTCTCCCAAGATCCTTTTGAAGAGGCATTTAATATTAACTTCCCTGTTAGACCATAGCGATCTCGAGATCATAAATCATATTTTAATTACCTTCGTGTCCTTTTTCAGTTCTTAACACATCAATTAGCTTATAGTAGGTGCTTAGAATATTTGATCAATGGATGAAAATAGTGGCTAACACTTACAGTTAACTTACAAAGTGAAGGTTACTAGGGAGGTATGGAGTCGGGGTGGCCAAAGATGAGTGAGATGTGGTCTCTAGTGTTATGTACTCCTCTGTGTTGCATATTCCTACAAATCAAGCAAAAATAATTTTTGTTTTGAAATACATTAAAAATAATATGTCAACTCTGTATCGTTCCCTAAGTGCATGCATGGGGTGAAGGAGGGAGACAGGTAGATTGTGAAATTTTGCAAGGTGACTAAGAGGAACAATGCTTATTTATTTAATTTAATATTGACTTTTATTTTTTTGATGAAAACTTTTTCGTTGTTTTGATCGTTGTTTTATTTTTTCGATGAAAACTTTTTTTATATGTTTTCATATAAAACATACTCTTTTAGCTATAATGAACTGTACAGTTGATGGGCACTAAGTACCTTCACATTATCGTTCAACTCGTACCGTTATCCATCTCCTGAATTTACCTTCCTAAACTGAAATTCTGTCCTCATTAAACACTAAGTCCCCATTTGCCCCCCACCCACTGATTCTATGAATTAGACTATTCTAGGTACCTTGTATAAGTAGAATCAATCAGGATAACAGTGCTCATTTAGATGTAAGTTTTGGTCTGTTTGTTGCATTTCCAGGGTGACCTGGCAAGACTTTAAATATTTGCATGCTGTGTTATGTGGTTGTGGGCAGTATTTACATATACAGTGAATTTCTAGTACTTCAGATAAGAATGCTTGAGTATGGTTTCAGGACAAAGCAGAGTTAAGCTGAGTACTGTGTCTGAAGCACAGTTAAGGCTCAATAAATATTTATTAGGGAGGAAGAAGGAAGACAGAAAACAAGCTAAGCCAACCAGCATACTTCTGAATAAACAGAAGCTAGCTACTACGTAAGAACAAGACCCAAATGGAGTCAACAGATGTGAAACCATGAGGCAAATGAGATAGTACTCATAATTATTATTTTATTAACAGTACTGTTGCAGCTTAATTTCTTTTTCTCCTTGCACCAGGCACCTCTCATATGTTAACACATTTGTTATTTAGAAGAGCCCTTAATTATAGTTACTGTTAATAATTACTTTGTGGATGAAGAAGTTAAGATTCAGAGAGAGCAGTTTGCCGAATCACATACAGCTAGGAACTGTGGTACCCTGTGCCCTACAGAACATTCAGGGTGTTCTCTAAACCATTCAGGGTGAGACTCTGCCTAGGTGACCTAGACGCCCGACATCCCCAGGCCATACCCCCTCAACTCATCTTTTTCCGCTCTGCTGAGGTGGGAAGTTCATTGTCCCACCCCCATCCTTCCTCAGGCATGTGTGCCCTTATCTCTTTCTGGTTTTCTGTCCCAGGAGGTTTTCTAAAACCATGGAAGGACAGTCAGGTTCTTATCTGCTCAGCCCCAAGATGCAAGGGAGCAGTCCTTCGCCAGTGGGAAATGAGAGTTGGTTGATGAATGCACCCTATTCCTGTCCTTCTGAAGGACAACCCTGAAGTGCTTTCCTCATGGGTTCTTGGAGTGTGGTATCACGGAGCTCTATCTGACCCACCAGCAAATAGCTTAGTGACCCATTTGTCATGTTCCCCCTTCCCTGTTTTATTTCCACTCTTCCACACTCCTGCTTCTGCCATCATCTGTACTCAAAACATCATCTGCACTTGTTTCAGGCAAATCCAGTCTAGATACTAGTTAATCAGGCCCATATGTCACATCAAGGTCATACTCCTTAGGGTGCCCTAAAGGACCACCAGGTATCTGAATCAGTAAAGCCACCAGTATCTTTGCTTGAGAATCATACCTTGTATGACAGAGAAAGATGTGTTTTTATTAATTTTTTTTTTTTTTGGCCACAGCATGCAGGATCCTAGTTCCCTGACCAGGAATGAAACCCAGGCCCCCTGCAGTGGAAGCACGGGATCTTAACCAGGGAAGATTTTGCCAAAACACCAGGGAAGTCCCAGAAAGATGTGTTTTTAAAAAGCCCACCTTTCGATGTTTGGGTAGTTAATGTCACATGGAGCTTTCTCATTTTCCTATCTATGTCCCTGTGATGGGGACGCATGATATTGATCTCAAGGAAGTGGTGCTTAATTCTAGGAAGTGGAGCTTACATTCTCAAGGGGAGACAGACTGCACAACAGTTATAAGAAGGCATGGCAAAGACTGTGATGCGAGAAATATGTCAGGGGAGCTCCCACCCTCGAGGCCCAGGGCAGGTTCCCCAGAATGAGACTGGATATTTCCAGGCCAAGGTCTGAAAGCCGGGAAGGGTTTGAGGAGGGTCTGGGGAGGCTGGGCCAGCTCATGGAGCTCCAGGGCAGGAGGGTACGCTGAGATGTGAGCAGGGGTGGGCGGCGTGTCAAGCTAAAGAGAAGCTGGTGTCCTGGCTGCAGGGACCTTGACTTGCTACAGGGCTTCGTTCCGAAGGTAGTCGGGCATTCGGTATTTGGGTTTGTTTCCTTTATAATGACCACTGCACTATGTGATATCACTTATATGTGGAATCTAAAAAATACAGCGGACTAGTGAATGTAACATAAAGGAAGCAGACTCACAGATAGGGAGAAGAAACTAGTAGGTTACCAGTGGGGAGAGGGGAGAGGGGAAGGCTGATAAAGGGGTAGGGGATGGAGAGGTACAAACCATTAGGTATAAAATAAGTTGCAAGGATATATTGTACAACATGGGGAATATAGCCAATATTTTATAATAACTATAAATGGAGTAAATTGGAGTATATAAATGGATTATATTTAAAAATTGTTAATTATTATATTGTACACCTATGACATATCACATTGTATAGCAACTATAATTCAACTAACTAACTAAATAAATAAATAAATAAAAGCTTAAAAAAAGAAAACAAAAAATTTAAGAGGAAATAAGGGCGGCTTCGTGTGCTGCAACCTGGTTTTAAACTGATTTTGGATCGCTTCGCGGGTCATACCCACCAGGGAACACAAGGGGGCAGCCTCACACCGGGTTCTCAGGGAGGGCTGCCTGTGATCGCGGCGGCTGTTGGCTTTCCCCCGCTTTCTGTGCACAGAAAGTAAAACTCCATAGTTTGGTGTGGAAGCGGATTGATTTTTTTCTGTTTCTTTACGAAGGACTTAAGTTAGGGACCAGGGTTCGCTCGGCGGCACATCACAGGAAGTGCAGCGTCTTCGCATCTCACTTCCGAGGGTCTTTTGATTGCCGGGAAGAGGCACCCACTCCAAACACAATGCGTCCAAGGACGCTGAGTCGCCGCCCTCTTGATTGCGGGGAAGAGGCACTCACTCCAAACACAATGCGTCCAAGGGTGCTGAGAGTCGCCGCCCTCCCTCTGTTGTCTTCAAGAGTCGTCACAGAACTGCTGTGCGCGAGAAAAAAAAAAGCCCAGAGCTCTCCTGGAAAGGAGTGGAGTGGATTGCTCCTTTGGGGAAAATTCTCCCTTTGCTTGGGTGACCTCATCCAGGCCCAAGACTTTAGGTGGTATCTTTTACGTAGTGGCTCAGTTGATAAAGAATCTGCCTGCAGTGCTGGAGACTCAGGTTTGATCCTGGGTTGTGAAGATCCCCTGTAGAAGGAAATGGCAACCTGCTCCAGGATTCTTGCCTGGGAAATCCCGATGGACAGAGGAGCCTGGCAGGCTACAGTCACGGGGTCTCAAAGAGTCCCGCTGCACTTAGCCCCGAAACCACCACCAAGGAAGGTAACTGTCGGTTGGATGGCTCAGTTCTCAACATCCTCCCAGAATCCCAGATTTGTATATTTCTATTTTGAATTATCTAGCTGGTATAACATAATGGTATCTAGTAGGCATCTCAGCTTTGACCAAGAACAGCTATTGCTAACCCTCACGCTTGATTCTTTCCCGTGGCCTTTTTTCCTCTCCTCAGTGTCAGCCATCACAACTTATCTGATTGCTCAAACCTCAAACCCACCAGTGATGCTTCTTCCCTCCTTTCTTTTCTCACCTCCTCCCACATCTAATCAGTTGATATATGAGTTCTGTTGACTCTCCATCTCCAGTGACACCTTCACTCTCCTCTCTCACCTGGTTGCCTGTTACAACTTTCTTACTAGGCTTTCTTGCTGGACTCTGGACTCTCTACGTATATGCCAGGATGATCTTTTAAGGAGAATTGAGATCACTCTTCTGCTTATATTTCCAAGCACTCCTAGGTGGCTCAGTGGCAAAGAATCTGCCTGCCACTGCAGGAGATGCAGGAGGCGTGGGTTCTATCCCTGGGTCAGGAAGATCCTCTAGAGAAGGAAAAGGCAACCCACTCCAGTATTCATGCCTGGAGAATCCTATGGACAGAGGAGCCTGGTGGGCAACAGTCAAGGGGGTCACAAAGAGTCAGACTACTGAGCACATCCACAGAGTCTCTGCTTATAACCCTCCAGTGGATTCTGCTGCACTTGCAATAAAATCGACATACCCTGTCATGGATGTGCAAAGTCCTATGTTATCTGCTCATGGCCTGCCACCCACCCCTGCCTCATTGTATACTCTTCTCCTTCTTCTCTTGGTTCTAGATGCCTTGGTCTTCTTGGTGGTGTTAAGCAGCCTTGGGCCTTGGCATGAGCTTTTCATTCCTGCTTGTATGCGTTCCTCTCTGGTCTCTACATAGGTGGCTCTTTGTGTCCTTCAAGTCTCAGCTGGAATGTGACTTCTCAGGGAGAGCGTCTCTGGTCCTTCCACATATAATGGTCACCCAGTCATTCTCCCATCCCTCTGTTTTCATTCTCTGTAAGCACTGATACTAGATGCATTTCTTTCCTTCCTTCCTTTCTGCGTGGTTTACGGGATCTTAGTTTCCCTACTAGGGGTTGAAGCTAGGCCTTGGCAGTGGATTGAACCCAGCCGAATCCTAACAACTGGACTTCCAGGGAATTCCGTAGATGCATTTTCTTGCTTATTTATTTGTCACTTCATTGTCTCTCTTCCTTCACTAGAATGCTAGCTCCATGAGGGGTCAAATATATCTGCTTTGGACGTTCAACCTCATCCCGGTGACTAAATAGGGCCTGACATGTGAAAGATGCTCAACAGATGTTTGTTGAATAAAGAAATGATTCAATGGGTAGAACTTCCACACCTGACCCTGCTGAGGGTGGATTGCAGGGTTCTTTACTATTTATTACCTATGTGGTTGGTCTGAGGTGAGACATTTCTTCTCTCTGAGCATCAGTTCCCTCTTCCAGATAAATACTGTTTTGAAAGTGAAAGTGAAAAAAAAAAGAAAGTGAAAGTGTTAGTCACTCAGTTGTATCTGGCTCTCTGTGACCACATGGACTGTAGCCCCCCAGACTCCCCTGTCCATGGATTCTCCAGGCAAGAATACTGGAGTGGGTTGCCCTTCCGTTTTCCAGGGGATCTTCCCGACCCAGGATCGAACCCAGGTCTCCTGCGTTGCAGGCAGATTCTTCACCATCTGAGCCACCAGAGCCTGTGATATGCTTATTCTAATCCACAAGTGTGCTTCTCATATAGGAACTCCTGAATGGAAAACCCACTTGCTGTCTAAAAGTTTGGAACCCCTTGAAACTAGTGAGAAGCACCGAGACTTCATGATTCCTATCCGTTCATTTTCATGTAAAGAATCAACACTTGAAGTTGCCAGGGTTTTTGAAGTCTCCTATGATGCTGGTTCTGTGTCATGAGACAGACCAAGCTTACCTTCTCAAGACAGTGGTTCTCTGAGTCGATGAGCTGGAGGTCAGACTGTCTTTTCTCAAAGGCTTTTGGTTAGTGATACTTGGTTTGAAATTCCGGACCTGCTATTTTAGAAACAATTTAGGAGCAGGGTGTCCATTCTGTCTTAGTGTATCTTAGATTTTATCCAAGTGAGGCAACAATTACAGACCCAGACTTTTTAGGATGCTAAAGTGCTATTCACAGCTAGCCAGGAAAGGTCACCAGATAAATACTTTGACATCTGCTAAGAAGGGAGATTAGTGAAAGCCTTGACTCTGTGTTCACCTAGATTGTGGGATGTGGGAGCATCTTTATTCCCTTTCAATTCCTTTGTTGCTCTGGGATTCTGATATGCTACTAAGCTTTAATTTCTTGAAAAGGCATTTCATCAACCCTGTTGACTTGTGTGCTGAGATTCCCTCCTCCCTCCCTCTCCTACATTTGGGTCAGCCAGTACCAAAGGAGAAGGTTATCTGGGCTGTTAAACCTTTGACTTGGTGTCTTTTGAAGAGCGCATTTTGCATTTTGTTATGTCAGGATTGTAATTAGATCCGTTAATTAAGGAAAGAATGAACTTTTCCCAAACTCTGCACCTCTTTGAATTTTTGATAAGTTTGCTTAGGTTGCCGCTGACCTTTGCTAAGGGGTATGCTACTGCTCATTAATTGGCAAATTTTAATGAGGAGAGTTGATGAATGTGCTGGCCTTGACAATAAATAAAGCTGGCTTCCACTCCAGGCCTTACCACCTCTGGCTGCTTCAAAGTGTGTGGTGTTTCTTGACCAGTGACCATTAAACTTGGGACACTTGGCTGACATTCTGTCTTATGAGTAAGCAAGGGAGGCCTCCTTATCCAGGCACTGATCTGAACGGCTCCTCATCCACCTTCCTATTTCATTTTGGTTGTATTGTGGACAGCGTGCTCAGTCTTGTTTGACTCTTTTGGACGCCATAGACTATAGCCCGCCAGGCTCCTCGGAACATGGGATTTCCCAGGCAAGAATACTGGAGTGGGTTGCCATTTCCTACTCCAGGGGATCTTCCCGACCCAGAGATTGAACCAGGGTCTCCTGCATTGCAGGCAGATTCACTGCACTCCCTGGAATTCCCTTTAATCTGATAATACTCTTATTATACCTGTTTTAGACAAGGGGAAACTGAGGCATAGGGAAAGTAGTACATCACATAAGGATAGGTAACCAGTTAATGGTAATAACTAATATTGAGTTCTCATTGTGTGGTAAGCACACTCCCAACCTCTTAATGTGCGTTGTGTCACTTCATACTCATAACAGCCGTGTGAAATAGGTAGTATTTTTGCCCCTACTGTAAAATGGGACTTGATTGCCAAAAGGGTTGATCTCCTGTAGGATTGACTGGTTTGATCTCCTTGCAGTCCAAAGGACTCTCAAGAGTCTACTCCAACACCACAGTCCAAAAGCATCAATTCTTTGGTGCTCAGCCTTCCTTATGGTCCAACTCTCACATCTGTATGTGACTACTGGAAAAGCTGTAGCTTTGACCATACAGACCTTTGTTGGCAAAATGATGTCTCTGCTTTTTAATATGTTGTCTAGGTTTGTCATAGCTTTCCTTCCCAAGGAGAAGCATCTTTTAATTTCATGGCTACAGTCATCATTTAGAGTACAAAGAAGAATAAAATTCAGATTCACACACACACGTATGAAGATTTCTTTCCTTTTCAAATATGTTTCTGCTGCCACTCAAAAAACCTAGTGAGCTGTGACCCTGCAGAACATAATGAGGGCTACAATATTTAACTTATAGAACTGATCGATGAGGGGACTGCCCTGGTGGTCCAGTGGTTAAGAATGCATACTTCCACTGCAGAGGGCCCAGGTTCAAACCTTGGTTGGGGAACTAAGATCACACATGCCATAAGGCATAGCCAAAAAAGAAGAAGGACCTGAGTGATGAGAAATTTACTTAGTTATCCAAGTCCGAGACATGAATTTTGGCTTTATAGCTGTACTCACTATGACTCCTTGGATTACAGTGAGCAAGAGGGTATCTTCTGTTTGGAAGTATTGATAGGAAAATAAAACAAGCCTGGCAGAAGTCGTAAGTAACTCTTCAGAGCCTCTTTTAAAGATTCTGCAGAATACTAGTACTTTTAGTAATTATAAAATGTGGCGCTGACATCTCTGTGCCCCTTACTGAAACACTTACAATCCTTCTACTAATCCACAATGATAATAACCCTAAAAAACGATTACTAAATACTCAACAGTTTAAAATACTCACCAGCACTCACAGTTGTCACAAACATTCCCCATTTTTTTTTTTTTTGCTGAAAATATCCTCTCTAGCAAAATGTCACTACATTTAGAATTTCTGTTTCTGAACATTGCCCTAAGTGACTTCTGAGAAATTTTTTACAGACCGTTGATGACGATAATTTGACGTCACTGAGTAATTGGTTCATTTGGGGAAATGCTATTCACATTTCATCCTCATCATGTTCTTATTATTCCTGTTTTCTAGAGGAGAAACACTGAGGCAGAGAGAATGTTGGTGTCTTGTGCTGGGTATTACTTAGCGAACACTTTGTTAAGGATGTTTAATGATGAATCTCACAATATACTTGTGTATTTGAATATATGCCCCCTGTAATCTACTAATATGGTGAAAGCCTGTTTAACCCCTAGAACCTTGGACATGGACTAGAATATCTAGACAGGGGTTTTCATGTCTCTGGGTAGAGGAGGAAAAGTCCTACCTTAAGTCAATATTGGAGGCTGATCTGGAACTCAGGGGTCCGAGGTTTTCCTTAAAAATATCTCCTGAACTCAAGGCAACAGGTATTATAAACTGGGATTGTAGGACCCAGTGAAATCAAAACCTTCTTCTACCAGGCATGGCCTTGCTCTTTTTTTTGGTGGGTTAAGAGCAAATGAGTTGGTTATGAAAGTGAGAAAAAGAGTGCTGAGATTGCCAAGGGGAGATCTAAGAAGGTTTTATAGTGAGAGCAGTAACTGCGTGAAGCCTTGGAAAATGGACCAGATTTCTGTTTCTAGATCCGTGTTTCCTACTCCCATCAAAGACTTTTACCCCCTCTTGCTAGAATGTGAATGAAAAGAGGGTAACACTTCCTCAGGAATCCAGGGTGTTAAGACTTTCGTGGTGTTCTGTTTTCTTCTGAGCTCCTCCTGAAGAGTGAAGAAAGAAGGGCACTGCATTTTCTATGAATCCTGAAAGGAGCAAAGCCATACACATGTTAGAAATGAAATAAAATAAAAGCAGAATCCAGAAAATCCATGAGTATCTCATCCTCATTCTGGATACTGAATAAATAAGCAGAATGGTGTATGAGCACAATGTTTGCAAGGAGGTGGACTGTTTTCCCAGGGAGTTTTCAGGTTTAAATGCAGAAGGGTCGTAAAGCCACACCCTTTTTACAGCTGGAGCGTGGCAGCTCTGTCTTCCAAGACAGGAACCAAAAACTTTTTATAAGTGCTCAATCAAGAGGTAAGGGCCAATTTCAAGTACTGAAATGATGCCTATTAAAGTTTATTAAAAACAGAATAGAAAGTGCAGACCTCCCTGTTCATGCTTTCTCTTTCAAATTCCTCTCCAGAAATACCATGTAGACCTATGAACCTTATTTTTTTTTTTTGTCCCAGTCGGCATTTTGGCTGAAATAATAGAGGTGACACATACAGCGTTGTCTCTTGGAAATATGGGTTGCTTCTTGGAACCGAGCCTGGCATTTGCAGGGGCCACATCTTAGTTCAAATTCTCCCAACAGAGGTTCAGACATGAACTTGGTGTGCAGTTTATTTGGGAAGTGACATCAGGAAGCAGGAACAAGGAGGTAGGAGGAAAGAGACAGGGAAAAAGGAAAATCCAGTACCAGTGTTTATCAAGATTACTGTTCTGGAAGATGGAGATTTGGTTCTTCTAGGAACCCCTGAACAAACTACAAAATACCTCTCAGGATTTTTCATCTGAAAGGATAGTCATCGACAGGTTTCAACCCACTGGTTGAAGGTTGCTCCCAGGATCCACCACGAGGCCTGCAGGAAGTAGTAACTCAGTATTAAAAATTAATTAATTGATGGATGTGTGTGTGCGCACGCGTGCATGTGTGCTCGGTCATGTCTGATTCTTTGCCACCCCATGGACTGTAGCCTGCCAGTCTCTTCTGTCCACAGGATTTTACAGGTAAGAATACTGGGGTGGGTTGCCATTTCCTACTCCAGAGGATCTTCTCAACCCAGGGATTGAACCTGTGTCTCCTGCATTGGCAGGTGTATTCTTTACCACTAGCACCACCTGGGAAGCCCGTATTTGATGGGTATTAGATTGTTTCTAAATTTTTGGCTATTAAAAAGAGAGCTGCTATAAACATTCATGTACAAATCTTTATGTGGTTATATGTCCTCATTTCTCCTCATTTCTCCAGGGTAATTGCTTTAGAAGAGGAATGTTTGGGTCATGTGATCAGTGAATGTTTAACGTTTTGAAAATACTGTCAAAGTGTTTTCTAAAGCAGTTGTGCCATTTTACACGCCCACCAGCAGTGTACGAGAGTTCCAGTTGTTCCATATTTCATTGCCACTTGATTTGGTCAGTTGGTGTGTAGTATATCTCCCTGTGGTTTTATTGGTAGCCCCCTAAGAAACTAATAGTGCTGAACATCTTTTCATGTGCGTATTTGTCACCTGTTTATTTTCTTTGGTGAAGCCTTTGATAACATATCTTGACCATTGTTTTTTCTTTTTACCCCGGTGTGTTTGTTTTCTTCTTATGGAGTTCTTTGTATATCCTGGTTCAAAATTCTTTGCCTAATATATGTCTTGTGAATATTTTATCACAGTCTGTGTGGCTTGCCTTTTCGTTTTCTTAACAGTGTGTTTGGAAGAGTGAAAGTTTTAATTTTGATGAAGTTCAATTTACTGATTTTTTAATAGTTCATGCTTTTGTTGTCCTATATTAGATATTTTATCCCAACTCAAGACCATTATGAATTTTTCTTGTTTTCTTTTAGAATATTTGGAGGTTGACATTTACATCTATGGCCCATTTCAACTTAGTTTTTCTACACTATTACCATAAACTCAGTAAAAGGGACAGAGTATTGATAGATGCAAAAACATGGATGGATCTCAGAAGCATTTATGTTGAATTACATAAGCCAGACCAAAAAAGAGTACATACTATATGACCTCATTTCTAGAACATTCTAAAAAATACAAACAAATGAAAAATAACAAAAAGCAGCTTTCCTTGTTTATCTCAAAGGAGGCCAGGCTACAACTTTTTTCAGTCTTCTTGCATCCAAGTTTGTTCAATACCAGCTGCCTCTAACATATTGCTTATTCAACCCCAGCAATAGTGAAGTTGTGTTTATCTGAGGTGTCTTAGTGGGGAAATTGATGCCACATCTGCCCTGGTCACGAAGATCTGTCCCCTGAGTCTGTCTCCAAAAAAGCTTGGTGGTGACATCACCAAGGCAACCCGTGATACGAAGGGCCTGATAGAGTGGACCTGCACATTTAGCACAGGCCTGATTAAGGTGCTACCTACTACCTCTGCGTTGGCCATCAAAGCCCGCAAAGAACCACCTCGAGACAGAAAGAAGCAGAACAACATGAAGCACATAGGAAATATTACTGCTGAAGAGATTGTCAACTTTGCATGACAAATGTGGCACAGATTTTTAGCCAGTGAGCTCTCTGGAACCATTCAAGACGTCCTGAGGACTGCCCAGGGTATAGTTGCAGTGTTGATGGTCACCACTGCCGTGACATGACGGAGATGACATCAACTGGTGCAATTGAAAGCCCAGCTAGTTAGGAACTATTAATACTAAGGAAACTGTTTCAATAAAAGATCACTTGGAAACCAGTAAAAAATACTCCCCAAACCACAAAAAAACCCCACCCCCCCAAAAAAAAAGGACAAATAAAAAAGAAACAGATTAGTGGTTGGAGGGTAGGTTGCAGACAGGCCTAGAAACTATTGGGCATCATGGAATTGTTTGTAATGTTGACTGTGATGCTGGTTACATGAGTGTATGTAAATTTCAACACTGGTCAAGTTGTCCTCTTTGAATGTGTGCATTTTATTGTATCATTCATACCTTAGTAATACCATAAAAATAAAAATTTTCTTCCTCTGAGGAGCCTTGTAATTTAGCTGCCACAAAAAACTTCTAAATCAGAACCAGGTATTAATTTTTTCTTAAGTCATGTTTCAATTAGAAGTAACATTAAATTTTATCAATCTGCTTTTTCTAGTGTGGTCAGTTGTCCTTAGGTAGGGAAGGAGCCCAGTGAGAATATTTTATCGTCTCATTGCAGTGTGCTCTTCTTTTTGAAACTGGTGCATTATTTTTACACCTGCAATTAGCCGAAGCTGGCACCTTCAAGAATAAATCCTGTACTCAAACATGTTGGCCCTTAACCCTGCACCATCCTAGGGCAGCAGCTAAAATCCACATCTTTCCCTTGAGCAGACACTTCATTTGGAATTGTCAGAAACACGGACACTCTGAGGTCAGATGCAGTCTACACCTGTTCAAAAAGAGGGCCAATCTCTGAAAACTAGGATTTGCCCGTCTTAAAAGAAAGGAGTCCTATTTTCTGCTTCTCAGAATGAGCCTAATATCCAGCTAAAAGGAATGCCAGATTAAAATCTAGCTGGATGACTTCAACCATGCCATCTGATCTCTTGGGCCTCTGTTATTTCTAATCTAAAATATTGGTTTATTGGGTTAGTTTTTAATAGTGTTTCCTATAATGTACTTCTTCTAGAATTGGTTATTAGAAGCCATTTTATGGCTCACCCTTAACCTAGCGAATGCAGCTGTATTTTTGCTCCAAATGTTAAATATTTAATCAACTCTAGGTGAAACCCAAATGTAATTCATTAAGCAACTTGGTGTTGAGTCAAATGCAGCGGACATGAAAAATGCCTTTTCATTAGTGTCCATTGGCTTCTTTGGTTCAAGAATTCCGGCTGATGGAATGAATAGCAAAACTGTCCTCCGTTTGAACAAACTGAATGTATGTGAGTAAAAATAAAATAAAAGCCAGGAGGCTTTCCAGTTGCCTTCTACTAATTGTGATGTATTGATTTTCTATGCCACATTAATGTCTACAAGGCTCTCCTTTGGCTAATCCAAAAGATGAATGAAGTTAATGAGAATTTTTATTTCGAAGTGTGCATAAATGTAAAGACTAGAGAAAGGCATGTGTATTTGTGTGTGTGCATGTGTGTGTGCAGAACATGGAGAAAAAGACACACACAATGCAACTTTTTTATAGGGGAATAGTGGAGACCACCACCAAAGTATCTTTTGTATATGATCTTTATTTGTCCTTTATCTACAAGTCTTAAACAATTTAACCTCTCAAAAAAATAACAATACTGAACTTGATAATAAGGGCTTCCCTGGTGGCTCAGCAGTAAAGAATCTGCCTGCAATGCCGGAAATGCAGGTTCAGTTCCTGGGTTGGGAAGATCCCTTGGAGAAGGAACTGGCAACCCACTCCAGTATTCTTGTGTGGAAAATTCCGTGGACAGAGGAGCCTGGTGGGCTAAAGTCCACGGGGTCGCAAAAGAGTCAGGCACGAGTTAGCGATAAAAAAGCAACAGCAACAAACGTAATGAAAGCTGTTTGCTTCAAGTAATAAAGATTGGGCTTTCCTATATTTTTATGAGTCAGAATTAGAAAAACAAACAACAATTTAGATATGAAGTAAGCGTATATTCACACCAAGTTTATGAAGCTGAAATCAGCAAAAGGAAGGAAGGAGCGAGGGAGTCAGGTATTGTCAAAGCGTGTTCTGGGTACCAGGCACATCTCTGGTAATTCGTATCTATAATCAGTATTTAGTCATTTAGAGGACAGTGCTGCCCTTACATAGACATCCTAAAATTAGCAACCGTGAGCTTAGTAAAGTGGGTAGAAGTTCAACATAGAATGTGACCGTCTTGGGTGGTGACTGTGGCATGAGTTTCCAGCCTTGAGTTCTCAGACAAGGGCACATTTCTTCTCTCTTACTTCTGGGAGGACAGCCCCTCGTCTTTAATTTCCTGGAGCACGGGGTAAATTCCAACTCTTGGTTCGGATCTGGTGTGCTGCCTGTTTTTGTATGGATTGTGAGCTAAGAATGACTTCTACATTTTTATTATTAAGAAAATTTTTTGGTGTGTGGACTGCTTTTAAAGTCTTAATTTGTTACCATATTGCTTCTGTTGTATGTTTTGGTCTTTTGACCCAAGGCATGTGGAATCTTAGCTCCCCCACCAGTGACTGAACCTGCACCCCTTGCATTGGAAGGTGGGACTTAACCCGTGGACCACCAGGGAAGTCCCTACATTTTTATTTTTTTAAAAAATATTTATTTATTTAATTTATTTGGCTGTGCTGAGTCTTAGTTGTGGCACTAAGTCCCACTAAATGTGGGATCTTCAGTCTTCGTTGCAGCATGCAAACTCTTAGCTGTGGCATATGGGGTCCTCGGATCCAGTTCCCTGACCAGGGATTGAACCTGGGCCCCTGCACTGAGAGCCCAGAGTCTTAGCTATTGGACCACCAGAGAACTCCCCAGGACCTTCTTGATAAGTAAATGTTTGATTCCTACTGGACTTTTGGAAAATTTGCTGAGTTAATAGATTTCCATATCATGGCACAATATTTGGGGACCTAGGAGGGTGCTTACAAGCCCCCTCTCTGGAATCATAGAGAACTGTGTTTGAATTGCCATTTTACCGCTTACCAAATAAGGAATATTTCTTAAACATGCTTCTTGACATCTCTGAAGGCCTCACCTGTAAAAGGGAAATAATAAAGGTGCTTAAAGGAACTTTGTATTAGTAAATGAGATAGCAAATGTAAAACAGGTAACTTAAAAAGTACGCTGTAACTGTAAGCCATGATTTTCTCTTAATTGGATAAAAGTGGAATTCCCACATAGCAATAGCTCACTTTTTCCACTGAAACACCCATGTCTAATATTTCAGATTTAATTTTTTAAAAGCTCAGGTATGCACTCTTGAACTCCCCTTGCATTTTGCTGCCTGTTTCCCAAAGCCTTCAAATGCATTTGATGGTTGTGCTGAAGAAGGGACAGTCAGGGGATGTCATCATGACAGCCATTGGTGTTTTTTGACAAGGTGTTGAGAGTTGATGATGATCAGGGAAAAGGTGACTTCAAAACGCTCTTCCTAAATCATTAGACACAGATCATTAGCATGGCTCAGAAGTACAGCGGAACATTTGTAGGAGTCTATACTATCAGCAGTCCACAATGAGCCTGTTCTTGACACCAAAGACTTTTAACATCTCAGTTCTAAGAAGCTGCAGAGATGGTTGACACTTTTCAATTCAAAGAAAACACTATGAACATACTTCTTTCCATTAAGACATTAACAAATATACTTTCAGAGTTTTAAATGTTTCTACGTGGGACAGTTATGTTAAAAAAGCAGTGTGGGACTTCCCTCGTGGTCCAGTAGTTAAGATTCTTCACTCCCGATACAGTGGGCATGGGTTCAATCCCTGGTTGGGGAACTAAGATCCTGCATGATGCACAGAATGGCCTAAAAAAAAAAAAAAGACAATTAAAAAAGAGAAAAAAAGCACTGTGTGCATTTACTGTGTGAGATTATTAAGAAGTGAGATATGTTTTATTCATTTCATAATGGGTGTATTTTTGCAAAGCTCTGCCCTAATTTCTACACACATGGATATATCCACATACATAAGTATCTAATTTATCAATAAGTTCTATTCATACCACACTACACTGGACGAAGAACACATGCAGAAGTCCTGTAAATGTATCCTTGTCTTATTTTCAACCATTTTTCTCTAATGCTCATTTTCATGTAATTCTGTCCCTGTTGAAATTTTTCCAACATGTGGGAAACTCTAGGTGGGATTATCATCCCAGCTCAGGAAGGGAAAAATATAAGGAATTTTTTTTTTTTTAAATATATGTTTATTTATTTATTTATTTGACTGCATGAGGTCTTAGTTACAGCACATGGGATCTTGTTCCCTGACCAGGGTTTGAACTCCGGCCCCCTGCATAGGAAGCACAGAGTCTTAGCCACTGAACCACCAGGGAAGTCCCCGGGATTTTTTTTTTAATATAAGGGAATTTAACTCACTTTGTTTCTCAAACTTTTCTTTGTAGAATAAAATGAGGTCAAAAGTATTGAACAATACATATACAAGTTCATACAGTTAACTTGATAAGAAGTGCTGAGGATGAGGTGGAAAACTCATTTACTTTCTATAACTAATGCTTTAGGTCACTCAGCCAGATTGTTGGTTGAGGTTTTAAACACAGAGTCAGCTCCAAAAGTGAACTATTTGTATCTTGTCTGTCAAACTGTCAATAAGAAAGTAAGTGAATAGTATATGAAGATTTCTTTTATCTGAATCTTTTTATCTATTTAGTGGAGACAAATCTCGTCCATGATAGAGTCTGTTTGCATTTTATGAGCAATACTACTATACCTTCTTTCAAATCTCAGTGTTTAATTAGTTTCAGTCCTACAAGTTATTCCTTGACCCAAGCTCTTTAGGTTCTGTCCTGGATAAGCAACATGTCCTCTTCATTTGTATTTGGACCATGAAGTAAGACATTTCTGAACATAGTACATTTTAGTCCCACAAGCCATGCTAATAACACCAGTCTTTTTATTTCCAGATTCAGATTATTGTGATACAAGGGCTGAGGCCAGGTATGAGGGTAAATGTTCATTTCAGATTTAACAGGGTCAACTTTACATTGCCCCTTTCCCTCCCTCACCCCATCTGATCTGACTTGCTCCCCTCCCCCGCCAAATTGTTGTTTTTGGGAAATAGCATATCCACCCTTCTTCCCCATCCCAATTTCATGTGGTAAACAGGTCATCTGACATCTCATATTTGTTCACTCCTTACTTACACCCAATGACAAATCCTGTCATTTCTTGTTCCAAAGTATTCCTCTGTCTTCATGATCAACACAGGAGTCAAAGGCACCTTTATGCCTCCTCTCCTTCAGTGGCCTGTGGTACTAGTTCTCCCTTTTGTATCAAACTCACACCTCACAGCTGCATAGAGTGTTGCTGTGGTTTTTTTATATTTATATTAATATTTGGCTGCACCGGATCTTAGTTGTGGTGCGTGGGATCTTCGATCTTCATTGTGGCATGCGAACTCTTACTTACTGGATGTGGGATCTAGTTTCCTGATCAGGGATTGAATCTGGGTCCCTGCATTGGGAGTGCAGAGTCTTAGCCACTGGACCACCAAGGAAGTCCTAGACAGTGTGTTTTAATAGTCAGTTTCAATCATGTCACCATACTGCTGAAAAGCCTGTGAAGGCTTCTTCATGTCATTAAAAGAAGATCCCATATCCTTAACGTGACTCAGAGGATCCCACATGATGATCCCCATCTATTTCTAGAGACTCATTTTCTGCCCTTGCAGATGGATTCATTTTCTGTCACCTTGCTCGCCGTATTCTATCCATGCTGGCCTCCTCCAGTCTGTTTAGCTTGGCAAATCCACCTCCTCGTCCATCAGTGCTGTTCCTTGCCCTCTCAGACTCTAGGTCTCAGTATTGGAGAGGCCTTCTCTCACCTGACTACACCCCTAGGTAAGGCAGATTCCCCTTCTTTGCTCTTTCATGGCGCCTGTTAGTTTTCTTTACTGCACCTTTCCCCTGTGGCTGTCCATTCGTGAAACTATCACTGGACGCCTTTTTCCTACTCGTTCATGCTCCCGGAGGAAGACACCACTCTGCTTTGTTCATGCCATATATCCAGTACCTGGTAAGAGTTTGGCAAAATGTAAGACCTCAGTTAGTCGTGAATGCATGAATTTTCAGACAATTAAGCACAAAATAGATTAATGTTTCATCATGACTAATTCAAGCAAATCATATCCATTTATACAATCAGAAAAGCTCTGTATTTTTGGCCTTAATTAACCCTTTGTAAAAATCAGATGCTATCACCATCATCATCGTCACCATGAGCTCAGTGTACTTCCTGGATCCTATTGGATAATCAAGTCTGCAAAGAGGTAGGGTGGTCAGCTAAAAGACAGGATGCTCAGTAAAATTTGAATTTTGGATAAACCACAAGTAATTGTTTTAGTGCTGTATTTAGGATGTACTAAAAAATTATTTGTTACTTGCCTGAAATTAAATTTTAAGCCAGTATCTTGCACTTTTACTTGCTAAATCTGACAGGCCTACCACAAGGAAAAGGTCATTTGAATTTTTTAGAAAGTTAGTTTCACTGAAGTTTATAGACATATCACAAGGAGAGGCACAGAAAATGAACCTTGGACGTCTTTGTGATGAAAGTGTTTTTTCTTCCAGTTTTAGAGATATAATTGACAGACAGCACTGTATAAGTTTAAAGTGTGCAGCATATTGATTTGACTTAAATACATCAGGAAATGATTACAGCAATAATCTCCTACAGATACAAAATAAAAGAAAAAGAATTTTTTTTCCCTGTGATGAGAACTCTTAGGATTTACTCTCTTTAGTTCAGTTCAGTTCAGTCGCTCAGTCGTGTCCGACTCTGCGACCCCATGGACTGCAGCACACCAGGCTTCCCTGTCCATCACCAACTCCTGGAACTTGCTCAAACTCATGTCCACCGAGTTAGCGATGCCATCCAACCATCTCATCCTCTGTCGTCCCCTTCTCCTCCTGCCTTCTGTCTTTCCCAGCATCAAGGTCTTTTCTAGTGAGTCAGTTCTTTGCATCAGGTGGCCAAAGTATTGGAGTTTCAGCTTCACATCAGTCCTTCCAATGAATGTTCAGGACTGATTTCCTTTAGGATGGACTGATTTGATCTCCTTGCAGTCCAACGGACTCTCAAGAGTCTTCTCCAAAACCACAGTTCAAAAGCATCAGTTCTTTGGTGCTCAGCTTTCTTTATGGTCCAACTCTCACATCCATACGCGACTACTGGAAAAACCATAGCTCTGACTAGACGGACCTTTGTTGGCAAAGTAATGTCTCTGCTTTTTGATATGCTGTCTAGGTTGGTCATAGCTTTTCTTCCAAGGAGCAAGCGTCTTTTAATCTCAGAGCTGCAATCACCATCTGCAGTGATTTTGGAGCCCAAGAAATTAAATAAATAAACAAATAAAGTCTGTCGGTGTTTCCATTGTTTCCTCATCTGTTAGTCTTATATGATCAGTTGTGTCTGACCCTCTGCAGCCCCATGGTGTAGCCTGCCAGGCTTCTCTGTCCATGGAATTTTTCAGGCAAGAATATTGGAGTGGGTTGCCATTTCCTACTCTAGGGGATCTTCCCGATCTAGGCATTGAACCCACATCTCCTACATTGGGAAGCCAAATAAATGGCAGGGTTAATTAATCATGCTGTACATTATATCCCTAGTACTTATTTTTCTTATAACTAGAAGTTAAACCTCTTGACCGCCTTCACTCATTCCTCTGCCCTTGATCCCTTCCCCTGTGCCTCTGGTTACCACAAATCTGATCTCTCTATGAATTTGTTTGTTTTTTGAAGTATAAATGGCCCACAACACCATGATAGTTACTGCTACACAGCATAGTGATTTGATATTTCTGTGTGTTACCGAATGATCACCACCATGATGGGAATATTGAGCAAGTTTTAAATTCATTTCTACTGTATGAGATAGTAGGACAATTGCTTAGATAAAATGTCAGTACTTTGTTGATTGTTACAGGGGCAGGTGAAGGGACTTGGAAATTTGGTTAGTCAAGAGATGTTCATGATCTTTATTATTATACAGTTCTCATAGTTGAAGTCCATTTAAGTGACCGAGTCAGCCATGGTAATGCTTATCTCATCATTGGGCTTACTGGAACCAAGATTCATTTCAAATAACTAAAAATGCATGACTCTACATATGATTGGGCTTTCCTGGTGGCTCAGATGGTAAAGAATCTGCCTGCGGTGCAGGAGACCTAGGTTCAGTTCCTGGGTCAGGATGATCCCTTGGGGAAGGGAATGGCTACCCACTCCAGTATTCCTGTCTGGAGAATTCCATGGACAGAGGGTCCTGGTGGCTACAGTCCATGGAGTCACAAAGAGTCAGACATGATTGAGTGACTAATACTTTTACATACGATTGTGCCATTTAAAAAACTTAAATATTCATGTTCTTTTTTTTTTAAACCTGTGAACTTGTCATTGAAGGATAAATTAATAATTTTCCATAAAAACTAATTAAATGATAAAAATAACATTTAGCACTGATTTTTTAAAGATTATAGTTTATTTTAAGAGTTTTACCGAAAAATATATTTGTGTATCCGCTAAGACTCTAGAGTGTTTATTTAGAGTCTTGCTTTAGTGTTTATTTAGTGTCATGGGAGTGGAGTTGGGGAGGGTGGACTGGGAGTTTGGGGTTAGTAGATGCAAACTATTACATATAGAATAGATGGACAACAAGGTCCTACTGATTAGCACAGGGGACTATATTCAGTGTCCTGGGATAAACCAGAATGGAAAAGAATATAAAAAAATGTATGTACATATATAACTGAGTCACTTTGCTGTACTGTAGAAATTAGCACAACATTGTAGATCAACTCTACTTCAATAAAAATATAATGTCTTGATATAATTCTCTATGGCAGTACACAAGATAAAATCACTCAAAAGTTAATTAGAATATTTAGCATTTATCTCAAAGATTAAGTATTAAGTATAGTCAGGAAGGTAGTATAATGTCACCTTTTAAAAATTAATAATTAATTGATTTTTGGTTGTGCTAGGTCTTTGTTGCAGTGCATGGGCTTCTCATTGTGGTGACTTATTGCAGAGAAATGGCTCTAGGTCCTCGGGCTTCAGTAATTGTGGCACTCAGGCTTAGTTGCTCTGAGGCATCTGGAATCTTCCCAGACCAGCAATCAAACCCGTGCCCCCTGCATTGGCAGACCAGTGATTCTATTATTTTTTTTTTTTTAATTTTCGTTTATTGGAGGATAATTGCTTTACAGTATTGTGTTGGCCTCTACCATACATCAACATGAGTCAACCACAGGTAATCATGTATCCTCTCCCTCCTGAACCTCCCCCCCTCGTTTCCTACCTCATCCCATCCTAGGCTGTCACAGAGCAGGGGGTGGTCTGGCTATAAATATAAATACTTCCAAGCCTTGCTTAGGGTAGGCAGGGGGCAGTTATGTCTAAATGGAGTGATTCATACATTCACAGAATTTTAGAGCTGAAAAGAATTAGATTGTTAAGCTCAAGGGCTTCATTTTACAGATTGGGAATATCCGCACAGAAAAGTTAGGTCATATGTGTGGCACGCAGCAAGTGAGTGCTTCACTCGGGAGCAGATTCAGCTTCTTTGCACTATGTTTTCTCCTACCACAGTTTACTTGTTGCATTTCTGGTTGTGGAATATTTTGAGTCAGTCCAAATCTCAGACTAGTTGTTGTGCCCTGGAGCCCTTTTCATGCCGTCTACTCAGTGCATGTGTGTGTTCGTATTAAATATAAACTCATGTGGTAATTGGTTTCAGAATATCATTTTGGAAGATCCGTGATGATTACTTTTGTAAGGAAGAAACAGCCAAATAACACTCCCTCTGAGGTGCTGGATTAACCCCATGATGAAACTGTCATCCTTGTCTTAGAGATGAAAAAGCTAGGGATCAGAAAGGTTAATTTAATTATTTAAGGCACATAGCCTGGAGTGGCAGGTTTTGGATAGAAAACCAGGTTATCCAAATGATTGCATCTGTACCTTTTTCTCCTCAATTTTTCAACACCTGTCCTTTCTCCTTTCTTAGCTTGTGACCTCTTTTTTTTTTTTTTTTTAATTTCACTGAAGCAAATGGAAGCAATCAGAAGAAAATTGTTACAGCCTCCCCATGACAAATCTGCCTAATGCCAGCACCTTCTGCTCATCTCCCTTTCACAGAGGAGGAAGTTTCAAGCTCTTATCTAATTTCCCCTCCCTACAGTCCTTGTAAATGAGATCCTGTACCTGTAAACTGCTCAAAATCTTCCGGCTCAAATTCAGTCCTTTCTCTTCCAAATCATCAGTTACCCTCTTTCTGTTAGATTTTCTCATCAGCACAAACATGTGGCTTAATCTGTCTCATCTTCAGAGTCCCGCTCCAGACACTATAAACTTTGAGCACTTTTCTTTATAGACACAGGGATTGAACCTGTGTCTCCTGTGGCTCCTGCATTACAGGCAGATACTTTACCGCTGAGCCACCGAGGAAGCCCCTTCTTTAGCCTAGATGATATTAATTCAGTTCCAAGGCTTTTTAATCCCCGTCTGTATTCGGAGGCCTCCTAGTTGTACATAACCTTGGATTTTCTAAGTTCCAGGATGTGTGTATGAATGAATGAAAGGTATCATGACTCCCTTTGCACAGAAAAGAAACAGCAAGCCCAAATAAGAGTGCCCAAAGGAGTCTCACTCTTATTCTAATCATCTTTTACCATTGTCATCACTTTTCTTCTTTCTGGTTAGAAGATGTCCTGTTTTAGCACTCAAAGTCCGCTGACTGGTTGGTTGGTGCGCAGAATATATTTTACATATAAATGTCCCTCTCCAAAGAGCCCCTTATAGGTTACATTGGAATACCACTGCTTGTGCCAAGACTTCAAACAATTTTATGAAGATTTGAATTAAGAGTAGAAAATGAAAGCTGTTCACTGCAAATTGGCTTCTCTGCCTTCCCAGGAGTCAATTTCTACTTTCAAACAGTTAGGAAAATCATGAGTATTACTTTTTTGGTTATTAACTATATGAGTGACACTAGAATTTCAGACTGTGTTTTACTGAAGTTTGTGATTTAAAGCCTCAGATACTTACTATGAAATGCATGGTTGTTTAAAATGGATAAACTATCTGAAGAATTATTTATCTCCTGGGAAAAGTAGAGCAAATCAATTAGTATATATCAAAACACAATATGGCCAGGTTTTCGTGGATCATCTGCAAGATTGATAGAGGTGTCTCATGTCCTTTTATTGTGTGGTAAATTTTTACAGGTTGTTTAGATTTGTCCTTTTTAAACTTCAGTGACGATGTCTACAGTAGTTTACTATATTAGTGGTTTACAGGAGTGCTAAAGTTCAAGTGTTAAACAGGGCTCACTGTCCTGGAGTGTGTGTTTTAACTGACAGTTGTGAAGGGAAATGTTTTGATGTTAAAAAAGGCATGATCATTTTATTAAGCATAACTTTACTGATGCACAACACAAGACTTTCCTGAGAGCCCGCAGCCCTAGGGTCATTTTATTCTTGGCTGAAGTTAGAATTGCATTGGTGAGGAATTTGAGCAGTGCATACACTTCTGGTGGCAGTGGACAGTCACATATATATCATCTCTCTTTCCAGGGCTTCCCTGATGGCTTGGTGGTAGAGAACCCGCCTGCCAATGCAGGAAGCATAAGAGATGCGGGCCTGATCCTTGAATTAGGAAGGTCCCCTGGAGAAGGAGATAGCAACCCACTCCAGTATTCTTGCCTGGAGAATCCCATGGACAGAGGAGCCTGGTGGGCTACAGTCCAGGGGGTCACAGAGTCGAACATGACTGAAGTGACTTAGCACTCTTTTCCGTAGGCTCTAAGCTCCCCCTATTTAGGGACTATATGTTATTATTATTTTTTTTTTTGGCCCCATCATGCGGTTCCTGGGATATTAGTGCTCTGAGCAGGGATCGAAACTGTGCCCCACCTTCAGTGGAGGCACGGAGTCCTAACTACTGGACCGCCAGGGCATTCCCTATGGCACTTTATTTTGTAATTCTGTAAGGGTCACTGTGCTTGGCACGTAGATGAGACTCTAATAAAAGTCGTTGAGTGGAACTCAGGCAGATAGAACACAGTGTTTAAAAAATAATTTCTAAGGCAATAGCAGAGTATCCACAAATACAGAAAGGTTGCATTGGTCTCAAGGAAGAAAATGAGTTTCTTGATTTTTCACATAGAGCAGTGGCTGATTAAGCCTTAGAGATGAAATTTGGGAATGACTGACTTGGACAGAGAGTGACAAGGTAGCTCTGTGGTTATGTCCAGAGGATCATTAGAGCATGGCTAGAAATGTAAGATATGATGATTTGAGGTGTGCATTCATAGACCCACATACGAGGAGTGAATTGCACATAAGTGGGAAGCTGTGCCAACAGTAAAGTGGGCCAAGAAGTCATGTTACATACATTTGCTTTACACAGTGATGAAAGGGAGCCGGGTACATCTACATAAAACAGTATAGATGAACCTAATGAGCCACAGATCCCTCCATATGATTACACTTATACAAAGTCCTCTCCCCTCCAAAAGAGGCAAAATTAATGTATGATGTTAAAAGTCAGCATACTGGGTATAGTAGTTAATCCTTGGCAGGATAACTTGAATGTAACAAAAGCGAGTGTTATGCAGAAATGTTCACTTAGTGAAAATGCATCAATTTATACAATCATGATTTCTGCATATGTGTATGCATATCAATTTGTGCATATATATATATATGTGTATATATATATATATGCAATCAATATATGTATTACATCACTAAAAACTTGAAACAGCTGCCTAATGTGAATTGTGGTCATGAGTTAGAAAACACCTAGGACTGCTAGAATCCATCGAGGAGTACAAACACAGCATCAGAGGGCACACTGGTTTGGAGAAGCACAGGGATCTGGGGATAAATGCATGGGGTTATTTCAGCTCACTTACACTCAAGACTACTGAGTTTTATCCTTTTTCATCAAGCTTTAAGCGTTCTGGATATCAGGCCAGTAATCAGGGTTAGGCTGTTAGAGAGGTACATTAATGAGGAGGCTTTAAAAGTAATTTGGAATTTCTAACCCGAGAAAGCAGCAGTGCAGACATATACTTTTTTACTGATTTTTTGCAGTGGAGTCAGCAGGAAGGGAACCAGGGTGGCGCTGGCTTTGGGAACTGCTTTCAGGGCTGGTCTAAGTTTTCAAGTATAGGCAGGAATTGTTGGTAGCTCTTTGTTGAGAAATCATTTTAATAATCACACAAAAGTCTGATAATAATTGGAGAGAGTTTACTCTTTTTTTTATTTAAGATGGGCCCTTTATCCTCTCTTTTAAAAAAAATAGGTACTTTTTTGTGTTTTGGTTGTGCTGGGTCTCTGTTGCTGGACTCTGGCTTTCTCTAGTTGCAGCGAGCGGGGACTGCTGTTCTTTGGGGAGCGTGGGCTCCTCACCGTGGTGGCTTCTTACAGAGCACAGGCTGGAGGTTCATGGGCGTCAGCAGTGCGGCGCGTGGGCTTGGTTTCTCTGAGGCACGTGGCATCTTCCTGGACCAGGGATCGGACCTGGTCTCTTGCACTGGCTGGTGAATTCTTATCCATGGTACCACCAGAGAAGCCCTGATCCTTTTACTCTTTTTGTTTCTAGTCAAATAAGTTAGCATCAGTTCCTCTTCTTAGGTGTTAGGTGGCATTCAGAGGGATTAAAAAATGTACTTTTCATCCTTCCTCAACATGGAATCAAAATAATATGGACTTTGTGAAGCCACTTAGTAAAATCGTAGGTTATTAGACAAAGATCACTCTTTACACACGAGCTCACTGTGTGTGTCTGTGTGTATGTGGCCTATGGAGATGCAGGAAGAAGTTGCATTTAAGGGGTAGTGAATTTCATCTCATAAAAGCTTTTTAAAATTAAAAAAAATTTAAAAATTGTGGTAAAAATACCCATAATATTACCAAAATATAACCATTCTTAAGTATACAGCTCAGTGGTATTAAGTATATTCACCCTGTTACTCAGCCAATCTCCAGAACTTTTTTAGTAGAATCGCCACTCTGTACCTGTCAAACAGCTCTCCTCCCCAGCCTCTGGCAACCATCATTCCATTTTCTATTATTATGAGTTTTTCTATTTTAAGTATTGGAATCATACATTAAAGCTCTATTTTAATTTTTCATTCTGAGCCTGGTTTAGACAAGTCTATGAGCTAAAATAATTTTATTGATTGCCTAATGTTGGTTTACAGGATCACCCTGTAAATTATTATTATCAGATGGTCCATAATAACATCTTAGAATGGACTATTTTACATGTTCTAGAATCCTTTGCTGACTACATTTTCAATAGGAAAAAGAGGAACAAGACAGTCAGAGCTCCCAGCCCAATTAGAGGGCTTGACGGCATCACCAACATCCATGATCCTGCCTCAAATGGAAGAAGCTGGTAGAGGCAGTGGTCTTCGAGTGTGCAGAGTTAAGCATTTATTGAGTTCCTGTGATACAGTAACTGCTTTTGCATGCAAGTCATCTGACTTTGTGTGTGTGTTTAGTTGCTCAGTTGTGTCCAACTCTTTATGACCCTTGGGACTGTAGCCTGCCAGGCTCCCCTGGCAGGGAGAGCTCCCCTGTCCCTGTCTGTCTCCCCAGGGAGAGCAGGGACAGGCTCCCCTGTCCATAGGGTTTTTCAGGCAAGAATACTGGAGTGGGTTGTCATTTCCTCCTCCAGGGAATTTCCTGAGCCAGGGATCAATCCCGAGTCCCCTGTGTCTTCTGCATTGCAGGCAGATTCTTTACCTGCTGAATCACTGGGGAAGCTTCCCTAGTGGTTCAGGTGGTAAAGAATCTGCTTGCATTGCAGGAGACCTGGATTCAATCCCTGAGTTGGGAAGATCCTCTGGAGAAGGGAATGGCTTCCCATTCCAGTATTCTTGCCTGAAAAATCCCATTGACAGCGGAGCCTGGCGGGCTACAGTCCATGGGGTCCCAAAGAGTTGGACACGACTGAGCGACTAACACTTTGACTTCATCTGCCTTTAATCCTCATCTCAATATTATGAAATTGGTTTTTTGTACCTGCTGTGCAAGTGAGGAAACTGGAGTTAAGAGAGTCGAGTGGTTTCTCCAGGTTTCCAAAGCTAATGGTAGAGATGGTATTTGACCTGGTTTCTTCTTACCCTCCTTTATCTTCTGTCATGCAGGAGGAGCTGTAGTAATATGCATGATGTACATTATCCTTGTGTTAGGGATATCAAACTGAGTTAAGTTGGGCTAAGTAATTTTCCTCAAATTACTTATCTAGCAAGTAGTAGAAATAGGAGTTGAAATCAGGAGATGTAAGAAATAAACTGTAAGCCTTTCTGGGTTTGGAGCGATCTTTACACAAAAGTTTATAAAGTTTTTGCGGTTAAAAGCATTGGTAGGTGGAAAGTCTGTCTGTGCAGAAATAATGCAAGTGTTGTGACATTTGGCACTGCCTTCGTCACAAGAGATGAAGGTTGGTCTGGTCATATGGGAGACCTTGAATGACCCACCTACGGGTTTGAACTTAATTTGGTAGACAATCAGGGGCTTTTGAAGAACCTTGATTGAAGGTGATCAGAGCTGTGCTTTTAGAAAAATCAATGCATACATTAGAAGGTGAAGCTACTGAATGTAAGCACTCTCAACAGTACTTAAAATTGGAATGACTTTATTGCCTCTCTGCATTCCCTTGACCTTTTCCCAGTATCAGTTAGGAAATCTCCTGTTATTTTACATTTAATACAAGGTATTATATCTTTTCTCCAAAGGCATTTGAATGGTGAGGCTAACATCTCAAACTTTTGCGTATATACAAATGAAGACATTTTAATGCTAAGTCAGTAAGTCCGAGCAGTCAGTATTTTAGTGATAAACTGGTATGTGGAGTACTACATGTTTCTTGGGTGACTTTTTGAACCAGGGAAATGATTGTGCATGTGTGCATGTTAAGTCCTTTTAGTCATGTTCGACTCTTTGTGACCCCATGCACTGTAGCCCACCAGGCTCCTCTGTCCATGGGATTCTCCACGCAAGAATACTGGAGTGGGTTGCCATGCCCTCCTCCAGGGGATCTTCCCCACCCAGGGATCAAACCTGCATCTTTTATGTCTCCTGCATTGGCAGGCAGGTTCTTTACATTATGTTGCAATAAGTATACATACATCTGTGTATATGTGTAGTTTTATATATATATATGTGTATAGTTATGCTTATATATGTAGTTATATATATTTAGGATTCTGCACTATGTGTTGGTTTCTGTTTCTCATACTTTGCTCATATTCCTCTTAACAACACTAGAGGTCACTCAGACCCTGTCTGTAGTTTAGTTTTGCCATTGTTCATCTTCATTTAAGTTGCATCTGCATTCCTGTTGTGGACTTGCTGTTTTTCTTTATGAATTATACAGCTTGCCTCTCTTAACCTGCTAATGTTAGTTTGCAGCAGTCCCTATTACAGCGATAGTTTAATTGACAAATTAACTTGTATTAGTTTGCCAGATACTGGCACAAATGAGATTTTTCTTCATCTCCTCAATGGTTGATGTCAGCTATAGAGAGCCAGGTTGATTAGATGCAGAATGGTTCTAATTTCAGAAAAATCAATGCTATAACCATAGTGTTCAAACTACATTTTTTTCAAGTATTATATTTTCAGTCATAGAAAATAGGCTCTAATTTTTGTTTTCGGTCAACTTAAAAAATTTTTTATTACCTGCACGCATTAAAACATGACATTAGTTTTCTGTTCTGTAGGCATAAAAATGTTAGTTTACTGTTCTGAATTAATCAGATTAGTCATTCAGTTAACAATCTTTTATTAAACACATACTATAATGCAAGAAACTAAATCAGGCACAGAGAGCATGAAGACTAATTAAACTGAAAATGGATCAATAGACTTTATTCACGTTCCCCTAAACTCTAAAATTTTATGATGCTGGGAATAGGTTTTCTTAAATTCTTTAAGAATAAATTCAGTAAACTCTAAGGAAGGGTGATTCATTTCCTTCCATTCCTTAATAATTTTATTTTCCCTCCTAACTTCTTCCAGAAGTTATACTGGTGGGCACCTGCTCCTGGATCTCCATGTAACTGGTACATAAATGCTGTCTGGGACTAAATGGCTTCCTGAACCTGTTATGTCCTCTGAAATATTGACCATCAAAGGACTTGCCAAAGCAGAACATTTTCATCCAGTTTTTGCAAAGTACTTGATTGATAAAGGTTTGTTATGAGCATAAGGCCATTTTGTGATAAAGAAGCAATCTGTGTGTTTTATTTAGTTTCTCTCATGAACCACTCTTTGGGAATGGGAAGACAACAGCATAGTCAAAAGCAGTGATTCTAGGACCTTTCCTGGTGGCCCGGGGGTTAAGAGTCTGCCTCCCAATGCAGACTTCCCTGGTGGCTCAGTCGGTAAAGAATCCGTCTGCAATTCAAGAGACCTGGGTTTGATCCCTGGGTTGGGAAGATCCCTTGGAGAAGGAAATGGCAACCCACTCCAGTATTCTTTCCTGGAGAATTCCAAGGACAGAGGAACCTGGTGGGCTACAGACCATGGGTTTGCAAAAGTCACACATGACTTTGTGACTAAACAACAACAACAGTACATCTTTCATATACCAGTTTAACAGTCATAACTGTGAAGCTTATGAGTATCATTTGCACCCATCTCTAACTCCCTTTGATAAAGCTGGTTATTGCTTTTAAGGTCTTCTCATGTTAACGTTGAACATAATACATGTCATATTAAGATAGGGTTCCTGTTGGTTCATTGGACAGCTGCTTCTCTCAGAGGAGATAGAATCTTATTCATCTTTGTGTCTCTATTTCCTAATGAAGTTCTAGTACAAAGCTTGCATTTCATAAATTTTTAGTGCATGATTAAATCTATGTATATATCTGTTTTTCCTTCAATATTGTGAGATTCTCTAGATGGATATCTTAATCAGTTTTGCTTTTTTGATACATTCCTCTCTTCCGTGGTAGCTCAAAGGGTAAAGCGTATGCCATCAATGCAGGATACCTGGGTTCGATCCCTGGTTTGGGAAGATCTCCTGGAGAAGGAAATGGCAACCCACTCCAGTACTCTTGCCTGGAAAATCCCATGGACAGAGGAGCCTGGTAGGCTACAGTCCATGGGGTCGCAAAGAGTAGGACATGACTGAGTGACTTCACTTCACTTTCACTTTTCTCTTTACACATTATAGTCCAGTTTTAATGAAGGTTAACTGGGTGTTCATTGGAAGGACTGATGCTGAAGCTGAAACTCCAATACTTTGGCCACCTCATGCGAAGAGTTGACTCATTGGAAAAGACCCTAATGATGGGAGGGATTGGGGGCAGGAGGAGAAGGGGATGACAGAGGATGAGATGGGTGGATGTCATCACCGACTCAATGGACATGAGTTTGAGTAAACTCCGAGAGTTGGTGATGGACAGGGAGGCCTGGTGTTCTGTGATTCATGGGGTTGCAAAGAGTTGGACACGACTGAGTGACTGAACTGAACTGAACTGCATAAAAAAATGAAAAGAATGAGAGAACTTATATTACTTTTAGTTAAAGTGTCTCCAGATTCTAAGTGCAAAACTGACTTGGTATTTTTTCATTGTGCATTTATTATAATTGGATCTGATTTTAATAGTTGTATTTAACATTTAGACATGGTTTTGTGATAGGGACTTCACAAAACACATTTCAGGGATTTTTGCAATATTCACAACAGTCTACAATGTTTTATTGCTACCTGTATTTTACAGAACGAAAAACATTGTGAGCTTGAGTTGTCAAACACGTGTCAACATTTAATATAAAAATCAGAAAAGTCAATGAAAGTAGGATATAGTGATGGTCCTTGTACCAGAAACAAGGTGGAAATAAGTTGTCCAGAGTTGCACTAAGATGGAATGACTTTTGAAGCTTTGATAATGTGTCACAGCTTGTGGCAGGAAAAGCAAGTATACAGATTATGTGTCATTGGTCCTGTGGCAGGGCTCATGCTAAGCAGAAAAACTGGCGTAATTCCTGTTCTTTTGTCAAAAACTCAGGCTGTAAGGAGGAGTTACTGTTGAATGAGGCAAGTCTTCCGTGCTTCTCATGTTCCTAGAACCCTGGTTGTTTAAGGCCAAGAGTTAGAAAAAGTTTTGCCCATGAGCTGGTAAAGGCACTTGCTTATTATCATTAGTGACTTGAAGACTCTTTTTAACCTACAAATTACAATTATGTCTTACTGGGGTCTAGCCAAACCTCCTCCTGCCACTAAAAGCTGACCCTAAGACAAGGAGTTGATATGGGGAGTTTATACTGGAGGTAGTCACAGAAGTGTGGAAAGTAGAGAGAGAGAGAAGAAAGGAAGAAAAACAATGAAGTGTGTGTTAATGAGCTGTTTACTGCCTAGAACTGTCTCACTGAAAGACAAAGAAGTTGGGACATTTATCCATAGGCTGTTATGTTCCATAGCATGAGGATTGCATTGGGGGTAGACCCCTGCACATTTCTGGGTTGCATCTGCATGTGGCAAAGCCATCTTCTCCAGCTTTAGAGAAAGCAGTTCAGAAAACTGTGGTGGAATATTAGGAAAGATGCTTGGAACTGTCCACCATACAAGTGCTGAAATTAGGTGGACTGAGGGTGGGAAATGGTTCATTACGGGTATTTTCTACAGATGACAAAAGATCTTACCTAAGAATAATGGCCAAAATGATGAAATAAGTTGTATGTGCTCTACTGATTATTTATATGTTTGTATATGCTTTTTTTTTATGTTTTGAGAGATTACAATCATGTCAAGTGATATTCAGTTTAAGGTTGGTATTTGTGCCAACCTCTCTTCATTTTGGAGAAGGCAGTGGCAAGAATAATTGGCAAAATGCCAATTTCTAGAACATTTTGAAAGAGCCAAAAAAACTGTAAAGCTTATTAGTGAATTACTTGTACTAGAAGGTCAGATCATGGGATGGGAAAAAGTGGGTACAAAACTCAAATAACACACATTTAATATAATGGCATCCAGAATTTTGAATTTAAAAATCATCTTATTTATCATTTCAGAAAATTACCAAAAAACATAAATAAAAATATAAAGAAGGGAACTGTATCAACCATAACCTCCCCATCTAGAAATGATCATTATTACTGCATTGATGTAATCCTTTCCAGTCAACAATTCTTATTATAGATGTGAGTAATGATTTTTTTTTCTTTTTGCTAATAAATGCCAATTCCCTACTGTGTGGCAGGTAAGGAGACTGATATTTGTTAAATGCCTGTTATTTGCTGGATATCGAGTTGAACATTCTACACACCTTCCCTAATCCATTAGCCCTTGTGCTGTTTGTTTTTAGGAAGCCACTATCCCAGTCTCAGAGGTTAGCCTACGTGTGTTGGGTACTGCCCAGAGCCTGTCTCAAATCATTGAGAGAATGCTCTGTCTTCCACAGGCCCCAGGTGAGCAAGTGAGAAAGGTTAAGGGCAGCCTGGGAAATGCTGAGAAGTGTTTTTTCCAATGGAAACAAAAATGGAATAGAGAGAGGCAGAGGAACCAGGGAAATGTATTAGAGTAGAGCAATAGAAAAGAAATTTCCTTAAATTTATTTTCCTCTCAATACTGTGTTACTCCCAAGACTATGTTATGTCTGTTTTTAGGTCTGCTTGCTCAAATGACTAGGCAGATTTTCCCAATTAAACCATCATTTACAGCCCTACTCATCCCAAATGTGTAAATAAGCTTCCTTTGGGTTTGTGTGACAGGCATTTGCTTTGCATCATCATTCGTGTTTTGACAACATTCCTGGCAATGAAAACAAGCCTGCCATACCCCCAACTCCTTCGAAATGCCTTTTTCCTCCTTTTATCTTTGATTCAGGAATGTCAGTAAATAAAACCTGCCCGACCGAGTCTTGCTTCTCCTCCCCGCCTTCCTTCTACATTCAGGATTTTAATTTGAAAATGGTTATTTTTAGCCTTGTTCTCAACTGTGCCTATGCTCTGTCCTCACCATGCTGCTGATTGCTGATAACGCTGCCGGCTTCAGGGGTGGCTGGCGCAATCTGCAAACATTACAGATAAGATTGATTGAAAAGTGGGCTGCGGCTTATAGAGACCCCTCTGAGGCTTTGGAAGCAGGAGCTTCCTAAAAGGCTTGCTTTTTAGGGGGAAGTTTTAAAATCACATTTCCAGGCAGGCCTGTGGTGGGGAGAGGCATTTATTAAAAACTGTCCCTTTTGGAGCAGTCCTGGGACTCAGGAGTAGGTGGAGCAGTCATGATTTTAGAAAATTAGGGACTGTGTGGGCAGAGAAAAAGAGTCAGGAGGTATGCTACGTCCAGAGGCAGTCCCAAAAGGTTTTCAGTAAAGATAAAAGCAGGGGTCCCAGTCTGATGACCTGTAGACCATAAGTGTTTGTAGACGATAAGTGTTTGTAGACGTGTTTTGCTTGGCTCCCAGTGTTTTTCTTTAAAAATGTATTATTATTGATGTTATTCAATTACACATTTAGTGTTTAGTTGTATATTCAATATCCAATTATACATTTAACATGAACTTGAATATTACACATTAATCGCACATTCACATATATATGAAAGCACTGTGTGCCAAGAACTGCTCCAAGCTGTTAACAAATACCATGAAATTTACTTTTAATAACAGCCCTATTGATTAGGTTCCAGTATTGTCCTTATTTCACTGATGTGGAAACTGAGGCGTGGAGAGGCTAGGTAACTTGTGCAAGGTCATATATCTTACACTTGATATTGAAATAGCGAGAGATTTTTACATATAAGGCACAGTTCAGTCTTTGAGTCATGTCCGACTCTTTGCGACCCCATGAATCGCAGCACACCAGGCCTCCCAGTCCATCACAAACTCCCAGAGTTTACTCAAACTCATGCCCATCGAGTCGGTGATGCCATCCAGCCATCTCATCCTCTGTCGTCCCCTTCTCCTCCTGCCCCCAATCCCTCCCAGCATCAGGGTCTTTTCCAATGAGTCAACTCTTTGCATGAGGTGGCCGAAGTATTGGAGTTTCAGCTTCAGCATCAGTCCTTCCAGTGAACACCCAGGACTGATCTCCTTCAGGATGGACTGGTTGGATCTCCTTGCAGTCCAAGGGACTCTCAAGAGTCTTCTCCAACACCACAGCTCAAAAGCATCAATTCTTCGGCACTCAGCTTTCTTTATAGTCCAACTCTCACATCCATACATGACCACTGGAAAAACATAGCCTTGACCAGACAGACCTTTGTTAGCAAAGTAATGTCTCTGCTTTTTAATATGCTGTCTAGGTTGGTCATAACTTTCCTTCCAAGGAGTAAGCATCTTTTAATTTCATGATCTCTGTTCGTTTCCAAGGCAAACCATTCAATATCACGGTAATCCAAGCCTATGCCCCAACCAGTAATGCTGAAGAAGCTAACGGTTCTATGAAGACCTACAAGACCTTTTAGAACTAACACCCAAAAAAGATGTCCTTTTTATTATAGGGGACTGGAATGCAAAAGTAGGAAGTCAAGAAACACCTGGAAAACAGGCAAATTTGGCAAATTTGGCCTTGGAATATGGAATGAAGCAGGGCAAAGGCTAATAGAGTTTTGCCAGGAGAACGCACTGCTCACAGCAAACACCCTCTTCCAACAACACAAGAGAAGACTCTACACATGGAGTAGAGACTCTACACTCTACACCAGATGGCCAACACCGAAATCAGATTTATATTCTTTGCAGTCAAAGATGAAGAAGCTCTATACAGTCAGCAAAAACAAGACCTGGAGCTGACTGTGGCTCAGATCATGAACTCCTTATTGACAAATTCAGAGTTAAACATATAAGGCTAGAAATCAGTATTTCTGAATATTTGAAACTTCTAGGCAATATTGGGCTCTCAATCCTTACGGCAACAAATGTCACTATTAGATAAGATATGCAGGCCGCTGCTTATTGGAGTCTTCACATGTTCCTATTCCCTGTAATTGGTTGACTTAAAAAATGTCTGTTCTTTTTCTTACTCCTGTAAGTAGTTAGGTAGATTCACAGTTTTCAAATCAGGGAGATAAGGTTTAGCAAAAGGAGGCAGTAGGAAATAGGAGTAGGACATGGAGGAAATCATGAGAAAATGTGTAGAGTCCACTGGCCCCAAACCACCTGTCGCCCCCCTGGGTAGTCATTACAGTCATGCATCTATTCAGCCACTTGGAGTAGATGGCTAAAACTGAGCTTAAGACTAAGGACACAGCTCTGGGTGAAAACCAAGCAGAACTTTTGAGTCTTGAAGGACAGTGCTGGTGATCAGTGACTCTACAATCATGCATTACATACAGGAGGAAGCCTTGAAGTGGGGATGTCTGGGGGGTCAGGTCTGAGGAGGTGCCTTTTGTTCTTAGGAGCGCGAGTAGTTAGCCAGCAAGGAATAGGTCGTCACTTATGGTTGTGACAATTATGCCCTGAAAACATACCTTCCCTGAGAGAGCATTAGAAATCAAGAGCAACCTAGTTGCAAAGGCTGGAGAAAGCAGGGCAGGCAGAAGAAATGAATGAAGGACCTGTGTTGGGTGTGGAGGACTGAGGGCATGTTGGGGAGGACACTCACCAGCTTTGTCTGTTAGTTGAAATGTTGGTTTCTTTTTAAAATATTTATTTATTTATTTGGCTTTGCTGGGTCTTACTGCAGCATGCTGGACATTTGATCTTCGTTGTGGCATGCTCACTCTTAGTTATAACATGTGGGATTTAATTCCTAGACGAGGGATCAAACACAGGCCCCCTGCATTTGGAGTGAGGAGTCTTAGCCACTAGATCATCAGGGAAATCCTGAAACGTTGGTTTCTGAGTGCCACCTTTCTTCATTTTAAAAGTGTGGATGGAAAAAAGTGCTGACCTCATAGTTTTGCTTCAAGACTTAATTGTGATAATATAGGTAAAGTGCTTAGAGAGAACAGCACACATTGCATTGATCATCAATATGGCTATTATGTCCTATCACATTTTTCTTCTATTATTTTTGGTGCTAATAATAATGGTGAGGTTAATAGTTTTTATATTATTGTTATTAGAAAGTCCAGTTGTTACTGTGGGAAGAGAAGACATTGTTTCCATAAGTACATCTTATGAAGATCTAAATAACAGACCCATGAAGGAGACAGTGTGCAGTTAAGTGACCCTGAGATGGTGGGGCATTGGGAAGGTACTAATAAAAAGCTGAAGAATTGATGCTTTTGAACTGTGGTGTTGGAGAAGACTCTTGAGAGTCCATTGGACTGCAAAGAGATCAAACCAGTCAATCCTAAAGGAAATCAGTCCTGAATATTCATTGGAAGGACTGATGCTGAAGCGCCAATACTTTGGCCACCTGATGCAAAGAACTGACTCATTAGAAAAGACGCTGATGCTGGGAAAGATTGAAAGCAGGAGCAGAAGGGGACGACAGAGGATGAGATGGATGGATGGCATCATTGACTCAACGGACATGAGTTTGAGCGAGCTCAGGAGTTGGTGATGGACCAGGAAACCTGGTGTGCTGCAGTCCATGGGGTCGCAAAGAGTCGAACATGACTGTGCAACTGAACTGAACTGAATAAAAAGCAAAATAAACAGAACAACTGAAAAAAAATCACTCTAAAATGCTTTGACAATTTCTTCCTGCTATTAAAATATGGTGAAGCTATTTCTCTTACCCTTGACCTTTGTAATTGATGAGTTAGGAATTAGAGGTAGAATTTAGGCTCAAATGGGCAGTTGATAGTTTCTTTTTCATATCCAAAGTAGAGCTAGACTCTGAACTTCAAATCCTAATTATAGTCTGTTTTTAAAAAGTATTTATAACTCCCAGATACATAGTAGTGGGTTGGCCAAAATGTTCATTTGGAGTTTTCCACAGCATTGTACAGAAAACGTGGATTAACTTTTTGGCCAACCTAACATGTATGTGTGTGTGTGTGTGTGTGTGTGTGTGTGTGTGTGTGTGTGTGTGTTGGAGAAGGCAATGGCAATCAACCTAACATGTGTGTGTGTGTGTGTGTGTGTGTGTGTGTGTGTGTTGGAGAAGGCAATGGCAATCCACTCCAGTAGTCTTGCTTGGAAAATCCCATGGACGGAGGAGCCTGGTGGGCTCCCGTCTCTGGGGTCGCACAGAGTTTGACACGACTAAAGTGACTTAGCAGCAGCAGTGTGTGTGTGTGTGTGTGTGTGTGCGCAAATAGTCCAGCCTGGCATCAGGGTGATACCCTAAAGGAAAAGAAACTGAGGGCCTCCCAGTAGAACAGCTCCACCGTCTTGTCGATAATTATAGTCTAGATCTGTCACACTTTGTCTTTGTTAACATTTGATTACATTGCCCTCACAAAAGGTGTGCTTCCCTTGTGGCTCAACTGGTAAAGAACTTGCCTGCCATGAGGGAGACCTGGGTTCGATCCCTGAGTTGGGAAGATCCCCTGGAGAAGGGAAAGGCTACCCACTCCAGTATTCTGGCCTGGAGACTTCCATGGAGTCTCAAAGAGTCGGACACGACTGAGCGACTTTCACTTCACTTCACTTCACTAAAGGTGGAGAATGAATGTCCTTTTATCTGTTCTCTCACCCTCTCTGTCAGTTCTTCCCTCCAGGAGACATAAGAGGGCAATCAACTAAAAGGAAACAAGCCAAGCCTTAGAAACCTAAAATTTGGTTCAGAGGCATTCCTTTTTAGCTCCATGTCTGAAACTTTTAAAAGCTAGGGGCTCGTTGTTCAAATGTGGGAACTGAGGGGTATTTCTGCCTTTTTCTTTCTCCCTTCTCAGTGTTCATTAGTTGTTTTTACTAATAACAGTTTCTGGAGACTCCTTTTGGAAATACACCTTCTCAGATCCTTAGCTGATCCACCCTCAGCTGCAGGGGTGAGCAAGAGACCAGCCCACCCAATTGTTTCATCCTGGAGCCTCAGGGCTTCCTTCTGGGTTGGGGACACACCCCAGTCAAACAATCAGAGCTAACACTTGGATGCTTACTGGGGAGACTGAAAGAAATGGTTCTTCTTTCTGCTGATCTTACAAAGATGAAAGACAAGAGCTTCCAAAGGCCGTGCAAAGAGATCCCATTTGAGCATGAAACACACACAGAGGAAAGCAGAGCCAAGGCATGGGGAAAGGAGAGGGAGATGGAGAGAGAGAGATACATCAGGTAGAGTTGAGAGGGGAGAGGCCAGAGGGAAGGGAAGGGCGTGGGAGAGAGATATCTCTAAAATGAACTCTACTACAAGCAGGACTGTGTGCATCACAACAAACTGTGGAAAATTCTTCAAGAGATGGGAATACCAGACCACCTTACCTGCCTTCTGAGAAATCTGTATGCAGGTCAGGAAGCAACAGTTAAAACCGGACATGGAACAATGGACTGGTTCCAAATTGGGAAAGGAATTATGTCATGGCTGTATATTGTCACCCTGCTTATTTAACTTATATGCAGAGTACATCATGAGAAACGCTGGGCTGGATGAAGCACAAGCTGGAATCAAGATTGCTGGGAGAAATATCAATAACCTCAGATATGCAGATGACACCATCCTTATGGCAGAAAGTGAAGAGGAACTGAGGAGCCTCTTGATGAAAGAGGAGAGTGAAAAAGTTGGCTTAAAGCTCAACATTCAGAAAACTAAGATCATGCCACTCGGTCTCATCACTTTTTGGCAAATAGATGGGGAAACAATGGAAACAGTGATAGACTTTATTTTCTTGGGCTCCAAAATCACTGTAGATGGTGACTGCAGCCATGAAATTAAAAGACGCTTACTCCTTGGAAGAAAAGCTATGACCAATGTAGATAGCATATTAAAAAGCAGAGACATTACTTTACCAACAGAGGTCAATCTAGTCAAAGCTATGGTTTTTCTAGTAGTCATGTATGGATGTGAGAGTTGGACCATAAAGAAAGCTGAGCACTGAAGAATTGATGCTTTTGAACTGTGGTGTTGGAGAAGATTCTTGAGAGTTCCTTGGACAGCAAGGAGATCAAACCAGTCAACCCTAAAGGAAATCAGCCCTGAATATTCTTTGGAAGGACTGATGTGAAGCTGAAACTGCAATACTTTGGTCACCTGATGTGAAAACCTGACTCATTGAAAAAGACCCTGATGCTGGGAAAGATTGAAGGCAAGAGGAGAAGGGGACGACAGAGGATGAAATGGTTGGATGGCATCACCGACTCGATGGACATGAGTTTGAGCAGGCTCCGGGTGTTGATGATGGATAGGGAAGTCTGGCATGCTGCAGTCCATGCGGTCGCAAGGAGTCTGACACGACTGAGTGACTGAACTGAAATGAACAAGCAGGAGGGCATCCTAGGTGACTCAGTGGTAAAGAATCCACATGCCAATGCAGGAGACGCAAGAGACGTAGGTTCAATCCCTGGAGAAGGGAATGGCAACCCACTTCAGTATTCCTGCCTGGGAAATCCTATGGACAGAGGAGCCTTGCAGTCCATGGGGTGGCAAAGAGTGGGACACAGCTGAGCAACTAAACAACAACAACAGTAACTAGCTATTTTAGTGATACCATCTAGTAGCGTCTCCTGTTTTACTTTCACCAGTTTGAATAGGCTCTTCATTAATTTGCAACTCTAAGAGTGATGGCTAATAAATATATGTTCACAGCCATCTGGGTCCCAGGCAAAGCAAAACCTTTGAAATTGGTTTGTTAATTCAGAAAGAGGAAGGCAAAGAAAAGGAAGTGGCCTCGAAATATAGAGAGACACACGAACACCAGAGTAGATGGACTGTGCTAACTTGGAATTGGTTCTGAGGCATCAGGTGTGACAAATGGCATGTGTGAATTTAAAAGGGATGAAGTAAAAGGTTGCAAATCTTGACAAGGACACTGTGTGGCTGCAAAGCCCTGATATGACAACTGAAGTCACACTTCCCGAGGGCGTGTGAAAGATTATCAACTTCAGATTCTGATTCCATCAAGTTGTGTATCCTCTTCTTCTTTTCCTGCATCCTCATATGTTATTCATAAAGGTCGTGGTCATTTGCAGAGGTACATTTTTAACATTTTTTTTTGTAGCTGGGAAAAACAAGCACATGGATTCATCTTTGGCTTGGAGGAGAAGGAACAAGGATGAGTGCTAAAAGAACCTAAGTATTTCATCACTGTTGCCTCCCCGGAATGCTGTGATCTTAGGTGGTTTCATGCGTCGCCCTACAGGACTTACATGTACAGTCATGTTGTAGGTAGCCAGACAGGTGCCAGGTAGTGCAGAATTCTGTAGACAATTGCAAGGAGCTTGGAGGAAGCCATTCTACATCCTATCATGTATTTTCCGACAAGACTCTGACACCTCTACTTCTTTCCCTTCCCTAGCTAAATAATGCAAATTATTCCAAGTAATCATCATATGAAGTTATTCCCCCACAATCCTCAAATGCAGGAAACTTGTCTTTTTTCCACAGGTGCCTTCCCAGATCTTAGCATAGTTCCTAGTCCATATTAGATGCTCAGTACATTTTGGGAGTTCGAATCGGTTTCCTTATCATATCATCTTTGTTTTTATTTATTTTTGCTCACTCCGATTTCCCTTTGGCAGGATGTTGTTTTTTAAAAATTTCAAACTCAGTTCTCCGTCTCTCTTCACTTCTAATACAAAGGGAAAGAGAGAAGAGAGAGAGTTAGTTAGCTCTGGTTTCTTATGAAAAGAGGAACTCCGTCATGGTGGCCACAGCCAATTGATTCCTAATTAAATGAAGCATAGAATTGGGCCGGGATGCATTTGTTCTGATTCAAAAGTCATCTTTCCTTCCTGCCTGATGATTGTGTCTCTTTCAATGTCAGCACAATGTGGGCAGGGAGGAACTCTCTCTGCTCTGTTCCACTCCACACAGGGATAAAGGGTTGGAAGTGCAGAATGCTTTGTGATGAAGCGGGAGCCACTTGTTAGAGTGAGGGGGAAAAGCGACAATAATAGGAGACTGCCCAAATGGAAAGGATGGGATCACAGGCAGTCGTTCTTTCAGCAGCAGAAACTTTTCACTCCCCAAGAAGCAGGAAAGGAGCCAGCAGAGGTGATTAAGCCAGTGATCAGGATGAAGAGCCGCCCGAAATACAGTCAATGTGCAGAAATGACTCAGCAGGGGCTGAACCTGTGGCTCTGTGAACCAGCCTGAGCACTTCATCGCCTGGAATCTGCCAAGAACCAGGCTGTAATTTATCTGTGGCAGTGGATGCTGATCGTCAGATATCCCAGTCATTCACTCACGCATTCCACAACTGTGGAGGGTGCTCCCTCTATGTGCCAAACCGCCTGCTAGACAGTGGGGATTCATAGGTGATTAGGACAGTCTCTTTTTCTAGAGGAGCTCCTAATTTAACGGGGAAAAGCAATAAATGAAGCCAGAGTAAACCCTCCATAGCTGGTAGCTGTGTTTTCATATTGTATTTTCATATTGTGGGGAACCCAAGCAAACATTCATTAGTAATGATTTCATATAACAACTCTGGGAGGTAAATTCTATTTTCCTCTCTGTTTTTAGGTAGAAAGCTCTATGATCAACGTTACCTCCAAGTCAGTGAAAAAGCTGAGTTTGAACCCGTCTGGTTAAGAGGCAAGCACAAAGTACAGTTAGAACATAGGAGTGATTGACTCACCTTTTCTGAGAGCATTCAGAAAAATGTTTTCAAATAAGTACTTTTTGATTTGGGTCTTGAAGTACAAGTAAGAGTTCAATCACAGGCAAAGGTTGACAGGAAGTCATTTCTTTCTTTTGTAACATGTAAGTGGGAGTGGCCATGGAAAATATTTCTGGATTTCTATGTGAAGCCCAGTTAAGTAAGTTTTCATTGAGCAGGCTATTTTGATAATCTGATTTAGATTCAGTTTTATGGCTTTAAGCAATATAGCTTTGGCTTCAGTCTGTTGGTCGCATTTTACTGACTTCTAAAACTTGAGGTATAATTGACATGTAACTTTAGTTTTAGGTATACAACATAATGATTCAATATTACAAGATGATCATTATAGTAAGTCAACATCCCTCACCATGCAGAGTTACAAATGTTTTTTCTTGTGATGAGAACTTTTAAGATCTACTCTCTTAGCAGTTTTCAAATATGCAATACAGTACTATTATTTTTATTTATTTATTATTTATTTTTGGCTGTGCTGGGTCTTCACTGCTTTGTGCTGGCTTTCTCTAGTTGCAGTAAGAAGGGGCTACTCTCTAGTTGTGATGCGCGGACTTCTCATTGCAGTGCTTCTCTTTTTTGCAGAGCAAGGGCTCTCAGGTGCGCGGGCTTCAGTAGTTGTGGCGTGCGTGCTCGGCAGTTGCCAGGCTGGACTCCGCGCAAGGAGGGATAGAATTTTCCTGTTAGCATACAAAGGACTAAGATATGATGAAGTTTGAGTGCTTTCAGAAAATAGGTAGAAATAGGTAGATGGATATTGAAAGAGAGACAGAGAGGGGGAGAGGGGAAGGGAAAGAAAAATGAGAACTGAGAATAGACTTTAGATGTCTGTGCATGTGAGGACCGGAGAAGGCAATGGCACCCCACTCCAGTACTCTTGCCTGGAAAATCCCATGGACGGAGGAGCCTGGTAGGCTGCAGTCCATGGGGTCGCTACGAGTTGGACACGACTGAGTGACTTCACTTTCACTTTTCACTTTCATGCATTGGAGAAGGAAATGGCAACCCACTCCAGTGTTCTTGCCTGGAGAATCCCAGGGACAGGGGAGCCTGGTGGGCTGCCGTCTCTGGGGTCGCACAGAGTCGGGCATGACTGACGCGACTTAGCAGCAGCAGCATGTGAGAACAGGCACCTACCTGTATTCGCTCTGTGTCCAGCTTCTAAAGCCCCCATTCCCTGGACCGTGAGAAAGATATGCCACATGCTAGATTGTGCTTTTTTAAAAAAATTATTTATTTTTGTCTGGGTCAGGTCTTAGTTGCGGCATGCAGGATCTTCACTGCAGTAAGCTGGCTTCTCTCTCGTTGTCACAGGCGGGCTTAGTTGCACCTCGGCATGTGGGGTCTTCATTCCCCAACCAGGGATTGAACCTGCATGCCCTGCATTGGCAGGCGGACCCCTCCTGATTGTGCTTTTTTTTTTTTTGTGCATGAGCCACAGTGCCTTTCTGTCAAATATGGTTTGCACATACACATACACACATCTGTCTAGCTGACCTTTAAAAGACTATTCTCTTTTAGAAGCTAAGCAAGCCTTTACTTTCTCCTGTTATACCAGCTTGCCTTTCCAAATAATCCTTGCTTCTACACTTCTTTCTGTTTTACTCCTCATGCCCTCAATAGATGACAGATAAATATGAATAAATATACCAGTCCCTCCAAATATGAATAAATATATGAGCCCTTCCAAATACAAGTAAGTACACTGGTCCTTCCAAATATGAATAAATATACCAGTCCTTTCAAACATAAACTGACATAAACTGTGTGTGTGTGTGTGTGTGTGTGTGTGTGTGTGTGTGTGTGCGCGCGCGCTAAGTCGCTTCATTCGTGTCCGACTCTTTGTGGCCCTGTGGACTATAGCTCTCCAGGCTGCTCTATCCATGAAATTCTGTAGGCAGGAATACTGGAGTGGGTTGCTATGCCCTCCTCCAGGGAACCTTCCTGGGCCAGGGATTGAACTTGAGTCTCCTGCATTGGCAGGTGGGTTCTTTACCACTAGTCCCACCTGGGAAGCACGGTATGTGTATATATAAAGCAGATTGAAAACACCTAATGAATTGAATCTGTTTCTTCCCACCAATGTCTAGGAATGGCTGAATTTACTGTCCAGGGACATCATGCCAGGGGCTGCCGGGACCTGGTTGTTCTTTGGTTCCCATTTCCCATCGCAGTGATCATGCTGTCTGCCTTTTGTCTCTTGCTGTTATCAGACAAGCCACCGCAGACCAAGCTGGATATGGGGAGCAGGCAGCACTGTCTGGTTAGACTCAAACATCCCTGGGAGTTGTACTCGCCCATTCTTTGCTGTAAATTGAAGCTTCTTTTCTTGGCATGATGAGCCCTAGACCTGGAATATGAGAGCAGCACATTGAGAGATATGGAGAAGAGGGCCAAATGTGTGTCTTTGTCCAGAGAAGAATCATTTGTGTATGCATTCTGCAATTATTACAGTTCTCAGCTCTGTGGTCTCGACCTGTTTAGGAACAGAGCACGCTTGGTTATAGTCTATATCTAACTTTAAATCCAGCTTTTCAAAAACTATGTGGATTTGGCAGCCAGAGTAGTAATTGAGTCAGATTTAATGTTTTGGTGTTTGATAAACATAATCTCTGGCTTAATGATTATGTCTCTGGTTGAGTGGATATTATTGCTTGACACTAATTTAATCAGATAATTATTTAGCTTGAAAAGATCCTACAGATGGCCTACTCCAATATCTTATTGATCTTCCCATGAATATACCTCAGTTTACTCATTTGTGCACTAACTCCTGCCCCCAGGAGGTGCCAAATTTCACATGGCAGAGAGAGAACCTGTGGAGGAATTTGGTATTCAGTGGGAGGTGTCCACTTTATCCTGCATATAGGAATGATTATTTTTCATGACCTTCAAAACAGATTCTAAATAGATGTCCTTCTGTGCATTAGGGACGGAGCGTGCGTGCAGAGACAAGGAGTGGAAATGGATTGGGAAGTGAACCCAGAGCCCTGATCTTGAGTAGTTCTCTGCTTGGTTTGACTGTGGGGTCACTGCTTGAATGACCTAGAGACGCTGAAATTCTTTATTCTGGGACTCAGACCACAAAGAGAGTTTTTATTGTAACTCTTCTCTTCTGGTAATAATGAAAATGAAATATTAAGAGCTCTTCATTACAGGCCTTAGGGAAATACGCAAATATGTTACAACTTTCTAAAATATGTCCTGATTAAATATCTCATTTCTCCACTTCCATAATCGGGAGATAATAGACCAACTGATTGTGCTAAATGGATTCTAGCAAGCCTCACTGTCTTGTTCCATCAGGAGGGAATACTGATTTCTTCTCTGTGTCATCTTTGTCTACAAAGGAGAACTAATTTCTATTATTCAATGTAAATTTCTTAAAAAAAAAAAGAAGAAACCTAATAATCAAAGCTCTATTTCTGTTTTATATATGAATATCTTAGATACAGATATATAGATATGGGCTTCTGCACCTGCCCAGAGGAGAAGGGGGCGACAGAGGATGAGATGGTTGGATGGCATCACCAACTCAATGGACATGAATCTGAGCAAACTCTGGGAGATAGTGAAGGACAGGGAAGCCTGGCGTCCCCCTGGCAGTCCATGGGGTCGAAAAGAGTTTGACACAACTTGGCAAGTGAACAACAAATGGGCTTCCCGGGTGGTGCAAGTGGTAAAGAGCCTGCCTGCCAGTGTAGGAGACAGTCCATAGGGTCACACAGACTTGGACACGATCGAAGAGACTTAGCACGCACACATATATAGACACAGTTATAGATATGCTTTGACCCATAATGTTGTAAGTGTTTTTTTAGTTAGGGAGATTGAGGAATTTTTTTGCATCCTTCATAAGGCTTCTGTTTCTTTTGTTTACAATTTTTAATTGTTTTAAATTTAGTTTTTATTTTATATTATAGTTGATTTACGGTGTTGTGTTAGTTTCAGGTTGTACAGCAAAGGGATTCAGTTATACATATACATATATCCATTCTTTTTCAGGTTCTTTTCCCATATAGGTTATCACAGAGTATTGCATAAGTTCTCTGTGCTATACAGTAGGTCCTTGTTGATCATCTATTTTGTATATAGTAGTTTGTCTACATTAATCCCAACCTCCTAATTTATGTTGTGGTTTCTTGTAAACTCCCAGGTGCCTCCTATAACCAAATACCCGGGTAAAGGGTTCAGTTAAATTAGACAAGGATGGAGCACTTACATATGCCAAACATTGATCTGAGATCTGGGTATTTAAGGATGAACAAGTTATAGATGCTTAGTGTCAAGTGGTAAGACTATTATCTTTGCATATAAGTCTTGTTTCATGCAATAGCAGTAAAAATATACATGAGGTTTTGAAGATTCAGAAACCACCTTTATTTGGAACATGCAAAATAACCTGGATGGGGTTTTATGGGCTCATCATCCATGGCTTTAAAGTTTATCATCCAGCAGTAGTGAAGGTGGTCATTCCATAGTGGGAACAGCATGTGCAAAGGAAGGAAAGCCTTTTAAAAGTTTGCATCGTGTGTTGTAAGGGCAGGAGAAGTCCATTAGGATTGCTGAAGTGTAAGAGTGGGACAGCATGGGGGCAGAAAGACCAGTGTAGCTCAGATCATGTAAATTCATGAAGACTGGTCAAGGAACCTGACCTTTATCTTTTCAGAAATGGGGAACAAATGAAGGGGAGCTCGGCAAAAAGGTTACTCCCGAGAGCTTCGTTTTCCTCCTGTCCAGAGCTTTGCTATTTAGCCACAGGAACACGGGTGATCGTACCTCAGAAGGTGTCTGCCAGCATTCATAAGACCAATGCTTAATCTCAACTGACAACATCAGTGTCAAAATCAGAGCTTGGAGCTGGCAGTGTTTCAGCAGAGGAGTCTTTGGAACTTCCACAAACTGGTTCAATAAACAATCTTGCTGTGAAACACAAAGCTTGGAATTTAGAAGGGTTTTAGCTGGCACATCCACAAAGTCGCAGCGTCCTGTCCACTGACTAATTCCACTGTGAAATGTTGAAATATAGCTCTTAACTCCAAGAAAGCATGTAGGCCCCCATTTGTATGCAAATCGCTGCCATTCATGTGTGAACTACAGCAGGTAACAGCTCTGCCAGATGGAATAATTTGGGGTAGGGCCATCCTCCTTGCTAAAGGCCACAGGTATCCACACATGCGGCAGTGTACCTCATTCCTATTTTCCACATCACCCCCCTGGGGAATAATCATCTTAATAATGGGCATCAAGGCAAGAAACCTCCATCACACCCTGTCATCATCTAGTAAACAAATGGTGCTAATTAGTGCAATACTGAGCTAAAGCAATATTTGATGCAATTAGAGAATTGAGCCATAGCTACTGAGAAGGATAACAGGGGACATGGTAAATTGATAAAGAAAACGCCCTTGGATTTTGAAAGGGTACAAAGAGCAGTTTTCAAAGGAAGACCACTGTGCTCTCAATCTCTGAAATCGTTAGGGGTGTATGTCTCTGGGATCAGAGTGCTTTTTAAAAAATATTTATTTATTTGGCCACTTTGGGTCATTGGTGTGACATGCCGGATTTTCATTGCATCAGGCAGGATATAGTTCCTTGACTAGGGATTGATCCCAGGCTCCTTGCTCCAGTCTTAACCACTGGACCACCAGGGAAGTCCCAAGTGCTTGAGTTTTTTTTTTAGTTTTTAAAAAATTTATTTATTCTTGGTTGTACCAGGTCTTTGTTGTTTTGCTTGGGCTTTCTCTAGTTTCAGCCAACAGGGGCTACCCTTCGTTGCTGTTCATGGGCCTCTCATTGCCGTGGCTTCTCTTGTTACGAAGCACAGGCCCTGGGGATGTGCGTGTGGCCCATGGGCTTTACTTGCTCCACGGCAAGTGGAATCTTCCCGGACCAGAGATTGAACCCATGTCCCCTGCGTTCGTAGGTGGAGTCTTATCCAGTGCACCACCAGGGAAGTCCCCAGGTGCTTGAATTTTAATCATAGCTCTACCTCTTACTAGCCAGGAGACTCTGAGTGAGTGACTTGAACTTTCTTGTTTAGCTGCTGCTGCTGTTTCAGTCATGTCCGACTCTGTGCAACCCCATGGACAGCAGCCCACCAGGCTCCTCTGTCCACGGGGTTCTCCAGGCAAGAATACTGGAGTGGGTTGCTATTTCCTTCTCCAAATTCTTGTTTAGATAGGAAGTAAAGATAATAGTACATGGTTAGTTTTAATCCTTTTATAATCATGTGAGGTAGGTCTGATTTAAGTAGTTTAACAAATTTCCTTATTTGTAATAAAGCTTAATAATAATTATGATTACTATTAATAAAATAACTATAGAAGCTGGTTGAATTCAATGTATTTAGCCATGTATTTATCCCTCATAGCTCAGTCAGTAAAGAATCTGTCTGCAATGCAGGAGACCCGAGTTTGATTCCTGGGTCAGAAAGACCCCTTGGAGAAGGAAAGGGCAACTCACTCCAGTATTCTTGCCTGGAGAATCCCATGGACAGAGGAACCTGGCTGGCTACAGTCCATGGGGTCGCAAGAGTTGGACACAACTTAGCAACTAAACCACCATTTATCCATGTAGTAGCTAATGTTGCTTTGGGAACACTGATTCACAGATCTGATTTCTCCAATAAATAGGAAGCTCCTAAGGACAGAAACCGTGTCTTCTCACCCTATCGTCAGTAGTTTGTTCAGCGGTCTAAAACTTAGCAGGTGTTCAACAAACAGCTGTTAAATGCATATTAAAAAAAAAAAAATCTTTGGTGGTATTTGTTGTGGTGTATTCTTTCTTTCTCCACCTTCTTCTCTTTTCTTCTATCATTATCATCATTGTCATCATCATCCTCTTTTATCCTCTCTATTTCCAACAACAAAGAAATAAAATGTCTCCCAGCGGGATTCATGCAGATAAAATGAAAGCAATGTTGCTGTTTAGTGGCGGAGTTGTGTCTTACTCTTTTGCGACCTCATGGACTGTAGCCCACCAGCCTCCTCCGTCCATGAAATTTCCCAGGCAAGAATACTGGAGTGGTTGCCATTTCCTTCTCCAGGGGATCTTCCTGACCCAGGGCTTAAACCCACATCCCCTGGATTGGCAGGCAGATTCTTTACCACTGAGCCACCCGGGAAACCTGAAAGCGATATTGCAGACATTCAAATGTCCTCTGGGATACCTATCAGCTTGTGGATCTTTGATATTTTTCATTTGAATCTCCAGACTTTTTTTTTTACGATTTCCCAACTCTATTCTGTGGAGTAATTCGTTGGACTTCATTAATCAGTTTGCTTATTTTCTAGCTTCCTGTTATATTCAGCTGATGGGGACCTAGGACAGTAAGAGGAGAGTGAGGGTAGATTTCTCTCTACTAGATTTAGCTTTATGTGGTGAGTTCTTGTCTGCATGCCCATATTTTAGGGTATGACATGTTTTAGGAAGAATGGGCAGCACAATATGGCTGAATTATAGTGGATATTCGTGGGGTAATACCCGAATGGAGGTTGGACTAGATTAGCTTTGCAGAAGCTTGAATGTATATTAAGAAATTAGGACTAGACTAGGTCAGTATTTTTCAGTCTCTTTTTTTTTTCTTTCATTGAAACTCTTTATTGAAAAATTTGTGTTCAGAAGACAAATAAGTAACGAAGAAAAGGAGGTTCACTCCCAGTGGAAGCCAGGAGCCCTGCCTACTTTTTCCACTCTACCAGTTGCTTCTTATTCAAAGGCAACTACACATCTACCAACTCCCTAGGATTTCAAAAAGCACAGTCTGAAAACCTGCTCTAGGTTAATGGGAAATCATTGGATCCATGTTTCAGAAAGAGTACCACCAACTATGGAGAGAGGAAGACCAGTCTATTGCTATCATGGAAGGGGAAGGTGATGAGGGCTCATAGTAAAGTTGTGATGGTGAAAGTGAAGAAGAGGGACAGATGCACAGCCAGGTCAGAGGTAGAGTCAGTGTGACATTGTGATGTCTTAAATATAGAGTGTAAAAGAAGTGGGAGTACCAAGATTGTCTGGGGTGTTCTATTCAGCTTAGATTGACTAGGAAATTCTGGGCAATACTAGGAAACAAGCATGAGAGAACTGTATTTCCCTTGTTACAGAGCAGGGGGCTGTCATGCTGACAATATAGAGGGCAATCCTCAAGAAAGAAAGAAAAAGCTCCCAGAAAGAGAAAGAGATGATGAATGAGTGTCTAGAATAGAACACAGTCCATTTTTCCATTATTCAAACATGAACTCCTTCAAATAAGACTCAAGCTGGAGAGCTCTAAAATCTTAATGGTTTGGAAAGGGTATAGGGGACCCTCCAAAATATTATAGAGTTGGGTTGGGTGTGAGATGATTGTGGGGAATGACAGGCAAAGTTTGAAACATGAAAGAGGTCAATTAAGAATGTATGAACAAGATATGAGTTCCACAAACTCAAATACAGATTCTGAAATTTACCAAAGCCCATATACTAATTCATCATTTAAAAATGATTCAGGAGTTAATGGATACTTAAAGGGACTTAGCAAATGGATAAAACATCTCATGTCGGTATCTTTCACTCTTCTGATCAAACATACACATGTTGCTTGTCCTTGACAACACAGGCAGCTGACTTATAAACCATTCCTTTCGATTGTCTCAGCAGCCAATGCCCTCAACCAATGGGCATTCCTGTCATCTAATATGTCAGTAAAATCTATTGGCTCTGCCTTCCAAATGTCTTCTGAGTCTATAGACTTGTTTATATCCCTTCTTTTACCATTATCCTCTTTTCCCGGTTCAGTAACATGGCTTTCCTATTCTACTCTTGTGTTTTCCCCTCCATCCTGCTCCCAACAAAATCCATTTTTCAAAGAGCTTTTGAAATGAGCTTTTGTTGTTATTGTTGTTCAGTTGCTAAGTTATGTCTGACTCTTTGTGACCCCATGGACTGCAGCATGCCAGGCTCCTCTCTCCTTCACTATCTTCTGGAGCTTGTTCAGATTCATGTCCATTGAGTTGATGATGCTATCTAACCATCTCATCCTCTGTCTCCTCCTTCTCCTCCTGCCCTCAATCTTTCCTGGCATCAAGGTCTTTTCCAATGAGTCGGCTCTTCGCTTTAGGTGGCCAAAGTATTGGAGCTTCAGCTTCAGCATCAGTCTTTCCAGTGAATATTCAGGACTGATTTCCTCTAGGATTGACTGGTTTGATCTTGCATTCCAAGGGGCTTGCAAGAGTCTTCTTCAACACACCAGTTTGAAAGCATCAATTCTTCAATGTTCAGCCTTCCTTATGGTCCAGCTCTCAAATCTGTACATGACAACTGGAAAAACCATAGCTTAGACTATATGGATCTTTGTGGGGAAAGTGATGTCTCTGCTTTTAAATACACTGACTAGGTTGTCAGAGCTTTCCTTTCAAGGAGCAGTTGTCTTTTAAATTTTATTTATTTATTTTTGGCTATACTGGGTCTTTGTGACAGCTTTTTCCTAGTTGTGGCAAGTGGCAGCTACTCTCTAGTTGTGGTGCGTGGACTTCTCATTGTGGTGGCTTCTCTTGTGGAGCACGGGCCGTAGGGCGCGTGGACTTCAGTAGTTGCGGCATGTGGGCTGAGACGTTATGATTCCTGGGCTCTAGCGCACAGCCCCAATAGTTGTGGCTCCTGGCCTCAGTTGCCCTGAGGCATGTGGAATCTTACAGCCTGGGGGTCGAACCCATGTGTCTTGCATTGGCAGGCAGATTCTTTACCACAGAGCCACCAGGGACCCCCCCACCCCCCCCCACCCCCCCCACCCCCCCCCCCCCCCTCGCCAGAGCGAGCTTTTAAAAATGCAAATCAGATTCTGTTACTTTCCTTCTCAATGCCTTTATTGCTTTCCCATACCTGGCCCCAGATTTCAAGGCTGTATACACTTTGACCGTACCTGGTTTTTAATTCCTTTCACTTTTGCTACCTCCACCCAAGACTACCTACAAGTCCTTGGTTGCTCCATGCTGACTACATTGCCTTTCTTGTTGTTCCTGAAATATACAGGAGTGGGCCTTTGTGGTAACTTTTTTCCTCTGTCTGGAATGTGATTTTCCTAAATTGAGCTTCATCCCTCACTTTTTTTCAGGTCCTTTCTCAAATGTTATACCAAGAGGCTTTCTTTGAGTGCTTAACTAATGGTCTTGTTCCCTGTTCCCATTCCCAAGGCACCCCTTAATCCTTTCATGTTTCTTCATATACTTTTGTACCCTAGAAGTTGTATTTTATTTGCCAGTATGTATCTGTTTAAATGTAAGTCTTTGAGGGTGGGAACATTAACCTTTATTGACTGTTGTTAAATCACTAAGACCTCATACGGTCCCTGGCACATGGTTGACAATATATATTATTTGATGGTATTTTTTCTTTTTTTAAAATTGAACTATAATTGACATGTAATATTTTATTAGTTTCAGGCATATAACATATTGATTCAATGTTTGTGTATGGTATGAATTGATTACCATGATGTGTAGTAACCATCTGTCTTCATACCCAGTTATTGCAATGTTATTGACTATATTCCCTATGCTGTATATTATGTTCCCATCATTTACTTATTTTGTAACTGAAAGGTTATACCTCTTAACCCCCTTTACTTGTTTCACCCAGCGTCACACCTCCCTCCCCTCTGGTGACCACCAGATTGTTCTCTCTACCTATGGCTTTTTTTTGGTCTTGTTTTATTTATTCATTTGTTTTGTTTTTTGGAGTCCATATGTAAGTGACATCATACAGTATTTGCCTTCCTCTGTCTGACTTATTTCATTTAGCATCATACCCTCTAGGTCCAAGCATGTTGTTTCAAATGGCAAGATTTCGTTATTTTTTATGGCTGAGTAATATTCCAGCATGTGTGTGTGTGTGTGTGTGTGTGTGTGTGTGTTTATCATATCTTCTGTACCAATTCAATGATCAGTGAATGCTTAGGTTGCTTATATAATTTGGCTGTTGTAAATAATACTATACCAAACAGAGGAGCATTTATCTTTTAGAATTAGTGTGGTTTTTTTTTTTAATGGTAACTTGATATATTAATCAGCTGTCTGTCTTCCACCTTACATATTTCTTCTCCTGATTCTTGCTTGAATATATGCTGGTTATCTAACCTGCACCAAACCAAAGCCTGCCCTCGACTCAAGTAATAAGATTTTTTCCAGTGTGGAGGAGAACTTCACACTTGTTTAGGAATTGGAGTGTCTGAATAGAATAATTTATTTTGCAAAATATTATGAAATCTGGATAAATTAGTTGTGAAATAATGGCATATATAACTGTGTGAATAATCAGACATCATCATATATCCAGCAGTATACCAGAGTGTTTAAGGATAATTTCTAGAAGAAAGGGAACCTTAAATCTGTAAACATTCTCTTCAATGACTTCTTAGGAATTTTTGCTGAGAATTTGCAGAAAAGGATCAGTTATTCTACGACTGTCTTAGAATCTCTTGGACAACTTTGAATCATGGTTGTATGAGAATTATTATCAAAGGCATTAGAGTTCAAAAGAAGTCATAAGGGGTTTTTCCTTTGATAATTTTTAAAAATAGTTTTTTACAAATATTCTTTTTCCACTGTGGTATATCCAGGATACAGTTCCCTGTGTTATACACTAGGACTTTGTTGTTTATCCATTCTAAATGTATTAGTTTGCATCTATCAACCCCAAACTCCTAGTCCTTTGATAAACTTTTTGAACCATTATACAGTTAACTTAAAGTTCTTTAAGAGCTGACTCACTTACTCTTCTCTTCATATGAATATTTTGATTCTATTTGATAGAAGTATCAAGGAAAAAAATTTTTTCCTGATCTAAAGCTTAATTTTTCCTTTTCTTAATCTCATGCCATTACTCTTATTTCTATCTCCTTGTTCATATTGCAATGAACATTTTCAGCCTTGCACACCTCAGCTGTGTTTCTGGATCTAGTGAATTAGATTAAATTATTCTGCCTCTCTCTTGGCTTTGTTCCATCCTTTCTCCTTATTCTTTCGTGATACTTTCTCCAGTTTAATTCCATATTTTCAGCGTTAAAGTGCTCAGGGCTGAGTCTAGCAACTCATCTGAAGGAATGTATCGTGTCATTGCTCAGTCGTGTCCGACTCTTTGTGACCTCATGGACTGTAGCTGACCAGGCTTCTCTGTCCATGGGGTTTTCTAGGCAAGAGTACTGGAGTGGGTTGCCATTTCCTTCTCCAGGAGATCTTCCTGACCCAGGGATCGAACCTGTGTCTCCCGCACTGCAGGCAGACACTTTACCCTCTAAGCCACCAGGGAAGTCCCAGGAATGTATCAGATTACTTTATATGGTGTTTGTTGGCTGTCTGGTCATGCCAGGCATTCAGCCTGTTGCTTTTTGCATATACTGTCTTATTAATCAGACAGCGATTCTGTGAGGTGTTATCATCATTCCCATATAAAATGAGATGAAAAATTGAATCAGATGAAAGACTGGGGTTCAAATCTCAGATCTCTTACTGAATCCAAATCTAAGGTTCTTTCTGCTCTACCATACAGCAGTAAGCCAGAGTTCTTTTCAGTAACCTTTATAAGCTAAGATCTAATTGACTTTTCACTTCATTTTCCATTTAGCTTTATTGAGATATAATTGATGTATACCATTGTGTATGTTTAAGGTGTACAGTGTGTTAATTTGATACTCATATAGTTTTCAAAACGATTACCTCATTTGTGCTAGCTAAAACCTCCATCACATCACATAATTACCATTTCTTTTTTTGTGGTGAGAACATTTAAGATTCAGCAACTTAGCAACTTTCAAGTATGTAATGCAGTATTATTTACTTTACTTAGCTATACATTAGATCCCCAGAACATATAACTTTTAAAATTTAATCTGATTAAAAAGTACACGGAAAAACTGAATAGATACTTTCCCAAAAAAGTCATATAAATGGCCAATATGTACAAAAAAGGTATTCAATATCACTAATTGTCAAGGAAATGCAAATCAAAACCACAATGAGATATCACCTCATTGAAATCAAGAAGACAAGAGATAACAGGTGTCGGTGAGGATGTGGAGAAAAAGGTGTCCTTGTGCACAGTTGGTGGGAGTGTACATTTGTATAGCTAGGATGGAAATAAGTATGGAAGTTCCTAAAAAAAAAAATTAAGAACTACCATATAATCTGGCAATCCCACTTCTGGGTATATATCCAAAGAAAATGAAAACAGGATCTGAAAGAGATATCTTCACTCCTATGTTCATTGCAGTGTTATTTATTTATTTATTTTTTGAACAAAGCACTTTTATTTTTTTCATTTATTTTTATTAGTTAGAGGCTAATTACTTTACAATATTGTAGTGGTTTTTCTCATACATTGACATGAATCAGCCATGGACTTACATGTGTTCCCCATCCCCATCCCCCCTCCCGCCTCCCTCCCCATCCACCCCTCTGGGTCTTCCCAGTGCACCAGCCCTGAGCACCTGTCTTATGCATCCAGCCTGTGCTGATGATCTGTTTCACCCTTGATAGCATACTTCTTTCAATGCTGTTCTCTCAGAACATCCCACCCTTGCCTTCTCCCACAGAGTCCCAAAGTCTGTTCTGTACATCTGTGTCTTTTTTTCTGTTTTGCATATTGGGTTATTGTTACCATCTTTTTAAATTCCATATATATGCGTTAGTATACTGTATTGGTCTTTATCTTTCTGGCTTACTTCACTCTGTATAATGGGCTCCAGTTTCATCCATCTCATTAGAACTGATTCAAATGAATTCTTTTTAATGGCTGAGTAATATTCCATGGTGTATATGTACCATAGCTTCCTTATCCATTCGTCTACGGATGGGCATCTAGGTTGCTTCCGTGTCCTGGCAATTATAAACAGTGCTGCGATGAACATTGGGGTGCATGTGTCTCTTTCAGATCTGGTTTCCTCGGTGTGTATGCCCAGGAGTGGGATTGCTGGGTCATATGGCAGTTCTATTTCCAGTTTTTTAAGGAATCTCCACACTGTTCTCCATAGTGGCTGTACTAGTTTGCATTCCCACCAACAGTGTAAGAGGGTTCCCTTTTCTCCACACCCTCTCCAGCATTTATTGCTTGTAGACTTTTGGATAGCAGCCATCCTGACTGGCGTGTAATGGTATCTCGTTGTGGTTTTGATTTGAATTTCTCTGATAATGAGTGATGTTGAGCATCTTTTCATGTGTTTGTTAGCCATCTGTATGTCTTCTTTGGAGAAATGTCTGTTTAGTCCTTTGGCCCATGTTTTGATTGGGTCATTTATTTTTCTGGAATTGAGCTGCAGGAGTTGCTTGTATATTTTTGAGATTAATCCTTTGTCTGTTGCTTTGTTTGCTATTATTTTCTCCCATTCTGAGGGCTGTCTTTTCACCTTGCTTGTAGTTTCCTTTGTTGTGCAAAAGCTTTTAAGTTTCATTAGGTCCCATTTGTTTATTTTTGCTTTTATTTCCAATATTCTGGGAGGTGGGTCATAGAGGATCCTGCTGTGATTCATGTCAGAGAGTGTTTTGCCTATGTTCTCCTCTTGGAGTTTTATAGTTTCTGGTCTTACATTTAGATCTTTAATCCATTTTGAGTTTATTTTTGTGTATGGTGTTAGAAGGTGTTCTAAGTTTCATTCTTTTACAAGTGGTTGACCAGTTTTCCCAGCCCCACTTGTTAAAGAGGTTGTCTTTTTTCCATTGTATATCCTTGCCTCCTTTGTCAAAGATAAGGTGTCCATAGGTTCGTGGATTTATCTCTGGGCTTTCAATTCTATTCCATTGATCTATATTTCTGTCTTTGTGCCAGTACCATACTGTCCTGATGACTGTGGCTTTGTAGTAGAGCCTGAAGTCAGGCAGGTTGATTCCTCCAGTTCCATTCTTCTTTCTCAAGATTGCTTTGGCTATTCGAGGTTTTTTGTATTTCCATACAAATTGTGAGATTATTTGTTCTAGTTCTGTGAAAAATACCGTTGGTAACTTGATAGAGATTGCATTGAATCTATAGATTGCTTTGGGTAGTATAGCCATTTTTACAATAGTGAGTCTTCCAATCCATGAACACGGTATATTTCTCCATCTATTTGTGTCCTCTTTGATTTCTTTCATCAGTGTTTTATAGTTTTCTATATATAGGTCTTTCGTTTCTTTGGGTAGATATACTCCTAAGTATTTTATTCTTTTTGTTGCAATGGTGAATGGTATTGTTTCCTTAATTTCTCTTTCTGTTTTCTCATTGTTAGCATATAGGAATGCAAGGGATTTCTGTGTGTTAATTTTATATCCTGCAACATTACTGTATTCATTGATTAGCTGTAGTAATTTTCTGGTAGAGTCTTTAGGATTTTCTATGTAGAGGATCATGTCGTCCATTGCAGTATTATTTATAATAGCCAAGATATGGAAACAGCTCAGTGTCCATCAGTGGATGACTTTTCACTGTAATTCCTGGATTTGCTTTATTTTTTTTAAAATAATTAATTAATTTATTTTACTTTACAACATTGTATTGCTTTTGCCATACATTGACTTGAATCCTCCATGGGTGTACATGTGTTCCCCATCCTGAACCTCCCTCCCACCTCCCTTCCCATCCCATCTCTCTGGATCATCCCAGCGCACTGGATTTGCTTTAGAAATAATGCCTTAGAAGGTTTTTAGTTGATGATGTCATAGACATTAGTTATTATTTCCTCTGTCAACTCTCACCCTCCCCCATTCCTGCTCTCAACTCTTAAATTTTCCATGGTGCATTTTTGGTTGTTTGCTTGTGTCTACATGTCTAACTTCTCTGGATTTCTTTTGATAATTTAATAGTCTTTATCACTGTTTGCAGTGCCTCCTCATACATTACTATTTGTGAATTTCATTAGCAAGTTATTTGCTCCCTCCTTCAGGTCATTAATGAAGATGCCAAATGAAACTCAATCCATCAATCCCTGTGCCACCCCAGTAGCAAACTAGGTACTCAGAGTTTTATGATTATTTCTTGTTCATGACTCTTGAGCCAGTTCCCAAATCAACTGAGAGTACTCATAGCCAAGCCAATTTCAATTAATTCTGCAAGGAGAAATTTCATGAGCTAAAGTAGCACCTGCTTCTCTAAAACTAAGATGGATCACTTGCATTCCCTCAACCTACTAAAATTAAAGTTGTGTCCAAGCAGCAATTATGGACCATTTCTCTGATGATATTAAATCTTTTCTTTTTTGAATTTCTCTTTATCTCATATTTTTCTTGACCAGAAACTGTTTCTTAAATATGTCTATTTTTCAGTTCCATGTTTAAAAACAAGTATGAATACATATGCTTTTGACTTTATAGGTTTATGTAATAAAAATTACATAATTTTTAAGTAAGCATTATGTAATAAAAAATATACAGGTTTTGGAGTCAGCAGTCTTAAGTTTAAATCTCTGCTGCCCTACTTCTTAGTTGTATGGTTTTGGACAAATAATAACTCCTCCTTGTCAATGAAAACCTCAGAATAATGTAACAGTGTAATAAAATTCATAAAAATAACAAAAATTTAGGGATAGTAATTCCTATCTTTCTGTTTTTCAGAATTTTCATGAGGATTAGAATTGATGAAATGTAATAAATACTCAACAAAAAGTAGCCATTATTGAATTGAAATTTTTTTCCTTCATTTACAGAGATTTCTGGACCTACTCATGTACTCTTATAATTGTGTTCCATAAGTTAATTTGAAAGTAGTCAAAAGTCCAATAAGAAAAGAACAAGAAAGTTTAATATGGAAAAAGATCAACCTCACTAGGAATTAATGAATTTCAAATTTAAAAAATGAGGTTTTATTTCATACTCACAAGACTTATAAAAATTTCATTGACCAGGACTTATTTTCAAATTGGCAAAGATGTAAGTGGTGAAAAAGAAATGCAGACACTGTTTATGAGAATGTAAAAATCTATCACTTTTCTCAGTATTTTAAACTGTTTTCCAAAGTTGAATATCAGTATGACTTTATAAACTTGCAGTACTAGGGAATCTCAGATATATATAAAGAGTTCATTATATAAGATGTTCACTGCAGTACTGGTTATAACTGTGAAGAAGTAAAAATAAGTAACTTACTAGAATGGATAAACAGATGTATGTATTGATAGCACATTCATTATTGGAATTCTATGAGTTAGGAGTTAATGAGGCTGCATGTGGTAGAGAACCAACTACTGTACCTTAACTGAAAAGAGATTTTGCTCTTCCCACTTAACATGAGGGCTTCCCTGGTGGCTCTGATGGTAAAGAACCCACCTGCAATGCGGGAGACCTGGGCTCGATCCCTGGGTCAGGAAGATCCCCCAGAGGAGGGCATGGCAACCCACTCCAGTGTTCTTGTCTGGAGAATCCCATGGACAGAGGAGCCTGCAGGGCTACAGGCCGTGGGGTCCCAAAGAGTCGGACATGACTGAGTGACCACACACACACACACACACGCACACACACACAGAGACATAGACACACACACATGCACACACACACACGCACAGAGACACAGACACAGACAGACAGACACACACACATGCACGCACACACACACACACATGCACACACACACACGCACGCACACACATACACACACAGAGTATGAAGTCCAGAGGCAGGACTACCTGTAGCTGCTATGGTGGCTCCACAACGCCATCACACACACACACACACACACACACACACACACACACACACACACACACACATGCACACACACAGACACACACACAACACGCATACACACATACACACACACACACACACCCCTACACACACAGAGTATGAAGTCCAGAGGCAGGCCTACCTGTAGCTGCTATGGTGGCTCCACAAGACCATCAAGGATCTAAACTTCTACTTAGTATGGTAATTTCTAGGTCCATCCAGGTTGCTACAAACAGCATTATTTTATTCTTATTTATGGCTGAGTAATATTCCATTGTATCTATGTACCACATCTTCTTTATCCATTCCTCTGTTGATGGACATTTAGGTTGCTTCCATATCTTGGCTATTGTAAACAGTACTGCAGTGAACATTGGTGTACATGTATCATTTTGAATTATGGCTTTCTCTGGGTATATGCCCAGGAGTGGGATTGCTGGATCATATAGTAGTTCTATTTTTAGTTTTTTAAGGAACCTCCATACTGTCCTTCATAGGGGGGTTGTACCAATTTACATTCCCACCAACAGTGTAGGAGGGTCCCCCTTTCTCCACACCTTCTCCAGCATGAGACTTTTTGATGATGGCCATTCTGAGTGTAAGGTGATATCTTGTTGTAGTTTTGATTTGCATTTCTTTAATGATTAGTGATTTTGAACATCTTTTCATGTGCTATTTGGCCATCTGTACATCTTCTTTGGAGAACTGTCTAATTAGATCTTCAGCCCATTTTTCCATTGGATTGTTTATTTGTTTTTAATAATGAGCTGCATGAGCTGTTTGTATATTTTGGAGATTAATTCTGTGTTGGTCGTTTTGTTTGCAAATATTTTCTCCCATTCTATGGGTTGTCTTTTTGTTTTGTTTATGATTTCCTTTGCTGTGTAAAAGCTTCTAAGTTTATTTAGGTCCAATTTGTTTATTTTGTTTTTATTTTCATTACCCTAGGAGGTGGATCCAAAAAGATATTGCTGTGATTTATGTCAAAGAGTGCTCCGCCTCTGTTTTCTTCTAAGAGTTTTATAGTATCAGCTCTTATATTTAAGTCTTTAATCCATTGGGAGTTTATTTTTGTGTATAGAGTTAGAAAGTGTTGTAATTTCATTCTTTTATGTGTTAACTGTCCAGTTTTCTGAGCACCACTTGTTGAAGAGACTATCTTTTTTCCATTGTATATTCTTGCCTCCTTTGTCATAGATGAATTGAGTATTCTAGAGCAATCCCAAGCAGACTTTGCTCAATTGCATTAGCTAGAAATTTAACTGCAAGAAGCTTGGAAAACATTGATTGATTTTTCAGGGCACATGCCTACATTGAAAACAATATTATGTTTCTCTTAGAAAGAAAAGAGGCAAGGGTATGTATCGCGGCTCAACTACTGGCGATGTCTGACCACTCTATTTAGCAGCTGGAAAAAAGAGAACTTTATTTGAATTTATCAATCTGGATAGACCTCAGAAGCATAGTTTGAGTGAAAAATCTAAGGAATAGAACAACACCCATGATAAAATACCGTTTATGTGATTTATTTTTTTTAAAAAGGCTACACACAAAGTAATACTATCTGTTGTTTATGGATGGGTTTCCCAGGTGGCTCAGTGGTAAAAGAATCCACTTGCCAAGCAGGAGATACAGGAGACGTGGGTTCTATTCTTGGGTCAGGAAGATCCACTGGAGGAGGAAATGGTTACCCACTCCAGTATTCTTGCCTGGGGAATCTCATGGACAGAGGAGCCTGGTTGGCTACAGTCCTTGGGGTCTCAAACAGTTGGACACAACTGAGCGACTGAGTATGCATACACGTTGTTTATGGATAGGTATGTATGTATTAAAAATGCAAAAATATATCTGGGAAAACCATACAACTTGGGAGAATAGGAGAAGGGAGTAAAGCAGGGCTAGCTACAAGGGAGGTTTCAATTGTTTTTTTAATGTGTGACTTCTAAATGAAAGTTCTAAAATTAAAGTAAATAATATGAACAATTTCTGAAATTATATATTTAAGAGTTTGCTTCTAAGTTATTTGAGTTGAGTCTCATCTTCCAGGTGGCTAGCTGCAATGGCTTTCTGTTTTCTGAATCTTTTCTGTTCCAGTCTTCTTAGATATAAAAGAATCAACCCTGAGGTGACAATTAATTAAACTGCTATAATTATTTTCTGAGAATGAAATCTGTCATTCAAAACCCATAATAAATATTTTGAGGAAAAAAATAATAAGAAAACATAAATAGGAATTTGCTTTTGGCAATCTATTAAAATATTTACTTTTGTGTAAGAATGAAATAGTTCCTTATGTTATCCAATGCCCTCTGCATTCTGAAATTCTTAGGGAGGAAATTACAAAGATGAAAACTAAATGGCATTTGATACAAGGATCCAATTGAATCTTTTCTTAGTATTATATGTTGTATTATAAAACTGTTATGAAAATACATTGTTACACAAAAGTGATAAATCTATAAAATTCTTTCCCAATCCTAAACCAAGTTTAGAGCTTAAAATATCTACTGAGCAATAATGAGATAATAAAGGCCAGCATAATTGATAAAAAACTTTCATTTATGCTGAGATTTACCTTTATAATTTCTACCATTTGATTATACATTTATTCGGTAAGCTTTGATTAAACATCTTTTATATATGAGGACTTTGCCAGATACGAGGAGTTCTGATACTACAAAATTATTACTCTGGCGTTTAAGAAGCTAGTGGAGAACATGGACATGTAAAAAAATGCCATAAAAGTATGAAAAAAAATATGAAAAAGTATGAAAAAAAATGTTATTAACAGAATCAGAGACCCCTGCCTACCACTGGGATGCTGTGCTGTGCTTAGTCGCCCAGTCAGGCCCTGTAGCCCACCAGGCTCCTCTGTCCATGGGGATTCTCCAGGCAGGAATACTGGGGTGGGTTGCCATGCCCTCCTCCAGGGGATCTTCCCAACCCAGGGATTGAACCCATGTCTCCCTCATTGCAGGTGTATTCTTTACCATCTGAGCCACCAGGGAAGCCCATTGGATGGGACGATGGAAAGTCTTAATTTGTTTAGTTTCTGAATCAATTAGTCTAGACACCAGCAGGAAGTGTATGGCACACTCAAAGCAGGATAATTTGAGGTCGGTTGAATAAAGGACCATTTTCAAAGTGTGGCCAGGAAATAAAGACGCTGCAAGGCATAGTCGTGTGTACCACCTTTAAGTTCAATGCGAGAAGGGAGAAGAAGTGGTCAGTCTCCTACCCCCTCAGACCTCCGGTCAAGACTCTCCATACTGAATGTAAGCAGAAGTCATAGGGCCTGGCCACTGATAGGTGTCCTGCATGTAGGTGACCCTTTTAGGAAAGAAAATTGGTGGGGAAGGGTCAAGATGGGGCAAATACAATACCTGGTCATATGGTTTTAGGTGGCTTTAGACAAATAAGAAGCTCCCTGGGAAACTTTGCAGTGGGGGAGATAGACTATAGGTGGGCTAGTCTGGGTCAGGATATTGTACACAGTTGTGAACAGAAGAATGAAAGAGAAACTTTTGTTTCTGGGTTTAATGTGGTTGAGATTTAGGGAGTGTATTGTGTACTGGGATGTGTTATCCTCATTAAGGAAGATAATCCCTCTTTTCCATTCAGGGTGAAATGCAATGTCGAAATGAAATGGTCCGATTCTCTGATTATGAAGTGTACATTCACTTTATGCCATGGTACTATAGAATATTGTATTATAGATTCTAGTTCTTTCTTTTGAAAAAAAATTTTATTTATTTTTGGCTACATTGGGTCTCAGTTGCAGCCCATGGGCTCTTTCATTGTGGCAGGCTTCTACTTGGGCTTAGTTGCACTGTGGCATGTAGGATCTTAGTTCCTGGATCAGGGATAGAACCCATGTCCGCTGCACTGCAAGGCAGATTCTTAGCCACTGGATTTCCAGGTAAGTCTTTCGGTTCCCTTTCTTTGGCCCCCTTTCTGAATTCTGTTGATAAGTTCTTGTGGTGAGTTTGTTAACTGTTGGTGAGTCTGTTAACTGTTGTAGTTTCAGTATAATGATGTAATGATAAATAGAAAATATGTCAGGATAACAGTTGTAATACTAAATGACAATATCTGTGATTTCTACTAGACAGTTGAATGAAATGTTAAAATTCACTTGGAGGCTAACACAAATTGAGATGTCATTTTTCCCATACAAGTTTGTAACTACTGATAGTCTGTGGACCTCACATTAAAAAGTCCCATTTTAAAATTCATTTGCAGTATCTTTGAACATATCAACTGAATTTTACAGTCATTCAATTCATTAAACATAGGATGAATGGATATCTTATGCCAAATATTGTGCTAAGGAGATACATACTGAGGGAAGTTTTTCTTTTTTAACACTTCAGAATTCTGCGGAAAAATGCAATTATTCCCAAATGACTAGTCACAAAGCATTAGAATACAATAACTGAAGATTTCATCTACTACTTCATTGAGGTAATTCATAACAGAGTGATACTCATGGAATCATATACTGTATTTAATGTAATAAAAATACAAACTGCTAAATTGCTACATTGAAAAATATAACCTTTTTATGACAGAAGTTTAGCCAATTATAGTCATTGTTAATTCTTACAGTTGGACACAAGTCATGCCTTGTTTCAGGGACTCGACTGCAAAGATTATTAATATCTTCCATTAAATGTTGTTACAGATGTATTACATTTAAACACTTTTTGTTGAACTGAAATGTAAATAAACACAAGTGCACATGACATAAACGTCCAATGAAATTTCACAAACTAAATATACCCAAGAAGCAGAATATGAAAGTGCTCCAGAAGCCCCTTGTTACTCCTTCCCAAACAGTGTAGCCTCCTCAGTGTCCTTGACATCTAACAGCATGCATTCATTTTTACCACCATTGATAGGGGTTTGGATAATATGAATGTTGCTGCTGTTCAGTCGCTGAGTCATGTCCGACTCTTTGCAGCCCTCTGGACAGTAGCACACCAGGCTTTTCTGTCCTTCACTATCTCCCAGAGTTTGCTCAGTATGAGCAGTAGTGAGCATTCTAATGCATATCTTTTGATGAATATATATGAACACTTCTATTGGGTATATACCCTGGAGTGGAATTACTGAGTTATATAAAATGGGTAAGTTCAGTGTTAAAAGATACTTCTAAATATTTTTCCAAAGTGATAGTAGCAATTTATACATCTACCAGAGGATCTTGATTGTTCCAAATTCTAGTTAAGACTTGGTATTTTCTATCATTTTAATTTTAGCTGTTTAAATGTATGTAGTATGTTGTTTTTTGGTTCTAATTTGACTTCTCATTATGATCAGTGAAGTTTATGATCTTTTACTATGTTTATTGCTCATTTGACTCTTCCTTTTTGAAATTTCTGTTCAAGAATTTGTCTTTCTGTCCAGCTTTCCTCATTGTTAGCCTCCTTTATTGGTTATATGTATTGCAAGTATCTTCTGTCTTCTGTGGGTTACCCTTTACTCTGTTAGTAGTATATTTTGGTGGAAAGATATACTTAATCTTATTACAGTCCAATTTATCATTTATAAATTTATGGTTAGTACTCTTGGTGTCTTGTTAAAAAATATTTGCCTACATTTAATATCATTAAGATATTCTAGGGAATTCCTTGATGGAGTTGGTGATGGACAGGGAGGCCTGGTGTGCTGCAGTCCATGGGGTCGCAAAGAGTCAGACATGACTGAACAACTGAACTGACCTAAACTGGGGAACTTTGATCCCTCAAGCCACAAGGCAAGGTCAAAAAATAAAGATGTTCTATATTTTTCTCTAAAATCTTTATTATTTTAGACTTTTATACATAGGTCTGCAGTTCATCTTGATTTTTATTTTCAGGTTTATTTGAAGTAGCCAACAAAATATATGTTTTTTCCATATGGATGTCTAATTAACCTAGAACCAGATAAAAAAATTCCCCGTTGTATCTCATGTAATCATAGAAGTCTATTTTTGGACTCATTCTGTTCCACTGGTTATTTTATCTATCCTTGTGCTAAAACCGCACTGTCTTAATTACTAGAGCTTTACACTGAGCCTTCATATATGGTAGAATAAATCCCCTGGCTTTGTTCTTTTTCTTCAAGATTTCTCAAGTGCACTACTCTTTAAATCAGACAGAATAAAAAATTCTATTTTCAGAGGACAGAACAGTCCAGACTAGACAACTATTTGGATGAAGAATTATATCAGCAGGCAGATAATCATAGAGAATCCTTTATACTACATCTAAGAGAGAACCATTTCTGTAGAAATCTGTAACCAGAATTGAGATAAAGTGTGATATAACAGGGAGCTCACAGACTTTGAATTAAAATTTGGTGGAAAACACAGTACTGACTAGGTCTCTGATGCAGATCCAGCAAATATTTACTTAGTACACACTATATGCCAAGTTAGAGTCTGCATTTCTGCAGCAACCGATGATTGACTTCACAAACTTCTGTGATCCCCAATTTCCTCTTTTGTAGGGTAAAATATTGTAAAGATATATTCTAATATCCCACAGATTATATCCTTGTCTCATAAAGTGATTAAATAGTAGACTTAAGCTATAGAAATTGACTCTGACCACAGTGGAATTTGTTAGGGAAACACTGAATGATTCATTACATCAATGAAAGTTTGAAGAAAAAGACATTAAGAAAGATGAGAGTCAAGATAGCTTAAGTGGAACTCTCCTGGTGGTCCAGGGGTTTAGATTCTGTGCTTCCATTGCAGAGGACTTGGGTTCAATCCTTGGTTGGGAAACTAAGATCCCACATGCTTTGTGGAGAGGCCAAAAATTAAAAAAAAAAAAAAAAAAAGATAGCTCAAGAGAAGGAACTTATGGAGAAACCAAGTTCCCTAAAAATAGAGCCTGAGGCAAGATTTAAGTGACAGTAATTTATTGGAGGTTCAAATCCCAGGACAGAGAGAGAAAAAGGCAGTGAGGCCGGAAAGGATGGGGAACAAATGCAAAGTGATGCATTACTGTGTGACCACTGTTTCACGATGAATCACAGTTGGTCACTCAGTAGGTACATCCACTAAGCTGTGTGGGACGGATGGCTGGACACTCTACACAAAGCAACTGGGCTCCAGTCTCATGCAGTAAAGACAGAGGAAATTTGCCTGCCAGCTCCATCCCATCTCTCATCTCCCATTGGTCAAAAGGTAGAGGAGACAGCTTCTCTACACTTCTAGATTAGATCACCCAGTCCCTTCATCTTGTCCTCCAGGCCCTGGGACTTAGGCTTCACCTGAGCTCAGGAAGGTCAAGAGGAGCCAGAGCATGAGGCAGTGGGGCCATATGCCCTGCATGGAATTAAGACCCTGGTAGCAACCGAGGTGGAAAAAAGTAACCAGAAGCCTAGGACATAGATCAGGTGGGAAGACTCTTAATGAGGTACATATGATGGGTCCTAAATACATGAACTTGGTAGGCAGCAATTCTTCAAAGTAAGGGTTGCAGCATGGACAAAAATCAAACCAAGTTAAGTAGCAAACAAATATAGTCTTTTGTTTTTGGCTCATCAAAAGACTGCTCTTAATAGCTAAAGCAAAACAAAACAAAAAACCCAACAAGATTGAGTGATGGTAATGATTTGAAGTAGCTGCAACTCTTACATATTGATGTGTGTGTAAAATGGTACAGTCCTTTACAAAAGAGTTTGACGGTTTTCTTTCCTTTCGTTTTATTTTCATTGAAGTGTAATTGACCTACAACACTATGTTAGTTTCAACATGGTGTACAACATAGTGATTAGAAATTTCTATACATTACAAAGTGATCATCACGAGAAGTCTAGTTACCGTCCGTCCCCATACAAAGTTATTACAATATCGCTGTCTATATTCCCCATTTTGTACATTTGTTCCCCATGACTCCTTTGTTTTGTAACTGGAAGTTTGTACCTCTTAATCCCCCTCACCTATTTCACTCATCCGTTTATTCCTCTCACCTCTGACAACCACCTGTTTGTTCTCTGTATTTATGAGTCTGTTTCTGTTTTGCTGTGATTGTTAATTTGTTTTGTTTTTAGATTCCACATATAAGTACAATCATATAGTATTTGTCTTTGTCTGAGTTATTTTACTTAGGACAGTATGTTCTAGGTCCATCCACGTTGTCACATGTGGCAAGATTTCACTTTTTGTTTATGGCTGAGTAATATTCCATTCTAACTTCCTCCCCTCCCCCCATATATCACATATCTTCTTTATAAATTCATTTATTCATGGACATTTGGATGGCTTCTGTATCTTGGCTGTTGTTTTCTATGCTAGTCTTCAGGTTGTTTTCACTGATAGTTGCTCCATAATTAGTTGTAATTTGGGTGTGCCCATGGGAAGAGGTAAGTTTGGGGTCTTCCTACTCTGCCATCTCGGTCATTCCTCTGTGTTTGTTTCTTGAGTGTATATTGACTGGTGTGTGCTCCACTGAAATGGGCAGTTTCTTAACCAGTTAAATACCTTCTACCATATGACCTAGCAATTCTATTCCTGGTTATTTTTACCCAAGAAAAGTGGAAATATATGCTCACAAGAGGTTTACACACAAATGATCACTGAAGTTTTATTCATGCTAACCAAACTGTAAATAACAACAGATGAATAGAGAAATAATTGAGGTATTATTACAGTGGATTACTACTCCGCAATAAAGAATGAACCACTGATATGTTTAACAGCATAGGTGAGTGTTAGAATAATTAACTAAGCGAAGGAAACTAGACACAGAAGAGTACATATTTTAAGATTCAGAGCGGGCAAAACTAATCTGTAGCCACACAAGTCAGAATGAGTGATTCTCTGGAATGGAGGAGAGGACTGACTATCCTGGGGCATGGGGGAACTTTCTGGTCATGGAAATGTCTTTTACCTTGATTGAAATGGTAGCTGCATGGTCGTGTACATGTACCAAAACACATTAAGTGTGGGTACGTTTTATTTAAAGCAAATTATAACTCAATCAAATTGATTTAAAAATACTGCTCTTAAACATGAGTCAGTCCACTCTACACTGTAGGACAACCTACCCAGAATGCTGGCCACTAATGCCAAGTGAAAAAGTCTGTCTGCCTGGTCTTCTCATTTGTCTTTATCACAGATTGAGGGCGGGAGGAAGGGCTAATGTGCACAGCACTTGGCTGATTCCTTTGTCCCTGACCATTCATCTGTGTACTGCAGCTTTGTGGAACTCAGGCAAACTTTTACTCTCATTGCACCATACCTGAATATTTGGGCTCGTGAAAGTTTCTGAAAGACTATCGTCTCCCGTGCACAGTACTTTTAAGTTTCTTTCTGATTTGTCCCTTGCTTATTAGCATTCCTCGTTCCGTCTTTTACACCATCTTGAATGTGTTGTGTCATCATCAGTCCTCCCTCTTTTTAACCTTGTTTTTCTTCTTAGCTTTAAAATCCTCCAGTATATTTTGAGTGGGAGACACTTGGAAGGGGCCGAGGCGTAAACAGGAGAAAGTGAGTCTCCGAGGATAGGGACAGCTGCCCCATTTTTATACCCGAGCCTGGTTTCTGAGTCTGAATCAGAGAGAAATAAACGGAGATCCAAACCCCTTCTGGGTGGTGTGTTTGCTTTGCGAGATCATTTGCAGGGTGTCATCTCAGCTCTCTTGGATTGCTGCAGTTTCCTACAGATTCTGGTAATGGCTTCGTTCTCTCAGTTTCCAGGCTTCCTTTGAGTTCTGATGTCTTTCTGAGTCTTTGTAAGTATTACAGTAGCATATTTTGAGATATCGATATATAGACTGCTAACTAGATGCAACTTTTACACTGGCAAATATACTTTCATTTACTTTTTAGGAGTCTCTTTAAGGAGGGTGACATTCTTCAGCAAGATTTATTCTAACCTAAATGTATGCTGGCTGCTCTGGGTCTTCACTATGAGTAGTGGGCGCTACTATTTTGTCAGCTTGAAAATCTCTACTTGTGCTTGCCGGCTCTCTCACTGTCATTTCTAATCAGCCTAGTACTCCTTTCAATGCCTATATCTGTGTAATTACATTAATAGGATGATGTCCTGGAGGATTTCATCTGTGTTCTATCTTGAAAGTGAAAAATCTGTGAGTCCCTATTTCTCATGAAGCCACCTTCAAAGGATTGATCATATGCACATTTTCTTAGACTTTATCAGCTTATAAAACATTGCTACAGTGAAACTGATACTACCTTCACTTTGCAGAGGAGTAATTGGCTTTCTTTGAAAAAATCTAACCCAATTCTTATTTTAGATAAATGGAAAGTGAATTTAGAGACGTGTATGTACAGGTGGAATGTAGGAAGTTGAGTTTGAACATATGGAAAAGTGACCTTTTCACCAAATCCTTTAACCCCTAGAGAAATGTTCAATTTCAAGATGTCAGGTTCGGGGATTTCCCCAGTGGTCCAGGGGTTAAGAATCTGCCTGCCGGTTTAGGGGACACCGGTTAGATCCCTAGTCCAGGAAGATTCCACGTGCCTCGGAGCAACTAAGCCTGTGTGCCACAACTATTGAGCCTGTGCTCCAGAGTCCAGGAGCCACAACTACTGAAGCCCACGTGCCTAGAGCCCTTGCTCCTTAGCAAGAGAAGCCAGCACTGTGGGAAACCTGTACCCCCCAAAATAGTAGCCCCCGCTACTCGCAGTGAAGACCTAGAGCAGCCAAAAAATAAAAGAGAGAGAGAGAGAGATTTCAGGTTCGGCCCCGGGGATAGAGGATTAGAACATCTGTGGTTGGTGACCTTCCTAGGCCGTGAGCTTTTGATGCACATGTGTCTAATCCACAATTTGAACTTTAACCCATAGTTAAATGATCCAGCGGGAGTGAGTTCTATCACATGCAAATGGAGTATTTCTATTCATGGCTCAGTCAATATTGTGAAAACTCAGCATTTTTATTATGTAATAAAATGATAGCGTATTTTCCCAGTAAGCACACTTAGTGAAGAGTTCCAAGAATTAAGAATAGTGAAAGATGACTGTATTCCATTAGGGGCAATATGTTATGAAGTCCATGCATTTTAAACTGGGAGAAAAATGCAACCATGAGCCCTTTTGTTTTTACTTAATAAACTTTTGTATTTCGCAGGAGTATTTATTTGTTTTCCCTTACTTTTCTTTTTTTCTAGCTGAAAGTGGAATGTAATACGGGACAGTCTGGGCTGGTGAAAGGTAAGGCAGGAGGTGAAACTAGGGAATTGAGATGTGATCTATTGTGAAGCAGTATAAGCCATAGAAACACTACATTCAAGACATTTGAAACTACCATCATTTAGGATGAATAGCACTGTCTAAATTCCTGAAAAAAATAGCTCCATATTATCATAAAGACAAAAACTGGTTTGTACAGGATGGTCCAAAATAATTTAAAAAGTTTAAATTATGTTCAGGGTCATCTGGTAACAATGTTTCACTTGCCTTATTACATTTTTGGAAAAAAGAAAACCTTCCTAAATGAATTCTGTTAAGGTGTAGATCTAAAGAAAGTGAAGAAAAATGCTAAAAGAGAAGAAAAAAAGCTATTTATGCAAAAGCAATGGCAGTTTTGCTGCTTTTCTTTAGCCAACAGTTAAGGGTATCATATGCCAGTGACCTACTTTGGAAAATCAAGTGAGACAGATTAAGATGTAGATGTGTTTTGGAGGCCTGCAGTGGGACACTCAGCTGAATTTCTGGCAGTTTTTGATACCAAATTTTAGAAACTGAGTTTCTACAGAAACTTACAGGAGAATTCCCCAGTGACTATGAATGATACTTTTGGATGATCAGAAAACATGATTGAGGTTTTGCTGATAGGATTCTTAATTTCCATTTATGATACACAGAATAATAGGAATATTATAGCAATAATGAGTTTTAGATATGAACTTGGTGCCAGCCACAGGAATAGGTGCTTTAGTATACATCCTCACATTTAATCATTGCATTAGTCCTGTTATGTATGTATGTATGATTATTCTAGCTTTACAGGTGAGGAACTGAGATTTAAAGAGATCAATAAACTTACCCAAGATTTAATGACTTAGTTAAGTGATAGCATTAAGACTGGAACATGTGTTTTTTTTTTTTTGAACATTTTTATTTTACATTGTAGTATCACAGATTATCAATATTGTGGTAATTTCAGGTGAACAGCAAGGGGACTTAGCCATACATATTGGAACATGTGTTTTTGAAATTCAAATTCTGACTTTTAATTGCTCCATTAGACTCCTACTCTGTGTGTGTGTATCACCATATATGTGTGTGTGTGTGTGTGTGTATAAGTGTTATTCTCTGTTGTGCAACTTTTAAACGTGCTTATATATTTATTTATTTTTATTTTTTGCTGCATTGGGTCTTTGTTGCTGTGGTGGGCTTTTTCTCTAGTTTTGGCAGCAGGAGCTCTTCCCTACTTGCAGTGTGCAGGCTTCTTGTGGTGGCTTCTCTCGTTGTGAAGCACAGGCTCTAGGCACACTGGCTTCAGTAGTTGTGGCCATGGGCTCACAGTGGGGCTTGAGGGCTTTCGCGCACGGGCTTAGTTGCTCTGTGGCATGTGGGATCTTCCTGGACCAGGGATTGAACCTGTGTCTCTTGCATTGCAAGGTGGAGTCTTAACCACTAGACCACCAGGGAAGCCCTATATACATATATTTATATCTATATTTATGTGTTTGCATTTATAGTTATAAATAAGCATTATGTTTCTTTCTATAATCTTGAACCATTTGTGCTAGCCAGGTGGCAGAAAGCATAGCTTTTTCTGTTCCCCCCAGAAAAATAGATGTTCACAGTTCCTTGCGAGAGACTGTGGAAAATCAAAAAGAAACTCTTGAAAAATTTAGCATGATATTTGAATGAAGTGGCCTGGTGTGCTGCGATTCATGGGGTCGCAAAGAGTCGGACACGACTGAGCGACTGAACTGAACTGAACTGAACTTCAATATTGGCATCAATGTGGAATGTAAACTTTGTGAGGGCAGGGACTTGATTCTTTTTTCTTTCTCTGTTCCCTCACTGCTGCAGTATATAAAATAGGGCCTGATTAAAAAACAGATACTTTATGTATATATTTGAATTAGAGAGAATTCAATAATCAAACAGCCCTCAATTTCCCTCTCTCAGAGGCCAGACCAGTCTCTTTAAGAGTGTGAAAAACTAAAAAAAAAAAAAAAAAAAAAGAGTGTGAAAAACTGATTCTGACTTAAAGATTTTAAGACCATAGGATTTTTCTGAAGTCAAAGGACAATTGATTTGGAGGTGAGTTTTCATTCCTATTCTCTCTTACTTCTTTAAGACTAAGACTATGGTGAGAATTTTTTTAGTTTTCCAAGTAAGAGGTCCAAATGCACTGTGAACTGGTATTTACAACTGGTGCTGGTGAAGGGTAGGGTAGGTTAAGAAACTCTTGGAAGTTGAATATTTGAGTTGGAATATTGGTGATACCATCATTTTTTCTAATTGCTTTAACTCATTTTGAATTGAAACTAAATTTGTAAAATACTTTATTATTGTTAACAAATTTAGTCAGTATTATAATGCTGTGTGTATGTGTTTAATAAATGCCTCTAGATCTCCATAAGAAAAGAGACAAAACAAAACAAACACTGTAGGTTGGTTAAAATTAGTTCTCATCATTTTTGTGGCTGCTTACATCATACACACTATGGGCCCAGACTAAAGAGAGAAAGAATAATGGAGAGATTATTAATGTACTTAATGTGTCCAGTCATGAAGGGACATACTTTCTGATTGGAGAAGGAAATGGCTACCCATTCCAGTGTTCTTGCCTGGAGAACACCATGGACAGAAGAGCCTGGTGGGCTGCAGTCCCTGGGTTGCAAAGAGTCGGACACAACTAAGTGACCAAGCAACAACAAATACTTTCTGATAATTCCTCAAGAAGGAGGGAATCCTTTGCTTCAGTGTTCTGTAAGCAAAATTAGGGTTAGGGTTAGGGTTAGGGATATGAGAATATTTCCAAAAATATTCTCTATTATGTGGCTGTGGACTTAGATTAGAGAAGGTTGGCACAGACTGTGAAAATAGAATATGAGCATTTGTTTATATAATAAATATTTTAAAAATACATCTTGTTATTGACAAGGAAACATGAGGAAATGTGGATTAGTATCAAGACCTTGCATGTTTACGCTTGTATAAAAGTTTTTTTTTCCTGAAAATGTCTTCATTTAATGTGTTTTCATTAAAGAAAATTACTAAGACCATCAACATGTCAAGAAATTTGTCAGTTTCTAACAAGACATGAAGAAGTCAAAAAATGTTATGTGTGCTTAGTAGTGTTGGACCCTTTGGGACCCCCCTGCTAGGCTCCTCTGTCCAGGGATTTTTTATTTCTCTTGCCTTGGGAGACTGACCTAAGAAAACCTTGGTAGGATTTATGTCAGAGAATGTTTTGTATATGTTTTTGTCTAGGAGTTTTATGGTGTCATGTCTTACGTTTCGGTCTTTAAGAGATTTTGAGTTTATTTTGTGTATAGTGTGAGGGTGTGTTCTAGCTTAATTGATTCACCCATAGCTGGCGGACATATTTCTTGAATCTGAAGGAACTGAATACAAAGTACTTATACTTTTCAGTTGTCAAGTTATTGGCTCATCCAGAGAAGAGAAAAAAGTTTTGGGAAATATTACATTTAACTTCATCAAAATTCAGCTATGGAGTCTGAAGTGTTCTAGGACCTTTTCAACTTCTGTTTGTTTGTTCGAACCTGGAATTCTTCATTCTGACAAATTTTCTGTAGAAGCCCAGATTAAAGCAGAGATGATCTGATTGAAGAAGGAATGGGGAGTGAGGGTGAAATCCACCCACATGGCGGACTTCTTAGCAATTCTCTTTCCTTTTCCACCTCTGCCTGAAGCCCAGGGCTCTGAGAAAACCAGTTTCTAACCTATTGACATTACCCACATGGTGTTTTGCAGGAGACTAAACAGTAACTGCTGTACTGTGACATCCAAATGCATCATTAAAATCAAACACTTGCTTTGTGTCAAGCACTGTCAGCAAGATAGGCAGGACTGAGCCCTCATAAAATGTATAGTCTAGTGGAGAATGCAGAAGGGAAAGAGGGAATGTTTGCATTCCTGCAAACTGCTCAAACACAGAGTATGTTTTCAATGCTCAGTTCATGCTTCAAGAAAGGGTAAGACGAAGTATCTCTCAGATTATATGCTTAGCATTATTATAACTTAGCATGATTTGGTAACATAAAATTGAATCATCTTTTAATTTGGCTGGAAGAATGTCTTTTATTATCATCCAATAATTAACTTAGCTTAAGTACTTATATTAAGATGGAGTTTACACCCCAACCTGTATTGCATGTGAATGTAGTGTTAATCAGATGTGCATATCAGGATAAAAAAATTTTTAAGAGTTTTGTTTTAAAGAACACTTTTGGTGAAGGGGAGGTGCTGGTTGCTTACAATTTAATGCTTTAAAATAAAGTTTAACATATTAAAAGGAGCTTTTAAAAATGATATATGTGACTATTTGCAGATTTTTTGATTTGCAAAAAGTGGAACTGCAGACTTTCTTAATCTAGAATTCAAGGAGATCCATGGATGATGAAAGGGCATCCATATCACTTTGAAATTATATTCAGCATTTTGTGTATATGGGCATTTTTCCTCTGAGTTGAGGGAAATGAATTTTTAAAAAATATTCTGAGAGGTTCCCAGAAAATGTGTTGCATAGCGAAGGCTTTGTTTCCAGTTGGTTGTTCTGACTCAATTTTTGGATCCAATTATGTTTTCACTACACTTATCAAGTGCATGTTTTCTTAGTGTTCCTTAGAAGGCATCGATTATAATCAGCTTTTACTTAATGATGAAGTTGAAAGCTTTAGCATTTACAATTAAAGAGAAACTTGCTATGGAACAGTTTTACTGAGAGATACTCTGATTTATTGACTGTTCACTCTGCAGCTTTATTGAAGTAGAGTTGATAAAATAAATAGTATATATGCAAGATGTACAAAGTGGTGATTTGATATTAGCTTTGATGGAACTCCTGAGCTGGAGAGAAGAATAGAACAGGTGGCCTCTAGAGTGAGGATAGGTTAGCATGGTGACATTCTAATAAGGGGAAAAAGCCAAGGAAAATCAGACAAAGAGCCTTGTTAAGTGTAGGTGGTTTCTTTGGTACCTTTTGCATGTGGGGGATTCAGTTACCCGTTACTTATTTATCCATTCCTGCTGTGTTGTTAGTGCCAAAGGAAAAGACTTGCCTAATTTTCCAGCCCCTAAATAATTCCTTATTGCAAAATTGAATTAGGAAAAGGGAAATTTTATATCTGTTTTTGTTGCCTTAAAACATAGTTTTATGCACATAAATTACTTTGGGGATTGGATGCCTCTCTTATGAAAGAACGTTTATCTTGGAGATGTATATAAAAGCATTCACGAAGGGCATAATGCATGTAATTCTCCAGAAGTTTTTGCAAACATCAAAGAACATGACAGCTACCGCTCACCATCTTTCAGCTGTGATTATGCCGGGCTGCTTCCGAAACGCCCATTTTTACATGTATAAGTCAAATGATTTGCCCAAGCTAAGTTGTCTGTGGATTCTTCCAGGGATTGATGAATTTCTTTAAATATCTATAATGAGTAGTAGTGACCTATAATTTCAGGGAACTTGAAACTACTTGAACATAGTTTCTTTAAAGAAGCCTGCTGGAGTCCAGTTTGAACAACCAGCCTATCACAAACAAACCATCATCAATCAGGCATAAAAGGAAAACCCCTTTCCTGATTGAGAATCCAGGAACAGTGTCAGAGAGTGAATTTTTGGTTGGACAGAGAGTGATCGATGGCTCTGATAGGGGTGTGTGTTAGATAATCACTTAACTTGCCTATCTTTTGTTTCTTATTCTCCCAGAGAGGGGGGCAGATGACATTATCTTTAAAGCATTTTACACATCCAGGCTTTTGTTAGTTGAGGAAGTCTAATTTGAAGTCTGATTCAAATGAATCATGTAGAAGGTGTTTGCTTACTGCTCCAGGGGATAAACAACAAAGCTACCACTGAGTTAAACCCCTGGCCTGCATTTGATTTCAGCTAGAGCTCTAGTGGGCAGTTCTACCTGTCCTCATACTGCCAGGGTCCCTTCTTTGTCTTTTAGCACTCAGCCCTGGGCCTTCTCCTATGCAGCAGGAGTGTGCCTAGCCTGAACACAGACAGGGCCCTGAAGTGGTTCTGAGTTTTCCTGAAGGCCATGGCAAAAAAGTCTTAATTGTAGAGTGCATACGTGAACCTGAGACACTCTTGAGAAGTGCATCAAGAGTATTTCCTCTGGATTATGACACATTTACCTGCCAGCGTGTGCGCTGGGATGGTATCTCATGACCTGTGATTCCAGAATGCGTACACATATGCATATGTTATGTATGCGTGTGTGCTAAATCGCTTCAGTCTATGTCCTACTCTGTGTGACCCTATGGGCTGTAGCCCACCCAGACGCCTCTGTCCATGGGATTCTCCAGGCAAGAATACTGGAGTGGGTTGCCATGCCCTCCTCAGGGGATCTTCCTGACCCAGGGATGGAACCCACATCTCTTATGTCTCCTGCGTTGGCACGCGGGTTCTTTACCACTAGTGCCATCTGGGAAGTCCTGTGTTATGTATATGTACACACAAATAGGCACACTTATAGAATGCCATTGTCTATCAACTGTTGGTTGATTGATTGATACATTAGCTCAATAAAATTTTACTCAGCACCTCCTATGCCTCAGATATGGCTCTGGCTACTGGTACTGCAGTAGGGAACAAAAGAGACAACTATTTCCCCTTTGGATATTATGTTATAATGGGTGAGTGGTGCGAGGAGAAAGAGAAACAAGCATTAAATTAACTAAGATAATCATAGGTCAAAGTTTGATATCTGCTATGAAGGAAAATGAAGTAGAAGATTAGGAAAAGGAGTAGTGGCAGGAAGGGGTAGAAGTTTGCAATTTGAAATAGGGTGGTCAAGGCAGGCCTCTCAAGATGGTGACATTTGAGCCAAGGCAAGACGATTGTTTAGGAGCAGTCCTTGTTACCTCGGGGAGAGGATTACAGCAGAGGCTCTGGAAAGATCAAGTGGTCAGGCCATACAGTAAGTGTGAGGATTCTGTTCTGATGCCTGAGATGCAGTTAGGCATATAGGGAGAAAGAGTGAGGCAGGCTAGATATAAGAAAGACTGACTAGCTATGACTTTGTTGAACCATGGAATGAATGCCAGTGAAGACTAACTACTGTTGAATTTTTTTTGGATTTTTTTTTAATTTAAGAAAAAAATCAAGAAATTTGATAAAATGCACATACATAGTATGTACCATCAACTATTTTTAAGTGTACAGTTTAGTCAGTTAAGTACATTTACCTTTTGTGCAACTATAGCCAGAACGCTTTCATCTTGCAAAACTGAAACTCTACCCTCATCAAACAACTCCCATTTCTCCTTCCTTCAAGTCTCTAGCAATCACCTGTCTCTATGAATTTGAATTTGCTCTTGGTACTTCATGTAATTGGAATCATACAGTATTTGTCTTTGTGATACTAATTTACTTCAGCAAGCATTTGTTGTTGTTCAGTCGTGTCCAACTCTCTGTGACCCCACGGACTGCAGCATGCTGGGCTTCCATGTCCTTCACCATCTCCTGGAGCTTGCTCAAACTCAGGTTCATTGAGTCAATGATGCCATCCAACCATCTTGTCCTCTGTCATCTCCTTCTCCTCTTGCCTTCAATCTTTCCCAGCATCAGGGTCTTTTCTATTGAATCGTTTCTTCACATCAGGCGGCCAAAGTATTGGAATTTTAGCTTCAGCATCAGTCCTTCCAGTGCATATTCAGGAGTGATTTCCTTTAGGATTGACTGGTTGGATCTCCTTCCAGTCCAAGGGACTCTCAAGAGTCTTCTCCAACACCACAGTTCAAAAGCATCAGTTCTTTGGCGTTCAACCTTCTTTATGGTCCAACTCTCACATCCATATGTGACTACTGGAAAAACCATAGCTTTGACTATATGGACCTTTGTCAGCAAAATAATGTCTCTGCTTTTTAATAATAGTATTCGCAAAGTATATGTTGTAGCATGTGCCAGAATTTCTGTCCTTTTTAAGGCCAGATAGTCCACTGTATGTATATATCACATTTATTTATCCATTCATATGTTGATGGAAACTTGGGTTGCTTCCAACTTTTGGCTATGATGAGTAATGCTGCTACGCATATGGATGTATACCTGTCTCTTTGAAACTCTGCTTTTAATTGTTTGGGGTATAGACCCAGAAGCGGAATTGCTGGATCATATGGTAATTCTAATTTTTAAATTTTTTTGAGGAGCCTCCAGACTGTTTTCCATAGTGACTGCACCGTTTTACATTCCCACCAATAGTGCACAAGGGTTTCGATTTCCTCAAATCCTGGCCAGTATTTGTTACTTTCTTTCTGTCTTTTTTTTTTTTTTTTTAATACTACTGGGTGTGAGGTGATATTCCATTGTGGTTTTAATCTGTATTTCCCTAATGATTAATGGCTTTGAGCATCTTTTGATATGCTTGTTGGGCATGTCTTCTTTGAAAAAATGTCTGCTGAAGTTCTTTGCCCATTTTACTTTGGGTTATTTTTTGTTGAGTTGTGGGATTTCTTTATGTATTCTGAATGTTAACTCCTTAGCAGGAACGAGTTCTCCCGTTCCATTGGGAGAACTCACTCTTGTTTGTGTCCTTTGCAGCACAGAAGTTGCAATTTTGAGGTAGTCCAATCTGACTATTTTTTACTTTTTTTTCTGTGCTTTTAGCATCATGTCCAATAAATCATTGCAAAATTCCGTGTCAAGAAGCTTTCCCCACATGTTTTCTTCTAACAGCTTTAAATTTTTAATTCTTATGTTTAGGTCTTCAATCCATCTTGAGTTAATTTTGTATGTAGTATAAGGTAAGGATCAAATTCATTCTTTTACATGTATTATCTAGTTTTTCCAAGACCATTTTCTGAAAAGACTGTCTTTTCCACATTGAACGGTCTTGGCATCTTTGTCGAAAATCATTTGGTCATATATGTAAGAGCTTATTCACTTACCAGATCTTTTGATGCTTCAGAATAAAGCAGAAATTCAGAATTTCATGTGTAATAGTATTTTAAGTATAAGAATATACATGAAAAAAAGAAGTCACAAAACAAAGGAAACACATCTTTGGGCTATTTTCCAACACACTGGGCAATAGCTTGTTGCTTTTGTTTTGAAGAGAATAGGAATGGGTGTTTCCATGCACACACACACATTTCAGCAAGTTTGTGCTCTGGAAAAAAAATGTTATTTTCTGCTGGGTTTATAATTAAGCAAATTTTTGTGGAGAAGTATTAGTATGGAAAATGGGGCTTTTGGGTTTCTTAAAAGTGGGTGAAAGCAGGGTATAAAAAGGGATTCTGAAGTCACTTCTCCTTTTCAAGAATGGAGAACTTTCCCCACGCAACATTTCTTTTCTGTGTTCTCTCTGTGGAATTCTCTGAGGCCATAAAGATAGAAAAGAGAGAAGAAGGAAGCAAACCAGTGTACATATATGCCAAGTGCTTTACAAATTTATTTTATTGTCTTTCAAAAGGTTCCTTACAGATTGGCATTTCTTTTTTCCAGTTTGACTTTTATTATTTCCATTTAAATAACACTTACAAAGTTAAGAGAAAGCGGGAAGCTTATTTTAGAGCGCAAAGTAAGTGAATTGCAGAACTAGAGTTTAGACACAGGTGAGCCATCCTCTAAAACTGCATGATTATGTCAGGAAAAGTTATCCCTAAACAAGTTTCCCAGTGTCTGAGGTGGCCAGCCAGGAGGCTGAGCAAAGGGAACAGGATTGTGCCATCAAAAAAATATAACTATATTAAATGTAAATAAAAAGATCGGTGCAAATCAAGAGAAACCTAACCTTTCTGGTTTTATAATGCATTACTACCTTAATACATGCCTGAAATGAGTCAATTTACACAAATATCCTCACCCTGTAATTAAACTTTTTTTCCTTTTAACTAAGCTCCTAGAGTGTGGACACTTAATAAGTGATGACAATTATTATTCTGTATAATGATAATGAAAAGTCTGAATAGCCATAACTAGTGAAAGCAACAGTGTCACATTGGAGTTAGGGCTTCAGTAGATGAATTTTGGTTGTGGGACACAAATATTCAGTCCATAACATTGACAAAAAGTTATCAAAGTGTTCTTTTTCTCTCTCTATATATTAATGCATAAACATTATATATATGATATATATGTACACATTGTGTATACATACTTACAGAAAACTACATATGTATATAGATTATATTTAAATGGTCTTTATTAATGTAGATAATATATTCAAGGATATTATAATTGATATGGAAATATTAATTCTACAGAGATAAATCTCTTGCTCAGTGTTGAAAATCTTGGTCTATTTTCAGCCTCCACTCTCAATCTGATTGCCAAATAAACACCTATTTTCCTTTTATAATAAAGGCTCTGTATGTCATGGGTCTTGTTCAGTTATTAGTAACTGATAAGATCTCAAAAAATATAACAAATGAGTAACACAAAAAGTTACAGTACATTTATTGTCATTTGCTTTTTTCCCGAACTGTATCCATACACTTTAAAATACTGAAAAGCAATGTTCTAATGGGAAGAGATGGATTATAGAAACACAGACTCTAAGAAATTTGGGTTTTTTTTGGATGTCTGCCTATGACCATTTATTTTTTTTTTTTCTTTTCACAAGTACAAGTACGGATTGAGCCAGTCTTGATTTTAGACATTGAAAACACATTGTCTTTAAAAGTTCATATTGTTCTTCCTCCAATCCCAAAAGATAGAAAACGTAGTAATTAAACGAAACTTTTTAGATACTCTTTTGAGGGTGTGATTTAATCCCTAAATAGGCATGATAGCTCTTTTTTTTTCAATTGTGATACTCATTTTACTGCAGTGTTCTGAAAGTGAACTCTCAATATTGCCGAAGTATGCAAACACTCTCAGACAGGAACTACTATGGTGCTTGGGGTCTGTGGGTATCAGTTTCAACTCATACACTATATCCCTGTATTGATTTTCTCACTGCCAACACACCTTGCCACAGATTGCTGGCTTAGAAGAGCACGTATTTGTATGATAGCATTGAAGTAAGCAATTGCAAGGTTCAGTTAAGTAGCTCAGTTGTGTCCGACTCTTTGCGACCCCATGGACTACAGCGTGCCAGGCCTCCCTGTCCGTCACGAACTCCAGGAGTTTACTCAAACTCACGTCCATTGAGTCGATGATGCCATCCAACGATCTCATCCTCTGTCATTGACCCTTCTTCTCCCGCCTTCGATCTTTCCCATCATAAGGGTCTTTTCCAATGAGTTAGTTCTTCACATCAGGTGGCCGAAGTATTGGAGTTTCAGCTTCAGCATCAGTCCTTCCAATGAAAATTCAGGACTGATTTCCTTTAGGATGGACTAGTTGGATCTCCTTGCTGCCCAAGGCACACTATTCATTGTGTACCCACTATGTACCAGGTACTGTGCTGGGTGCCAGGGATATGTTTAGGAGCAATTATGGGCACAGTCCCTGACCTCAGGGTGCTTATGGACTAGTATAGTGATAGTCCATAAATAAGTAAACACTAAATAAAAATGGGAAGAAAAAGAGTAACACCTACTTACTATCTCACAGTTGTGTAGGTCATAATTCTGAGTATAGCATGACTCCATGTGTCCTCCTCTTAGAGTCTTTATTTATTTATTTATTTTTTATTTTAATTGGAGGCTAATTACTTTACAATATTGTGGTGGTTTTTGCCATACATCACATGAATCAGCCATGGGTGTACATGTGTTCCCCATCCAGACCCTCCCTCCCACCTCCCTCCCCATCCCATCTCTCAGGGTCATCCCAGTGCATCAGCCCTGAGCATCCTGCCTCATGCATCGAACCTGGACTGGTGATCTATTTCACATATGATAATGGACATGTTTCAATGCTATTCTCTCAAATCATCCCACCCTCACCTTCTCCCACAGAGTCCAACACTCTGTTCTTTACATCTGTGTCTCTTTTGCTGTCTCGCATATAGGGTCATTGTTACCATCTTTCTAAATTCCATATATATGTGTTAATATACTGTATTGGTGTTTTTCTTTCTGACTTACTTCGCTCTGTATAATAGGCTCCAGTTTCATCTACCTCATTAGAACTGATTCAAATGCTTTCTTTTTAATAGCTGAGTAATATTCCATTGTGTATATGTACGACAGCTTTTTTATCCATTCATCTGCCAATGGACATCTAGGTTGCTTCCGTGTCCTGGCTATTATAAACAGTGCTGTGATGAACACTGGGGTACACGTGTCTCTTTCAATTCTGGTTTTCTTGGTGTGTATGCCCAACAGTGGAATTGCCGGGTCGTATGGCGGTTCTATTTTCAGCTTTTTAAGGAATCTCCACACTGTTCTCCATAGTAGCTGTACTAGTTTGCCTTTCCACCAACAGTGTAAAGAGGGTTCCGTTTTCTCTGCACCCTCTCTAGCGTTTATTGTTTGTAAACTTTTTGATAGCAGCCATTCTGACCGGCATGAGATGGTACCTCATTGTGGTTTTGATTTGCATTTCTCTATAATGAATGATGAGACAGAAACATAGATCAATGGAACAAAATAGAAAGCCCAGAGATAAATCCACGAACCTATGGACACCCTATCTTTGACAAAGGAGGCAAGAATATACAATGGAGAAAAGACAACCTCTTTAACAAGTGGTGCTGGGAAAACTGGTCAACCACTTGTAAAAGAATGAAACTAGAAAATTTTCTAACACCATATGCAAAAATAAACTCAAAATGGATTGAAGATCTAAATGTAAGACCAGAAACCATAAAACTCCTACAGGAAAACATAGGCAAGACACTCTCTGACATAAATCACAGCAGGATCCTCTATGACCCACCTCCCAGAGTAATGGAAATAAAAGCACAAATAAACAAATGAGACCTAATTAAACTTAAAAGCTTTTGCACAGCGAAGGAAACTATAAGCAAGGTGAAAAGACAGGTTTCAGAATGGGAGAAAATAATAGCAAATGAAGCAACTGACCAAGGATTAATCTCAAAAATATACAAGCAGCTCCTGTAGCTCAATTCCAGAAAAATAAGTGACCCAATCAAAAAATGGGGCAAAGAACTAAACAGACATTTCTCCAAAGAAGATATACAAATGGCTAACAAACACATGAAAAGACTCAGAAATTTGAACAGGTTTTTGTGAGCTGCATATATGGTAATAACATAAGCTGAGCATCAGAAGTAGGGTTGGTAGATGGAAGGTGTCCAGCAGTGATCCCCAGTAGCTACAGTTCTCCTGCCTACTGCCTCTTTCTCCTTACAGAGTCTGCTTTTGGAATGTGTCTCTAAGATAAACAAGTAAATGTTGAGCAGACAAATTTGGAAAATTGTTCAGTCTTTTAAAATTCCAACTACTTCCATGACCTGTTGAAAACACAATTGTATAAAATTGGTTACAGTCACCTTGTTCTAGGGCCCTGGCATGGACTCAAGCCCTGTCCTTCCTTCTGTCAAAATATGTCAGAAATCCTGTGGAGACTTTCCCTCCATAGGTTTTTCAATAACTAACAGTTGAACGTTGAGTCAAGTAATTAAGACAGCTCTATTTGACATAACCAAGAAACATTGCTCTGGGAGCTAGGGAAAAGATAGTATAGCTGGCCTCTTATATAGCAAATCTACTGAATTATAAATGAATGAATGAATGGCAGAGGGGAGAATTCAGAACTTAATACTAATGTCAGCTCTATGCTGGACACTGTATGTCTAGATGCTGTGTACTGTGAGAAATGCAATCATGGAACGGAATGTTACAATGAAGCAGATAGATAAGACAATGACTAGAAGTGAAGGAAGTATGTGTAGGGGTAGATGAAAGAGAGGAGGTTGAGAATGAATTGGAACAGCTGTGAGAATGGGGTAGGGGTGGGCAGTGGTGGTTTCAGCAAGGAGCTGGCATGTGTGTGTCTAAAGGAATGAAGAGAATTTTGCAAGGGCAGTTCCAGAAAAGGACAGCAGTGAAGCTTATGGCTGTGGGGTCAGCAGCCTTTAGTTCTCAGGGGACTCTGCCACATTCTTATCTGACCTGTGAGTCTCAGTTTCCTTGTCTGTGCAATATAGGAGGGGCTGGGGGAGACCAGGCTGGTTGCAAAGATTAAATGAGGTGACACGCATAAGGGACTCTGCATAGAATCAGATCCAGTAAGTGCTCGATAAATAAATACAATGACAGCTACTGTGATTATTTTCCCATTTTAACTAAATGTAACCCACTCCAGTATTCTGGCTGGAGAATTCCATGAACAGAGGAGCCTGGTGGGCTCTAGTCCATGGGGTTGCAAAGAGTCGGACACCACTGAGTGCGTAAGCCCAGCATGAAGTTTTTTGCAGTGGCGCGTGTCTAGAGAATGCAGGCAGATCTCACCATGGAAAGACAAGGAGCAGCTGTGGATTTCAGTGTGAAGAGGTTAGGTTCTGCCTGGCAGGGGAATTATGGAGAAGGGAATGCCCTCTTACTAGACACTCACTTCTCTAGATGCTGGGAGCTTTGGAGGACACAGATGCAGTCCTGCCTTTTGGCACTTGCTTGGTGAAGGTCAGGCAAGAACCTGCATCATCCTGAATGCAAGAAAGACTGTGATTAGAGTCTGTATGTGCTCAGTTGCTTAGTCATATCTGACTCCTTGTGACTCCATGGACCATGGCCCTCGGGGCTCCTCTCTCCATGGGATTTCTCAGGCAAGGATACTGGAGTGGGTTGCTGTCTTCTTCTGCAGAGGATCTTCCCCACTCAGGAACTGAACCCCCATCTCTTATGTATCCTGCATTGGCAATAAATAAATAGGTGAATTTTTACCACCGTGCCACCTGGGAAGCCCTGATTAAAGTCTCTAAAAGAGGTGCAAATGTGTCACAGAGAACAGGAGTGATCAATTTCCCTTTGAACTATTAAAATGAGGTGATATTAATATGCATCTTTAAAAAAGTGTGATTTAAAAAGTGAATCTAAAGCTGTTTCTGATTCTAGATTCTAGAAGTGCCACCACTTTCCTGGTTCTGACATCAGGGTGAATTGTTTAACCTCTGTAAACCTTAGCTTTCTTATCTATTAAATAGGGATAATGTGGTACCTATTGCTTAGAGTTACTTTGGGGTTTACAGAAGGTGGTCCATATAAAGGAGCTTACCTGGCACAATGCCAAGGAACTGATTCAGTGAATCACTCGTATTTATTATTATTATTTCAAGACTATTTTATAAGATACAAAGCTTGTTGTTATAGATTATCTCATTTGATCCTCATAACCTTCTGGTAACATTGGCAAGATAAACAACTATAATTTCCATTTATTTATTTATTTGTCTATGTTGGGTCTTAGTTGCAGCATACAGAAGTTTTTTTTTTTTTTTTTTTAAAGTTGGAGCATGTGGCCTCTTAGTTGTGACATGAGGGATCTAGTTCCCTAACCAGGAATCAAACCTGGGATCCTGCATTGGGAGCTCAGAGTTTTAACTGCTGGACCACCAGGAAAGTTCTTATCATTCCCTTTTAATTGATGAGGAAACTGAAGATTGAAGAGATGGGTTTATCAAGTCATACAGAACTTGTATGGGTCACAGTCAGGACTCAATCCCAGATCTAACTCCCTGAGTACATTTCCTTTCATTTCTGTCTAGTGAGATCCAAACCATACTCAAAAAGATGTAATTGCTGTATTAGCTTTAACATTGTGGTTTCTTTAAAACTTCAGAGCTTCTTCCATTCAAATGAAATCTCAAACCCCTAATATATACAACAGTAAACAGAATGCTCTATTTAAAAACTCAAGACTGTAAGATTCTCTCCATTCCTCTTCCCTCAAGAGTGCCATGTAGCCCAACTTGGGAGAAAAAATTAAACAGACCTGAAGGAAAGATCTAGATTTGGAGTCACCAAGAACAGCTGAAACAAGGGCTCTGTGGTCTGACAGTCCACAGCCTTTCACAGGCTTGGAGGTCTGAGAGTCCACAGCCTTTCACAAGCTCAGTGGTCTGGCAGTCCACAGGCTTTCACAGGCTTGGAGGTCTGAGTCCACAGCCTTTTCCAAGCTCGGTGGTCTGAGAGTCCACAGCCTTTCATAAGCTCTTGAGGAGTTTGATGTTCCACCCGCGGCTGGACCAGCTTTGGAATCAGTGCCTGTGAAGTTCACTAACCGTGTCACCTGGGCATGTCTCTTAGATTCCTTTTGCCTAAGTTCTTTCATCTACAACTTAACAAGTAATAACATCTACCTCATAGGCTATTGTAATAATAAACAAAACATTTATGTTCATGACGGATAGTAAGTGCTCAATAATCATTTACTGCAAATATTTTCATCCTTCTGGGCTTCACTTTTCTCTTCTGCACAATATGAATAATAATTTATTAATACCAAGAGCATTTTGGTCAGACTTCCATGGCCTAATGCATATCAAATGCCTGGCACATAACTAATGGTAACTAGATGTCATCATAAGATTCTCCTTGTGACTTCTCTCTCTTTTCTGTATCCTAACTTTCTCAGGAAAAGCAAGTCTTCTTTTGTCTTTCCAGTTTCTTCTTCTTCCCCCGCCCCTGCTCACACGTGAAGGACCTTTCCTGTTTCTGATGTCAGTCCCTGGACTCTTTTCATAGGAAAGACTCATGTCCTCCAATTAGACCAATACCAATTGATTCAGGCCCTTCGGCAGTCCTGATGCCTTCCACATTAATTTGATATCCTCTGTTCACCTTGAAAATATGCTAATTGCAAGAGGGATCTGAAGATTGCATGAAACATGGGTTTGCAAGAGTCTGTGGTATGCTAGGAATAATTGCAAATTTGATTCCCTTTGAGAAGGTGTACAAAAACCTGACCACTCCCATTAGCCCAGAAGAAATTAGAATCTCTGAAATCAAGTGAAATGAACTAAATTAAAGGACAAATATTTCATTTTGGAGGGGAAAAAACTCTACATTTTATAATTTAAAATCTTCCCAGAAAAAACTTTGGTAAGGAAAGAGTGTTTTTCAGCCCCTTTGTTTCCATTAGGCAGTTAATTTTTAAGAATTAATATTCTGAAAAACAACTTGCCCAACTTTATTTTTTAGAGACAAGCTTACCTTTAAAAATAAGTAAAAAAAGAGATGTGGGTAAAAATTAATTGTATAATTGTCAGAGGAGCACTAATTTAAGCTAAGCATGCAGCACTATCATTAAGAAAAATATAGTCTTAAATTTTAAAAACAACTTTATCAAGGTATATTGAGTGTATCATAAAATTCACCCATTTCAGGAATACCATTTAGTGATTTTTTAAAAAATTAGCTTACCATTGCCATTACCTTAAATCAGTTTTAGATTTTTACTTCTCCAAAAAGAGTCTTCATATCTATTTATAAGTTAATCCCCATTCTTACCTCTAGCTCCTGGCAACCACTAATTTACTTTCTGTTTCTATAAATTTGCCATTTCTGGAAATTTCATATAAATGGAATTACACAATATTTGGTCTCTACTGTATGGCTTCTCTCACACAGCACAACATTTTTGAGCTTCGTTCATGCGGAAGCATGTGTCAATAGTTCATTCCTTTTTATTGCTGAGTAGTATTTCACTGCAGAAAGAGACTTCATTTTGTCTGTTCATTTACCAGGTGCTGTACATTTAGGTGGCTTTCAGCTTTTACCTATTGTAATGTAATCTTATTTTTTTCACATTGGATAAATTTGACATGTAACATTCTGAAAATTTAAGGTATATAGTATGTTACTTTGATATATTTATATATTGTAATATGGTTTCTGTCAGAGCAATGTCACATCACATATTTATAGCCCAGTATTATTGTCTATATTCAATATACTGTATACTAGAGCTCTATAGATGTCATCTTATTTTTATGAGATGAATGTGTTAACACTTTGGTGCTTGTTGGTTCTTCTCTCCTGACCCCAAACAACATGGGGAGTTTTGGAATGAAGCAGAGAGGCATCACCCATTACCACCAATGACTCCTGAGGCTTCTGCCATCCTCAGCTTTCTTTGTTCAATTCTGCTTAATATTGTGCCTTGGAAGATGAACAACACTTTCTGCAGTTTTGGAGCCTAGTTTAGGTCCATAACTCAAGAACCACAGATTATTTTAATGGACAAAGAGGAAGGGGAACTGCTAAATGTTCCGTGTTGTACATTGGAGAATTAAGCTTTCAGGGCAAATTCTCCACTCACACTTTGTAAAATTCTCTTTCTGTCAAAATTTCCTTCTCAGCCCAATTGAAGCAATATATCAAAAGTAAGTGGGTGAGTGACTCCCAGCTTAAAATTATACATTCTGTCCATTCTCACCCACATTTTTAATATAAATGTGAAGCTATCATGAGAAGTGTTAAGAGCTCGCTGGTTGTATTTTCATGGTTTGTGCTTTGCTGAGACAGCTTTATCCATCTCTCCGAGGATAGCTTCGGAATAGCGTTTAGAACCCCAGATGGCTCTAAAGGATTCTAGGTAACAAAGTTAGAGAGAGACATAGAGATACAGAGAGACAGAGGGGGGACAGAGATGTTATTAGTGTCAAAGGAAAAAGAAAATGGAAAATAGAAATGGACTCATCTCCAGGTATTTTCAATTCACAGTCCGTATTTGATAGAATCCATTCATTTCTGAGCAGCCAGCACTTACCAAGCACCTGTTACATACAGAATCCTGAATTATTAGCTGGAGATGCAAAGATAAAAATGTTTATCCATTTGATCACTAACAGTATTTACTGAGTAACAATTTTGTGCAATGTATTGTAGATTCTCAGCATTCAAAAGTGAAAGCCACCTTGGTGCCTGCTTTTGTGGAGCTAGCGGGCGAGTGGGAACAAAGATAAAGCAGATGAAGAAATATAAAAAAATAATTGCATGTAGTGATGAATATTGTGAAGAAATAAAAGAAGTCAGGGTATTGAGGGGGAGTATAATGAGAGGTATTTAGACCTCTGAGGAGGTGGCAATTAAGCTGAGTCCTAAAGGAAAGGAGGAGATAGACCAGAGTCAGGAAAAGGGTGTTCTAGGCAAGGTACCAGCGCGGGCTCAGCGGGGGCAGGGAGCGAGTTCGGAAGACAGACGTGGCACTGTGTCTAAACTGTCTGTTTCTGGAAGCAGTCGTGGACAACGTACACGCAGGTGCCATGTGGGCCAGAAGCAGGAGCTCAGAATGGCACTTTGCACAGAAAGCTAGAAAATTGAGTTTAATGGCTGAATGGCTGAATGAATAAATGAAATGACAGAATGGGCAGATGAACGAATGACTGTCTGACTGACAGAATGCATGAAAGCATAAATGGAAAGAAGCCCTTTTTGATAGGTGGGTAGAGGAGACTTTTATGATACGAAATTTATAATCCAAGGACTGTGAGAGGAAGCAGGCATATAAGCAAATGGGAAGGAAGGGAGACCGAGCTGAGGGTTCTTTCCAGCTTCATGTTTTTCTCTCCCCTGAGGGGCTATCTCTGAGTGTCTTCTTTCATTCTAATTGGAAGAACCTTCCCTGCACTATTTTAGGCATAAAATGAGAGCGTCCTCCACCCCTGTGACAGCTGCCTGGTGAGCAAAGGAAAATTAATTAACTGGCATGAATGGCCTACAGGTCAGATTTTCCACATAAATAGCACATAAAACAGTTGTATCTTTTGAGATTGGATTCATCTTGAGAAAGCAGGGGAGGCAGGATATGTGAGCCCAGAGTAATTCAATGAAAACTATCAACCAAGTCATTTAAACATGAATAGACACACACACACACATACATACATACATACATGCATATTTGTTGACTTCGGGAGACAGGAGACATTTATCTCCAGTGCAGTGAGATTATATAGCTCCAGGTTGCAGCATCCTCTTGTGTTACACCACAGGGAAGTCTTGACAACTGTATGCATTATGTGATAACCATCGTGGGCCAAGACTGCATAGACTATCAATATTTTTGAAAAATCGGGCTTCCCTGGTGGCTCAGTGGTGAAAAATCCAGCTGCCAATGCAGGAGATGTGGGTTTGATCCCTGGGTCAGGAAGATCCCCTGAAGAAGGAAATGGCAACCCACTTCAGTATTCTTGCCTGGGAAATCCCATGGACAGAGGAGCCTGGTGGGCTGCCGTCCATGGGGTCGCGAAAGAATTGGACAGGACTTAGCGACTAAACAGCAGCAACAACAATTTTAATAAATCACATGTACCTCTCACAGCTGGCCAATTTCCAACTGGATGGATTCTTTGTACATCTAGAGAATATGCAAGAGTGGTCCTGGAAGCCTGAACTTACTGGTTTCCCTCCAGAGTTACTTACTTTTGTTTCAGGAGGAAATGAATGCATTCCATCAACTCAGGAAGCCCAGAGTCCTAATGCAATTTCTCACAGCACAAGCAGCACCTCCAGAAAGGACACTTAAGCTCCCCACTCATGGCCAGTAAAATCCTTTTTTTCCTGATAGCATTAATAAAAATGACACATGGAACATTTGCTCAAGTGGCAAAGTGGGACATTCCTGGCTGTAACTTTTGTTTAAATCTTTCTCCTGTTATAGTTTATTCTTTCAGGTCACAAGGAAATTGGTCTAGCTGGAGGCCACAGGGAGCCAGTGGCCATAACAGGTGACTTCCCCAAATGGCTTAAGTTCTCTATAAGCAGAGAGCACCTGCTCACTGCCAGGTAGAGGCTTATGGGTAGACTCAGCTGATGCCCTGTCCTGACTGCAAACAAGCAATAGGGGTAGGAAGTAGTGTCAGAACGTGGAAATCGGCTCCTACTTCTTTGCATGTCTACTGATATCTAAACTTTTTTTTAGCTCCTTTTATTTTCTCCTCAGTTTTATTGCCTTACCTCAATGACTTCTGTTGAATTTTCAAAATACAGTATAGCATCTCTTCTTTTGCATAACATTCTTGGGTCCCTCTTCCTTGCATTTAGAGCACCTTGCATGTACCATCATCATGTCATGCGTCAAAACTTCTATCAATTGAAATGATTTCGTTCAGTCTCCCACCTAGGCTCTCCTGTTCTTCCTCTTTGACAACAAACTGCTCTGACAGCCATGGCAGGAGATTTATTTAAAATTGTTGTAGGGACTTCCCTGGCAGTCCAGTTGTTAGGACTCCATGCTTCCACTGCAGGAGGCATGGTTCCATCCCTGGTTGTGAACTAAGATCCCACATGCTGTGTGGTATGGCCAAAAAAAAAAAAAAATGGTAAATTGTTGTGGTCTTTATCCTGGGGTATTGCTTCTTTCACTGTTGGGGAAAGAACTGAATGCTTTTACCTCTTATTAGGCCTTTCTTCACCTTAGGGAGCTGAGCCCTGTAGGTGCCACCACAGGGCTATAGATTCCTGGAAAAGGCATAAAGATAGAGCCAGGGGAAGACATAAGGTAGCTGTTACCATCACACCAGCTCCACATCAGAGCCCCTGCCTTTGAAGGGCTCAGTGGAGGCTGCTTCATCAGACACTTTCCATCTTCATACCTGAGCACAGAATGGATAAAATGTGTTGTACATCTCCTGGGGCAGCTTCAGCCTGGTCATGCAAAAACTGTTGAATCTTGATTGACTGGGACTTCTTGATTTTTAAATGGAAACTCTTTCCTCTTTTTATCCCTTTCTGTTGTTTTTCATCATTAAAAAATGAAGGTTTGCATCTCTTAAAAGAAAAAAAATATAGTCTTATTAAATTTGGAGTGTGTGTGTTTGTGTGTGATGTATATTTTGGATGAATGTTTGGGGTGTGGGGCTGATATATACAATTGGTGTGACTTATCTGGTCTGGCTTATATAGTGGACATGTCTTGGGTATGTGAGTGTAGGAGAGGAGTATGCAAGAGGCACATGTGTTTTGTTTTGTATGAATGTGTGGAGGGTGTGTGTGTATGAATGTAATATTGTGAGTATCAGTATTCATGGGGTATACACTCTGTGCATTGGGTGGGTGTCTGCCATATGTATTTATTTGTGATAGACATGTGGGACTGTGCATGTGAATATGTATGTGTGTGTCTTCACCTGTCTTTTAATGTTAGTTTTGTATTTTTCAGCTGCATTGCTCAAAAGCTATAGAGTTATAGATCAGAATAGTTCTCATAAATAGAAGCATTTGGCTTCTGTGGTTCAACTGCATTGCAATTGGCAACACATTCCCTCTCAGGGTGTCTATTTCTAGAGGTGGGGCTTTGGGGAGATTCCCCAGAACTATCTGGAGGCATGTTAGATGACTCACCTCCACGGATTGAAACACCCCCGAGATCTTATTGTTCCGTGTTAATCACAGCCCTAATTCTGCCTTTCGAATTGATTTTTTTTTCACACCCTAAGAATAGAACCACCAGGATCCCACTACAGCCTTTGTACTGACTCATAAACCCCAACTTTCATAATTCCTTAGGAGAGCTATAGAGTTGGCAGCAATCAGAGATCTTTTTTTTAAAAACCCCAACCCAGTGTAAATGTATTTTATCAGGAATAATATGCCCTGTTAATTTGATCATCTGTTCTGCTCACACTGCCCACGCTGAATACTTCCTGCCTTAGGAAGGAATCAATGTGGGATGTTCCTATAAATCTCCGCAAGGAGGCCTTTCCTCACGGCATCACCACTGTGCCCTGCAGTGATTGCAGGTGTGATCCCTTTCTGTAAACCTTCCCTGACCACCCCAGTGATGGAGGGGGAATCCCTTCTCTGTAAGTTCGGAGTTTCTTTACCCTGATCTTTGCACATGTGGCACATAAATGCAGACTCATAATGGGCACAGGGTCTTCCCCACCAGACTAAAGTGTGTCCATATCTGTTCCCTAAGCACTGTGCAGTCTCTGACTTAGAAGAGGAGATAATGGACTCAGAAAAGGAGGAAGGAGGAAGGGAGGGAAGATTAAAAAAAGATAGCCATCAAAAATATATTTCTTTTCAGTGCCAGTCACTTTTCTCAGTGGTTCATGTTATTACCTCACATAATTCATCTATCAGCCTTACCTAAGTAGGTTCTACCATTCACTGCAAGTTATAGATGAGGAAACAAATAACAAGCAAGGATCACATGGCTTGCCCAGCATCACTCAGTTTGCTAATGAGCCAGGCTATGAACCTAGGCAGTCTGGCTCTAGGTTGTTGTTGTTGTTCAGTTGCTAAGACCCCTGAGACCCCATGAGACCCCATGAGTTTGACTTCCTAAGACCCCGTGGACTGCTGGACTGCACCGTGCCAGACTCCCCTGTCCTTCACTATCTTCTGGAGTTTGCTCAAATTCATGTCCACTGAGTTGGTGATGCTATCTAACCATCTCATCCTTTGCTGCCCTCTTCTCCTTCTGTCTTTAATCTTTCCCAGCATCAAGGTCTTTTCCAGTGAGTCAACTCATTGTGTCAGATGGTCAAAGTACTGGCTCTAGTTGCCAGTCTTTAATCAGCCCACGTGTTGCGTGTTTTGGCTTTGTGCTCTGCCCGAAAGTGTGTGTGTTGTTGCCTCTGTGACACTGGGAGAGGGCAGCGTCAAACTCAATCCATGTCTTTGTCCATAGAGACTTTCCCCCTTTATATCTCCTTATATTAGTAAAGATATTTTTTCTTTTTAATTGATTTTTTTATTGAAGGACAGTTGCTTTACAGAATTTTGTTGTTTTCTGTCAAACCTCAACATGAATCAGCCATAGGTATACATATATCCTCTCCCTTTTGAACCTCCCTCCCAGTTCCCTTCCCATTCCACCCCTCTAGATTGATGCAGAGCTCCTGTTTGACTTTCCTGAGCCACACAGAAAATTCCTGTTGGCTATCTATTTTACATGTGGTAATGTAAGTTTCAATGTTACTGGTTCCCTCTCCCTCCTCTCCCCATCTCACCCTCTCCTCCCTCTCCCCATGTCCTTAAGTCTGTTCTTTATGTCTGTTTCTCCACTGCTGCCCTGTAAATAAATTCTTCAGTACCATTTTTCTAGATTCTGTATATATGCAATATGATATTTAGAATATATAATCCATATATATAGAATACAATATTTATCTTTCTCTTTCTGATTCACTTCACTCTGTATAATAGGTTATAGGTTCATCCACCTCATCAGAACTGACTCAAATGCGTTTCTTTTTATGGCTGAGTAATATTCCCTTGTGACTATGTACCACAACTTCTTTATCCATTCATCTGTTGATGGACATCTAGGTTGCTTCTGTGTTCTAGCTATTGTAAATAGTGCTGCAGCGAACAGTGGGTACATGTGTCTTTGTCAGTTTTGGTTTCCTCAGGGTATATGCCTAGGAGTGGGATTCCTGGTTCATATGGTGGTTTAATTCCTAGTTTTTTTTTTTAAAGATATCTCCATACCATCTCCCATAGTGGCTGTATCAATTTACATTCCCACCAACAGTGCAAGAGCATTCCCTTTTCTCCACACCCTCTCCAGCATTTATTGTTTGTAGACTTTTTGATGATGGCCATTCTCATGGGTATGAGGTCATATCTCATTGTAGTTTTGATTTGCATATCTCTAATAATGAGTGATGTTGAGCATCCTTCCATGTGTTTTTATACATACAGCCATCTGTATGTCTTCTTTGGAGAAATGTCTGTATAGGTTTTTTCCCCAATTTTTGATTGGATTGCTTATTTTTCTGGCATTGAGTTGTATGAGGTGCTTGTATATTTTAGAGATTAATCCTTTGTCAATTGTTTCATTTGCTATTCTTTTCTACCATTCTGAGGATTGTCTTTTCAACTTGCTTGTAGTTTCCTTTGTTGTGCACAAGCTTTTAAGTTTAATTGCGTCCCACTTGTTTACTTTTGTTTTTATTTCTGTTACTCTAGGAGGTGGGTCATAGAGGATCTTGCTTTGATTTATGTCATCAAGTGTTCTGCCTATATTTTCCTCTTAAGAGTTTTATAGTTTCTGGTCTTACATTTAGGCCTTTAATCCATTTTGAGTTTATCTTTGTGTATGGTGTTAGGAAGTGTTCTAATTTCATTCTTTTACATGTAGCTGTCCAGTTTTCCCAGCACCATTTATTGAAGAGGCTGTCTTTGCCCCATTGTATATTCTTGCCTCCTTTGTCAAAAATAAGGTCCCCTGGGTGCATGGATTTATTTCTGGGCTTTCTGTCTTGTTTCATTGGTCTATATTTCTGTTTTTGTGCCAGGACCATACTGTCTTGATGACTGCAGCTTTGTAGTATAATCTGAAGTCAGGAAGGTTGATTCCTCCAGCTCCATTCTTGTTTCTCAAGACTGCTTTGGCTATTCAGGGTCTTTTGTGTTTCCATATAAATTGTGAAATTTTTTTGTTCTAATTCTGTGAAAAATGCCATTGGTAATTTGGTAGGGATCACATTGAATCTGTAGATTGCATTTGGTAGTATAATCATTTTCACAATATTGATTCTTCCTACCCAGAAATTTGGGCTATCTCTCCATCTGTTTATGTCATCTTTGATTTCTTTCATTAGTGTCTAATAATTTTCTGTGTACAGTTCTTTTGTCTCCTGAGGTAAGTTTATTTCTAGATATTTAATTCTTTTTGTTGCAGTGGTGAATGGGATTGACTCCTTAATTTCTCTTTCTGACTTTTTGTTGTTAGTATATAGAAATGCAAGTGATTTCTGTGTATTGATTTTGTATCCTGAAACTTTGCTAAATTCACTGATGAGCTCTAGTAATTTTCTGATACTATCTTTTGGGTTTTCTATGTACAGTATCATGTCATCTTCAAACAGTGAGAGCTTTACTTCTTTTCCGACCTGGACTCCTTTTCTTTCTTTCTCTTCTCTGATTGCTGTAGTTGGGACTTCCAGAACTATGTTGAATAATAGTGGGGAAAGTAAATACCCTTGTCTTGTTCCTGATCTTAGGAGGAATGCTTTCAATTTTTCGCCATTGAGAATAATGTTTGCTGGAGGCTTATCATATATGGCCATTACTATGTTGAGGTAAGTTCCTTCTATGCCCATTTTTTTGAAGAATTTTAATCATAAGTGGGTGCTGAATTTTGTCAAAGGCTTTTTCTGCATCTATTGAGATTATCATATGGTTTTTATCTTTCTATTTGTTAATATGGTATATCACATTGATTGATTTGTGTATATTGAAGAATCCTTACATTCCTGGAATAAACCCAACTTGATCGTGGTGTATGAACTTTTTGATGTGTGGCTGAATTCTGTTTGCTAAAATTTTGTTGAGGATTTTTGCATCTATGTTCATCAGTGATACTGGCCTGTAGTTTTCTTTTTTTGTATTGTTTTTGTCTGGTTTTGGTATCAGAGTGATGATGGCCGCATAGAATGAGTTTGGAAGTATTCCTTCCTCTGCAATTTTTGGAAAGAGTTTTAGAAGGATAGGCATTAGCCCTTCTCTAAATGTTTGGTATACTTCTCCTGCGATGCCATCTGGTCCTGGGCTTTTGTTTTTTGGGAGATTTTTGACCACAGCTTCAATTTCAGTGCCTTGTAATTGGGTTGTTCATAATATCCATTTCTTCCTGGTTCAGTCTTGGAAGATTGAACTTTTCTAAGAACCTGTCCATTTCTTCCAGGTTATCCATTTTATTGCCATGTAGTTGTTCATAATAGTGTCTTGTAATCCTTTGTATTTCTGCATTGTCTGTTATAACCTCTCCGTTTTCATTTCTAATTTTGTTGATTTGATTCTTCCCTCTTTTTTCTTGATGAGTCTGGCTAACAGCTTGTCAATTTTATTTATCTTCTCAAAGAACCAACTTTTAGTTTTATTAATCTTTGTTATTGTTTCCTTCATTTCTTTTTCATTTATTTCTGCTTGTATCTTTATGATTTCTTTCCTTCTACTAACTTTGGGGTTTTTTGTTCTTCTTTTTCAGTTGTTTTAGGTATAAAGTTAGGTTGTCTATTCAATTTTTTCTTGTTTCTTGAGGTGGGATTGTATTGCTATAACCTTCCCTCTTAGAACTGCTTTTGCTGCATCCCATAGGTTTTGAGTTGTGTTTTCATTGTCATTTGTTTCTAGAAATTTTTTTATTTCCCTTTTGATTTCTTCAGTAACCTGTTGGTTCTTTCAAAATGTGTTGTTTAATCTCCATGTGTTTGTGTTTCTTCGTTTTTTTCTTGAAATTGATATCTAGTCTCATCGTGATGTAGTCAGAGAAGATGCTTGATACAATTTCAGTTTTCTTAAATTTACTGAGGTTTGATTTGTGACCCAGGATGTGGTCTATCCTGGAGAATGTTCCATGTACACTTGAGAAGAAGGTGTGTTCTTCTGCATTTGGATGGAATGTCCTGAAGATATCAATGAGATTCATCTCATCTAATGTATCATTTGAGACTTATGTTTCCTTATTAATTTTTTGTTTTGATGATCTGTCCATTGGTGTGAGTGGGGTGTTAAAGTCTCCTAAAGATATTTTTTTAAAGGCAAACATCATACACCAAATTCTATCTTGCTTAAGTTAAAAGGGAACTTGTTGGCTCATAAACAGTGAAGTTTAGGTCTAGGATGGCTTTCATTCATGACAGAAGTAAGCAGGACTTCACAGTGTCATCAGCAATGTTTTTTTCCACCTTTAAGTTCTGCTGTCTTCTGTGGTGATTCACTGTCAGGTGGGCTCTGGATACATTGGAGAAAAGTTGGTCAGTAGCTACTCAGCTCTCTGGATATATGTTTGGAGTTTAGAAATTCCAGTGTAAAGTAGGAAGACATTTTCCCCCCCTGATAATTTCTGTTGGGTTGGCCAAAAGTTCGTTCGGGTTTTTCCATGAGATGAAGTGGTAGAGAAAAAACCAAATGAACTTTTTAGCCAACCCAATACAAAAGTCTCAGGTGTGATTCTCACAGGTTAGGCTTGGTCCACACCCACCCTGAAACTGTCACTGGTGGGGTTGATGCTGTGCCTTGTTTGGCCAGGCCAACCTCAACTGTCCCCTACTGGAATGATGGGGGTGGGGGCGCTCCTCTTAGACCACAGGGTCTGAAGATGGAAAGGCGTGGTCCCCACAGACACCTAGGACAATCTCGAGTAGAAGCGGATCTGTCACTGTGTCTTCTCTGACCTCTTTACCTCTGTTATCTTTTTCCCTTAATTGGTAGACGTGGGCATGAATCTGTTGTTACTCTGAAATAAGTAGATTTGTGCTAATACTCTGGGGTCTGGGACATCAGAGAGCAAAAAACATGCTCTTCCAACCCAGAGTTCTCATCTAACTAAAGGGCTTTCTCATAATTTGAGTGGACCATGCTGGCCCAAAGACCAACAGATTCAGTGACTTTGCACTTGAAAAAAAGACCTATTTGAATTTGAAATGAGGATCAGCATTGTAACCCTGGATACAGTCAGAGAGACAAAAAAAAATCTTTAATGCCATAAGGAAAGGAGACCACATTCATAATACAAGAGGAGATGGTTTAGATTGTTTAAAGAAGGAATATGTTTTTGATAACAGAAGTGTGAAGAAGCATTTATACACCATGCTGCATTTTTAAGCAACTGGAGAACAAACAAAACTATGGGAAATTATCATCGGCAAGTGCCATTCTTTCCACTCAGACTTTCCGTTCAAGTACCTGAGGGAGGGTCCTATAATTCAGATTTAACTGCTCCACTCTCTAGCTCAATGATACCCCATTCCCTGCAAGATAAAGTTCAGAGTCTTAGACATAACAAAAGAGCTAGGCTAAAAACCTTTAGAGACTGTAAGCACTGAAAATATTGTAGTATATACTTCATATGTAATAAAAGGTGAAAACAATACTATGATTTTTCATAGTATTCTGAGTTTTCCCATGGTCACTTCTTGTGGATTTGGTTTGCATCTGTAATAACAATTTTTTTTTTCTCTCTTTCCTCTCCTGAGTGCTACAGCATATGCCAGGTCTCTCTGTAGCTTGTTATGTCTGTGCTTCTCAGATTATAATGTGCGTGCTAATCACATGACATCTTGTTAAAATGCATATTCAGATTCAATAAATCTGGGACGGGGCCTGGAATTTTTTTTCTTAATCTCCATTACCTCCAGTCCCAGAGTCTGTAGGATGGGCTGTTTTGATTTTAGATTTCCTGGTGATTACTCTTTAGCTTTAAGCTTTAGACTTGTAACTCTTTTCCTTTTTTTAAAAATCAACTTAAGGCATTATCTATTTACTCCCTTTTATGAAATATGAAAATTTTGTAATGCCACCTCTTTACCCCACCTTTCTTCCTTCCAATGTTTAATAGTTTGATATTAATTTTAGTTTTACTGTTACTTCCTTGTTTCACATTCCGTCACCTCTAGTCAACATTCGTCTCTGCTTTGTGTGTGGTAAGAGTTACTGCACCCCTTCCATTCCCCTTGTCTTTGCATCTGTATCTACCTTTCATCTTCTACCTTCTGTCACTTCTAATTTTACTCTTACTTTTAAAAGAATTGCATTTATTTTATTTTATATTTTGTTGTTCATGGGCTGTGCGGCATGGGAGACCTTAGTTCCCTGACCAGGGACTGAATCAGTCCCTGCAGTGGAAGTGCAAAGTCCAGAGTCCTAACTCCTGGGCTGCCAGGGAAGTCCGTTTACTGCTAATGGATAATGCGTTCCTTCTGCAGAACTGTAGGGGTGCTTTAGTAAAAACAATTGGGGAGAAATGGGATGAACTTGATCAGTGGTTTCCAGACCTGGATAATTATAAGAAAGACTTTCCAACCTATAAGTCTTGGACCATACAGCTGAAAATTCTTCATCTCTAGGGCTTTGGAATCTGTATTTTATTAAACGTTTTCAGGTGGGTTTGGCAATTCACCAAACATGGGAATCAGTGAATGAGAGACTTCATTTGCTCTTCAGATGGTGTTTTAGTCAGGATAGTCAATATCAGCTGCTGCAGCACATAACCGTACAATCAAGGAGTTTAACACACTAAGGGTTTATTTCTTACTTTCAATCCCTTGTGGGTCAGCAGCATCAGGAGTCTCTGCTTCATTCAATCAGGACTCAAACTTCCTCCAGTGGTTCTATAGACACGGAAACTTCAACTGAATCCTAGGCTTTTAGCTAGGAAACAAAGAAAGAAGGAGAGTATGGAGTATCACATGGTAGATCTTAGCAGTGGTGTGCAGGGAGGGACAGGAGTCTCTGCTTCATTCAATCAGGGACTCAGACTTCCTCCAGTGGTTCTATAGACACTGAAACTTCAACTGAATCCTAGGCTTTTGGCTAGGAAACAAAGAAAGAAGGAGAGCATGGAGTATCACACAGTAGATCTTAGCAGTGGTGTGCAGGAGCTGGCTCAAACTGGGTTGTGACAAGCCACTGCTAAATTTGTAGGAGTTTTTTGAGTTGTTTTAAAAATATGACCACTATGAACAATTAAATTACATAAACTTACAATTAACTAAATTATATTAAAAATAAACATCATTTCCTAATATTACTACATTTTTATGTGCTCTTGAGGTTATTTCCATCTACTATTCCTGTATGATAAAAATATTATGTAATACATTTTCCCCCCAACTCCATGTTCAGTAACATTATGTTACTTTGAAATTAGGCATGGTGGGAGAAGTTTACCATGGAAATCAGCAAATGCTGCAAACCAAGATTCTCCCCTCACCTTCCCCAATAGCTGGTTGTTAAATCTTTCCTAGCACATCCTTATTTAGGGGTGGAGGTGGCATATATCCCTTTAGTATGTATTCCATTCACCAGTACATGTCATTGTTGGTGGCTTCACCTAGATGTATGGGTTTAGTTTAGTTGATCCATCAAAGACCATGGATATTGGCAGGCAGGCATTAGAACCTTATCCCAAAAGATAATTTAGCCATTGAAATGACTACTTTCTAGGACATTTTCATGGGTAAATTATATAATATGTATATATAATGTGCTGATGTATATAGTCACTTAGGAAAATTCATGAATCCCCAGAAACTAGAATTGGGGGTATCATGTGAAGAAAGGCATGGTAATGCTAAGCTTTAATATGTGAATTTTGTATTTCAATTTATCATGTACATTGCTACTCTAAAATTCTCCCATATCTCAAGACCTGCAATTTTATATTGACCTTGTAATTGTGAATCAGGGTATAGTATGTCAATGAGAACACCTGCCTCAGGATAAACATATTTAAAAATCAGCCTTTTACTCTGATTGGCTTTGAAAGTTCTACTGATTAGATATAGATATTTAAAGCCTTACCTAAAAAAGATATAAAAAATGAGTATATAATTAATTCTCTAACTCATTCATCAAAATGCTAGGAATTTCCACATGGTAGTAAAACTTGTGACCAAAGTGACCTGGGTCTCAGATAAATTGAGTTGATAGTAGCATTTAGATATTTAACATGAATTGAGAAACTTAATTATTAATTTCCATTTTGTATTTGTATACTATGATTATTCTTAAGGAAACTATACATTTATTAAAAATTTTGTGTGCAGATTATTTTCTTGAATACAGTGCATTTTAAAGATGCTAATTAAGTAACAATGGTATTCTTTTTTTTTGGCCGCTCTGGGTCTTAGTTGTGGCATGTTGGATTTTTAGTTGCAGCATGTGAACTCTTAGTAGTGGCACGTGGGATCTAATTCCCTGACGGGGGATCGAACCTGGTCCCCCTGCATTGGGAGTGCAGAGTCTTAACCACTAGACCACCAGGGAAGTCCCCTCAGTGGGGATCTTATTCTCTATAATTTCTTTATTTTTTATTTTGTTAATTTCTGCTCTTGTGTCCCTCTATTAATTTCTCCTATGTTTATTCTGCTTTTTAAAAAAAATTCACATCTTTATTCAAGTACTTATTCATTTTAAATCTTTCTTTTCTATTGTATTCATTTAAGGCTTTAATTGGGCTTCCCAGCTGGCTCAGCTGGTAAATCATCTGCCTGCAATGGGGAGACCTGGGTTTGATCCCTGGGTTGGGAAGATCTGGAGAAGAGAATGGCTGCCCCCTCCAGTATTCTGGCCTGGAGAATTCCATGGATTATGTGTAGTCCATGGGATCGAAAAGAGTCTGACACAACTGAGTGACTTTTACTTTCAAGGCTTTAATCTCCCTATAATTATTTGCTTTAGAAATAGCTCTTCACTTTTACTAGTTACTTTTTAATACAAAATTATATATATATTTAAAGTGTACAGTGTGGTGTTTTAATATACATATACATTGTGAAATTATTATGACAGTCAGGCTAATTAACATATCTACCACCTCACATGTTTGTTTATTTTGAGGTGAGAGTACTTAACAATCTACTCTCTTAGCCTATTTTGAGTATAGTGTGCAGTATTATTAACTATGGTCACCATACTCATTTCTACACTTACTCATCGCATATAACTGCTATTTTGTACTCTTTGACCAGCATCTCCCCATTACTCCAGTTCCTTAGTCCCCAGCAACCACCATTCTACTCTCTGCTTTGTATGAATTTAATTTTTTTAGATTTCACATATGAGTGAAATAATGCAGTAGTTTTCTTTCTGTCTTTGGCTTATTTCACTAAGCATGATATCTTCCAGGTTCATCCATCTTGTTGAAAATGGCAGAATTTTCTTCTTTTTAAAGGCTGAATAATGTTATGTTGTATGTATGTGTGTGTATATATACACACATACACACACATACATGGTTAAAGTTAACTATATAGTCAAATACAGATAATGTAATAGTGTAATGGTAGTGTGTAAATAACTTATGTAAAAGTTAAAAGGCAAAAATATAAGAATAATTAGAATCACAAAAGTTTATTGATGGATATATAATATAAAAAGAAGTAAACTTGGACTAAAAAAACAAAGTATAAATTGGGAGTGTTTAAAGTGCAGTTTTTAAATGCAATTAAAGTCAAGTAGATACCAGCTTGAAATAGATGATTATACCTATATTTTGTGCAAACCTCACAGTAACCACCAAGAAAAGCCTATCATATATATACTCAAAAGATGAAAAGAATCAAAGAAATCATTACAAATTCATCAAATAACAAGGGAAGATAGCAGGAGAAGAAGAGGGGAGCAAAACAATAGCAAAAGAGACAGAAAACTATTAAGATGGCAATACCAAGTCATTGCCTATTGATGATTTCTTTGAATGTGAATGAATTTAAGTCCCCAATCCAAAGGCTGAGAGTGTCTGAATGGATTTAAAATCCTTAATTTTCAATGACCTACCTTTGAGGTCTCTCTTGTTTGTTTGGTTGAGTCAGCTGTTGAAGTTCTCTGCTGTGTTTTTCATTTCAGCCATTGTGTTCTTCAGCTCCTCAATTTCTGTTTAATACTTTTTTTATGATATCTATATCTTTGTTGAGCTTCTTGTTTTGTTTAAGTATTATTTTCTTGATGTCATTGAGCTGTTTCCCTGTGTTCTCTTCTAACTCACTGATCTTTAAAAAATTATCTTGAATTCTTTGGCAAAGTGTAGATCTCTATCTCTTTGGAGTTGGTTATGGCCAGTTATTGCATTTCTTTAGCAGTGTCATGTTTCCTTGGATTGTTATGTTTCCTTGCAGTCCTGGACTGTTGTCTTCATATTTGAAGAAGTAGTCTTCCCTTCTAAATATGAAGGACTGGCCGAGGCAGGCAAAGACCTCCTCTCATGGGTGGTTGCAAGGCTATTAGCTGGGTGAGGTGAGCAATGGATCCATGCGGGAAGATGTATGAGGATGCCAGTTCTGGGAGTACGCAGTGGTGTGGTTTCCATGGAGCATGCAGGTTGGGTCTGGTGGGTGTGTGGATGCATATGTAGCTGCGGCAGGCAGCTAGTCTCATGGGTGTGCCTTTGCAGCTGAGATAGGTGCCTGGTCCAGCATGCATGTGGCTGCATGTGTGGTAGTGCTAGTGGGTGCTGGGATCAGTGCATGGGCACATGCTTCATGGTGGGTCTCAGTTCCCAGGCATGGGGGCTGTGGCCTCACCAGGACTCAAGTCGGGGGAACAGCACCTCTGACTCCAGTGGGGAAAGGGTGGCTCTTGATAGCTCCAGTTTCAAGGGGCACAGAACCTCTGGCTCCAGGCAGGTCTGGCAGCTGGGTCTGTGTGATGACTCAGGGGGTGCTCTGTGGTAGTAGCTAGGGCTGCTGTGATCAACAGGGGCCAAGGCTGCTGAGATATCCCGCTGTTCTTTACCCCCAGGGGAGGAACTAGTGGCCAATGGGATGCTTCATGGTGACGCACCAGTGAAGGTGATGGGGCAATGCAGGCAGAATGTTTCTTGCCTCCTTGAATGCTGCCATTCCCAGTCCTCATGTCATTCTGGGTCACTGCAGCCCCCTAATGCCCCCCACGGGGTTCTTCCAGAGCTGTCCTCACCCATGGATCATTTACTTTATCTTTTGTGTGGTGGTAAGGGCCAGGATCGGAGAAGGAAATGGCAACCCACTCCAGTGTTCTTGCCTGGAGAATTCCAGGGATGGCAGAGTCTGGTGGGCTGCCGTCTATGGGATCGCACAGAGTTGGACACGACTGAAGCGATTTAGCAGCAGCAGCAGTAGCAAGGGCCAGGATCTCTTTGTCTAATACTTTTCTGATGTCACTCTTACTGTATTATTTAGAAATGAAACTTTGGGTAATATTAAGTTATGGTTTGGCATATTTTAAGGTATTAATACATACACTAAGGTATGTATTAAAGTGGAATTACCCGGGTTCACTTCCTGGGTAGGGAAGATCTGATAAAGGAGGGCATGTCTCCCCACTCCAGTATTCTTGCTTGGAGAATCACATGGACAGAGGGGCCTGCTGGGCTACAGTCCACAGGGTTGCAAAGAGTTGGACACAACTGAAAGAGACTTAGCACACCACATACAAAGTGGAATTATGTTGCAAGACCCAAGAACCTCTTGCAAAAGAAGTGAACACAAGGAGTAATATGAGAAGTGCACTGGTGACTGGACCAGGGTTCACTGCTCTGCAGAACAGCATTTGGGAAAGCAGGTTTGGAGTGTATATCTTTAGGTTTAAGGCTTAAATGAGACTGCCAGTTTCCCCAAATTCGAATGCAGACTATAGGACCTTATTACCCTATGGATTGCTGCAGTAATAAATCAGTGATGAGGGAACCCTGAGGTTTCAGGCTCTTAGTTTGCCAGCCCGGCCACCCTGAGCCACACCCATATGAGTTAATGCTTCATGCAGTAGTTATCCTAGTGATTGATAAACACAGACCAATTTGTGTCCCAGACATTGACAAAATACTCTTAACAGTCCTTTCTCCTTATGAAGCTAGGGGGGAGAGGGAGAAAGTATGTTTCACTCAGTCGTCAAACCATTGTTTCAAAGAACATACCTCATCAAATACAGTAACTGAAAATAGGGAGCAAATGAAGATATTGCCCCTGCTGGCTGTATATATTAAATACCATGGAGTTGTTGTCCACATTAATCATCATATCAATGAAATAAATAAAAAGGAGATATATGCCATATATAAACATCTTTCATTTGGAAACATGTATGTTATCCCTTGTGACAGCCATGAGATTATACCTTGCAAATCTCTAAGTGTAACTGACCAAGGGCACAGGCTTGTGCTCTGAAATCCACAGCAGCTTGAGTGTTCAGAGAGTGTTTCCTGCCAGCTGCTCCCAGAATGAAGGAGTGTGGCAGAGTAGTAAAGTGGGCTCATTCCAAGGAGACATGGGGCTCATCTGATTCTGGCTTGAGGGATGGCTGTTCGTCTTGTGAAAACTTCCTATGATTGCATCACAGTTCAGGATGCCTTGACCCAACCTCTCTCCATGACTCTTTCATTTGAGATCAGATTGCTTCCTGGTTTGATGGTTTTCCCAGCCTTTACAACTCTCATATAGGTGTTTTCCCTGAGAACATCTTTGAATGTTTTTTTATTTAAAAAATCTTTAAAAGATTTTTTTGATGTGGACCATTTTTAAAGTCTTTATTGAATTCATTAAAATACTGTTTCAGTTTTATGTTTTGGTTGTTTGGCTGTAAGGCATGTGGGATCTGAGTTCCCTGACCAGGGATCAAACCTGTACCCGCTGCATTGAAAGGTGAAGTCTTAGCCACGGGACTGCCAGAGAAGTCCCTGAATGTTTAATCTTAGATTAACGCGCCCTTTTAAAATGGTGCTCTTTATACAGAGTACCTTAACCTGAGCATTTAAGAAGGACTTGCAAAAGAGTGATTTTAATAATTTTATTAAAAATATATAATTTATGATGCCTCTAAGAAAGACTAATGAAAAATATCTAAATTTTTCTTATAGTTTTGCCTTACTATTTAGTTACAGTTTTCCACACTAAGGAAGTTGTTTCACTCTAAATTTGTTAAATTTAATAAGCTGCCTTCGAGGATAGCTCTATTTAAGCTTTATTGGTTGAAAGTACATTTTCTCAGAGGCCATGCTTTTTAAGGAATCATTGAATTGGAGGAAACTGAAGAATAAAATTTTCCATAGCTTACCTCATATAGAATCAAGTAGCTAAAGTTCTATCAGATATGATTGATCTACTGATTGATAGATCAGTATCTATCTATCATCAATTATTAGTTTATTGTTTTAAAGTTTTGGCTAATACAGTCTGGCAAACATGTTATCTTCAGCTGATTATCTTAATCTGTGATAAGATTCAAGAAAAATGCAATAGGAAATCTGAATTATTCCAAGCAAGATGTCCATAGGATAAAGGGACTGTGCATTGCTCTGGTAAACACATAGAGTGTGGTTCATGGTGAATGAGGGCTTGGCTGGGTGAATCTCTTACTCAGGTGGTCTCCACAGGCATGCTTGCCCAAGTTCTAATGAAGCTTGAAATTAACATGGCTCTGTTGGTTTAATTCCTGGTTTCTGCTGGAATTCTAGCAACACTGGTCTATCAGTCTTAAACAGGGGGCCAGTACATTTTTGGCAACATCACTTGTAGATGGGAATTTTGTCAGGAGAAAAATCAATAGCCACATAGTTATGCTCATATCTTTCTTTTGCCTGGTATGTTTATAGTGGTTAAGTAAAAATAATGTGTATGTGTACGTGTGTGTGCATATGGTGGTTCTTAGAACAGATCCATCTCAATAAATATTAAGTTGATGAAAATGATGATAAATAGCCTCTGGATAGTATGTAAGAGCTCATAAACCATGTCCACGTGTACTGTGTATTTAAATCCTAATTGTAACTCTGAGAAGGAGATGTAATTATCCCTGTTTTACAAATGAAGGAACTGAGGATCAAAGAGGTTAAGAAACTCCTACAGTTAATAAGAGAACATAAACCAGGAAGGTGTGACTATATTTTCATATTCTTACCTATACATATTACTTCTCTTTTTTGATATAGCTTTGATTGTGCTTGTGATGTATATTCAGCTAGACAGTCTGTGATTTTGGATGACAGATAATTTTCATAAAGTTTGAAATTTCTTTATTCTTTTTCTCTTATTAAGAGGAAAAAAGGAAAATATTTTCAAATGTTTATAACATGCTAGGCAATGGTTGGTTATTTTTTTACATGTATTATCTCACTCGGTCTTCCCAATAACAGTTTAAGAACAAATTATTTCCATTTTTACAAAAATTAGGAGATTTTTGGAATGGACTTCTCAACGTTTATGGAGAATATTACAAGAAGAGAACATACTATTATGGAAGACCACATGTAACTTCTAACGTAGATATTATTTTTATTATGTCATTTTATTCCCTTAGTCTAATGAGGTAGGCAGCACAGGTCATAATATCCCCAATTTATTTTTATTTACTTTTTAATGTTTATGTTTTTTATTCTTTTTAATTGAGGAATAGTTGATTTACAGTATTATATTAGATTCAGGTGTACAACATTTTTATAGAAATATTATACGTATATACTTCATTTAAAATTATGACAAAATAATGACTATATTTCCCTGTGCTATGCAATATATCCTTGTTGCTTATCTATTTTTTTTTTCTCATTAGAACAATTTTTTTTTTCATTTATTTTTATTAGTTGGAGGCTAATTACTTCACAACATTGCAGTGGGTTTTGTCATACATTGACATGTATCAGCCATGGAGTTACACGTATTCCCCATCCCGATCCCCCCTCCCACCTCCCTCTCCACCCGATTCCTCTGGGCTTATCTATTTTGTACACAGTAGTTTGTACCTCTTAATCCCATACCCCTAACTTGCCCCTCCCCTCTTCCTTCTCCCTATTGGTATTGACTAGTTTATTTTCTGAATCTGTGAATCTGCTTCTGTTTTGTTACATACATTTATTTGTTTTATTTTTTAGATTCTACATATGTGGTAACATATATGTTAGTCTTTCTCTGACTTATTTCACTAAGCATAATACTCTATAGGGCCATCCATGTTGCTGCAAATGGCAAAATTTCATTCTTTTTATGGCTAATATTTCATTGCGTATACACAGACACACCCACAACACATCTTCTGTGTCCATTCATCAGTTGATGGATAGTTGAGTTGCTTCTATACCTTTGGCTAGTACAAATAACGCTGCTGTGAAATCGGGGTACATGTATCTTCTCAAATTAATGTTTTCCTTTTGTTTGGATTTATTCCCAGTGGTGGAGTTGCTGGATCATGTGATAGATCTATTTTAATTTTTTGAGGAGCCTCCATACTGTTTTACATAGTGGCTTCACCAATTTACAGTCTGACCAACAGTGTTACCTGGATTCCCTTTTCTACATATCCTTGGCAGCATTTGTTATTTATAGACTTTTTGATAGTAACCACTCTGACAGGTTTGAGGTGATACCTCATTGTGATTTTGATTTGCATTTCTCTGATGACTAGTGATGTTGAGCATCTTCTAATGTGCCTATCTGGCATCTGCATGTCCTCTTCAGAAAAATGTTTATTCAGGTCTTCTGCCCATTTTAAAATTGGGTATATCTGTATTTCTTTTTTGATATTGAGTTCTTCATTTGATATTGATATTGTTGGAGCTGTTCATGTATTTTGGATACTAACCCCTTATAGGTCATATAGTTTGCAAGTATTTTCTACTATATTTAGTAGGTGGCCTTTTTGTTTTGTCACTGGTTTCCTTTGCTGGTACAAAAGCTTTAAAGTTTTATTATGCTCCATTTGCTTATATTTCTTTTGCCTTGAGAGACAGATCCAAAAAAATACTATGATTTAAGTCAGAAAGTGTCCTGCTTATGTTCTCCTCTAGGAGTTTTATGGTTCAGGTCTTAGACTTAGGTCTTCAACCTATTTGAGTCTATTTTTGTATATAGTATGAGGGACTACCCCAGTTTTAGAAATGGGGAATTGGGATATTAAAGACATAATATGCTACTCAGAATTCTTGGTTGCACCTGGAAGTTCATCTACTGATGAATGGAAAAAGAAGTTATGGTACATACATACAATGGACTATTATGTGAATGTGTGCTGAATGCATGCCGCATGCTCAGTTGTTTGTGACCCCATCAACTGTAGCCTGCCAGGCCCCTCTGTCCTTGGAATTTTCCAGGTAAGAATACTAGAGTGGGTTGCCATTTCCTACTCCAGGGGATCTTCTTGACCCAGGATCGAGTCCACATCTCCTGCTTCAGCAGGCAGATTCTTTACCATGGTGCCACCTGGAAAGTCCAATAGAATATTACTCAGCCATAAAAAATAATGAATGTGAGTCAATTCTAGTGAGGTGGATGAACCTGGAGCCTGTTATACAGAGTGAAGTAAGTCAGAAAGAGAAAACAAGTATTGTACATTAATATATGTATGGAATCTAGAAAAATGGTACAGATCGACTTATTTGCAGGGAAGGAATGGAAATGCTGATGTAGAGGACGGACTTGTGGACACAGTAGGGGAAGGAGAGAGTGGTACCAATGGAGAAAGTAGCATAAACATGTATACACTACCGTGTGTAAGCTGCTGCAGCACATAGAGTCAGCTCAGTGCTCTGTGATGACCTAGAGGGGTGGGATGAGGGGGTGGGAGGCTCATGAAGGAGGGATATATGTATAATTAGGGCGGATTCACACTGTTGTACAGCAGAAACCAACACAACATTGTAAAGCAGTTTTTCTCCAATTAAAAATTAATAAAAAAAAGAATTTTTGGTTGGAGATGATGAGAAACAACTTTAACTTATAAAAAAATGACTTATTGGAAGAATATTGGGAAACCCTGAATTCCACTAAGACTCGAAAAACAAAATGTGAAGAGGGGTCAGTTCTCAAAATAGGAACTATTTACAATAGTGATAACTTGCCCAGTGTCACATTTAGAAATGTAATTGGTGCCCAACTCTTCTTTTTATTTAAAATTTTTTTAGAACACCAAACTCACATTTATCTGTTTTCAAAATGGAAAGTTTTGTACCTTCCTTTCTCACTTTCAGTTCAGTTCAGTTCAGTCGCTCAGTCGTGTCCGACTCTTTGTGACCCCATGAACTGCAGCACGCCAGGCCTCCCTGTCCATCACCAACTCCCAGAGTTTACCCAAACTCATGTCCATTGAGTTGGTGATGCGATCTAACCATCTCATCCTCTGTTGTCCCCTTTTCCTCCTGCCTTCAGTCTTTTGCAACATCAGGGTCTTTTCAAATGAGTCAGCTCTTTGCATCAGGTGGCCAAAGTATTGGGGTTTCAGCTTCAACATCAGTCCTTCCAATGAACACCCAGGACTTATTTCCTTTAGGATGGACTGGTTGGATCTCCTTGCAGTCCAAGGGACTCTCAAGAGTCTTCTCCAACACCACAGTTCAAAAGCATCAGCTCTTCTATGCTCAGCTTGCTTTATAGTCCAACTCTCACATCCATACATGACCACTGGAAAAACCATAGGCTTAACTAGATGGACGTTTGTTGACAAAGTAATGTCTCTGTTTTTTAATATGCTGTCTAGGTTGGTCATAACTTTCCTTCCAAGGAGTAAGCGTCTTTTAATTTCATGGCTGCAATCACCATCTGCAGTGATTTTGGAGCCCCCCAAAATAAAGTCAGCCACTGTTTCCACTGTTTTCCCATCTGTTTGTCATGAAGTGGTGGGACTGGATGCCATGATCTTGGTTTTCTGAATGTTGAGCTTTAAGACAACTTTTTCACTCTTTTCTTTCACTTTCATCAAGAGGCTCTTTAGTTCTTCACTTTCTGCCATAAGGGTGATGTCATCTGCATATTTGAGGTTACTGATATTTCTCCCAGCAATCTTGATTACAGCTTGTGCTTCATCTAGCCCAGTGTTTCTCATGATGTACTCTACATATAAGTTAAATAAGTAGGGTGACAATATACAGCCTTGACATACTCCTTTTCCTATTTGGAACCAGTCTGTTGTTCCATGTCCAGTTCTAACTGTTGCTTCCTGACCTGCATACAGATTTCTCAAGAGGCAGGTCAGGTGGTCTGGTATTCCCATCTCTTTCAGAATTTTCCAGTTTATTGTGATCCACACAGTCAAAGGCTTTAGCATAGTCAATAAAGCAGAAATAGATGTTTTTCTGGAACTCTCTTGCTTTTTTGATGATCCATCGGATGTTGGCAATTTGATCTCTGGTTCCTCTGCCTTTTCTAAAACCAGCTTGAACATCTGGCAGTTCACAGTTCACGTATTGCTGAATCCTGGCTTGGAGAATTTTGAGCATTACTTCGTTAGTGTGTGAGATGAGTGCAATTGTGCGGTAGTTTGAGCATTCTTTGGCATTGCCTTTCTTTGGGATTGGAATGAAAACTGACCTTTTCCAGAGAACTCAAAATGTTAAGTTTCTCATCATCAATTGTCTACGAGTACTTGGAATTTTTGAAAGTAGCTTTAAGTTTTGTGGTGAGTACAAATAAAGAAAAAATAGCTTTGGTGAGCCTCCTTCAAGCCTCGCCTGAGGACTGCTGTGCTGGACTGGGTAGGGAAGCACTTGGACTGGCCTAAGCCTCTGGGTTGGTGGGAGCAACCACTCCTCCAGTTGGAGTGGCCATATGGTCTTGGCCCTGGAGAAGGAAATGGCAACCCACTCCAGTATTCATGCCTGGAGAATCCCATGGATGGAGGAGCCTATAGTCCATAGTGTCTCAAAGAGTCAAACGTGACTGAAGCAACCTAGCACATGATCTTGACAGCCAGCCATGCAGAAGATTGGGGAGGTGATGAAATGCAGAGATGGGGTTACACTGTTTAATCCCAAGTGATATCTGCAGCTACAAAGCTGAATGAATGACACAGAGAACTACCCCCCTCCATATTCTGTATTTAGGAGGCAGATCATATAGACTTTGAGTAGCACCCCAAGGATGAATAGATTTATATTGTAAACAATGCTTATTTCATTAAAAACATTCTGTAATGATTTACTCTCTTAAACCACAAAATCCTTCTTCATTAATAATAGACTTCATTATTTAAATGTACTGCTGTAGATTTCAAATATCAGGCCGCTGGTGACTTATTAGCCAGTCTCTAGGTAATAAGAACTAATATTTATTAATGAGGGCTTAAAAGATGTAAACCATATAATTTCTTAATCTAATCCCAATGCAATGAAATCATTAATACATGTGAGTCCACATCACTGTGATCATATGCTCACATTCTGCTTCCTTGGTTCCCTTGTTATTATCATGAAATAATCAGTGTTTATCATATGGCATATAATGAAATTGATAGTAACCCTGTCTACCAATGAAAAACATGTATGTCACTTTTCATGCCTGTTGTCCTTTTCCCCCATATCTTCCAGCATTGATTAATGAAATGTCATGTATAGAATGGCATTATAGATTTGCCATTTAGCGACGTATTATATCAGGTAATAAGTGCCACACTGTTGCTTGTTCTTTGTCTTCACCCTTTATTTAAGTATGGTTTCAACTGTAAAATGGGCTTATTGCACATGAAACCTAAAGATGGAGTATAAAAATTTCTGATAAAATTATGATTCAGTTTTTTATGTGAGAAAACATTTTATTTATTTATTTTAAAAATTCTATTTATTTATTTTTGGCTGCACTGAGTATTCATTACTTGAGCGGGTTTTCTCTAGTTGTGGCAAGCAAGGGCTACTCTCTAGTTGCAGCATGCAGGCTTCTCATTGCAGTGGCTTCTCTTGCTGCAGGGCACAGGCTCTAGAGCAAGGGCCCAGTAATTGTGCAATGCCAGCTTGGTTACCCTGAAGCTTGTAGAATCTTCCTAGACCAGGGATCAAAGCTGTGGCCCCTGCATTGGCAGGTGGATTCCTAACCATTGGACTACCAGGGAAGCCCCTGGGGAAATACTTTAAATGTGTAAAAATAAACATATGCTCTTTGATTTCAACATTGAACTATATCTGGTTATAGCATATGATTCTTATGTACTGGAATGCTGCTCTTGGTTTGGGTAATTCTATGCAAATTTTACTTCAGTGTAACAGGGTCATATATCTGTGTGCTGGGTGAATTATAAACTACTTCAAACACCCTTGGATGGAGGGGCTGTAGTAATTTATACTCACATTCCTGCCAGTGATATAAATGTTCTCTTTTTTTTTGGTGGAGGCCAGCCATGAGAAAATCTGCTTCACATGACAACATTATATACCATATTTAGATTTGCAGCCATAATCTTGTCAAGAGTCGATTATCACATGATTGGAACAGTAAAAAAAATGAATTGGAGTTTAAACTTTTATGAAAAAGCACTTATATTGTGGAATAAGACTTCTTAATGGAGAGAAGGCATTAAACAGACCTTGTATTAGGCTCTGAAATTAATGGGTCACTATATAACTTTCTAGTTTTCATAGCCAGATAAGATTAATGCTTGCTTATATAGCAAATTCAATGGCTCATTTAATTTCATATGAATGTTTAAAGTCAAATTGCTTTTGGATTAAGTCTAAATTCATTATTCATTTTAATGTCTGAAAGAACTTTCATTTTTCTTTCATTTTATTTAATCAAGTGCATCATCATTAAGTAAAGGCTAAAGACCTAGATAGCTAAAAATAATATGAAAAGGAAATTTATTAATTTCCATTGAAAAGAGACTTATTTGTAATAAAAGTTATTCAATACTATACCATGCTTGTGCATGGTACTATTTCAGAGACAGTGAGATATTTACAGGCTTATGGTTATATTTTAAAAGATCCAATTGAGAAGCTTCCCATTGGCTACCTAATGTTCAGTGTGCACTCCTTGAGCAAAGATTGCCATTTGACCTTTATTTATACATTTTTCATTTATTATTGTAGTTAACAAACATTTATTCAGAACCTACAGTCAATAAGCACTGACCAAGTACTGTGGTGTGTTCACCTATGAAAACCCCTCTTTGTCTGTGACCTGTGAGAATCAGCAAGTCTAACAGAAGGGAACATCTCTGCAGAGGGCCGTGGAGTTCTCACTTGTATCATGTGGGGAGTTCAGTCAAGACCTCGGAGGTCCTCTTTGAAAAGACAAAAGGTTTATTGATTTGAAGAGAAACCAGAATATTGAGGTCCTGGTCAGTTCCTATATTCTGTGATCCCTTGGCTATATCATCCTTTGGGTTGTGGGTGGAAAAGAAAAAAAAAAAAGAATGAATTTTCACATGTATACTATTGGTCATATTAATATAATATCAGTAATAGCCATAACTACAACTATAATTATTAATTAGAATATTCCTTGGAAATATATAAAGCATGTTACTTTCCATTCTATCATTTCATGTTGACCAGGTAGCCATTATTGTCTTCAGTTTGGATAATAGTTATGATAAGCATTTGTTGACCGTGCACTGTATTTCCAGGACTTTGCCAAGTTCTATGAGGCAGGGGGAGTTTGGTTTGTCTTTGTCACTGCTTTGTCCATATGGCCGATAACAGTGCTTGGCATGTGGTGGCTAATCAGTATATATTGGTTAAGTGAGTGAATGAAATAATGTTTAAAAGAGTGAAGAAAACCCATATTGTGGTTTTTTACAGGATATTGAGTGTAGTTCCCTGTGCTATATACTAAGATTGTTGTTTATCTATTGGGTTGGCCAAAAAGTTCATTTAGGTTTTTCTGTAAGATGTTACCTGAATGAACTTGGCCAGCCCAATATTTATTTTCAATATATCTGTCTTATCCCTTCCTAGCCAGATTGAAAACTACTAAAGGCAGTAAAAAGAAAAGAGTGAAGGAGAGATGGATACTTTTGTTTCATGAGTAACTGATTGTAGTTGATATTTTATCTTCATTTTATAGATGATGAAACTAAAATTTATAGAGATTAAGTAGAGTAGAATATATGTGGTAGGAAGGATATGGTTGAGTTAGAACCTTAGTTACTGTCTGCTCTTTTTATGTGAACACAAAACAGAGATGCTGATTCTGAGAACAGTAGCTCATACTGTATGATCTACTGGCTGTATGTTTCAATCTTTTAGAGTTCTTTTTAAATTTTTGCTTACTTATCTATTTTAGAGTTCCTTCTGAAATCGCCCATGCCTGCATCCCACCCCAGCCCAATTAAATCAGAATTCCTGTCATGCTGGACCTGGGCTTATGTATTTTTAAAGCATCCCTCCCACTTCTTTCCTCTCCTTTCTTCTTTCCTCCCTTCCACTAATCTTTACTGTACTAATCTGGGAGGAAAGACATAAAACGTTGCGCTCAAAGAACTTATGGTTTAGTACAATCGCTACTGAGCAGTCAAATAGAGAAATGCTAAATCCGAGAATGCCATCAATCTGTTCTTCACCTGTATCAACCATTATCCCCAAACCATAATTATACTAAATCTGTCAGTTTAGAGCTGCTGTTTGCTCTTGACAACTCAAAAGCTCCAACATGCCTGTCTATAAATACCTGGGGAGCTTGTGAAAACTAGAGATTTACTGAATGGAAATTCACAAGGAAAGAGGGCATGAAACTGTGCCTTTTCCTTCTCAGGCACTCCCAGGTAATTCTTAAAAATGGGCCAGTGTGGGAAACATTAACATAACCTGAAAGTTCCTAAAAATGTAGCATCAGCATCACTTGGGAACTTGTTTTAAAATGTGTATTTTCTGATCCTTTTTGGATCTACTGAACCATAAACTCTCCAGTTCAGCCCTGTAATCTGTGTTTTGACAAGCTCTCCAGGTGTGCAGTAACATTTGAGAGTCACTGACAGAAGGAGGCTGTTTAGTGTTGTGCTCTAAGGAGATGGCAGCATGTCCAGTGCCTTGTTCAGTAGCTAAGTTCATGTCTAACTCTTTGCAACCCCATAGACTGCAGCACGCCAGGCTTCCCTGTCCTTCACAATCTCCTGGAGTTTGCTCAAACTCATGTCCATTGAGTCAGTGATGTTATCTATCACATCCTCTGCCATCCTCTTCTCCTGCCCTCAACCTTTCCCAGCTTCAGAGTCTTTTCCAGTGAGTTGGCTCTTTGCATCACGTGGCCAAACTATTGGAAGTTTCAGCTTTAGCATCAGTCCTCCCAATAAATATTCAGTGATTTCCTTCAGGATTGACTGGTTTGATCTCCTTGCTGTCCAAGGGACTCTCAAGAGTGTTCTCTAGCACCATAGTTTGAAACTAGTTCGAAACCAGACCAGTATCTACCTGGTTTGAAATCTGAAGGGTTAAAACAAAACAGACCAGCTTCTAGTCTTGACTAGGGAAGTGAGGGTTCGGATGAGAACAAAGAGGCCCCAGAAATAGAGCTGTGAGCCTGCTTGGACTCTCTCCTGGCTGAACAGGGGAGAAATCTGAGGCACTACCCACAGGCTCTGCAGAGCAAGTATGTTCACGTCTTGCTCATGCCTTGTGGTGAAATGGAAGTAGAGAGAGGATGCTGATTTAGAGATGGATTTAACCAATGGAGAGGATTGTCTTAGAAGCTGGATAGAGCCAAGGTATGGGGCTTCCCTGGTGGTTCAGTGGTAAAGAATCGCCTGCCAATGCAGTAGATGTGGGTTCGATTCCCAAATCAAGAAGATCCCTTGGAGGAGGAAATGGCAACCTACTCTAGTATTCTTTCCTGGGAAATCACATGGACAGAGGAGCCTGGTGGGCTATAGTCCATGAGGTCATGTAAGAGTTAGACATGACTTAGCAACTAGACAACACAACGGAGCCAAGGTATGGGTTCGGAAATCCTCTAGGATGTTGGTAATGGAGCAGCAAAGTCCCCACTTCCCTAGTATCATTTTTCTTTTAAAACAGAAAAAAAAAAATGTTTTGTGATGTTTCCTTTGAGAGTTTAAGAATTCCAAAGCCTTTGCTTTTTCCGCATAAGGAGTGCCACAATGTGAGATTTTTTTTCCCCCTCAGTTATGTTGGCTTAGAGAAACATATTAGATAATGAATTATTCAGGGTGATTTCCTAGGTTGGAGAAGAGACGCACCTGTCTGAGACGCTTATAGACTTGATTAGATAACATTTGTCAGCTGCATCAGCCGCAGGTAATTCCTGACGCGAATTGTATTTCCCCGTGGGTAGTGGAACCAAGCAATGTTCCAGATTTCATGGGGTTGCTGAAGAGGCTCGCAAAAGTGTCATGCCTAAGAGGCTGTACTGCATTTGTCAAGATAATCAGACTATTTGCAATCACTATTTTCTACCCTCTTTTTTTCAAAGTTCCTAGGTGAGAATGTAAAATAACCGAGAAAAGGTGACACATTTGTGTGCTATAAATAGACCGTTTTCAGTCAAACTATAATAGATATATACTTCTCTTGATAAATTCTATGAGTGGTTCTTTTCTGTTTTTTTTTTTTAAACTACTGTCATTGAGTGCAACTCTTGTGAATACATAATGAGCCACATTTATCCTGCCAAAATTTTGTCTTCATACTCGAAACTACTTATACTGTGCACTGGAGATTTTCCATTTTGCTGAAAATACTTTTTCTCTTAGAAAGGTTTGCATCTTCTTGAAAGCACTCTTTGGGTTTTTTTTTTTTTAAATATATCTCCCAGAAAAGCACAGTATTATTTCTCATGTTGGAGTTGGAATATCTGTGGTTCCGCTCTTAGCATAGTCAATGAGAATGTGGAGCTTAAATTACCATGTATGATGAAATATTTGAGAAGCAGTGTGACTGCATTCAAATCCAGCTCCCTCACCAGCCAGTTCTGGGGCACCTTAAGGATGGTACCTGGGCTTCCTGAGATGGTGCTGGTGGCTGCCTGAAACAGATGTTTTCGCATTAAATAGAATAATGTATGCAAAGTGGTTTTGCTCAGTATTAATAAGCTCTTTATAAATGTTGGTTTAAATTTTTGGTTGGAGGTAATAAGGCAGAGTGAAGAGAGCTCTACGGAAAGCTGGGTCGAAAATTCACAGACAGGCAGTGTGTGCTGGGCTCAATCTCTCAGTCATGTCTGACTCTCTGAGACCCCATGGACTGTAGCCCACTAGGCTCCTCTGTCCATGGGAGTTTTCAGGCAAGAATACCTGGAGTGGGTTTCCATTTCCTACAGACAGACCTTGGAGATATGGTGTGTTCAATTCCAGATCATTGTAATAAAGCAAAGGCTGCAGTAAATCGAGTCCCACTAATTTTTTTGATTTCCTAGTACATATAAAAGCTGTTTACACTATACTGTAGTCCATAAAGTGTGCAATAGCATTATATCTAAAAAAGCAATATGCATACCTTAATTCGCGACCCTGTGGACTGTAGCCCGCCAGGTTCCTCTGTCCATGGGATTTCCCAGGCAAGAAAGTGGAGTGGGTTGCTATTTCCTTCTCCAGGGGATCTTCCCAACCCAGGGATCAAACCCGGGTCTCCCGCATTATAGACAGACGCTTTACTGTCTGAGCCACCAGGGAAGTCCTAATTTAAAAATACTTTATGGTTAAAAAATCATCTGAGCCTTCAGTGAGATATAATCTTTTTGTAAACGTGACATCAGAGATCTCTGATCACAGATGACTGTAACAAATATAACAGTAATAAAAAGTTTGAAATATCAAGTTCAATTCAGTTGCTCAGTTGTGTCCGACTCTTTGCGACCCCATGAACTGCAGCACGCCAGGCCTCCCTGTCCATCACTAACTTCTGGAGTTCACCCAAACCCATGTCCATTGAGTCAGTGATGCCATCCAACCATCTCATCCTCTGTCGTCCCCTTCTCCTCCTGCCCTCAATCTTTCCCAGCATCAGGGTCTTTTCAAATGAGTTAGCTCTTTGCATCAGGTGGCCAAACTATTGGGGTTTCAGCTTCAACATCAGTCCCTCCAATGAACACCCACGACTGATCTCCTTTAGGATGGACTGGTTGGATCTCCTTGCAGTCCAAGGGACTCTCAAGAGTCTTCTCCAATACCACAGATCAAAAGCATCAATTCTTTGGTGCTCAGCTTTCTTTATAGTCCAACTCTCACATCCATACATGACCACTGGAAAAACCACAGCCTTGACCAGATGGACGTTTGTTGACAAAGTAATGTCTCTGCTTTTTAATATGCTGTCTAGGTTGGTCATAACCTTCCTTCCAAGGAGTAAGCGTCTTTTAATTTCATGGCTGCAATCACCATCTGCAGTGATTTTGGAGCCCAGAAAAATAAAGTCATCCACTGTTTCCACTGTTTGCTCCATCTATTTGCTGTGGGGTGATGGGACCAGATGCCATGATCTTCGTTTTCTGAATGTTGAGCTTTAAGCCAAGTTTTTTCCCTCTCTTCTTTCACTTTCATCAAGAGGCTCTTTAGTTCTTCTTTGCTTTCTCCATAAAGGTGGTGACAATGCATATCTGAGGTTATTGATATTTCTCCTGGCAATCTTGATTCCAGCTTGTGCTTCCTCCAGCCCAGCGTTTCTCATGATGTACTCTGCATATAAGTTAAATCAGCAGGGTGACAATATACAGACTTGACGTACTCCTTTTCCTATTTGGAACCAGTCTGTTGTTCCATGTCCAGTTCTAACTGTTGCTTCCTGACCTGCATACAGGTTTCTCAAGAGGCAGGTCAGGTGGTCTTGTATGCCCATCTCTTTCAGAATTTTCTACAGTTTATTGTGATCCACACAAATATCAAGAGAATTACCAAAACATGATACATAGGCATGTGTCATGTGAGCAAATGCTGTTGGACAAATGGTGCTAGTAGACTAGCTAGAACCATGGTTGCCACAGACCTTCCGTTCATAAAAAGCATAATCGCTGCAAAGCATGATAAAATGAGGCATGCCTATAATTTCTTGCTAGTCCACAGTTTTCTTATCATTGCCAAGAAGAGTTTGAATCCTGTGGTTTCTAAGAGCTGTTGCAATGATGGAACCTTGCTTTTCTATTAAAAGGATCCCAGACCTATTTTGAGGGGGAAGAGAGAAATGTGGAACTGATTACTTACCCCTTATCTTCATTTATTTATTTATTTTTTACCTCCACTTCTCCTCTCTTTCCTCACGTTACTATCTCTCTGTCCCTTAACATATCACCTCAACATTTGAAGTGTTAGAGAGAAGAGTCAATTGAGAAGATGGACTTCCTTCCTAAGAGAACTTATTCAGCAGCCTCTTATTACCAAGGTACGAATTTCCACATTGTGCCTGGGACCGCCTCACTGACAGCCTTTAGAAAGGCAGCTGCCACATGGTTCTGTGACATGAAGTTGGGACCTCTGGGTTTGCATGAAGGCTGAATGATAAAGGAAAGGTGATTCAGTTTGGAACTTCAAGTGGGGTTCCAAGTCCTGAGGTCAGTTTTGGCTGCCAGTCAAAGGGTAAACATTAGCTCTCTATCATCATGAGAACGTGGAAAGAAAGTTCTCTCAGTTACTCAGTAGTATCTCAATATTAAGCTGTTGATTGGAGTATCATGTCTTAAGTGAATGATTTGTAAACAAAATATATGAACAACCACAGATGGTTGGCTAAATAAACTACCAGATTTGTGGTGCTATTAAAAAATAGGCAGTAGAAAGAAAATTAGCTGGCTTTGAAAGATGATTATGTTGTATTACTTGATGGTAGGAAGTTAAATAGCATACACCACTTTGTCCATTAAGAATGTGTCTATATGTGAGACTGCAAGCCATGAAAAGTTGTTAGGGTTATCTCTAAATGTTGAAAGTTTAAACAGATGCATTGCTATACTTTCAGCATATAAGCTTCTAACTTTAAAAGGGTGGATAGAAATGTTAGTGTTTGTTGCAAAGACAAAATCAGAGGCTGTTACTTTGCAACCTTGGGAGTTAGCTGGGTGCAATCTGAAACTGGGTTTGTGGATAAAGGGCGAGGAGAAATGGAAGAAAGAGGCAGGCCACTCCAGGTTGGTAGGTGGCAGGTTTAATAAGAAAGGGAACTTACATACGAGGCTTGTCTCTGGCAGCTGCAGACAAGCAGATCTTTGCACCTGCCTGCTAAAATCTTAAAATTTCATAGAGGCCTTAATAGGGCTCAGTAACATATACTGTCCAGGTGGTATCAGTGCCACCTTACTATCTCAAGGCTGTGTCCTTGGTCAGCTGCCAGTGTGGGGAAGGCAAGCAGAGCTCACGTTCCAAGGACGGGGGAGGGCGTGAGAGCCTCCGATTGCCTGGGTACAGCTGTGGGTCAGCTGGCAATCACACATCCTTTCAATGACCTCCTCCTACACTTTATCCCTCATTATGGGCTCTTATTTTTTTTGGGGGGGGGCCACCCCGTGTGGTTTGTGGGATCTTAGTTCCCTGAACAGAGAACAAACTCATGCCCCTTCAGTGGAAGTGCGGAGCCTTAACCACTGGACTGCCAGAGAATTTCCTCATTATAGGCTCTTATAATCTTGTGTGTCCTCCTCTTCTGAATGGCCAGCAAGAGGTTTCATTAGCACGGAGGTGGCTTGTTTGGCCACTGACTGCATGGGAGGCCAGATGTAGCAACAATATAGGCACACGTAAGAGAAGACACAGATTAAGACAGTGATTCCCAGAATCAGTGATGATTTTTTTTTTTAAATCAAGAGCCCCATGATCCAAGTTGTTGATTTATTAAGTCTCCTAGGCTGGGGGTTGGATCACTCAGGGCATTTGTGTTTTTATGTGATTTAATAAAGGCACTACATTAGCAGACTCATCAGGTATGAATACAACGTTCTGTTTGGATAACTGCTCAGGAGTCCCCTTGTGAGGCAGTAATGACGTCCAAGCCCATCCTCTTCTGGAGGACGTGTTGCTCATTAGACATATTTCAGTGTTCAGTAAGGACAGGCTTTGTTGGCTGTCATTTAAGGCTTGCTAGGTGAATTTAGTAAGGGCTTCTGTGTGTGTTATAACATCCTCCAGGTCAACGGAGGAAATAGTGAGGGAAGCCAAATGATTGTACCAGTGAAAAACAAAATGTGGCCCTCTGGCCTTGAGGAGAGGAAGCTGGCAATTTTTGCTGTGGGTGGCTTTTCCCCTGTGCCCAGGAGGAGCCCAGAGTGCAGTGGCCCAAGCATCCAGGTGGAAACTACGGACAGAGATGTGTGCCCCATGACATGGAGTCACGTGGGGTTACTCAGTAAATACCTGGGAGGTATGACAGTCACTGTACATCAGTCACTGTCCTTTAATATGATATAATGACTACACAGTTATGATGATACCCTCTCATATTCCTGGTACAGTTGAGTTGGTTCTCTTTAGAGCGCTTTTCCTGTTTCTAACATAGGAGTGCCTGGAGGTTCAAATGTCCCAATTCTGGGGTAAAACCCATAAAGCCATTCCAAATCTGAGCATAGCCACCCATAGCTCTAGTGGTGGTATTCCTAGGATCTTTCCGGTCAGTAGTCTGATGGACTGCCACTTGTAGTTTGATTGGCAGAAAATAATACTGTGCCCTGTGTTATTGATGGTGTGTGCCACCAGCCAGGTTTTTGGATTAGCGTTGGTGGTAAATCAGTAGAATTGAGTCTCAGTTGTAGCTTGTTCTTCCTGACTGTACTGCTTTCAGGCTTTCCAATCCCCTTCCTGGAGCAGCGGTAGTCACCATGGCGATCCCAATGAGCTAGAGATGGGGAGCTGCTCACATACCCAAATCAATCAACTGGATTGATTTCTTTGCTGGGCATTCTTTGTGGGCCACTGCAGGAAGGAATTTATATCAGGTGCCCATCCTGTGACTGAACACCATAGGAGCCACAGAAGTCTAAGGTTAAAAAGACATTACTGGGACTTCCCTGGTGGTCCAGGGGTTAAGAATCCACCTGCCAGGGTAGGGAACATGGGTTAGATCCGGGAACTAAGATCCCACATGCCGCAGAGCAACTGAAGCCCTTGCGCCTAGAGCCCGTGCTCTGCAACAAGACAAGCCATCGCAATGAGAAGCCCATGCACTGCAACTAGAGAGAGTAGCCCTCACCTGCCATAACTAGAGAAAGCCTGTGCAGCACCAAAGACCCAGCATAGCCAAAAAATAATAAAGAAGTAGTTAAAAAAGAGATTATTTAGTAGGAACCTGTCTGGGGAGGTCTTCCCTTCTGTAAGAATTGCACTTGTGGCTTGATCCTTAGATGTTAACGTGGCTGCACTTTGGGAACTTGACCTGGTTGTTCAAATCATATGAGTAGGTTGGCCAGCTGCAGGGGGTGGGGGAGGCAGCATTGTCAGGTGTGAAGAGGGGCAGGATATTCCAGACCAGGACCTTTACTTTCTTTCCTCTTTTGATGGCATGCGGTCCATTGCAGGTATAGTGCATTTCAGCAGGCCTAGCTTGCAGCAGGACAATGGAACCCAGTGGGTGAGAAGTAACTCACTGGGCTGATAGGATGTCCCATAGCAAACTCTAACAGGGAACTCCTTTCCCAGATGTCAAGGGGCTTGTCTTCTCAGCACCGTAACTCATGGACCCATGGTGAGAGTGGGGAAAATACCTTTCTGAACATTGATGCCTTGGTAGGGGTTTCCAGTCTGGCATATGGGACACTAGGCCCCGCAGGTTAATCATTCAAATGTATTAAAGCCTGGGAAAGTACTTTAGTCCACCCAGCCAAGGTGGTTTTGAAAATGAAAGTGAAAGCCGCTCAGTCATGTCTGAGTCTTGCGACCCCATGGACTATACAGTCCAGGGAATTCTTCAGGCCAGAATACTGGAGTAGGTAGCCTTTCCCTTCTCCAGGGGATCTTCCTAACCCAGGGATTGAACTCAGGTCTCCTGCATTGCAGGCAGATTCTTTACCAGCTGAGCCACAAGGGAAGCCTAACAATACTGGAGTGGGTAGCCTATCCCTTCTCCAGTGGATCTTCCTGACCCGGGGATAGAACTGGGGTCTCCTGCATTGCAGGCGGATTCTTTACCAATTGAGCTATCAGGGAAGCTCATGGTGGTTTTACTTGTTACTAATTTAATCCATTTTTGCTTTCTACCAACCCTGCTGCTTGTGTGTTAGAGGGAAGATAGAACTTCCATTCAATGTCATGTTCTTTTGTCCAGTCTTGCGTGTTTGAAATGTGACCCCAATCACTGTGTATTCAATGAGAGTATCCATACATGGTACTCAGTGTCCCTGATCCCCTAATGGTGGCAGCCTGCTTTGCATGGCAACAGGGGAAAGCTTGAAGCAGTGTCTACGTAAAACAAGGCACCTCCCTCCTCACTCTCAGGGAGGAGACCAATGTAATCAATTTGTCAACCCCTCACCTGTTGGGAATTCCACTGCATGGCCCCTGACTGCTTGGGCAATTGCCTTAGGACTTGTTGAAAATACGCAGAACATGCTGTTTCTGAATTAACCAAGTTACTGTATTTCAAGGGCAACTTAACATCCTTGTTAATACACCATTCCATGGAGGCACTGTGGTAACAGTCTGTCTAGGGGCTTCTTCTGCTATATTTACTGAAGGGTCGGTTGTAAGGGCTCATATCTGGGCTAGGGCTTCCGCTTCCTGAATCCAGGAGGTGTCAGTGACTTATGAGCTGGGATGTGGAAGATAGTGAGGATCGTTTCAGGCTCGTGCAGGTGAACCCACAAGCGCTGACTCATGATCATCCACCCAACAGCCTCCTGCTGCCTAAGCCACAGGGTTCATCTATTTAAAAAGCTCTACCATCAATGCAAAGGATTAATGGCCAGGGCTCATAAGTGATCATCAACTAAACCACTCTGAGCTCAACTCATTGGCTGCTGCTGTTTGTTGCTCTTTCCATCTGGGGGTGTCATTACGGGGCTGAATAGTGTCTGCAGTCTGTGTGGACGGAGGGCTAGGCTAGCTCCATCTACATACCAGCCATCAGTGGGAATTTCCCCCATTCTTTCTTTCTAGGCTGCCCAGGCTCCCATCGGCATAGGAGCAGGGGCATCTGGAGGTCAACATGTTCTACAGCGACGATCCCCAACCTTTTTGGCCTCAGGGACTGGTTTCATGGAAGACAGTTTTTCCATGAAATACCAGGGGTTTGGGCGGATGGTGTTGGTTTCACTCGCCACTCACTTCTTGCTGTGTGGCTCGGTTCGAAACATGTCACAGATCGGTTCTGGTCCGTTTCCTGAGGACCCCGTTCTACAGGGCCTAACAGCACTGGCACTTTTAGAGGCAGTGGACGGGGGGACAGGCTGCCCCTCTGCTGCACATAGGCAGGCCATGCGATCACAGTGGAGGTTTGCACCATGGCAGAGGTGGGTTGATGGATAGGAAGGGACGTTCTTACCATGATACGCTGCTCTGCCTGGAGGTGTGCCGTGCAAGCAGTAGGAGCTGCCAGTGTGGGGTCATGTCAGCTTCCCGCCCACTTTCGGAGCTGGGGCCGAAACCCTACTGGTCCTCTCTCCCTTTGCATCTCTGCCCCAGTGCCCTCTGCATGCCTTCTGGAGTCACAGGCACATCAGACTCAAATGGTAGGCATGCTTCGGAGACGCCCAGAGCTTTAATCTGCTTCACTAGTGGTTTTGCCTCTCAAAGACAGCTTGCCGCTTTGATCTCCCGGCCCATGTGTGCTCTTTCTCTACCAGGTGGTACAAGGGATGGAGGTACTGTGCCAGCTGGGGAATAAAATCCTCCTAAAATCAAAGTTCCTTCAAAAGCTTGCATCTCTCTCACGCTCCGAGGGGTTGATAGGCCTTCTCAATCACACGTTCCGGGGCAACACCCTCTTAAACAAATGATTCCCTGAAACTTGGTGGCAGTGCCTGGGCCTGGAATTTTCTGTGGGTCCCCTGCCCAGTCTCTCCCTCACAGATGTTCCAGCAAAACCTGCAGTATCCTACAGCAGAGGCAAGTCTTCACATGTTAACATTATTTCATCAATGTAACAGGTTCATTGTATTGAATTGAGGAAGGAGGACAGTAACAGGTCTTGGGTTATAATCCCACGACATAAAATGGAGCTGTGCTGGTAACCTTGGGGAAGCACTTGAAATGTCCATTCTTGCACCCCGTCTTGTAAAGGCAAATTGATCTGTGACTCAGTGGCCAGGAATTTACTGAAAAAGTATTTGCACAGTATGGCACATCCCTCGGACCAAGGCCAGGGTATCTAAGATGGCGACAGTGATGGTATAGCTGCATGAATGGGGGACATTACCTTGTTCAACTGTCAGTGGTCCACTAATGATGGACCTAGCCATCTGATTTTTTTATCAGCCTTACTAGGCTAATAGTTCACTTGAGATTTCCTCCACATATGCCTTTTTCCTAAAACCCATTTCTTCTATCTCCTGGCCAGCTTGCCAATTACTGATTTGCAGACCTGGGAGCTTCCTGAGTGTAATCTAAAACTGGCCCCCATACTTGGAGGGCAGAGAGAGATGGAAGAAAGAGGCAAACCCCTTTAGATTGGTGGCAGGTTTAATAAGCAAGGGAACTTATATACAAGGCTTGTTTGGGGTGGTGCAAGATGGGTAGATCCCTGGACCTGCTCTCCAGAATCATAAACTTTATATGGAAGTCTTAACAGGGCTTAGTCACACAGACAGTCCAGCTGGTCTCCACAATACATTACTGTCTCAAGCTGTGTCCTAGGGAAGCCTCAAGTATGTGGAAAGCAAGTGGAAGATATGCTTCAAGGGCAGAGGACTGATGAGGAGCCCAGGTCCAGCTGGTGGGTCAACTTGCAATCACATTCTCTCAATAATCTCCACCAACAGAGGCAATAAGTCAAGGAAATGATTCTCTGGACAAATTTGCACCAGACAAAAGGATGGAGAAATTGCCTGTGATCTAGCCAACTCCCTCTCCCCATTCCCTTACCCTGGGTGCCTGGCTCAGCCTCCTGACTCCAGTTTTGCTCCACCTGGTTGGAACCAAACTACGGAACGATTGACACGGCCTTAAACTTGACTCCTTGAAAGTGAGTCAAGGAGAGAATTAAGTAGCAATTCTAAGAGACAAAAACATTAAGAAATATTGCCTCAGACTAAAAAATTGCCCCCAGATTTTTCTCAAGTGCAGCGGAAATGAAAGCAGAAAATTGCTCTGTGCCATTTCTGGGGCCCACTGCTATTAGAGACAGATGATAAACCTCACCAAATTGGCGCACCAGGCAACAGGCTGGAGCAGACCGACGTAGCTTGCCCTTTTTAAACGGAGCTAACATGGCAACAAGCTGATTGCAGCTAAATCAAAGCCTGCCACTGAGCTCTCTTTCTGGAGGCCACCAGTTGAAAGGAGTAAATATAAATGCGTATGTGAGAGCCGCTCGTGTTCCTTTACTTAGAGCCCTCCAAAAAGGGGCCGAAAAGAACTAAGCCGTTTAGACATCCGCCTGCTTCATCATTTCGGATGTGGTCTCAGATTACCCCAATTTTAAGACAGATTTGGGGTTTCAGAATCTCCCTACAAGGTCCAGTATGCCTGAATTTTAACCTTAGCTCCAGTGTTGGTAGCTGAGTAATCTCAGCAGCTACCTTCTTTCCCTGTTCTGTTTGAAGGCGAAGATTTATTTTATTGGTTTGTATTACTCTCCCTCCCTCCATTCCTGTGAACAGAGTTAGGTTTTTGCATGTTTCATTTTGTTTTTGGCAGTTGCATCTCCATTGGTAAATGTGAGAAATAGATTGAGAGGGAAAATATTGAGAGAGCACGATAAAGAGCCTAAAGTCAAGTGGAATAATAAAGAGATGAAAGAGAAAGAGGAGAATGACAGGGACTGGGGAGTTCGGGCAAGTCCTATGAGAGGGGTTAGAATGGCCACAAATTTCCCGAGAATAGAAAATTGGTGGTGGGAAGGGTGATAAGTGATTGTAAATTAGGAATTTGATCCCTTTAAATATATTTTTAAGGAGATGCATGTAAAGAATAGATTCCCTTGATAATTCCTGAGTTTAGTTTTATGGCTAGGTGGCACAGAGGCTGGACCATGGTTTAAATTCAGGTTATACAAACATGAATTTGTTTTGATTTCATAGTGTTAAAACAGATATTTCAACTTTATATGTGATAATTCTGATATTCTGAGAGTTATATATAAATTATTCGATGAAATTATTAGGTAAGGGAGTCAGATTTTGAAACCAGGTCTATCTAAATATCAGCCCCTATTCCTTTCCATATCATGTTTCCAAGGCACCTGGATTCTGAACAGAGGTATATGACAGAAATAAATGATTGTTTTCAGTAACAGCAATTGTTGCATGAGGAAGCTTTTTGCTTTGTTAAACAGTTGGAAGGCACAGGTTCAGCTGTTGGCTTTAACTGGGTCAGATATTCATCAGTACACACATTCATTCAACCAGCAATTTTTGTTGTATGTGACACATACTGTAAGGGGCTGGGAAACAAATATAAATTAAAAAGAGGTGCGATCTCTGTTCCCATGAAGCTTACAGCTCCAGTGGGGAGATTGGCATTCATCTACTCATAAATTCATAAGTACAAATAGATGTTTGCTCCTTGAAAGAAAAGCTATGACAAACGTAGACAGCATAATTAAAAAGCAGAGACATCACTTTACTGACAAATGTCCATATAGTAAAGCTATGATTTTTCTAGTAGTCATGTATGGATGTGATAGTTGGATCATGAAGAATGCTGAGCACTGAAGAATTGATGCTTTTGAACTGTGGTGCTGGGGAAGACTCTTGAGAGTCCCTTGGACTGCAAGGAGATTCAACCAGTCCATCCTAAAGGAGATCAGTCCTGGGTGTTCATTGGAAGGACTGATGCTGAAGCTGAAACTCCAATACTTTGGCCACCTGATGTGAAGAGCTGACTCATTGGAAAAGACCCTGATCCTGGGAGGGATTGGGGGCAGGAGGAGAAGGGGATGACAGCGGATGAGATGGTTGGATGGCATCATCGACCCAGTGGACATGAGTTTGAGCAAACTCAGGGAAATAGGGAAGGACAGGGAAGACTGGTGTGCTGCAGTTCACGGGATCACAGATAATTGGACACCACTTGGCGACTGAACAACAACAACAAATAGACCAAGTTATTTGAAAGAAAGAAATATGGTTTTCCAAAAGCCTGTACTGAGGTAATCTATGATTGAGAATCAGAGGAAAACATTCTGTGCCTTCAAACCTTTTCAATCTGGAATGCTGCTGCATCTCTTTTGTGCTAAATACCCATTAACTGTTTACCTTGTTTACTGTATTCAGAGCCTAGAATAATGTCTGGTAAAGTCCCTGCATTGTAAAACTTACATTCAGGTAGAGGAGATGAACGATAAACAGATAAACCAATATATGACGTATTTTCAGGTGGCGACAAGGAAGCTGGAGGAAAATAAGAGGAGGAAGAGTAACCAATGGTGTTATTTTTCAGTAGGATGTGGGATAACACATCTGAGAAAGTGACATTGAAGGAGAGACCTGAACAAAGGCTGGGACTGACCCATGTAACACACAGGAGAACAACATTTCACATCAAAGAAACATAAAGCACAGGTGTATTCTTGTGCTTTGTATAAGACAGGTGTATTAGTGTGCTCAAGTGACAGGGAAGCAAGGGACAAGGGGCGGATTGAGGGAAAGCTGTAGAAAACATAGTAGGAGAGATGATCAAGGGTCACTTTGTAGACCTTGGTAAAGATTTCAGATCATAATGTGATAGGAAATATTTGGGTACTTTTGAGCAAGGAAGTTACCTACTCATATATATCTTTTTTCTTTAATGGATCAGAGCAATTTATTATTGCAAACACATATATGATTTTTTCCCCTTCCTTTTTTTGGGATTCCTAATTTTTTTAAAATTTATTTTTGTTTTTTAAAATTTATTTTTAATTGGGGGAAAATTGCTTCACAATGGTGTGTTGGTTTCTGCTGTATCATATATATATATTTTTTGTTGCTTCTTGGGGGCAGTTATTTATTTATTTATGACTGTACTGGGTCTTTGTTGCTGCCCATGGGCTTTCTCTAATTGCAGCGAGGGGGAGCTACTCTCTAGTTGTGGTGCACAGGCTCTCATTTTGGTGTGGAGCTTCTCTTGTGGAGCATGGGCTCCAGTGTGTAGGCTCAGCAATTGTGCCCAGGAGCTTAGTTGCCTCAAGGCATGTGAAATCTTCCCTGGTTCTCAGGAATCGAACCTGTGTCCCCTGCATTGGCAGGTGGATTCTTAACTACTGGGCCACCAGGGAAGTCCTCCATATATATCTATACACATTCGTATATATGTGTGTCTATATATATCAATACATATATCTTAGATGTATCTCCTAGGAATAAAGGTGACTATTTCCATCACTGGGCACACTCTGTCAATTGGCATAAATCAAAATGTCTTAGATCAAATTCGTACCCCTCCGGCATAACGTGAATGATAAAGGGAAGGGATCTCATTTTGTCATTTTCCTTTCAAGTATCAAGTTGTATTAAAGAAAACATTTTTCTCAATCACAGGTGCAGATGGGAAGAGTGAGTGACATCTTGATGTCCTCTCTTTGATAAGTCTTCTCCCTTGGCAGCTTCCAGTGTACTTTTAGGAACAAGCTTCCATTTATCTTTTACAGAGTAGATCTGTGTCTTGGAGCCAGCAGAGCTACATTTAAAAGTGTGCTTCCAGCTTGAGACTCTCAGAGGAGCAGCAAAGCAAAGAACAGAACATTGCCCTGAATGTTTGGAGAGCTCAGATGGAGGCTAAGCCATCAAATGTAGCTGTCATTATCACAAGCCCTTGCATTTAAGTTTCCAAAACACTTCTTACATTCACTCATTCATTTGATCTTTGTAACAATCCAGTGTAATCATCCGGGCAAGAATATGTACTCCAATTTTACTGGTAAAAAAGTAAAGTAAGGCTTAAAAGAAGTGAAATAAATGACTAGAAATGACGGCACATGCATACATTTGCTGACAAAATTATACATGTCAGTGATAGGCACAGAGTCAGATCTCAGTAATTTTAATATTCTTATCCTATTGGCCATGCTATATATGTTAACATATGAATTGTTGAGGTCTTACTGGCCAGTGTTTAGTGATTTAAGAGGACTTAGTCTTTTGTATTCTCTTTGGTTGTTATGCTTCAGCCTCTTTAATTTCAGCAGGCCCACTGACAGAGAATTACTTATATTTGGGATATTTCAATAGAACCTCTAGCTTGCCCATGGCTGTGTTCCAGGTAGCAGTCTGTGAAGTGAAGAAGCTCTTGGAAAAGACAGAACTGCTGTCAATGAGGAACTCCCAGAGTTCCCAGCATTGCTGTGCTTCTGCATAGGAACAGCGATGCTGGTTCCTAAAGCATTAAGACATCCTGGGAACCTTCACAGAATTTCTGTGTAGAATATAGCCAACACCAAAATCAAGCTTCAAATATTTTAAACTCTATGTATATTCTTTTAAAAAATATGGTTTAATTATGTAAATCCATGGCTGATTCATGTCGATGTATGGCAAAAACCACTACAATATTGTAAAGTAATTAGCCTCCAACTAATAAAAAATAAATGAAAAAACAAACAAACAAAGCAAACAAACAAAAGAAATATGGTTTAATTTTACATGAAAGGCAAAATTTCTTAGCACATTAAGTAGAATGAATACTTGTTGAAGTCTTGAGGCTTTTTGGAGCTTTTATTTGAAGGGGATGAGGGGGCAGTTTAAACTTTGAGGCTACTCAGATTTCAAACTTTCTATTTAGAATAAGTTCCCTATTGTATATAGTGTAGGGGTACTTTCCATTTCTGAAACTCAAAGGTAGTTGGGTAGAGTTGAGGGTATCTTTCTTTCCTTACCAGTGTATCCAGGACGCCATTTTATGGGATTTATTATTAACAAAGACTCTTTCTCCTTGTCTTCCTCCTCTTCCCCTCTCCTCCCATTTCCGCTTTTGCCTCCTCCTTCCTTCTCTTCCTTCCTTGCCTTTTTTTTTTCCTACACCCTGCGGCGTGTGGGATCCTTGTTCCCTGACCAGGGATCAAACCTGAACCCCCTGCAATGGGAACACAGAGTCTTAACCAGTGTACCACCAAGGAAGCCCCCTCCCTTCCCTTCCTTTTCTCTCCTCTCTTTCCTGCTTTTCTGTCTTTGATCCTGAGGGAGTTATCCAAATAGTAGAGAATAGTGTAGAATTTCATAATTACAGCAGCAGAGACAAGAGTCATTTGTAGTGACACCAGCTGTCTGGCGACTGTTCTGGTTCCATGTCAGTAGTGATCTTCAGACTCATCCCACCAAATGACCTTGACTGTGTTTTATGTTGGTCTTTCTAGGTGGTGCTAGTGGTAAAGAGCCTGCATGCCAATGTAGGATACGTAAGAGATGCGGGTTTGATCCCTGAGTTGGGAAGAGCCCCTGGAGAAAGAAATGGCAACCCGCTCCAGTTTTCTTGCCTGGAGAAGCCCATGGACAGAGGAGCTTGGTGGGCTACAGTCCAGGGGTGTCACAAAGAGTCCGACACGTCCCTTGGTTGGTGTCCCTTGGTTCCTGCTCATTTTCCTAGCTCTATTCTCTGCTTACTGTTGATTTTATGAAGTATAGTATATCCTTTCAACAAGGTCTTTTTTTGTCCATAAATTAGAATAGGTTCCTATTACACATAATAAAAACCGGACCAGTAGATTGAGTAACAGCAGTTTCTGTACCTACCTGTCCTTATTTGACTCATTCTATAAGAACTGATTTAAATTCCAGCTCAAGTATAGCCCACCATGACTGTTTCACTTCTTCGTGGGTTTTTGTGCTTTGGGAGTGTGTGTATGTGTGTGTGTGTGGGGGGGGGTCCTATACGACTTACCATTTTATCTTGTTATACTGGTAATTTTTTCTAACTGAACTAAGCTAATTTTTTTCAAATTCCTACTTCCATCAAAAGTTCCTCAAGGGCAGATTCTTTATGCATCCCACCTACTCTGATTTTCCTCTCTTTCCTCTTCCCCTGGTAGAACCAGGTATGAGACTGAGCACACCAAAGGTTTGAAGGTGAGAAAATACTTGTTTTTCTTTAATTGATGTATATCTTAGTGCTCTGGGATTAAAAAAGATTAAACCAAGCCTGTGCAACCTGTGTTGGAAAAGCCCATGTCTGTGTTTGTAGCTCATCCAAACAAGAACAGCGTACTAGTGGGTTTGAACATGAACTCTAGAGGAGACAGACCTGGATATGACCTTGGAAGGCTTAAAGTTTTTCCAGCTGTATAACCATGGTGGTTGTGGTGGTGGTTTTTTTCATTAAGTCATGTCCAACTCTTGCGACCCCATGGACTGTAGCCTGCTAGGCCCCTCTGTCCATGGGATTCTCTAGGCAAGAATACCGCAGTGGATTGCCATTTCCTTCTCCATAGACTGGCTTAAATTGGCTTACTCATAAATGGTTTGAACAACCCTTTCTTTCCAGGGTAGAAAAGAGGATTAAGAAAAGTAATAATAAAGTACCTAAAACACCTATAGAGAGCTCAGTAAAGTTTGAGAGTATTTAGTCTCAGTCTCTTGTGGCTTATCAGAATAATGAGTGCATAGAATGAGTTAATTTAAGTAAAATATTAAAAGTGAGGGAGGTGAAAATTCCACTGTCCTTCAGCCCTTCTTATCTACTGAAAGTAAGCATTTCTGGGGTCCTTCAGGGACCCCATTTTCAGGGATGAGGAACCAGGATATTGGAGGTTTTCCTGTGGAGAGTGAGCCTTCATCTGTGTTGCCCTAGATGTAAGGTCTGGAAACAACGGATTCTGTCTGAGTACAGTGAAGAAGGCTGCAGTCTGACATTAGGAAACACTTTACTGTGTGATTGTGGGAACACAGAATGGCAACTGAAGATGCTCAGTTAGAAACTGCATTAACACTTGGCCAGTGTCTGGTGGGGAGGACTGAGCAGTGGAAAAGTAGGTTGTATTAAATTATCCTTAAAGATTCCTTCTACACTTTCTCTTGGTATCCTTATGGCTGTTCATCATCTAGGGTAAACAGTTCCCTAGAATCACAAAATCCTTATGAGCCAACATACCTCTGGAAATGCTCCAGCACCAATATTCCAGATGTCTCTCCTTTACTTCTAGCAACATTTCCCAAACTTTTCTGATTACATCCAGTCGTGGGTCAAGGAAGCTCGTTTGAATTATCCTACAATGTCTTGTCCTCCCCTTCCTCTCTCAACCACATCCATTTACACAGTGATGGGCTCAGAGTCCAGCCTGCAGCTCAGAGCAGTGGCTATGCTTGCTTTGTTTACTGGCATTGCTATGCATCACCGTGGAGTCTGCTATTGTGCCTGCTCAGGGCATTTTGTGACAATTGCCAGTGAAATGGCTTGCACATCTGCTGGTGTCAACTTTTAACATGATGGCAGAAAAATTATGGCAGTACTAGAGATGCTTATTACTGTACAGTTTGAGCTGTCTGTGGATGTGGCCGATTGTCTAACGCTTCCTTGTAGAGATGCTTTCTGATTCTGCTAAAACTACCTGCACTCTAAAGCAGCCTCACATAATTGCTAACTTCCTCCTTCACTCCTCAGGATCAGACTCTCTTTGCCCATTGGCAGCGGGGACAAAAAAGGAACTCACAATTATTGGACACTGCTTTGGTGTTTTACATTGGTTATCAAATTCTGAGCTTACTGTTGTAAGCCAGAAGCCACCCAGATAGAGTGGCTCTGTGATTCTCATTTTATAGAAGAGAAAACCAAATATCAAGGAGTTCAATAAGTTGTCAAAGACACAGATCTAGTCAACAGTTGAAGATGAGTTAATGAACTTTATGATTAAACTTACAAGAGTCAATTTTGCTTGCCACTAGGGATCCCAATCCAGGAATCAAGTCCTCTTTAAACCAAAGCTTATACCCAAGCATCAGTTCAACCTCATCACCTCTCTTTGAGATGAACCTAGTAGATGAGTCAGCCTGCTTAAAAAGATCTGAAGAGAGATACTCTTGTTTCTGAGGGCCCTGCTGAGTTATCATTTGTAGGGGAAATAAAAGATTGTGTGTGTGTGTGTGTGTGTGTGTGTGTGTGTGTATGTATAGAGTCTGCATGATTTCAAATTCAAGCCTGGTTTCTTTTTCTTTCTTTCTTTTTAACTATTTATTTGACTGCGTCGGGTCTTAGTTTGCAGCACAAGGGATCATTTGTTGCTGTGAATGAACTCTCTAGTTGTGATTCTGGGGCTTAATTGCTCGGAGGCATGTGGGATCTTCGTTTCCTGACCGGGGATCAAACTTGGGTCCTCTGGATTGGGAGGCAAGTTCTTAACCAGTGGACTGCCAAGGAAGTCCCCAGGCTTGATTCTTGATTAGCTATTTGAAGTTCAGAGAAATTAAGGAGCATGGTCCAGGTCAACTTTCTCATGTGAATGATGGGCATGATATGCATCTCACCAGATCATGAAGTGAGCCATTTGTTTTAAACACTTCTCACAAAGTAGATGTTAAAAATACTCACTAACGTTCCTTTCTGTAATAACCTTTAAGACCCCGTGTTTTCCTGATGTATGTAATATTACAAAGTCAACAAAACTGGGGAATAAAGCCAAGTGAAATAGGTGTCTTTATTTTGTTGATCAAAAGTAGGTGGAAATCTTCAGCCAGTTGAAAACAGGCCACCCACTTGCAGAGTAGGGACAGGACTGACAGTTAAATTTCTCAGATGTGTTGGAGAGAGAGTTAAGCACTGGAAGTAGTTATGTCCCACATCAGTGTTTTTCAAAATGTTCTCAAAAGTTCTCTGGAAAACCTCAGGGGCGTCAGTGAGAGGAGGTGATATGGGGAAGGAGTGGTGCATGCCTGATGCTCCATTTGAGTTCTTCATCATCTTTTAAAGTTATTGCTTGAATCATGGTGTTCAAACCAATAGACTCACTGGCCATAGTTGTTTCCTTTTCCTCCTCTTTTGTACAAAACCAGGGCTTCTGCTTTCCAAGATACTCATGTCTGTTATGTGTACCATGAAAGGAGCTGTGATTAGTCATTGGTTTCATTCACGATGAGGCTCAGGCTTGTGTGGATTCTCCATAGGCAGACTGGCCCCCTCTCCTTATCTCTGGCCTTGGGTTCATTCACAAGGGCATCTGCTCCCTTTTCCAGCTCTGGTGTTGACTCTTCCTCTCTGTAGAGTTGGATGCTGGAGTCTCACAGGAGCTCAGCATCTGAGTTTAAATTCAGATGGCCAGATAACTAAGGAAGTTCTAGTAGCTTACGCTCTGGTGAAATATGCGTTTTTTGTTTTCTGTACATAATTGCTTTTGTATTTTGCTCCCCTTATCCCCAACTGACAATATTTTAATTAAAAGTTGAGGTGTGAGAACATGAGGAAGTTTGTGGAGAAGCGTGGTTGCCTTTTGTTTAATCCTATCACTCCAAAAAATATGCTTTCAGCCCTTTGGTAAGCAAGAAGAGAATTGCAAAGGGAGAAAAAGCCAGACACAATGTGTTTTTCAAAAATATCTTATTTTGTTATTTCTTATTTTTTAAAGACTCATTTCAAATGCCTTTGCTCTCCCAACTCTGTATTATTGCCTCAAGAAATGATCAAGACCATTGAATCCTTTCATTCCTAAATTATATAAAAACAGGCAGATCATATATCTATCCATTTATCTATCTATTTATGATTTTAAATGGCAAATTCAGCATAGGACCTAGTCTAAATCAAATATGAATTCCAAACCTGAATCCAGTTGATTAAATTAAAATAAAAATTTGTTTATAAAAGGATGCTCCTATATATTATTGCTCATAGGGTTGCAGTGGGAAGAGTGCATTATTTTATTTCTTCCGTCAGATGAGTTTTCTCCATTCACTTCCGCAGAAAAGTAGAAGTTGCAGGTAACAAGAAAATGAATTTATTTCTGTTCTCACTGTTGCATAACCTTCCTCACTTTTAGCTGCCCCCTCCCAGTGCTATGTAGCCTCTCTCTAGTGTGGTCTTCTTCCTGATGTTTTCCCTGGGCTTTATTTCCAAGGGGAGAAGGGAACATACTCCTAAGCTTCTCCTAGAAGCATAGTTATTTGTCTTTTGCCACCTTTTCTTTTTCGTGATGTAGGGTCAGAAAAGCAGCCTCTAGCCTAGCTTATTGTCCGCAAATGATTTTTGCAAACAAGCTGATAAGAGGTGCCAGAGGAAAATAAAGCTATTTTAGGATTTTTCCTTTTTCTGGATACGATATTGTTGAAGGCTTATTGGGTTTTGCCATCTTCTATTATGGATACCCTGTAATTCACACAGGAAATGTTCTTCCTGCATCCACCCTGCCATAGTCTGAAGGTTTGTGTCCCCCCAAATTCATATATTGTCCTTCTCAGTGTAATGGGATTTGGAGATGGGGGTCTTTGGGAGGTGATTAGATCAGGAGAACAGAGCCCCCATAAGTGGGATTAGTGCCCTGATACATCTCATGTGCCCCTTGCTCCTTCCAGCCCGTGAGGACACTGAGATGACAGCTGTCTATGAAACGCAGTGAGATGAGTGCTTCTTTATCACTGTAAAGTGGTAAAGCCCCAACCCTGGGAAGCCCCAGCAGCTATCCTCACCACACACCGAATCCACTGGTGCCTTGATCTTGGGTTTCCCAGCCTCTGGAACCAGGGAGGTGGGGGAAATAGATGAGGTGGTCAAAGAGTATGAACTTCCAGTTGTAAGAAGACCGAGTTTTAGAGATCTAATGTACAGCATGATGATGGTAGGTAACAATATTGTTTATATACTTGAAAATTGCTAGGAGAGTATATCTTGAATGTTCACACCTCTTCGAAAAAAAAAGTAAGGTGATGTAAGGTGATGGATGTGTTAACTAACTGTATTGTGTTAATCCCTTCACAGTATATACATGTATCAAATCATCACATTGTGCAACTTAAACTTATATAATGTTATATGTCAGTTATATGTCAATAAAGAGGAAAAGTTTTTTTTTTTGAGGGACCAAAATATATATATTTATAAAAAATTTCACAATTATGATTTCTGGGCTTAGACATGGGAGGCTACATGTATGTGATTTTTATAATAGTGCTTCTCATATTGACATGCTTGATATTATAATATTTGTTTTATTCATTTATCCAGGGCTTCCCTAGTGACTCAGCAGTGAAAAATCTGCCTGCAATTCCGGAGCCACAGGAGACGCAGGTTAGAACCCTGGGTCGGGAAGATCCCCTACAGCAGAGCATGGCAATCCATTCCAGTATTCTTGCCTGGAGAATCCAGTGGACAAAGGAGCCTGGCGGGCTAAAGTCCTTGGGGTGCAAAGAGTTGGATACGACTGAAGTGACTCAGCACACATGCATGCATTAATTTATCCATCCATCAGTGCATTTGTCACAGGTCTGCACCAAAACAGCCCAAGGCAAGGATAAATTCTGATACAATCAGCATGTATTCACTTGACAGATAAAAAGATAGCAAATATGAGTTGAGAGAGAGGAGAGGCATTCAAAAGAAGGTTGCCACTGCTTTACAAGCCACAGCAGACACAGCTGATTGCTCAGCAGATCCAGCTCCTCAAGATCACAGGGTGCTTTGGGACAGAGAAGCTGTTTTGGAATAGTACTTTGAAGGGATAAAGGATAAGAGAGTTTGTCTTTTGAATTCTTATCATCCATCTTCTGTCTCTCATTGGTCAACGTTTGTCACTTTGGGAATTAGTGTCTCCAAACCTCTGGGTTGTTTTTTAAAAATCTCTTTTGGCAGGCATTATAGAAGTCATTTGGGATGGCACTTCGGGTGCCATTTATGCCAACATAAGGCAGAAATTTTATGATTAGTAATTTTGCATTCCATTTGTAATATTTTTGCTTCCAAGTCATGAAGCTATTTTCTTATTTTTTTCTAGGAGCTTACTCTTTTATTATTTACTTCTACAGTTCATATAAAATTGAGTTTTATATATGGTGTGAGGTAGGAGGTCAGTATTTTGATTTGCATTTTCAGTTGGCCCAGTAGCAATAAAGGCTGTTTCTCATTTTATTGCGATTTCACTTCAGGACTTAAGAAAATCTTTCACTGGTCTTTTAGTCTTTCCTTACACCAATATCCAACAGTCTAAATTGTTGTAATTTCATAATTAAGTTCTGATTTCTAGTAGTGTAAGTGCACAGCTTTGATATTTAAAACAAAGCTTGGACTATGCCCTCCTATAAAATGTTCTTACTGACGTTAATTTATGCACATAGACACCTTTGAAATTTCTTTCAAAATTGCATAAGATCTACAGATCAGTTTAAGAAAAATTAATACCTTGAGATCACTGAGTTTTTGAACATGACTTTTCTTTGCATGTTTCCTTCCCATTTTTTCTTTCATTCCATCTTTTTATCCTTTAAATTTTTTTCCGTCAGTATTAGTTTTTAATTTTCAGCACCAAAGTCTTGCACATTGTTCTGAGATAAACTTCTGGTTATTCGATTTTTGGATGGTATTTTGATGAATATTTTTTGAAAAATAAATTTCTTTTTGTTTCTGGTGTTTATTAATGCAAATGTTTTTTGTACATTGACATTTTCATTATGAATTCGTGCTAAATTCACTTATTATGTCTAATATATTGTCCATAGAGATGAACTATGTACACAACCATGTAGTCTGTAAATAATGACACTTTTAATTTTGCTTTTCTTTGCATTTTTAAATTCTAAAGGCTTGGCTAGGCACTTTTTCACTATTAAATGTTGGATTGAATTGATAAGCACTGACATTGTTTTGTTATTCCTGATCTTGGGGAAATCTTTTAATATTTCACCTTTAAGTTTGAAGATTTTTTACATGAAAGCATATGAAGTATGATTTTTTTAAAAGATGTGATTTCTCAGATAAAGAAAATTCCCTGCTATTTATAATTTGCTGAAAGTTTCATTTTGAAATAATGGAAGAGTTTTGAAGTTTATTAAATACCTTTTCTGTATCTGTGAAAATAATAGTTGATTTCCCCCCTCCTTTTATTTTCTTAATTTGATGCATTATGTTGAATTTTCAATGCTGAACTAATATTATTTAGAAGAAATGCAAGTTGGTTGTAACATATTTTCCTATATACTGGTGAGTTTTGTTGTGTTCAGGAATGTGTGTCTATGTTCATTAAAAAATAGGTTTCTCTGATTAGATTTTGGTGGTAGCTTACCCTGGCATTATAAAATAAGTTGGAGGTTTTCTCCATACTTTCTTCTGTTTTTATGGAAGAGGTTGTATACTGTTGGGGTTCTTTCTTTCTTAAATATTTAGAAGATTTTACTAGGCAAGTTATCTAATTTGAAATTTGATTTGTGGGAAAATTTAATAATAGGTTTAATTTCTCTAAATTTGAGTATAAAACTACTTAGAAATTCCTTGTTTTTCCCTGTATTTCTTTTAAGGAGATAGTTTAAGTTGTTCTTATCTAGAAAATTCTTTGTATCATCTAATTTTTAAATTTGTTAGCACAGAGATATTGATAATCACATCTATTATCTTGTTAACATCTGTAGAATCTGTAGAAATATCCCTTTGTTCTTAATTGAAATTGATGGTTTGTGCATTCCTTTTCTCTGTTTTTGTGAATCATTTTTGTTAGGAAACTTAATTTTTTTATCTTTTCAAAAAATTTTCAAGTTTGCAGACTTATTTGATATATTTGTCTTGTTTTGTTACTTCTTTCGCCCTGGTTCTCCAGGATTTTATTTTCTATTCTTTATTTTTAAAGATTTTTCTCTTTAAAGTGATACTTAGTCATTTCTCTTTCCTAACGCATGCATTTAAGAATAGCTTTGACTGCATTCAAGTGGTGGTGGTGCATTGCTCTGTTGTTGGATGTGTGTATGTGTGCATGTGCAGAGCGTCTCGTCCATTTACGTTTACTGTTATATTAGCTGACTTAGTATTTATTCTCTGTTTATCACATTGGTCATATTCTTTTCTTCTCTCATTTCTTGCCTTTTATTGATTAATTATTAAAAGTTATTTCATTTCCATCACTTATTGTTAGTTCACTTTTCTTTTTGTGGTTTCTCTAGGCATTCAGACATTAAGACATGCATCCTTAATTTATTCCAATGTAATATAATTTAGTACTTTTACTAATTCAACAAAAATTCTAGGGCTGTAGGGCACTGTATTGATTTACCTCTTGCCTATACTGTTATTATTCTACACTTTTCTATGTATATTAAGTACCATAATTTATTACTATATTTATTGTTTTGCCTAATAAATACTTATTTAGATTCATCCACCTTAAAAAAAAAAAAACCCTTTTTTGGGTCTTTATTTCATCTTCTATTCTCATATTTCCATCTGGGATCATTTTCTTTCTGGCGAACCAACACACTTTAAAAGGATGTTTACCATATTTTTTGCTAGTGTTTCTGGTTGTTTTTAGGAGCTTTTTCAAGATAACTAACCAAGTTCCAGAAATAGAAATCTGTTGCTTCTTTTCAGTGGACTTACTTTCTTTTCTGTAGAATCTCGAATTAAACTGGACGAGCTCTCAGATCTTTTTTTTGTATCCTGATATTACTTTAAATAAAAATTTAGAATTTAGTAAAGTAATTTTGGACTAATAAGCTCAATTAGACTTCATTTATTTTTTATAGCTAGATTGGCATGTAGTGTTGATGCTTAAATATGCAGGGAATTAATATCTTTTAAACTTGTTGCAAACACATGGTTGATTGAGGCTTCCTAAAACAGAAATATTTTGTATCTATGTATTTTTGTCTCTATCAAATACCACCTCTACATTTTTCTGTAGTTGTGTAGTCTGGGATTGAACCTGGGCCCCCTACATTGGGTAAGTGGGGTCTTAGCCATTGTGGTGTTGGAGAAGACTCTTGAGAGTCCCTTGGACTGCAAAGAGATCAAACCAGTCAATCCTAAAGGAAATCAATCTTGAATATTCATTGCAAGGACTGATGCTGAAGCTGAAACTCCAATACTTTGGCCACCTGATACGAAGAGCCGACTCATTAGAAAAGGCCCTGATTCTGGGGGAGATTGAAGGCAGGAGGAGAAGGGGACGACAGAGGACAAGATAGTTGGATGGCATCACCGACTCAATGGACATGAAGTTGAGCAAGCTCCGGGAGATGGTGAAGGACAGGGAAGCCTGGTGTGCTGCAGTCCTTGAGGTTGCAAAGAGCCAGACACGAGAGCGACTGAGCAACAGTGAGCCACCGGATTGCCAGGGAAACCGCTCATTGTATTTACTTTTGTGTCTGATTGGTTTTACCCCCTGAAACATCACGCTTTTCTGTATGGCAGCTTGGTAGTAATAGTGGTAGTAGAAACAGTTGTTATTGTTTTTATTTCCTGTTCTGTTAGAGGACAAAGAAGAGCCCAAGGAATATTGCCTGGTGAAACCCTGTTTTGAATTTGTACTAACACCTACCTTGTTTTCTTTTTGAGATAATACACATAAGATCATGGTATCAGAAATATCCTAGATGTTAAAAATCTGTATTAGCAAAGGTCTCTTTCACAACCATAATCTATTACCTTGGAAAGCTGTTACAATGTTCCCCCCTTCAGGCTTCATTTGGGATGTGAAATTTATAAATACTGCCTTTGCCTCAGATCCAAATGTTAGAAAATTAAATGCTTTTGAAGAATCTGACAGATTCACCAAAGCCAAATTTTATTTCTATTATGAAACAAGTATTGTCTATTTGGATTTATTATATATCATTAGGAGCTTACTAGAGTCTAATGAAGGCTGTCTGTATATCACCACTATTGCAAAAAAGTACTTTTGACAATCGATTTTTTGTGTGTAGAATAGAATTTAATTTTGTGTGTTAGAGATATTTTAGTATTCAGGGATTGTCAGACCTTTGGTTTAAGGAAGTTTGATGGGGTTACTGTGGACTTCATTGTTCAAATGAAAAGTTCAGAAAAGAGAGTGTAATGGAATTTGGGATCTACTCTATCTGCTTTTGAATACAGTCCAGCTATTATATTAATACCAAGATAGATAGAACAGAGTCGGCCCTATGTGCAATTTTTCTTACTTTGAAGCAGGCTCCATGAAGAATTTTTATGTTTTGTTTTTGAAAAGTAGGTAGATTATATTCTTGGTTCATCTTTGTTTTGCAGAGGTAAAATTAGAGGCCTCAGCCTCCTGCTGGCAGAACAAGCTCTCAATTTCTCACTGGCGAAATTCAATCTGATTTCTATCTTTTTCACTAAAAAGCTGTCAACAGCAAATAAGCATTCCCCATCAAAGAGCCACATTCATTTCTGAGGTATACAAATTCCTCTCATGGGAGAGGATTCAAGTAATTTAAATTGTTTCTGACTTTTAATTTCTTTTCTGGGAAATGGGAAATGATATTAGCATGGACTTTAACTGCAGTCCAAAATGAAAGAAGAAAAGACATGACTGGATACTCTTCAGTGTGACATCCCCAGTACTTTTATGCCTCAGAGTGCGGGATGCTTACAGAGCATAAAACAGTGTTTCCATCTGCATTCTTGTCTGCAGCTAGTCATCTAGTCTGAGCTATCATTTCATGCTTTTAAGATGCATTAATACAAGCTCATTTTTTTAGAAGCAGACTTGCTGTTGGAATGTATATCGCCAACATAAAAGTAGGAAATGCCTCTGAAATAAAAAAAATATATTTTTCTTTCTTAAAAGTTAGTTTGGGAAGTGGCCTTTTCTTTAGAAAAAGATGAAGTTCTGGGCATTATCTTGTCTCCTTATTTTTACTTTTTTGGGGCCTAGTTTATTTATGGAAGATAAGCGTTTAATAGAGTGTATTGGTTTGTAGCTAAACATTTATGGTGAGCATATGCATTACTTTGGTTGCTGAACTTCTTTAAACAGACTTGTAAAAATGTGGGCTTTTGGTTTTAAACCACAAATTTCATTGTCTTTCACTGTCGCCTGGTAGTTCATGCAGACGTTCACAATCTCAAAATCTTATGATTGGGATAAACGGGGTAGGCGTGGTGCATGCCTGCCAAGTCACGCCAGTTGTGTCCAACTCTTTGTGACCCTGTGGGCTGTAACCTGCCATACTTCTCTGTCCATGGGATTCTCCAGGCAATATATTGGTGTGGGTTGTCATGCCCTCCTCCAGGGGATCTTCCCGACCCAGGGATCGAACTCGCGTCTCCAGCAGCTGCTGCACTGCAGGCAAATTCTTTACTGCTGAGCCACTGGGGAAGCCCAGTGAGCGTGGTACACACATACAAATGAGTAAGCTGCCTATCACAGTTAAAAGCAAAACTCCCTTTCTGTGCAAATGCATTTGACAGTATTTAGAAAGGAAAAGGCATTTAAGAAGTAGATTTAGCATGAGCAAGATATCTACCACTCTAAGGTTGTCAGATGACTTTCAGGACTTTGAAAGTCTCCCCATTTTTATAGGCGTATTCTGATTAGTGAGGGTCTCCTTAAAATGAAGACACCTAGTATCAAACTCAAAATTGCAAATGGTGTTTCATTGGCACAGAATGAAAACACAATCTAACTGTATTTTCTGATCTAGCATCTATATATATATGTGTATGTATATCTATATTTATGTCTTTATCTGTATCATTTGTCTATCTAAATTCTGGGCTCGTTCCTTTCTTTTATTCAGTGTAATTTTTGAAGATCTACCTAGGAGGTTCCCAACAGTGAGCTAAGAACTATGCAGTCTTGACAGAGAATGAGCAAAGCGGAATCTGACAGTATGGGGCTAGGGAAGATGCATGCTAATGCACCATTGCATATGTGACATATTTTAACAACGGAGGAGTGAGAACCATTAAAGCAGTCCATAACGGGTATCCCCAGTCCCCAGCTGGGTTTAGAAGTTTGAGCAGCCTGCTCATGTAGCCCCTTCTCGCCCCAGCTGGATAAGTGTGACAGCATCTGTTCAACGGGCACTTGCAGGGGAGGCTGAAGAGGGGAGCAGTGCTGAGACTCTCCTCATGAGGAAGTTTAGCTGCTGCGGGTTTTAGCCAGTCAGCCGCTCTGAATTTCACCCTCACCAGCAGTTCCATAGTACATACTAGAAAGGATTCTGGTTGATTCAATTTGTCTTCTCATTTCATTTCGAGTGATGTTTCTGTACTTTTTCTAGAGGAGGACTCTGAAATGTTGGGCCTCCTGAAGTCTCCCTGAGAAATGGTGTTTAAAGAGCCTCCGAGGAGGAGAAAAAACTGTGCATTTGGAGAAGGACTGGGAGAAGGAGTCTGAGAAATAAGGAGCAGTATGTGCAAGAGTGCTGGGGAGAAGAGAGCAGCTGCTGAGACCAGGAGGTCAGCGGAAATGAGAGACACCAGGGAATCAGGGAAGGGATACAGACATAAGGGAGGTTGACTTGAGATGGGGCTAGAAGGATGGGTCAACTTTATCCCTTTTATTCACTTGTACCCGCAGTTCTATTCTTTCCCCTTTTCTGCTCTATTCTGTGCTTTGCACAGTTGACCCTTGCAGATTGCCTCACTGAGACTCCCTGGCCGGAAGGCTAATTGTTGCATTTGACCAGTAAGATGCAGTGGCTGTACACTGAAGTGTGGAGGGGGAGAGAGGGCGGCATGTATCTCTCCAAACCCTCCTCCTGCTTTGGTTCCTATCTCAGGCAAGAACTACCTACCCCCAGTTTCTCTGGAGAACTCTCCTCCAAGGTTCCGTCTCTCACTGGGTTCCTGGAACATCCTAGCTTTGGCTTTAGGGATATTAATGTCATCTCTTCACATTATTATTATCATTTTTTAAATGTATTTATTTATTTGGCTGAGCCAGGTCTTAGTTATAACAGGTGGGATCTTCCATCTTCATTGTGGCATGTGGGAGCTTTAGTTGTGGCATATAGGATCTTTTTTTTTTTTCAGTTGCAGCATGTGGGATCAAGTTTCCTGACCAAGGATTGAATCCGGCCCCCCTGCAATGGGAATGCAGAGTCTCAGCCACTGGACTGCCAGGGAAGTTCCCACATTATTATTTCTTATTGCCCATCATCTTTGATTGTTTCCTAACTATGGCTTCGTTGGTGGCTCAGATGGTAGTGTCTGCCTGCAATGTGGGAGACCTGGGTTTGATCCCTGGGTTGGGAAGATCTCCTGGAGAAGGAAATGGCAACCCACTCCAGTACCCTTGCCTGGAAAATGCCATGGACAGAGGAGGCTGGTAGGCTACAATCTATGGGGTCACAAAGAGTCGGACACGACTGAGTGACTTCACTTTCACTTTTTCTAACTATGCCTGTACTCTTGTAATTGGTCCCTAATTTAAAATATCTTCATTTGAATGACCTAGGATCAATTCTGCTTCCTGCAGGGAGCCTGACTCATTTGGGTGGGTTCTAAGGCTGTGTAGCTGAGGAAACATCATGTAAATCCAATAAAAGTACCACTTTTCTTACCTCACCCAAGATGTTTGATTCCCACATCCTAGAGACAATAAGAAGTTGGAGCTTTGGTGAATCTTAGTAACTGCTATCATGCCCCTTTCTGGTATGAACCATATATGAGACTGGCTGAAGGCTTATCTGTAAGGTTGTGTGCATGTGTGCATGCTAAGTCACTTCAGTTGTGTCCAACTCTTTGCGACCCTGTGGACTGTAGCCTACCAGACTCCTCTGTCCCTGGGATTCTCCAGGCAAGAATACTGGAGTGTGTTGCCATGCCCTCCTCCAGGGGATATTCCTGACCAGGGGATCAAACTCACGTCTGCCTACGTCTCCTCTGTTGTGGGCACCTTCTTTACCCACTGAGCTACCTGGGAATCCCATCTGTAAAGTTAGGAGGAGGGTTTTCCATACCTTCTGATTTCCTCCTCTCCCTGCCTACTTGGAAGGCCATTTCTGACCTTTCATGTTGACTGCTATTGTGTGCTAAGCTGATGAATTAAAAATAATGATCCCAAAAGCTATACACATTTTCAGATCCGCAGCTAATACATAGGCTTTATAGATCCACGATAAAATATATATGGTTTATGATGATTTAGTAAGTTACTCCTTTCTCTAAGACAGGAATCCTGGCGATAAAAGCTTGGCTCAGAATATAGTATCTCAATATCTACCTCATTTATGATGTGGGTCACGAGTAATTTGTGACCATTCATAGTTAAGTGCTGAAGTTCACAAATATTACCTCTGGATTCATAGTTACCTTACAATAACAGAATACTTTCTTGCACAATGCTGTGCTTCTTTGAGAAACAAAAAAGCAATTAAGATACAGCTAGCATGCAGGGAATTGTATAGAAAACCCAGCCTCTTTGTCTATGACACAGTCATGAATGGAGTGGTGATTCTGGTATTTAACCAGCACCTTGGAATAAAAAGACCGAGAACCACTTTCTTCACAGTTAACTATGACTAGAGGTATAATTTCTTATTTTGTGATGTGTATATAAGGAGATCCTATTTTCTTTCTGTGGGAGAGTAGATGGCAAGGAATAATAATTGCTCAAAAGCCAAGAGTGTTTGCATCCAGGATGTCAGTTTCAGGACAGTAGAGCCTTTGTTTTTTAGTGCTTTGGCCCCAGTGAGTAAGACTAATATCTGGCATATAACAGATACTCAATACATATTAGTGGAGAGGAGAGAGAATTGGACAGTTTCCTTTCTGGACACACACAGGTACTTCCTTCTCAACCTCTGTGCCTGAGATGCATTATAAGAGGGTGGTAAGAGAACAGATTTTAGAGGCCAGTAAAAATGCTTGCATGCAGAGCTGTCCTTCCTTTGGAGAGCCATCTCATGTGATTTAACCAATTTTGTGCTCTTCAATTTCTTCATCTATTCTTTTGTAAAATAAGGTACTAATATTTATGTCACTCTGTTGTAAGAGTGGTGTAACATAAGGTGTGTGGAAACCTTAAACAAATGATTTATCATTATTATTATTTTTACCATATGATATTACTTATGAGCAAACTGTTTTTTTGTAATTTCTGTGTCAGGAGAAATGGACAGATGCAAAACTGGTAGAATCTTTGGGATGGAAGAATAAATTGTTGGGGCTGACCATGGTTTACACCAAGACCAGGGTCTTTCTCCACCTAAGTTTTACTAAATATGGGTGAAAGATGGCTCTGATTAAAGGAAACAATCGTTTTGATCAATTTGGTTCAAATTACTCTTCATGTCAGGGGAAGAACAGCCAACTAGTTTTTCTGAACAGAAGCACAACAGGTTAGCCAGAGTGCTAGGAACTAGGAAACTGAGTCAGTTTTCTGATCCCTGCCTCTCTCTGTTACTGGGCTGCTGGGAAGACCATCTCAGAGAATGGACCAGAATGTCCTATGTTACTTTTGGAACCTGTACATATATTAGAAGTTACCATTCCCTCCCTCCCCCTGAATTTTATTTATCAGTTTACATTATCATGCAGAGTGAAGTAAGTCAGAAAAAGAAAAACAAGTACTGCATATTAACACATGTATGTGGAATCTAGAAAATGGTACAGATGAATCTATTTGCAGGGAAGGAATGGAAACACAGACGTAGAGAATGGATATGTGGACACAGAGTGGGAAGGGGTGGTTGGATGAATTGGGAGATTAGGTTTGACATAAATACACTCAGTTCAGTTCAGTTGCTCAGTCGTGTCTGACTCTTTGCGACCGCATGGACTGCAGCACTCTAGGCCTCCCTATCCATCACCAACTCCTGGAGTTTACTCAAACTCATGTCCATTGAATCGGTTATGCCATCCAACCATCTCATCCTCTGTTGTCCTCTTCTCCTCTTGCCTTCAATCTTTCCCAGCATCAGGGTCTTTTCAAATGAGTCAGCCCTTCGCATCAGGTGGCCAAAGTATTGGAGTTTCAGCTTCAACATCAGTCCTTCCAATGAACATTCGGGACTGATTTCCTTTAGGATGGACTGGTTGGATCTCCTTGTAGTCCAAGGGACTCTCAAGAGTCTTTTCCAACACCACAGTTCAAAAGCATCAAGTCTTTGGTGCTCAGCTTTCTTTATAGTCCAACTCTCACATCCATGTATGACTACTGGAAAAACCATAACCTTGACTAGACACACTTTCGTTGGCAAAGTAATGTCTCTGCTTTTTAATATCCTTTCTAAGTTGGTCATAAATATACTACCGTGTATAAAATAGATAGTTAGTGGGAAGCTGCTGCATAATACAGGGAGGTCTGCTTGGTGCTCTGTGATGACCTAGAGAGGCAGTATGGGAGGGAGGGAGGTTCAAGCGAGAGGGACTATATCTATGCATATAGCTGATTCATGTCACTGTATAGCAGAAACTAACACAGTAAAGCAATTGTACTCCAGTAAAAAAATTAGTGAATCAGAGTGGCCATCTTGGTAAAGACTAGCCCATGATGGCAGGTGAGAGTGTGAAAAATTTGTAAGCACCTGACTTACTGCTTTTTTGTAGTCTGGCCTTTCAGCTCATGAAGGTTGCTTCCTGTTGCCAATCTAAGAAACCAGGGGAACAAACATCCCCAGTCTAAGGAAAAAAAAGGATGCCTACTCTCTTCCAGGAAAAGTACCCGAAGCTTCCAGGGCCCCTCAGACTGAAAGCACAAGAGCTAAATACTGTTGCTCATAGAGAAATCAATACCAGCTTTTGTTCTGTTCTGAAGAATGAGACGACTCTGTTCCAGCTGGTGTGGGATGTTCTGGGTCTCACCTGGCCAGCAGTTGCTGAGGAAGGAATCTGATAACCCCAGATAATTGTGACAGTGAAACCCACCAGGGACTTGGAAATGAGAATGTCGGTGCATTGCTTCCATTTATCTATTTCTTAAAGACAGAAGTGGAAGAGGTTTAAAGCAAATATTGTCTTTAAATAATGGAATGTACTGAAACTCTTTTGCTGTTAAACTAACCCGAGATCTGGATCTGCCTTATACACAGCGGCTTCAAACACTTTTTGACTATGGGATGCTGTGCTGAACCCAGAAACCCAGTAAGTGATACAGGTAAAGATGAACCCATTCCCGCTGATGGGAAATGGGGGCCACTGGTTTGGTCCCTGACTACGTTGTTTGCCTGGTGATTGTCGTCTCTAAGTTGAAATTCTCTTAGCTCTGGCCACTCTGCTCAGGTTGTTCAGCCCATCTGTCGGGTCACCCAAATGAGGCCCCTTCCTGCTGGGCCTCTCAGGTAGAGTCATCAGGGGTCACGTGGGCACTTCAGATGAGGACAGTCGCATCTCTTGTCTTCCCAGGGTACAGTGAAGTACCTGGCACCCCCGGATGTCGGCGTGTGCTTGCTCGGTTTACCTGGATTCCATTTTGTCCTCCTTTCTGTTACAAGTCACTTGTACCTGGGTTCTTCTTGTTTCTTCTGTCTATCTCTGGGATATGTCTGTTCTCTAAATTCTCAGCTCCTTCAGATCTGGGCTATCCTACTGGAGAAGGAAATGGAAACCCACTGCAGTATTCTTGCCTGGAGAATCCCATGGACGGAGGAGCCTAGTAGGCTACAATCCACGGGGTCGCAAAGAGTCGGACATGACTGAGCGGCTTCACTTCACTTCACTTCACTGACAATTGAGCTTTTCATTGACATGCCAAGATGTAATATTTGGGTGGAGATGTTGAACTCTTTGGAGCTAGGTGGGGGCCTTGAATGCCAAGAGGAATCACTATCTGTTTAAGACCTCTCTCTACAACTTATTTATGCATTAATATAGCTAACTTGTCTGTGTGATCAGTTGCTCAGTCGTGTCCGATTCTTTGCATCTCCATGGACTATAGACTGCAAGGCTACCCCTGCCTAAGGAATTTTCCAGGCAAGAAAACTGGAGTGGACTGCCATGCCTTCCTCCAGGGAATCTTTCTGATCCAGGGATTGAACCCGTATCTTTTATGTCTCCTGCATTGGCAGGCAGATTCTTTACCACTAGCACTACTTGGGAAAGCCCCATATGTCTACTTAATGAGCATTTATTAAGCACCTACTGTGTTTCTGACACTGTTTCTGATGACAGAAATACAGCAAAGAATAACAAACAGAATCCCTGCCCTTAAACAGCTTACTTTCTAATGGAGGAAAACAAATATAAACAACATGAAAAAATGAAAAATAATAGATACCCCAGTGATAATTAATATAGGGTGATGTAACAGAGTGGCTGGGTGCCTCTGAATGTTTACTCAAGAAAAGCCTCCCTGAGAGGTAACAGGCTGCAAACTGAGTGACAAGAAGGAACTAATCCTGCAAAGACTAGAGGAAGAGCATGTCAATAAGAAGAGACAATTAATTCCAAGGCCTTATGGATGCTTTCTGAAGCAGAGTGGAAATGTGGCGGTAGATAGGATCAGAAAGATTAGAGGGTACCAGATTGGATAGGACTCTGTAAGCCAGGACAGGTAATGTAATGTTATTCTCTTTTTTTAACTTAAAAAAAAAAAAAAAACCTTTTACAACTTAAGACCTTTATTAAGATGGTGTTTGCAGTTTGTTGACTTTTTTGAAAAAATCAAGTTGTAAACTTTCATTTACCACTTAAAAATGAGGTTTGTAAAAATCTCAGCTTCACTAGATATGAAACAATTTAAAACCTTTAATGCTGTATTGAGAAAAACCAGGCTTCAAAAAAAACACATTTGTCATTACCAAAAAGAGATGTCTTTAGGTAAAAATGAAAACCCCATGCTGCAGGGACAGTGCAGATAGTTCTAGTCGTTTGGTCAATGGGCAAAAAGTAACCACTTGAGGTCTTCAGCTCCTATCTTCTGTTCATTTCTTACTGCTGGAATCTCATGTTCATTTCTTCTTCTTGGATGATTAAACAGGATGACTGCAGTGGTGTTAAGCCGGCCCTACTCAGTCAGCCGTGGGAGTGGATGAATTCTCAGCGGGTGGCTGGACTGTATTTGTCTCTGCTCTCCTTTGGTTGAAGGTTTTCTGGGTGTCTGCGTCAGTAGTTGAAGTTGCAGCAGTATCCATGTTGAGGTGGCCGTTGACCTTGGTCTGGTGTCCCGGGTTTTATTTTCTTTATTGCCTTCCTCTCTAGGCCGTCTGACAAGGAGGATCCTGAAAGGTCGGGGCATGCCCCGGGAAAGTGCCGCAAGGCAAATTCCGGAGGCTGGCTAAACTTCCGGGGACCGACCCCCTGCAGCCTGGTCCAATCAGGTACCGACCTGGAGCCCTCAGACACTGACCGCCGCTGTAGCCCACGCTTTCTTCCTTATATGAAAAGACCTGGCTTAGATGCCGGCCCTGGCTATAAAACCTCTCCCCACCCCTCATACCTCGCAGACTCCCTTTGTCTCCTCACTCACCCGCCCCTGGGAGTTCTGCCCGAGAGCGACCGCTCAATAAAGGCCTTTACCACCGGTCCTTAGAGGCGGCTTTTTTCCTCCCGCGGCGTTTTCTAACAGATCCCTGCAGAATTTTGGTCTCAAACCTGATACATATATTCTGTCTCACGGGCCTACCTTTTTCTGCCCCTGGTTGTCAGCTCCCTCTGTCCCTGCTCATTGTGCAGGAGGCTTGGAATGCTGTGGGCCCCGCCTAGACGGGCTCTGCATGTGGTAAGGTGGACACGGGGAGCACTCTCCCATCCCGCATCTTCTGCCACTCTCACTATTTTGGTAACTCTGCTGCTAACGGTGTGGGGGACCCTGCATGGACCACGCCTACCTGCCTGTGGTCTGCACAGACCGCCCTGCACTGTAACTCCGCCAGCCCCTGTAACATGTGCTGCCTACCCCATCTTTTCTTTCTTCAGCAATGTCATACTCCATACTTTCTCCATCTCCTACCCTGCAAAGGTGCTTCTGGGGTTATTCTTCTTTATGGCAGTCTGGTGCACACATACATCTTCCTTGGTGTCATTCCTGTCGATGAAGCCACATCCGTTTCTTACGTTGAACTATTTGGCTATTCCCAGACCCCTCCATGCAAAACCTTCTCGTACTGCCTGCCTTCATTCATTGTACCTTTGTAAAGCTCTCCAGAGAGTGAGACTGGACACAGAATTTCTTTTTTCCATTTTACCACACCTCCAACTTCCTGAACTATTCTTTCTGCAGCAGAATCCCACCCTCACCCCATTAAATAAAAGATGCTGATGAAAGGAATGTGGGTTTTATTGAGAATGAAACAATAGCTGCAGTGGGTTGGAGATAGTAATCTGGTCAGTCACACTGCAATGGAACTCAAGTGAATGGAAAACTGAACTTGAAACTCAGCCTGTGAGCTGATAGCATCAAGAACACAATCCCTGAGAATTTGTCTAATCTCTCATCTCTGGATTTCTATAAGGTAATTAGTAATGTAAAAGGTAGTATATGGAGTGCATACAGTGTGCTACACTCTTAATGTATTTCATTTTATTTAATTCTCTATGTAATTCCACATGGCCATTAGCTATCTCTCTATTTTACATATACAAAGACTTAGGCTCTGAAAGACTAAATAATTTGTTTAAACCTAGTTAGAGCAGTAGTAGTAGAGTCAAGATTTAAATGTGTCTGTGTAACTTTTGTTCTTCTTTTCCTGTGCATAGGCTGAAAGATATGCAGTGGCAGAGCTAAGGTATTTGAACTTCTTTCCTATTTTCTGTAACCATGTTAATTAGGATTCTTTTAGTCTCAGTGATAGAAACCCAACTCTAAGCTGGCTTTGAATAAAAAGGGAAGTTTGTAGGCTGACAATTTAAAATAGTAGCTTCAGGTATAGCTAGATCCAGGTGTTCAAACAACATCATTGGGAATGAGTTCTCTACATCTCTGGATTCTGCAGTTATGTTTTGTTCTCATTTTCAGGCAAGCTCTCAATTCAAGATGGTTCCAAGATAGTGCTGACTCACTTTTTCACTTTTTAAATCTATGGAGAAAACCCCTTGTCCAGTTGCTTTGAAATTGGCTTTGAATTGATGTAAGCCTATTTCAATCCTGCAATAATCACTGTGTCCAAAAGATGGAACTAAGTGGATTGGTGAGACCTGTGATATATATGGTTTCACCTCTAGATCTAGGACATGTGTCAAGCACATAAACAAAAAGTGGAAAAAAGTTAGCTCCTTGAGAAAAATATTGGGTTGCTATTATTAAAAAATGGAGATATACATTAGATAGGAATAAACAATGAAAGGCCACAGTGATACTCTGTTGATACCACCTTATCAAGGCTTTTCTTTTCCCCTCCCTCCCTCTCTCTCATTCTCCCTTCCTTCTTCTGTTCTTCCTTCCCCTATCCTTTATTTCTATAATGTTTATTAAGTACACATATATACGGTATCTTCTTAGATACTTCCTTGGACATCATAAGATATGTCTCTCATGCGTGCTCAGTCATGTCCTACTCTTGCAACCCCATGGACTGTAGCCTGCCAGTCTCCTCTGTCATGGAATTGTCCAGGCAAGATTACTGGAGTGGGTTGGCATTTCTTTCTCCAGGGGATCTTCCCAACCCAAGGATTGAACCTGCAAGGATCTATTATTATTATTATTCTCATAGAGTAGAATGTTGAGACCCAGAGGTTGAAATGACCCTCTTTTCTCTATAAGAATTTGTCCATGAAGAAAACATAGTCAGAGCTGATAAGGTTCAGTGATACTTATATGTCTAAACAAGAGAGGGATAATCATTTGTACCCATGAGAAATCAAACCTGAGACTTTGACCTCATTAGCACTGAGCTACTAGCTCTTAGGAAATATAAAACAGTGAATGGTATGAGAGAATTAATGCACATCCCAAATGTGTTACTAGCCTGAGAAGGCCCAGGGGCAAATGCAGCTCGTTCTATGACTATAATATGAGCTATAAGTCATTAGGCGCCTCGGAGGGGATTTATAAGGAAACACCCTCCATATATTTAGAAGCAAACTCTTGTCTTTATTTATTGTCGACTGTTTTTTAACATTGAGGGAATTGATGCTTAGTCTAAAGAAGCTGTAAATGTGTTTGAGGCATTGTAGAGTGGGATCTGTGGCTCTTCTGGAAGGGTGATAAATCATAGGTACCATTACCCTGGCTCTCCTTGATCAAAAGGTGTGTCAGGTCGAGCTTAGAAAATGAACCGCCATTGCCTCCTGTGATTATGAGTCTGAGGTTTAACAGGCTTTTCTGAATCATCAACAGCATTAAGAGATGTCTCTGTCTGAGGCCTATGCTATCAAATAATATCAGAAAGTGAATTGCATAAAATATCAGGAATATCTCTTTAGATTTTATTTTAAAAATACACATATTTTTAAAATTTATTTTTTAAAAATTTATTATTTTAATTGGAGGATAATTACTCCACAATACTGTGATGGTTTCCACCATATATCAACACAAATCAGCCATTGGCATACATTTTAGTCTACCTCCACCCTTTACCCCCCTCCCACCTCTTTCCCCACCCTGTCCCTCCAGATTGTCATAAAGCACAGGCTTTGGTTGCCCTGTGACATACTTCAAACTCCCAAAGGCTATCTATTTTCCATATGGTGAGATATATATTTCAATGCTATTCTCTCAAATCATCACCCCCTCCTTCTTCCACTGAGTCCAAAAGTCTGTTCTTTATGTCTGTTTCTCCTTTGTTGTCCTGTAGGTAGGATCATCAGTACCATCTTTCTAGATTCTGTATATATGCGTTAATATATGATAATTGTCTTTCTGTTTCTGACTTACTTCACTCTGTATAATAGGCTCTAGGTTCATCCACCTCATTAGAACTGACTCAAATGAGTTCCTTTTTATAGCTGAGTAATATTGCATTGTGTATATGTACACAACTTCCTTATCCATTCATCTGTTGATCCATTTAGGTTGCTTCCATGTCTTAGCTGCTGTAAATAGTGCTGCAGTGAACTTTGGGGCACATGTGTCCTTTTCATTTCTGGTTTCCTCAGGGTATTTGCCCAGTAGTGGGATTCCTGGGTCATAAAAATATATTTTAATTTATTTATTTGGCTGTGCCAAGTCTTAGTTGTGGAATGTGGTGTCTTTGATCTTTGTTATAGCATGTAGGAGTTTTGTTTTTTAATTGTGGCATGCAGAATCTTAAGTTGTGGCATGTGGTATTTAGTTCCCTGATTAGGGGTTGAATCCAGGCCCCCTGCATTAGGTATACAGCGTCTTAACCACTGGACCATCAGAAATATTAACTAATCTTTCTCCATTTTCTATTGGAGTGAACCTGGCAAAAGGAGGTGGGATATTCCTATGAACAATTATTCATTTAAGATGTATTTCATAAGTATTTATTGTATACCTGGTGTCTGTCAAGCAGGAGGTTTAAAATGGGCCTGTGTGGTCCTTATACTCAAAAATCATACAATCTAGATCTGGAATGGGTAAAATAATAAATATACAGGAAAACAGGCAGACAGTAGATTGAATCTCCATTCTCTCATCTGCAGATGTTAAAGTTTCTGCTTTTAGTTTCCTTTTAAATGGGTTGATATTACCTCCTGTAGAAGTAAAGTTAAAGAGACAATTTCTTTAGAGTGCCTATCATGTGGCAAAAATTAGGATGTCAGAATTTTAGCACTTTTCCTGTTTTCTACCACTTTGTCTTGACAAACTGCCCTTTTCTCTGCTTCCTCCCTCCCTCCCAACTGATCAAGAACTGAAGGCAAAACTTACTTTATTAGGGGAGAACCCACCCTGTCCAGATTCTCCTGTATTCTGTCTTGTCCTAGGGCTCATTGACGGACTGGGATGGAGCATAGACTTGCCCATCTTGGAGGAAATAAACATTTTTCCCTCAAAGGAAAAGAATCTTAAATCTAGGGAGCATTAATACATGTGCCTTTTCTTTTTTCTTTTTTATTATGGTTTATTACAGGATGTTGAATATAGTTTCACTGTGCTATATAGTGGGACCTTGTTGTTTATCCATTCCATATGTAATAGTTTCCATCCACTAGTCTCAAATTCCCAGTCCATCTCTCCCTTAGCCCCCTCACCTTTGACAACCACAAGTCTTTTCTCTATGTTGATGAATCTGTTTCTGTTTCATAGATAAGTTCATTTGTGTTATATTTTAAATTCCACATGTAAATGATACCGTATGGTATTTGTCTTTATCTTTCTAACTTGCTTTGCTTAGTATGATAATCTTTAGGTCCTTCCATGTAGCTGCAAATGGCATGATTTCATCCTTTTTCAGGACTCAGTAATATTCCATTGTCTGTCTCCTGATCTATCACATCTTCTTTATCTATTCATCTGTTGATGGACATTAAGTTGTTTCTATGTCTTGGTTATTGTAAGTGGTGCTGGCTATGAACATAGGGGTACATGTATATTTTCAAATTATAGTTTTGTCTGGGTATAATGTATATGCTTTTTAAGTCCAGGAGAAATATTTACAATTATCCGACCCAGATGTGCATCAGAAACACCTTGAGGACCAGGTTAAAATATGTGCAAAAACTCTGATGCAGTAAATCTCAGTTGGATTTTTCTGTTTAAAAAATGTTCACCACTGTGAACAGTAGATTTGATGCTAAAAACAAAAGGCTGTCAAGCCATGAAAAGATATGGAGGAAACTTAAGTGTGTATTACTGAATGAAAGAAGCCAATCTGAAAGGGCTACAAACTATATGACGTTACGGAAGGGTCATAACAATGAAGACAGTAAAAAGATCATTTGTCGACAGGATTGGGTGAGGGGAGAGGGATGAACAGACAGAGCACAGAGGATTTTCAGGGCTGTGAAACTATCTGTATGATACTCTAATGGTGGGTGAGTGTGTGCGTGCATGCGAAGTCGTTTCACTCATGTCTAACTCTTTGCAACCCTATGGATGTAGCCCGCCAGGCTCCTCTGTCCATGGGATTCTCCAAGTAAGAATACTGAAGTGGGTTGCCATATCCTCCCCCAGAGTATCTTCCCAACTCAGGGATCAAACCTGCAACTCTTCCTTATTGGCAGGTGGGTTCTTCACCACTAGCCCCACCTGGGAAGCCCCTAATGGTGGACACATGTCATTATATTATGTGTGATGTGTACATATTTAGGTTGCATGTATCATAAGGTTGCAGATAGAGTAGGTGGCAGAGCTCAGACTTAAACCCACAACTTTCTGACTACAACGCCTACGATCTTGTTTCTGAACCAGGCTGCAAACAAGGTTATAAACACAGAAGGTGTCACCTCTTTGCTCTTGGACTCAGGGAGATACATCCTTCAGAAGAGGGAAGCTGACCTTTCCTCAGTATGCCTAAAAGGACTACACTGTGGTCTGCAGATGGTTCTCTGTACGTCTCAAAATTCATAACAGGAACAAGAAGTTTGCCTGGAGTCCATTTGATGGTTTATTTCAGGATGTCTGGCCCCGGCAACCCATGGGATGCATATCAAGCAGGGAGTGAGGCCCTTGGACTGAATAAACAGCTGAAGACAGAAGTGGTGGATTGGCGTCAGACAGGGCAGAGGTGACTTGGCATCAACCCAGCCACACAGCTCCTTTCATTCCTGTTCATTGGAATGATTATTAAATGCATTGCTTTTTCATCTTGATTTTTTTTCCTCTTGGCATACAAGAAGGATATTTATCTCATGATAGGATTTTAAAGCCAAGTGTCAGGTTTTAGGTCTCTAAATGCCACTCCTGAATTCATATCACAAAATACATTATATTTCAGTGTATGCACAAGGAAAGCAAAGCGTACCGGAGACCCAGAGTTCTGAATGAAGAGGTTGGGATGTACTGGGTTGGCCAAAAAGCTTGTTCAGGTTTTTCCATAAGGTGTAATGAGAAAACCTGAACAAAATTTTTGGCCAACCCAATATTTGCTTTCTAGAGTGATTCCCTGGCTCACTTTGTGCCTGTGGTGGGTCAGAAAGCCACCGAGCAAAGGGAGAAATAGCTGGGTGATGGAGGACATTGTGGAGAGATGATTCATATTGTACCATCAAAGTGCAATTCATAAATTAGGATTTGTTAAAAGTTGTGTTTGGAGTTAGAATGACTAGTGTCTAAATCCTAGCTCTACCATCTACCAGCTTTGTTGTTTTAAGGAATTTCAGCTTTCCCAACTGTGAAATTGAAACATAGTGGGGATTTAGGAGGATAAGGCCTGTCAAGTATTTAAGTGCCAGGCACTTAGATGGTGCTCAGAAAAAGCAGGTTCCCTTTCTTCTCAGTTCTGTTGTTCAGAACTGATTTACAAGGTTAAAGAGGAAGAGGAAGAGCAGGAAGAGGAGGAGGAGGAGGCTGTTTCTGTCTTTATATTTCCTTTTAGACCTCTTATCGGCAGAGAGATGTATGGGATATATAACTGAGGAGAGGAATAGATGAAATTTGTAGTTGGATAGTGTGATCAAGGGGCTTCTCAGGTGGCACTAGTGGTAAAGAACCCATTTGCCAATGCAGGAGACATAAGAAATGCGGGTTTGATCCCTGGGTTGGGAAGATCCCTTGGAGGAGGGCTTGGCAACCCACTCCAGTATTCTTGCCTGGAGAATCCCATGGACAGAGGAGCCTGGAGGTCTACAGTCCATGGGGTCACATAGAGTTGGACACAACTGAAGCAACTTAGCGTGCCCACAAGCGCACATGTGTGCATGCATGCGCGCGCGCGCACACACACACACACGTGCACAGAGTAATCAAAGCAAAGAAAAGGAGAAACTGAATGGTTTAGGTCCATATTGTGTGGGATGGAGGTAGAAACAGAAGTAGAGAGTTGAGGAGATGTGAGGGTAAAGTGAAGTGTGAGGCAGGTATGGATAAAGTGCAGGCTTTTTATTGGGGCAATCTTCTATAAGCTCTCATATAATTTTCTTGGATGGAAATTATAAAAGGTTAATAAACAGAAACCTTGGTTAGAGTTGGGAGATCAGTAAGAGGAGGGTTCGTCCTGTGAGGTGAGCTAAGCCCAGCAGGAAGGAGAACAACTCCTTTTCTTTCCTGGCAAGGACTCAGCCAATGAAAAGCCATGGACTTTGTTTATTATAACCCTCCCAGCTTCTTTTTCCTCTCTATAAAAATGTTCTCCTTTTCTTGCTGTGGGGAGACTTGCCTGAGGCTTGCCATGGTTGCAGACTCTGAATTGCAATTCTCTGCTGATCCTGAATAAACCCATCTTTAGAGACATATCAGGCAGTCTATTTATTTCAGGTCAACAGAATCAAAAAGTCACAATCAGGATGAGAAAAAAGGACCTGCCCTTATCTACTTCAGTTTGAATTATATTATTTTCAGATATTTGACCATCAACCCTGAAGAGGGTACTTTATTTATTTTTAATTTAATTTTATATTGGGATATAGTTGATTTACAATGTTGTATTAGTTTCAGGTATACAGCAAGTGGTTCAGTTATATATATATATATCCATTCTTTTCCAGATTCTCTTCCTGTGCAGGCTATTACTGAGTAGAGTTCCCTATGCTATACAGTAGGTCGTTGTTGATTATCTATTTTATATATAGTAGTGTATATATGTTAATCCCAATCTTCTAATTTACCCCCACCCCCCTCACCTTTCCCTTTTAGTAACCATAAGTTTGTTTTTGAAGTCTGTGAGTCTGTTTCTGTTCTGTAAATAAAGTCATTTGTATCATCTTTTTAGATTTCAGGTATAAGTGATAGCATATGATATCATATGATTTTTCTCTGACTTCACTTAGTATGGTAATCTCTAGGTCCATTCATGTTGCTGCAAATGGCATTATTTCATTCCTATTTATGGCTGAGTAATATTAATTGTATACATGTATCATATCTTCATCCATTCATCTGTCAATGAACACCGCTTCCATGTCACGGCTATTGTAAATAGTGCTGCTGTGATCACAGGGTGCATGTATCTTTTCAAATTACGGTTTTCTCCCGATACATGCTCAGGAGTGGGGTCAGATATTTAACCATATCCCTGAAGAGGGCACTTTAAATACTCTTGTCCCTTGCTCACAGTTTATGACCTAAATCCTCTCCATCTATCTTATGTTTACCGAATTCCAGAGTACTGGTTTCCTTTCTTTTCTCATTCTAATACCTTTCTTTGAATAAGGCAACTGCCTTCTCTTCTCTGGCCACTATTCTCTATCCTGGATTTGCCTGAACCTTGCCCTTTGATCCCGTATGCTCTGGCTGCTGCCCTAGATAACCCCTCATATGAAGGAGCCCTGTGTTCTGGAACTGACCAAGTCTTAGTTCACTTGACTGAGATCCCTCACTGAAGTTAACTCACTCCCTGTAAAGGGGAATCTGACAGTCTTTGTCTTTGCCAGTCAGAGAATTTTGATGTGGTCATTGAACTTTACAATCAAAATAAAATTTAAGGGCCTCAGCTTGTTCTCAGTGGTAATCTGTTTGAAAAGGGGTATAAAATTACAAACTTGTTTTCATCTGTTTATTTGAGTATCAATGCAGAAGAGAAACAACCTGATGTATAGAAATAAAATGAAATAATTAACAAGTTGCACAATGTGAACCACCTAAGATAGAACCAAGCAGGCCCATTGGAGATAATGGTTATCTATTTACAGTAAACATGAAGTGAGAACAATTCTTGTCTTGTGATAACATTCAACTGAAAGGAAGTAAATTAGATGTAGACAAGGCCAGGAGAGGATTACAAACACATGCAGGGCCAGACAGTACAGAGGGAAGATGGGGGCACCGGGGCAGAATTTTTTCTTTATCAGGTAATTGAAATAATGCTTTATATTAACAGTATGAGTTAAAGTGGAAACTGGAGTCAGGAGGTACTGGAAAAAAAAAAAAGAGGGAGACAGAGGGAGAGAATGCAAAGACCACTAGAAACTGAGTTAAGAAAATAAAGAATAACTGAGGGTCTACTGTGTGCCAAATGCTTTTACATATATAATCTCACTGAAGCCTGTAAAGTGGGATCAGCAGTTCCATTTTTGGTGGAGGGGGAGTGGGCTCAAATATAATAACTTGCCTCACAGCTTTGTAGCAAGTAAGTAGTGGAGTTGAGATAAAAGCTGAGGTGTACCTGACTTTCAAGTCTCGTTCTCTCTAATGCACCAAGCCATCCTGTAACTGCTGAGTGATTCTGTACCATTGAGACCCAGATTTGTTGTTGGCAGTTGCTAAGTCATGTCCAACTCTTTTGCAACCCCATGGCCTGTAGTGTGCCAGGTTTCTCTGTGCACGGGATTTCCCAGGCAAGTATACTGCCCCGGGTTGCCATTTCCTCCTCCAGGGGATCTTCCCAACCAGGGATTGAACCCACATCTCCTACCGTGGCAGGAGGTTCTTTACCACTGAGCCGCCTGGGAAGCCCCTGAGACCCAAAGACTGTTACAGATCTAGATGTAGCTGAGACGTTAAGGGGGGTGGGCTACTCTGTTTCTCTGTTACTCATGTATACACACACATGCACACATGCACACACACACACACAGCCTTAGTCCCACACTGAGTTGCTAGCTTTGTATATCCATTTGAGTGTCCCACAAACAGATCAGATTCAACTTATCTAGAAATCACTAAAGCATCCTTCTCTGATTGTCACTTTTTTGCTTCCTCTGTCCATCAGCTCAAGTCAGAAATTTGAAATTTCCTTTGATCCTTTCTTTCTGTTAACCTCATGTTCAATAAATCTCCAGCTCTTATCAATTCTACCTCCAAAATGTCTCTGTTTACTTTTCTCCCCCCATTCATTCTATATCAACTTTGATACAGGCTAACAACATCCTCTCCTGCAAAGAACACTGGTCTTTTCTAGCATTTATTCCTCCCTCCCCAAATCCACTTTTCATGTTGCAGACGCAGAGATGATTGTAAAATACAAATGTCCATTAATCTTCCATACCTTTCCTTTTCTTTAGTATAAAGTTCAATGTCTGTATAAGTCTATTTAATAGTTTTTGCATTGGATATCTCCTCTCCCCTGCCTCCAGTTCCATAAGTAGGTGGAAAAATTGCATTCTCTGCAGTGTCATCACGCTTTCATAATCATCCAGCTTTTTGAACATGCTCTTCTTTTCTATATGGTCCTACATAGAATATTTTTCTGCCTTTCTTTTGTTTTTATCTGGACTAATTAGTTCCTGCTTGTCCTCCAGAAGCCAGTACAGATATGTCTTCCTCCATTATTTCAGGAGAAAGAGCAAGAACATTAACTAAGATCAGATTTAGAGAAGGGGAAAAGATTTTTCATCCTTCTTCACAAGCTCCTTTTCTGAATGGGGGGGGGGGGTCCCTGTCTCATTTTCATCACACCACAGCATATAGTCATAACACCAGTTAGCATGCATTTCAGGGTAAATAATCGTTCTAAAGAGCTGTTGTCTATCTAGTTCGCCTCTTCTCTTTATAGCTCTGAGTAGGAGAGCAATTGGTTAATCCTTCTTATTTGGGGAATAGTGTGGTGCCCTGGAACCCACTTCAGTATTCTTGCCTGGAGAATCCCTGTGGAGAGAGGAGCCTGGCCAGCCACAGTCCGTGGGGTCTCAAGGAGTCGGATGTGACTGAGGGACTAAGGACAGCACAGCACATGCTGCCTTAGAGGATCGCTGGTGGCTCAGTGGTAAAGAATCTGCCTGCAGTACGGGGGACCCGGGTTTAATCCCTGGGTCGGGAAGATCCTCTGGAGAAGGGAATGGCAACCCACTCAAGTATTCTTGCCTGGAGAATTCCATGGACAGAGGAGCCTGGCGGGGTACAGTCCTGCCAGGAGTCAGACACGACTGAGCAACTTATACACACACACACACACACACACACACACACACACACACACACACACACACACACACACACACAAGGTACCTTCGGACTTTCCCTGGTGGCTCAGTGGTAAAGAATCTGCCTGCCAAGGCAGGAGATGCAGGTTCAATCCCTGGGATGGGAAGATCCCCTGGTGGAGAAAATGGCAACCCACTCCAGTAGTTTTGCCTGGGAAATCCCATGGACAGAGGAACCTGGCGGGCTACCATCCTTGGGGTCACAAAAGAGTGAGATATGACTTAGCCACTAAGCAACAACACGGTGCCTTGAACGTAGTAGATACTTGCTATGATCTGAATGTTCGTGTCTCCCCCAGTCTCACGTGGTGAATTTCCTACTGCTGATGTGATGGTATTACCAGGTGGGGCCTTGAGAGGAACTCAGGTCATGAGGGTGGAGCCCTGTTGAACTGAATTAATGTTTTTATAAAGGAGACCCCAGAGAGATCTCTCAATCTTGCCACCATATGAAGAACAAATGAGAAGGTGCAGGCTGACTATGAGCCATGAAGAAAGCCCTCACCAAAACGTGACCATGCTAGAAGCTTGATCTTGGGCTTCCCAGCCTCTAGAATTGTGAGAAATAAATGTTTGTTGTTTATAAACTACTCGGTTAATAGTATCTTGTTACAGCCCCTGCAAAAAACCAAGATAATACTGAAAAGGAAAATACATTTAGTTAACACAAAAGAAAAAATTAAGTTGAGAAAAATCAGAAGAAATACTTCCACATTTCCATCTACTAAACATAACAAT